>NW_028230436.1:15517008-16117008 GCF_043228905.1 Azolla caroliniana
ATGCCCAAAAGGGAAGGAGGAGAAGGCTGATATGAGGAAAGTACCGTATGCCTCCGCCATCGGAAGTTTAATGTATGCTATGGTCTGTACGAGATAGACATAACATTTGCAGTCGAAACGGTGAGTCGATACATGAGTAATATAGGAAGAGAACACTGGGCAGCAGTAAAGTGGATACTCAAGTACTTGAAAGGCACCTCAAGGGTGTGCCTTAGGTATGGTTTCGGAAAACCTGTGCGCGAAGGTTTTACTGACTCAGACATGTCAAGGGATGCAGACTCAAGTCGATCCACTTCCGCTTATGTGATGACTTATGCAGGGGGAGTAATGTAGTGGCAATGAAGACTATAGAAGGTTGTGGCTTTGTTAACCACAGAGGCAGAGTATATGGCTTCGGTAGAGGCCAGTAAAGACCTGATTTGGATGAAGAACTTTCTTAGTGAATTGGGAATGAAGCAAGAAAGATTCTAACTTGACTACGATAATTAGACAACCATACACTTAGCCAAGAACGATGGCTATCACTCTTGAACAAAGCATATACAAAGAAGGTATCACTGGTTATGAGAGAAGGTGGATCAGGAGGAGTTTACCCTTGTCAAAATCCACACTGACGATAATGGATCCGACATGCTCTCAAAATACCTACCTATGGACAAACTCAAAATCTGTTGACATAATATAGGACTTGCCTACTCTGGCCATAGGAGTGAAGGGGGAGTTTGTTAGGATTTTGTCCCTCCTAAGGGAGAGGTCAGTTAGCGGACATGGAGAGTTGACAATAGTGGATAGAGGATCCAAGTCAAAGACAAGACTGACTAGTTAGGCCGACTGGATAACAGACATAGTAGTGGGCTAGTCAAATCGACTAGGCAAATAGTCGGTTGATTTACAATTATTATTATTATTATATAATGATAAGAATAACTTACCCCCTATCTATAGATATGTAAAAGCTAGGGCAAACTCAGTAGTTGTAGAGTACAAGATTGTAAACGATTACTTGCGGAAGCGTTAGAAAGCAGAGAAAGCAAAGAATACACAGAGTACACGGGAGAGACAGAGAGAGTAGAACGTAAAAGCTATACTCTGTACATACAACTGTGCTCAGTAGCACTATTTATACAAGTCCTCGTGGGACTGACAAAAGTATTATTATATAATGATAAGAATAACTTACCCCCTATCTATAGATATGTAAAAGCTAGGGCAAACTCAGTAGTTGTAGAGTACAAGATTGTAAACGATTACTTGCGGAAGCGTTAGAAAACAGAGAAAGCAAAGAATACACAGAGTACACGGGAGAGACAGAGAGAGTAGAACGTAAAAGCTATATTCAAAAACGATAAAAACACTCTGTACATACAACTGTACTCAGTAGCACTATTTATACAAGTCCTCGTGGGACTGACAAAAGTATTATTATATAATGATAAGAATAACTTACCCCCTATCTATAGATATGTAAAAGCTAGGGCAAACTCAGTAGTTGTAGAGTACAAGATTGTAAACGATTACTTGCGGAAGCGTTAGAAAACAGAGAAAGCAAAGAATACACAGAGTACACGGGAGAGACAGCGAGAGTAGAACGTAAAAGCTATATTCAAAAACGATAAAAACACTCTGTACATACAACTGTGCTCAGTAGCACTATTTATACAAGTCCTCGTGGGACTGACAAAAGTACCGCGTACTTCAATGCTCACACGAGCATTTGACACTTACTACAAGACTATAACTGCCTAGTAGTCTAAACTAATACTAGGCTTTTGGTTACCGATTGGATCCGGCTAATCGGCTCTATTGCTTGCCGGCTCGGTTGCTCACCGGCTTACCGATCCGTCTCGCTTGCCGGCTCAGGCTTATCCAGACGATCCGGCTCCAGTTGAGCTTGCCGCTCAACACTCCCCCTCAAGCTCAACTTGAGGTTGGATCCTAGTGTCAACGTTTGTGGCAGTCGGTTCTTCCAACCGACTTCTCCTGGCGTCACAGGTGGCAATGGTAGCGTCCCGATACTCAGCCTCAGTGCTCGACAGAGCAACTCTTTGCTGCTTTTTGCTGCTCCACGCAACGGCCGCGCTACCTAGGAAAAACATGTAACCGGAGGTTGATCGGTGATCTGATGCATCGCCGGCCCAGTCGGCATCTGTGTATACCGCGCCGGTATAACAGGCCCCAGTCCTTCGTGCCGCTTACATATCACAGTATCCGTTGCGCGCATTGAAGGTGCTCCACGGTCGGCTTCTGCATGAACTGACTTATCATTCCGACCGGATAGTTGATGTCGTGTAGCGTGATTGTCAAGTAAATAAGGCTTCCGACAATTTGTCGGAACCGTTGCTCGTTGCAGGCTGGTCCGGAGCTGGGACGAAGGGTGTGGAGACAGGTTGGCATTCTGTCATGCCAAACTTGTACAACATATTCAAGACGTAATGTCGTTGTGAGAGCAATATGCCGTCGAGGGTTCAGATCACCTCGATCCCAAGAAAATAATGAAGGTCCTCCAGGTCCTTCATTTGAAATGCAGACGAGAACTGGGACTTGACGCGATTGACTTCTCGAAGACCCGGTCCGATGATGACTAAATCATCAACATACAACAGGATACATACCGGACCGGTTGAGCCTTGTCGGATGAACAACGAAGAGTTGGAATTGGAGGTCGCAAACCCCATCTTACACATACAGTGCGTGATCTTCGCATTCCAAGCGCGAGGGGCTTGCTTCAGGCCGTACAACGACTTCTTCATCCGGCATACTGCCGACTTGTTAATCTTTGATTGAAAACCGAGGGGTTGAGTCATAAAGACTTCTACTTCAAGATCACCCTGAAGAAACACATTCTTCACATCCATGTGGTGAAGATGCCACCACCTTGCATCACCAACCGCCAGCACCACAAGAACCGTCGTCATCTTCGCTACCGGAGCGAAGGTCTCGTCGTAGTCAATTCCATGGGTCTGCGCGTATCCCTTCACCACTAGCCAGGCCTTGTACCGGTTAACTGAACCGTCGGCATTGTACTTTACCTTGTACACCCACTTGCATCCAATCGGTTTACAGTGACGGGGAGGGTCAACTAGGTCCCATGTCTCGTTGACATCAAGTGCCCACATTTCTTCCTCCATAGCGGCACGCCAATTGGTGTCCTTTGCCGCTTCTACGTAGCTCTCCGGCTCACGCACTTCCGCCACCTTAGTCATGTACGCATAGTAATGCGCCATGTACTCTTTGTACCCGTACCGCTTGACGGGATCCTTTTGGCGGGTGGACCGGCGTAACTCACCGTTACCCGGTTTGAGGCCCTTCTTGGCCAGTTCAGTCTTCGTTGCTGGTTTCGAATTCCGGCATCTTCTTCGTCCCCTTCTCTGTGAGCGTGAATCGTCTCCTCTGTTCCTTGCGCGGGGAGTGCACGGCGGAGTCTCCACTACTCGTTGGTTCCTGATCGGACTGGTCAGATTGACTCAGTCTCTCATTGGGCCCGCTCAACCGGAACGTTTCCGGACTCTCATCCTGAGTCCATGCTTCATCAACCTCTACCTAGGCCGGATCAGGCTCACTACCCTCATCCACCGGCATCGGGTCGGAATCAAAAGTCGGAGTCGGTAAGGAATACGATGATGCTGATTCATCGAACTCGACATCTCGACTAACTTTGACCTGCTTTGTCCAAGGGTTATAACACTTATAACCCTTTTGCTCTTCAGCATAGCCGACTAGGATCCATTTTTCCGATTTTGCATCCAGCTTCGTCTGCTTCTCATCTGGTACATGCACATATGCAATGGTACTGAAGATCTTAAGGTGTCTCAACTTCGTCTTGCGTCCGAAATACAGCTCGTGAGCTGACACGTTGTCACCAATCTGGTTCTGGATGTACACAACCGTTTGGACTGCCTCCGCCCAGTAGAATTTGGGCATGCTCTTCTCTTCCAGCATTGCCCTTGCCGCATCAATAAGCGACCGGTTCTTCCTTTCGGCAACACCGTTCTATTGCGGTGTGTATCTGTAACTGAACTCTCGCCGAATTCCCTTTTGCTGCAAATAACTGTTGAATTGGCCGGAGAAGTATTCTTTTCCGCCATCCGACCGCAAGCATTCGATCTTCCTCTCCGATTCCTGTTCCACCATGATTTGGAGACTCCAGAAACACTCGAAGACTTCACTCTTCCGCTCAATGAGGTAGATCCAGTTGTGCTGCGTATAGTCGTCGATGAAGGAGATGAAATATCGACTCCCGCCAAGACCAACATTCTGTGTCGGTCCCCACACATCAGAATGAATAAGGTCAAGCTTATTACGGCTTCGGTTACGTTCGGTAGGGAATGGAAGCCGGTGTTGCTTCCCAAGTTGGCAGGCTTCACATACTTGGGCCTTCCGGCCGTTGAACTTTGGCAAACCGAAAACAACTTGTTTCGTTTGTAGGTCTTGAAGCCTCCGGTAATTGACGTGGCCTATCCGCTTGTGCCACAGGTCGATGTCCGATTCGACCTTCTATCCTTTTGCAAACAGAGCGGTGTCGACATCATTGGTGTCGAGGATAAACATCCTCCCGTCTCTGCGCCCTTGCGTAATAATCTAACCCTCTTCCTCGATGAAGCACCCAAGGTGCGTAAACCGCACTTGCATCCCCTGGTCGACGATCTGTCCAACCGACACCAGGTTCTTCGTGATTGTCGGAACATGTAATACGTTCATCAGCTTCCCCTTCTGTCCGACGTGGCTCAAAGGGACTTCTCTTACGTGCACGATTGGGTGAGGAGTGTAGTCTCCGGTTTTGACTACTCCTGGTTGATCCGGTTTCTCCAAGAAGGAGAACCACTCTTTGTGGCTCGTCATGTGGTTCAACACACTAGAATTAACATACCACACTTCCTCTGATTTGGAAGTGGTCTTCTTCATCGAGTTCGCCTCGTGCTTCATCACCAAGGCTGGACTGTTACCGTTCTTGGATCCTCCCGATCCCTTCGCGTAATGTGAGCTTTGCCGGCCATCCATGCCGGCCTTGCCGGATCCGGATTTGTCCGACTCGGCGCATTTTCTCCAGCACTCGCTTTCTCTGTGGCCCTTTTTGCTACAGTACCAACATTCTGTTGCAGTTTTCTCTTGCCGTCTTCCGGTGCTGCCATGACTCCCCCTGCTCCCGGAGGGTCCGGAACTGCTGTTGGCACGTTCTCTGTGCCTTTGTTCCTGGTCTTGCCGGCCGCCTCCATTGCGTGCCGACCCGCCTCATCCACCACGCCGATGGGACCGATCCACTTCCGTGTACAACATATGCCTGTCAATGGGTGCGCTAGTTGACGCACCGGCGTGGTTCTCCTCAACAAGGAGCATCGACTGTAAGTCGAAAAATGACGGTGTATTCTCCCTTGTACATACCGTCGTTCAGAACGCTCTGAACTTAGACGCCAGGCCCCCAAGATAGACCTGTACCATCTTGTCTTCCTCTACAGTAACGTTGATAGAGGCAAGGGAGTCACAGATCTCTTTGATCCGGGCCGTGTAATCTACCACCGACATGTCCTTCTGTCGGACATTGCTCAACGCCTGTCGGAGTTGCAGCTTCCGGGCCGTAGTGCTCACAGCGAAAACCTTCTTTAGGTTTCCCCAAGCCTCCTTCGGCGTCTTGGTGTCTCGGATGTGGCTCAGCAGCTGGTCTCCGACACTGGACGCGAAGCATTACATCACTCTGCTTGCCGATTGTTCCCCCACTGGGAAATCCTTATGTGTCGCATCGTGTTGTTTCGTTGGCTCCTTCGACGAAACTCCAGTAGCCATGCCCAAGCAGGTACTGGTGCATCTTGTACGACCAAGATGTGTTGTTGGATCTGTCGAGTTTCTCCACAAGGAGTGAGCTAGCCCTTCCTCTATCCATCACTTCTCTGCCTGTTGTTCCTATGAGCTATTAGGGCTGCAGAGATTCTCAACCCTCGCGCTCTGATACCATGTAAACGATTACTTGCGGATGCGTTAGAAAACTAAGAAAGCAGAGAATACACATAGTACACGGGAGAGACAGAGAGAGCAGAACATAAAAGCTATATTCAAAAACGATAAAAACACTCTGTACATACAGCTGTGCTCAGTAGCACGATTTATACAAGTCCTCGTGGGATTGACAAAAGTATTGCGTACTTCAATGCTCACACAAGCATCTGACACTTACTACAAGACTATAACTGCCTAGTAGTCTAAACTAATACTAGGCTTCCGGTTACCGATTGGATCCGGATAACCGGCTCTGTTGCTTGCCGGCTCGGTTGCTCACCGGCTTACCAATCCGTCTCGCTTGCCGGCTCAGGCTTATCCAGCTGATCTGGCTCCAGTTGAGCTTGCCGCTCAACAGACATAACGGAACGTTAGATAGAGCTTTTGTACAATGTGTAATAGAGAGACTGAGAGAGAAAGTGTGAGTGAGCGGTGGCACAATTCTCAGAAACTTGCCAAGAACCCTAAGTGGGTATTCTCTGAGTCACAGAGAGTTGTAATTTGTTCCTCTCTCCTCTATTTTCTTTCCATATAATGGAATATCTGTTCCCGTGGTTTTCCCCTGCTTAGGGTTTCCATGTAAATACTGTGTACCGTGTTTTCTCGGTTGTTTGTTTTTGTTTCCGCGTTGTGTATTTCAGTTGATCTTTCTCCCTACATCTGTTGTTCGATCTCAACAAATGAAAGGGCATAAAATATTTCATGAAACAAAAGAATGTATACCTAATGTTGTATCTACCAAGAGACGGAGCTCCACGTAAGCTTCAAAGTATAGTTGGAGGCATTGCTCCTATTAAGAAGTTCCTTAAGGCCTAACCTTTGATCCAAGAAATCTTGATAAGCCTCATTCAAGCCAAAAAGGAAAGGCAGAAAGAGTGGACCCTCAATGAGGTAGCCATTCGTAAAAACTCCAAACACACAATAAATGAAGAAGACGAAAACAACATTGAGAGGTGAAAGCACAAACTGAAAATTAACGTTGCCATCAACAAAGGAGATGGTGCACCTGTCCATAAATCATTCAAATAAATGAGTATTCATGCTACCTATCCATAAAGCAATACACAGATCATGTATTGGGAAATAATATTTCGTTTGGACTGCATATTCTAGGTAGCTCCGATAGGACATGTGCACCGAAAGATCATGGGCATTATGTTAATTAATATTTAGAGACGTAAGTTGCTTGCAACCTATGAATATTGAAAGATTCAATCCACAGTTATATCCCTATCCAATACATAGTCCAGGTATGAACTGATAATTAATTTTCAATAGCTTCTGGAAGCCAGGATTCCCACCTACCACTTAAGTCGTTATTGTGCTGGGCCACACGTGAATTCAAACGCTGAAACTTCAAAAGTCAGCGGGTCACACGTGAATGGCCTCCGACGTTTTCATCCCATCCTCCACCGTTCATTCAATACGACTTTTCCCTATTTAAATACACCATTTATCTCCTTTCTTCTCATTATACACTAATCATTCCAAGCAACCACCACACTACAACTTCAGCGCTTCTCTTTCATCCTCCCTTCACTACCAAACCTCTCTGCAATCAATCTTCACTGCTATCTTCTTCTGTTTCTTCGTAAAATATATTATACATAATAAATTATTTGAGCTCAATTACAAATTTCCTGGCTATCTTCTTCTTCGTCTTCTCTTCGTAATTGTGTGAATTATATTATACATAAAAACTAATTCAGCACAATTACAAACATGGTTCAGCAGTCCATCTCATATGGCTCCTCCGCCACTACACTCGCCACTACACTCGCTTATCTACTGTTGCTGGCCGCTCCTTTGACCACCACTGTATCGGCTCGACGGAAGCCTCCCCAGGGACCAGAGACCTTCAGCTTCTACATCCACAACCAGGTCTACAACCCGGCCGTCAACAACTCCGTCTTCGACTCCGTGTACAGCGCCGGACCCTTCAACTTCAGCCAGCCCAACCCCACCAACTTCGGTGTCCGCTCCACATTCGAGAACCCCATCACTCCCGACGCCTCCCCGGACTCGGAGCCCATCGGCGTTGCCCAGGGCTTCTGGATCTTCAACTCACAGAAGGGTTACGTCCTCATGCACATATTCACTGCCACCATCACGTCGGGGCCATACACGGGCACCATCGCCATCATGGGGCAGGAGGATGAGTCTCTCGACAACCGGACATTGGTGGTGGTCGGGGGAACCGGAGACTTCCTCGCGGCTCGTGGTGCCGCCATCTCCAAGCGGGTTGTCATCGACAACGTTGCGCCCGCGCACTGGACCCTCTCCTTCGACTTGGACCTCTATTATTGATCATCACACATTCAAGGGTGGCCCCAATCCATGCATGCATGCAGGCATCCTACCCTCCCTATTTGTTTGTAACTCTTTGTCTACCGTCAATCACAATCAATGTGTGATGGATGCCCTTTCGTCGATCACAACCCACGTTGTTGTTTTGTCCGATTGATATTACATTGAAATAATACTAGAATTACTATTAAATTCGAAAATTCTGTCACTCTTAAACAGTACTGATATCAGTAGAATACATTGGTCGCTGCTATTGTCATTAAAGATGCGACGCCTTTTTTTGCTTGTGAAATGATATGCGTTTTTAAACACTGCACTGCTGCTGATCATTCCTCAATTGAATTTTAAACAGTACGTGACGGAAGCAATTAAATTTTGCATTGAACCGTCATTCGTCAATCACATGAGTACCACCATTGGCGTGGCTAGACACTTGATCGGATCCAGACTAATCATAACGCAGGAGATTGAGTGATGGATAAGAAAACTTGCTCCCATATTGGCCATCTTATATACAATTAAATTCCCTTACATTTGGAACATGTATTGCTCTCAAGGATCACATTTGGAACAGGTTATAATAAGCACAGAGTGGACGTTGCTTGCATCTATCCTCACCTCGGCATTGCTTAGCATTGTCATAATCGCTTATCTGAGAAATTTAGTACATGTGATAGATATTCTGGGATTTTGATTCGTTTTATGTTCAGAGTACCCTACAATATATCGTGCAAATAGTCTTGGATCAGATCATCGATGTAAGGGGAATATTTGTGGAGAAGTATAAGGGTGCGCTACAACAGCGATTTGGTGGTTGAATGGATCTCGCAAGGAATATGTAAATGGGACCAAAGTTATTCCAACTTTTAAATGTAGTGGGGGAAATAGTGAATTAGAAACGAAGTATTTGCCTCCCACTACGTGGTGGGCCCGCATTTCCGACATGTTATCATTTAAAGAATTGGAACCCAATCCTCCGCAATGAATCTTCATCATTTCCATTTTAGCTTTTAGCATCATTTCCATTTTATATGAAAACATGGGATTCTGCAACTTTTGCACCGTTTTCGCTAGGGGCTAGGGAGGGTTATATTTATAGATTTACTATCGAAAGGGATGGTTTTCCAAACTTCCATATATTTCTCAATCTTCTCACTGTTTACATGAATAGATAGAGAATCTATGGACCTTAGTACAATTTTTTCTTTGTTTTGGCAATAGTGTAGTTATTAATAGCATACTGTGTATTGAGGTATCAAGCTCAACTAGGTTTAGTCATTTAGTCAACCATGTAACTTAGTAGTTACATAAATAAAATAATCTTGTTAGTGTGTTCACTATAAAGTTTTACGTAGGATTTTGTTCTTATACTCAAATGGGTACATTTTAGATCCCCCACTACCAAGTCTATTTAATATGGGACTTATACCCTTGTAAGTTGTACCTATATTCTCCTCACACATGTGCACCTTTATACATGATATGTATATATATACCTCATTGTAAGTATTTTTATAACTTGATGCTTATTAACAAAGAGAAAGGTCTTCAAGCTAAACTCTTGTTAATCACCCTTCATTTCTCTTATTGTTCAGAAGTATATTTCATCTCTATCTCTTATTTAACTTCCTTACTCTCACACACACATATATATCACATAGTCTTCCATTGCTTAATCACATACGTGATTAACTACTCACATAATTAGATACTAGTTAACTCTTAATTAATTACCTAATTATTAACATGGTATCAAAGTGTGGAACAGGAGACTTCCTCTTGGCTTGTGGTGCCTCCATCTCCAAGTGTGTTGTCATCAACAATGTGGCACCCACACATTGGACCCTCTCCTTTGACTTGGACCGCTATCATTGATCATTAAACTATAAAGCGTGTTGCAATCCATGCTACCCTATTTGATGTTGGTCCACATGATCCAGTAGTTGTAACTGATGTTCTATATACTTATAAATACATTAAATGAACACAATAATAACACACATATGCAATTATATTGTCTAAACTTTTGCTTATAACTCTTATGAGAACTCAAGCAAAATCAAGATTACTCTTGCTCCACATCAATTCTGATGATTTAGTTTTGTTATGCTTGATGTTCTTGGACCACAACCAACATTCTCCAATTGAAAATTGCATTTAAATAGTACTAAGAAAGAGATAGATATCAAGAGAGAGAGAGAGAATGAGGGAAAACAAATGAATTAAAAAAAAAAATCCACAAAGAAAAACAAATATATTATTATTATCAACACCCTAATTGTTACAACAGGTGGTGGTGGCTTTGTAAGGGACCACCATTGAGGTGGTTTCCTTCATCTTGATAAGAAAGTAACTAATATTATTTCGCTTATTACAACAACTAAGAAATTTTCGAGAAGTGTAGATTCTCATCTTCATCTTTAATTACAACAATTAATCCAACTTGCTTGCAACAAATATTGTGCTTAGAATTGTCGAAGAGGTTTAATTAGAATATTTGCCCACATATGATGAATGAGAGCAAACTTTAGTTCTATGTTCTTTGTTTCAATGAGATCACGAAGAAAATGATGTTCCAAGGCCACATGACGTATGTTGTCACTCATTGTCAGACTATTAGGTAGCTTGATGCATGCTTGATGATCATAAAACAAAGTCACTATTGAAATAATAAATAGGTTGAAATTCTTCAAGCATTGATTTAATCCAAATGCCTTCTTTAACAGCTAGAGTCGTTGTTACATATTCAACTTTGGTGGATTATAATGCTATAATATATTGTTTCTTTGGCTTCCAAGAAATTGTAACACCAACTAGTGTATAGACATAGCCAAATGTTCTCCATCCCAATTGGAATCAATCCAATCAATTACCTAATAAGAGGGGTTTGTCCATTCTTGCACAAGTGAGGCCGACTCAGATTGTGTGGCTGAGTAAGTCAATGCACAATATTGAGTATACTTCAAATATCGTAGTAAATGTTTCACAGCAATCCAATACTTTGGTCCTGGATTAGCTATGAAATAAGAAAGAAAAACAACAACAAAATAAATATGTGGACATCGGCAACTCACTAAATATCTAATACATCCAAGGATTTGTTTACATGCTACATCCTTCACTTCAAAAATCTCCCAACTTTTTTGGACAATCATCATTAGAGAGTTTACTGAGAGAGGTAAGATTAGTATGGAACATGTCAAATCTTTGGAGAATAGAGGTAATATATTGAGTTTGTGATATAGAGCTAGCATGATTTGATCTATTTTTAATTACTTTAATGTCAAGGAAATGTATCATAAGCCCTAAATCAATGGTAGAAAAAACACATGCAAGTTCCTTCTTTGCAATTGCTAGATAAGATTTAGTGTTGGAGATCAAGGGCAAATCATCAACATAGACACCTATGCTAGCAAATTTGGATTTGGTTTTCTAACATAGATATTTGGCTCATGTTGTTAAGACAATGATATCCAACCTTAATGAGAAAAAAGTGAAGTTGACAAACAAATGTTAGATGACTTGGATCTTCAAAAATTTCTAGTTGTTGCTGATAAAGTTCTTCATCCAGATCCCCATTAGGAAAGGCAATTTGTACATCCAAGTGGTGCAACTCTAGATCATGTTGAGCAACAAGAGCAATGAGCATTCGAGAACCACGTATTCTAAGTGTTAGACCAAATGTATCTTGAAAATCAATACATGGAACTTGAGAAAAACCATTTACCAACAACATGAGCCTTAAAGAGAATTGGATTGCCATTACCATCTTGCTCAATTTGTAAGACCAATTTGGAACCAATTATGTGACGATCTTTTGGAGGCTCAACGAGGGTCCACATATCATTTTTAATTAGATCCTTCATCTCTTCCTCCATAGCCATTCTCCATTTGATAGAAACAGATCCTAAGAGTCCTTCTTTGGGTGTTAGATTTGTGTCATCACTAAGGATTGGAATATCCTCTTGTTGTATGTAAGCTTCATGGTCCATGTTGACAAAATGTGCTTCCATTTAATCAAGTTGTTCATAGATACTATTTAGAGATAGGTACATAGTTGGAGGAGAAGATGAATTCAGAAGATAACAATGCTTGTGTTATTACAGATAGATGAGCAATGTGTATTTCTCCAGGAATTAGGAAAAAGAGTTCAACAATTCGAGGTTGGGGAGATGGAGGACAAGAAGAAAATTTAGTTAGTGGATGACGATTGACCTTTGACTTCTAAATCGCCACACAAATACGTGAAGTAGAGGATGAACCACTATGAGAATTATTAATATTGGAGATGGTTGAGGAATATGGCTGGAAGTGGGCAGGGGTAGGTAATAAAGGAGATAAATTTGAAGGAAGTGGAGAAGAAAGCTTTGAAGAAATATGTGATTAAAGAAAATTCTTTTTATTTGTGGATTGTAGAGCTTGTACACCTTGTAGCCCGAACCTTTTCCATATACAACAAAAATTGATTTAGTAGCTCTTGGATCTAGGGCCACACGTTCGCGTTCACAAGTGGAAGGATTGGGCATTCCACTTGTAGAATCTTCTTGAAACTATCCAAATATACCCACTCTACAAAAATTGAATGCATTAGTATCACATGTTCCACAACTTGATTAGAATTTGCAAATATCAAAATACATGATAGGTCTATGAGTGGAGATCATTAGAAATCATGGAAGTTTGGACGTGCTGATAAGTTAATGTAGGCATAATAAAGTTCAACAATGGCTCAATATGTCACTAATGTGCGACATTGGTAACACTAAGTTAAAGACTTATATTAATTTGGTAAGTTCTACAAAAATATGAGGTGTACTTGTAACCATACTAATAAAATGAGTTATAATTTATACTTTGACCCATACTTGCATGTATATAATTGTGGACAATGTAGGATAGTGCACTTTAGGATAATGTGATTGGAATAACTAACTTATTAAAGTATTTAATACTTGTATTTAAAGTTGATCTAATCTATTCCTCAGTTTGTTCGTATGGGATCAAACCATATGTATATAATTGTGGACAATGTAAGACAGTGAAATGTGGTAGAAATAACAAACCTATTAAGGCTTTCATACTTGTATTATACATCTATTGCTTAGGTGATTCACACGGGATCAAACTCTAAACGATAACGCTAGTGGAACGACAAGCGTATAAAAACATGCGGATAACGCTAGTGGAACCATTATCAACACACTACACAATCTAAGCAACAATGGAAAAGAAACATAATAGTTTTAACAATAGAAGACAAAGATCCATAATAACAACATGGACACTCATGGCAACAATTCTACGACCATGTTATGTTAAGGTAAACTTTGACCAAAATCAGCCTAAATTTAAACTAATTCATGTTTCTTCATAAATTTGGTGGTCAGCAATGCACACGGTGAAACCAATGTCATAAGTCTACTAACCAAGTATATAAAAATAAAATTGAAACATATAGAAGATTATAAAGAATAGAATCCACCAAGTAATACCCCAAATTTGTATTAATAATGTGAAATCCAAACAATACATTTCGCGTTTTTAAAAGAGTCTATTACATAGCAATCAAATCGTCAATGTCATTTTCTTCATCATCTTGTATAGAAGTCTCTTCGGCTATACATGCATTGGCTTCCCCTGTTAGCCGAGCCAACAAAATATCTTCTATAAGCTCATCATCAAGCTCTATTAGCTCCCCCGGCTCCCCGGCTCACGGAGGAATAGGCTCTCGCGAAGCAAGTTGAAACCTTTCAATATCATCGAGGTTCTTTGCATTGACCTCCTCCTCCTGGTTTGGGCACTCCCACAAAGCCTTAATGCTCATGTTTATAAATTTAACTTGCTCCTCGTCCTTCTCCAATGCAACTGTGTTTCTAAAGAGCTTCAATGCACATGTAGACGTCGTTCCTGTAAAGAAAGTAACAACAAGAATTAGTTCTCAAACAAAAAAGATTCAGTATTGGTGGTCTCAAGATCGTTACCCTAGTTCGAGGAATACTTGTGCCAGAAAAGAGTTCTAATATCCAGTCTCCTTCGACAGAAAACATCTCGATCAAGCGCATCATAAGTCGTTGAGGTTTTTGGTATGGGTTGACAAGTCCCCGTTCTATCGTGGTGACATGTCGCAATTTCCGTGTCACTGCTGGATATACCAACAGATTTGAACCTCCCACTTCATTAGAATGCTCCTTGATTCTTTGTTTCTTAATTTCATCGAAGTAGCCAACCGCGATGTATTCAATGTCATTAACAAACCGAAAGGTTGACCCTCTATTTACATTGGTTTTTATCTTATAACAAATATTACATCGAGTTAAGAATAGATTGAACAATCTTAAGAAAGACAATATAGTGAATGAGACCTATAAATAATCCTTACCATGCAAGATTCTCGATGCCATGGCAATGAGATCTCAAAGCTTGAGCTACCGAGTACCCTTGGTCCATACTATGAAAGACAACTATTCTCCACAAGGATGCAGTCGTTAGCTCAGCAAAATCCTTGACCATCTTCTCCAACTATTTAAACCTAAACGGTTCATCGTCGTATGATGACCTTGCCATTCGAAATCCGTAAGGAATATCCGCAATCATTAGCGTATATTCCTTCTTTGGCACTTTTTGGATCATGTCAACGACATCGCCGCAAACCACATTGTAGTAAAGATCTCTTGTAATATCTTTTTTGTGGCTAAATTTTTTGAAGGAGCCATCTTCCTCCATTTCGTACGCCTTGACTAAGCGACGATCCTTTTCTTTTCTGGCTCTCTCGAGATGTGCAAGGAGGGATGTCGGGAAATCGTGTATATCCTTAACTTCTCCTTGTTTCTTGCCATGACAGTGTCGTGCCTTTCGGCACAGGATCGTTTGTGTGAGGCGGGTGAGAACCGCTGGGGTTTTGGACCAGGAGAAAGAAGAATATGAGATAATGTTAGTTAGGAAGAGATTGTAGGAAGAAGATATGAAACTCGTGAATCCCACGAGTATAATGTATTAATGGGTATTTACTTTGGAAGAGAGAATTAGATGGTAAAATTGTGAATCCCACGAATATTTTGTATTAATCAATCCTTATCAAAAATCAACAACCACTATCCATCTTCCTTTCTTCCTTTTATAGTGTTTGAAGAGTCTAAGTTTATCACATGCAAGCATCATGCTTTTCCTAACTTTAGTTTTCATGCACACTGCATGTGCATGATTAGCTTTCTATCCCATCTTTTCTTTTAACTCGACTGTGTATGCATGAATAAATTTTTGTACCATGCATATCTAGAATATTTACATGGGATAAAGTTTAGTTTAACTTTAAAATTCATAGTGTGCTAATATAGTGGTAAGGTTGGGTTTTGTCTACGTGGAGGTACAGGGTTCGAATCCTGCCCTATGCACGTAATAAATATTTTCAATATTTTATTTTTATTTATTATATGTACTCTAAATCGGATATA
This sequence comes from Azolla caroliniana, assembly GCF_043228905.1. Lineage (NCBI taxonomy): Eukaryota > Viridiplantae > Streptophyta > Polypodiopsida > Salviniales > Salviniaceae > Azolla > Azolla caroliniana. The sequence goes on from NW_028230436.1 coordinate 15,532,755, forward strand.
GTGTTTTACATATTTCACTTAGTGTGTGATTCACACTACGACACTCGCCCCCTTTGAACCCGCACATCCTCCGGTATGTGCCGAAGTCCCTGATGCTTATTATTCACCTTCATCCGAAGCTTCCTCCGATTCTCCCCTTAAGTCGACTATAAGTTGTAATCCACTTTCTTCGCTTTCCACATCACCACGATCTTCGTCCGATTGCTCCTCCTTGTCGGTCTTATCTAGGATCACATAGGGTTCTTCATCAATCCGCTTTTTGAAAATCTTCACCCGTTTCCCGGCTATAGACACTCGTAGTATCGTTCCATCCAACTCTCATAGTCGGTAAGTTCCATTGTCGAAAACTTTCCGAACCTCGTATGGCCCAAACCACCTTTTCGCAAACTTCCACATCGTTGTATGTTGATGATCCAAACTACTGTCGTAGACAATCACCCAATCTACTTCTTCAATCTTCCGCGATCGTAGTCGGTGCTTTGCGTCGAATCGGCTTTTATTCCAGAATTGCACTTCTTGTTGTCGGCGTATTGCTTCCGTTATGTCTTCATGTCTTCCCTCTAGTTGTCGTATCCGGACTGCTAGTAGTTTTTCCCGGCTCATCTCTTCCTTCCACGGTAGCACTGTCCATGTCGCGATTGCGGTTTCCGTTGGCATTACCGGTGCTTGTCCGGTCATGAGTTCTGCCAGGATGTACCGGTTACGGAGCTATGCATCGTCCGATCCACCCATACTGCATATGGAAGCATCTGTGGCCAATCCTTCACCCTTCCGTCGCATGCTTTGGCAAGTGCTTTCACGACCGGACTATGTCCTCATTCGATCTTCCTGTTGGCTTCCGGATTGTATGCCGTTATCAGTGTTAACCGAACTCCATGTTTGGCGAAGAATCCCCTAGCTTTGTCAGAGTGCATATGGGAGCATCTGAGGCCAATCCTTCACCCTTCCGTCGCATGCTTTCACAAGTGCTTTCACAATCAGAGTATGTCCTCGTTCGATCTTCCTGTTGGCTTCCGGATTGTATGCCGTTGTCAGTGTTAACCGAACTCCATGTTTGGCGAAGAATCCCCTAGCTTTGTCAAAGTCAAGTTCTGCCTGATCCGCAATCACTTGTCCTACGCACCCGTACCTACAAAACACCTCCTCCAAAAGAAATTGGCATACCGCAGAACACGTTTTCCTCCGTAGCGCTCGACCTTCTACTTGGTTTGTGAGATCTTCCCGAGCTAACACCAAGTATTTCTTTTGTCCGATCCCGGTTGGCATGGCTACAATGTCGACCATCAATTTGAAGTTCATTGTTGGTGAGAATGTCGGATGTAACTCATCTCGGTGTCGAACTCCAGAGTATATTTGACACTTCTCGCAGCTTTCCGTGAACTCCGCTATATCTTTGTACATGTTCTTCCACCAATATTTTTGTTTGATTTTCATAAAAGTTGCCCATGTTCCTCGATGTCCAGCCCAATCGGATTCGTGAAACTCGGATATTATCCGGTTTCGTTGCTCTTTCGTCCCGACTACCCGAAGTGGTATGCCATCCGGTCTTTTCGGCTCCCTCCATATTAATCCATTTTTCAAGAAGAACTTTCGAACTTGCCGCTTCTTACTTCAGATCTTGGCTCTCTTCTCTTTAATGTCTGATGACTCCTTGATTTCTTGTAGCACTTTCCTGATCAGCAAGCTTTCCCCCTCGTATTCTTCTTCCCAGAATTTTCGGATTGCGTTCACCCGGCATATGTGCTCCGAAGCAAAGTAGTCTTCGGAAACTTCTTCATTATCGGATTCGGTTATGTCGTCTCCAAAACGTGCCCTTTATAGCATATCCGCTACCGCGTTGTCTTTTCCGGAGATGTGTCGTACCTCCGGATTAAGCGACTTAACATATGCAATCCATCTTAGCATAGCCACATCCGGTATCGTGCAACACCGCATCATCCCGAGTATTGGAAGACAATCCGTTTCGATCACTACTTCGGCTCCGATCAAATAATCTTGATCCGATTTGATTGCCGACACGACTCGCCATAATTCTCTTTTGACTTGTCCATATCCGTGTTGCCTTTCGTTGAAAACCTTTGCTCCGAATCGGATCGGATATCGCGAACCATCCAAGTCGGCTTGATTGATGACCCATCCGATTCTGGTTGGACTTGTGTCCACCGTTGCTATGATCGGTCGGTCATAGTTCGGCTTCTTTAGTGCTTTTGCCCTCCATAGTGATTTCTTGAGCTTCTTCACGGCTTTGCTATGCTCCGGTTTCCATTCGAACTTCTTACCCGTCCGCAACAAGTGATAGAGTGGGTCCACAATATGTGGACAGTGTGGAATCCATATGTGATAGAATGCACATGCTCCAAGAAACCTTCGGACTTTGGATTGTGACTCGCATACTTCTTTCATAGCTTGAATCACATCGATCTTGGTTGGTGACAGTCTTCGGCCGTAGGGCCCACATAGTTGTCCGACTACCAATATTTCTTCTTGCCTGAATGTTGATTTCTCAGTGGAAAGTGTTAGGTGCACATCTTCTAACTTTCGAAGCACTTTCTCGCAATCACAAATATGGTCGACTACGAACTTTCGGCATCCCCGATCATCCATAGTTTCATCTTTTTCTTCTATCGCCCATCCTTTCATCGGAATGTCATCTAGGAATGGCATCGTTATCTCCGGAATGCAATCTCGAAGCACCTTGTTCATCGCATTCATCATATGTACCACCGAGTTTGTCGCTCCTTGTGGTAGTGTGCACGTTCGAACTAATCCTATCGGTGTTCGCATGGTGGTGATGTCTCGGCTCTCCACAACTAGTTGGAATTGGGCATACCCCGAGTATAGGTCTCCGATGGAGTATATCACACGACCAGCAAATGCTTCCGCAAATTCATCCACTATCGGACCGACTCTGGAGTTCCGGATCGTGACCTTGTTCACCGGTTGCAAGTCTTGGATAAATCAAAGTGACCCATTCTTCTTCGGAACCGTAAACCATCGATTTGAGTACAGAGCATTTGATGGCTCTAGAATCCCCATCGCCACCTTCTCCTTGAGCAAGTCAATGATTTTCGGAATATGCACCCATGGCACCGGAATCGGCTTCAGGTTCCACGGCACATGGTCAATCATGAATATCACCATCGGCTCCACTATCTTCGGGTCACCGCATCCTATTTCTTTCGATGTAAATGCAAATGCTCTCCCATGTCGCGCTAGCATCCCACAGAATCGTTCTTCTTCATTCTTTAATAGGAACCCACCTCCACCGATCCGAAGTTTCTTCCGGGTCTCATCCGTGAAGCCATGTCCGATATCCATGGACTTCCGAAGTGTCGGATCCCCCGAGACTTCTTTCCTCTTTTGTTCGCTATCGGCGGGTAACGGTCGCGCAACCGGTTTCACTTTCTTCTCCACGGTCTTGTATTTCGTACATACCATTGCTTCTTCTTTGCGAAGCGCATCCGGCCCCATTTTCATAATGATCTCGTACATCTCGACCGATTCCACCGGGACTACCTGGTCTCCTTGGCTTGTATCGTCCGCGAGCTCTTCAAGTCGTTGTAGCGTGCTCCCATAGAACACTTCTTCAACTATTCCCACGATTTCTTCGTCTTCTTTTATTATTGATGTCGACCGTAGCTTACCCTCCATTTTTCGGTATTCTTTCTTCATTCCTCCGGTTACGGCCGTGTATGTAGATACCCCATCCAGACCGATTCGTACTTGTCTTGCTCCGAGAATTTCCTTCCTGTGTGGGGTATCAGGGCTTCTCGGACTATCACTTCCCCACTCTGCAATAGTCCGCTCTAAAAATCCATCCTTGTTTGGGACAAGAGCTCTCTCTTGTTCCTTTCATGATTTGCCGGCACCGTTAGGAATTGGACAGATTTCCCTCCGTTTTGGTTCTGAATTTGTGCAAAAGCCGCACCGCTATCGAGCACCTTTGTCTCCATCTGTGAAGCCATGATAAAGGGTTGCCCAAGGATCACGGAGTGAGAGACCTCGTCTTGCACAAAGAAATTTTGGTCGATCTCAACATCGCTAATCTTCACCGTCACATCCGGACAAGCCGCAAATACATCTTCCGTTGCTTTAGTGGTCGCCCGGATCTTCCATCCATGATTGGTGTTAATAGGCCACTTCCCCTTCCGGTAGAACTCCTTAGACATCAAATTGATCTCCGATCCGTGATCAATCAATGCTAGCACGGGCTCTTTCATGTTGCCGATTCGGACCGGAGTCTCCGTAGGTGCACGTGCCTAGTGTAGCCTTCTGTAGTGGGAGTTCGGAATTTCGTACTCCACTTCGGTATTGTTCATCAGAATGGTATTTGCATTCACCATCGGCGCATTTTCCTCCGTAGTTTGTCTTTTTCTTTTTACGAGATCCACAAGAAGATCATGGAACTCCTCTTTTGCTATTCCAAGTAGTTCCCAAAGCGAAAAATCTACCCGGTTGTCGAGGATTCTCTCCTCAAACACTTTCTTTATGTCCGTCTGTTGCTCGATGTCCGAAGTGAGCTTGAATGCCGGAATTGTCTTTTCTTTTTCCTTCCCTCCGGAGTTCCTGCTTTCCGGTGTCTTCGATGGTCTGGCCACATCATCCGTGTGCCATCTTCTCTCGTCTACATACACTTCATGCAATTGACATAGCGCATGTACGCTATTCTTATCTATGGGGCACTCCCATCCCGTAGCTTCCCGAATACATTCCACGGCACTTCGGATTTCATCATGGTCGGCTTTCTTAGAAATTTCTAGCACTTCCATGTTTATAATGTAAAGGCTTACCATTATACTAACACATCATAAGTGTTAAAAAGTAGATATCCCACATAAAAAGGTAAAGTTCACATATATTTTCTAGGAAAAAGCTTTAGTTAGAAGAAAAACGCATAATACAAAAAAGCTACACATGCACATTTAGCATGCATGAACACTATAGTCGATAAAAACGCATAATGTTAGAAAAAGCATGATCACTTTTAGAAGAAGCATGTTAGAGAAAGCATATAGTCTATAGATAGAGAAAGCATGGATTACTAAGACTGTCTCATCACTATATAAGGATTGGGAGCAAAATGTAATAAAGGGGGAGAGAAATTTATGGATGAAAGATCATTTGGGTTCAAAAATAATGATTAATAAAATAAACTATGCTTGTGGGATTCACAAGTTTTCTATATCTTTCTTTTCCAATCTATTCCAAAGTATAATTAGGGTTACTTATTAATAAATAAATAAATAAATAAAAACTATATTCGTGGGATCCACGAATTTCTATTTCTGTTTCTTATAATCTATTTATATTCTTATTAGCCTTAAAACTCTCCTCCTCCTAGTCCAGAACCCCACCGGTTCCCACCCGCCTCACGCAACGATCCGGCACCGAAAGGCACGACAACGTATGACAAACTGGCTTAGCCGGATACCAACAGAACGTAGAGAGAAGGTTTAACAGAGAATGCACGGGAGAGACAAAGAGAGCAAAACACAAAAAAACAATTCAAATTTATAATACACTCTGTACATAGAATGTACTTAGAGAGCACATTTATACAAGTCCATAAAGGACTGACAGAAGTATTGACAAGTAATTCAATGCTCATACGAGCGACTGGCACTAACTCCCAAAACTATGCCTACGTACTAGGCTAGATCCGTAGGCCTCTAACGGCCTACCAGTTTCAATATGATCCAGCTCTCCGATCTGGCTCCTGGTTCCAGATACCATCCAGACACCGATCCGGCTCTCCGTTTCAGATACCAATCCGGCTCTGGCTTATTCAGCCAATTTAGATCAACTTGAGCTTGCTCGCTCAACATGCCCATCTCAACTCCTTCGTGTTGGGAATTCGGTCCCTCCGGATCGGATCTGGATGACACGGATCGGATTGATCCGGTGTGAAGCGGACCTAGGGACATATCTCTAAATGTGCTTCTAGCGTGCTTGTCATGGCCATATTTGTAAATAGCCCTAAAGTCATATAAGTATAAATATGACTTAGGGCAATCACTTTTTGTGTGGTTACTTGTTATCATTATTAGTGTTGTATAGAGTAAGTGAGAGCTCTAAATACAGAACCAATTTTTTGTTGTAACCGTCGACTGGCAAAGACATAGGGATCGAGGTCATTGCGTCTTAGTCTCGCATTGTATCCTCTTCTTATAGTGATAGTTTGAGTCTATTGGCTCCCGTGATTTTCCCTAGGGTTTTCCATGTTAACATCTTGTGTCCTCTCTGTTGTTTGTGTAAGTGTATTAATCTCCATTTCTATTTTAGTCTTCCATAATTTGAGTTTTTATGACTCGGTTGTGGCCAAGCGTCATTCCGCACAATCTGATATCAGAGCGAACAACAGATGGAAGAGTCATTCGGAAGAATGTTCAAGCTCACAGGCTCCAACTACCCAGTCTGGAAGTCGAAGATGAGGGACATGTTTGTGGTCAAAGATCTCTGATTGCCGGTACAATTTGAGGACAAGAAATCGGACAAGATCGATGCCACGACATGGGACGTGATGCATATGAAGACGACGGCATACATCCAATGCTTCATCGACATGAGCTTGTACAATAACTTTAATGAAGAAAGTAAGACACATGTGCTCTGGGAGAAAATCAGTACCATATTGGAGAGCAAGAATGTTGTAAATCGGGTTTTGGCATTCCAAAAGTTTGTGAGACTCCGGTACCAAGACGGCTCCAGTATGACAGAGCACAAGAATGCATTCCAGGGGCTCATAAACCAAACATCCTCGCTAGAAGTACCTCTAGCCGACAAGGTACTTGTGTTGCTCTTGCTCGGTTCCCTTCCGGATAGTTGGGAGATGCTAGTTGTTACTTTGGGCAATGCTAGGCCGAAAAGAGAACAACTGTCCCTAGCAAGGGTAAAATCAAGCTTCCTAGATGAAGAACCTTGTTGGAAGGACCAGGAATCCTGAACTGATCCGAAGGCCTTGGTTACGGAAGACGACCGGGGAAGAGGGCGACATCGGAGTCCCTAGAACCGGGACAGGTCGGGGCCAAGGTCGAAGTCAAGGGGGAGGCCCACTTGCTTTTATTGCGGAAAGTCGGGGCACTTCCAGAAGAATTTCTAACACTTCCAGAAAAACCAAAGGGGGAGCCGACATTCTAGAACCAAAGAAGATTTTGGAAAGGAGACGAACGTCGGCAATCGCGACAAGTGAAGAAGAATTGGTGCTAATCACCAAGGAGAGTGAGCTGCATCTTGTTAGCGGCGCAACGACGTGGGTGGCCGACTCTGGAGCGTCATTCCATCTGACGCTAGACCGGAAGTGCTTCTCATCTTTTAGAGCCGGAGACCATGGTTCGGTCCGGATGGGAAATGAAGGTGTGTGCCGAATGAATTGTTGGCATAGGAGACGTGTGGTTGATGACGTCAACCGGGTGCAAGTTGTTGTTGAAAGATGTCTGACACGTTCCAGAGGTTCGGTTGAGCTTGATATCAACCGGTTGGCTAGATGATGAAGGCTACATGGGTAGCACCTGGAACGGAGTCATGAAGTTTTACAAAGGAAGCTTGATCGTGTCCCGATCCCGGAAGATCAACACATTGTACCTGATGCATGCCCGAATATGCCAGGAAGAAGTGAATGTAGCATCAGACGATGCCGGTGAGCTATGGCATAAGAGGTTGTGTCACACGAGCCAGAAAAGGATGAGAAGACTACTGAAGATAACCTCATTCCGAAGGTGAAAGATGTGCATCTAGAGAAGTGCACCGATTGCTTGGCCGGCAAGTAGAACAGAACCTCTTTCCGGTCGAGACCATTGTCGAGACGGAATGCACCGTTGGAACTTGTGCATACTAATGTATGCCAAGTGGACATGAAGTCACATGCCGGATCGCAATACTTCGTGACGTGCATAGACGACCACAGCCGGAAGTTGTGGGTCTCACCACTGAAGACTATAAAGAGATGGAGCTGGTGGTGTAATGCAGAGAAAGATAATTGAGTGTGTTTGTGTGTGTGTGTAGCAAACAGAGAGAGAGAGAGAGAGAGAGAAGGAGAGCTCTTAACAAGAAAACTGTATATTACTTCCAACAGTAACAAAGTTACAAAGGGTTGGTTTAAATACCAACTAAACTAGGGCAAAGGGCCCTTTCTACTATTTACAAAACTAGCATGGTATGTCCATGAGCTAGTGTAAAACCTATTTTCTATGGGAAGTTCGATTATCAACACACTCCTTCGAACACAACTTCCGAATATCGACAAATTGTTTCGGATCAGTCTTCGGAACGATTCCAACTTCGATTCTTTGACTTTTCGGTTGCGTACTCCTTGTTTGGCCGACATGTGCTTCGATCAATCGATCGGTTCACTGCTTTGTTCTATACTCCCCGTCAAGCTTGGCTGGTCGGGAAGAGATAAGCCAAGGTTCGATGCGAACTACCACAGCTTGTCGATACCCAGGGCTTTCGTGAAAATGTCGGCTACTTGTAGATTCGTGCTGATGTGGTGTAAGTCTATATCTTTGGCCTGCATGCATTCGCGGATGAAGTGGTAGTGCACTTCGACATGCTTAGTCCACACGTGGAATATGGGGTTCCACGCTAGGTAGATACTGCTCACGTTGTCACAGTATAGTTGAATCGGATCTTTGATGGGTACGTCCAGATCCTTCAGTATACGCTTAAGCCATACAGCTTCGCTTCGGCCTCCGTGCTCGATAGTGTGACTGCTAGTTGCTTCTGCTACTCCATGAGATTGCTCCGCTGCCGAGGGAGAAAATGAATCCTGATGTTGACTGTCTATCTGCTTTATAACCTGCCCAGTCCGCATCTGTGTACCCTTCAAGTCGAATTATCGTATTTGACCTGTATTTGACGTCATAATCCATCGTACCGCCGGTGTACCGAAGTACCCTCTTAGCGCAGTCAAGATGAAGATTGCGCGGATTCTGCATGAATTGGCTGAGTAGGCCGATGGAATAGCTGAGGTCGGGTCGCGTAATGGTTAGCTCGGTGAGGTTGCTGATCAATTGGCGATACTCAATTGGTTCGCACTCGGTTGTGCCAGAATCAACATCAAGCTTGAGATTACGGTCAAGCGGGGTGGACACAGGTTTGCACTCCGTCATCCTGAACTTGTAGAGTAAGTTGAGGACATAGTGTCGTTCTGAGATCGTTATCCCGATTGGTGTCTGAATCACTTCGATGCCTTGTTAATCTTTTCGAATCTGCCAGAGAGAAGTGATTTGACCTTGTTAATCTTTGCGAGCTCCTTTCCTCCGATGACCAAATCATCCACGTATAGGATGATGACAATCGGGCTATCCGACTTGTTTCAGATGTACAGAGAGTTATCAGATTTTGACATTCGAAATCCGATTTGATGAAGATACTGTGTGATCTTCGAATGCCATGCACCAAGTGCTTGTTTGAGGCCGTAGAGTGGCTTCTTGAGTCGGCACACGGCGCTCGGATGATTGCGCGATTGAAATCCGGGTGGTTGAATCATATACACTTCCTCTTCTAATTCTCCTTAGAGGAAGGTGTTTTTCACGTCCATCTGGTGGAGGTGCCACCCTTTTGCCACTGCCAGGGAAATTACGGTCCGTACAGTTGTCATCTTTGCCATCGGGGCAAAGGTCTCTTCATAGTCGACGTCGTGCATTTGCGCATATCCTTTCGTAACGAGCCGTGCTTTAAAGCGATTTATAGAGCCGTCAACATTGTCTTTTACTTTGTAAATCCATCGGCAACCAATTGCTTTCTTGTGCAGAATGTGAGGAACGAAATCCCATGTCTCGTTTTTGCATAGGGCTTGCATTTCGTCATTCATCGCATTGACCCATCGCAGATCCTTTATAGCTTTGGAAAGGGTTTCCGGCTCCCGTACTGACGCCACCTTCATCATAAAGGCATAAGGATATGCCATGTACTCATTGTAGCTGTAACGGCTTACGGGGTTCTTCTCTCAAGTGGACTGGCGTAGCTTTCCGTTCGCGAATACTAAGGCTTTCTTCACTCCATTTTTCTAGATGTCGAGGCCTTCGGGCTCACTATCGAGGGAGTGAGTCGATTCGTTGATGTCGAAGTGATCGTCTTCATACTCTGCCATTTTCGCCTTCCCTTTGTACAGCTTCGGACTCGGCCAAGATGTCCTTTGATCACTCGGAGGTTCTTGTGGCCCACTTAATCGGGTCGTGAGTGGACTTTTGTCGAACATGCGCATAACTCAATCTTCGGCTTTAGCCTCTATTTCGGCGTATTCCGGGTGGAGCAGAGTCGAAGTTGGAGTCGAAGTTGTCTCTGGTGCGTACTAGGATGCGGATTCGTTGAAAACATCTCGACTTGTTCGAACTTTTCAGGTACATGGATTGTAGCATTTGTACCCCTTCTGATCGAGCGAGTACCCCACGAGGATACATTTCTTCGACTTCGGGTCGAGCTTTTGTCGCGTATCATCCGGAATATGCACATAAGCGATTGAGCCGAAAATACTAACATGTGATAAGTCTAGCTTCTTACCAAGAAACTTCTCATGGGGGGGGGTGTTGAGGACAAAGGCCGTCAATGCGGAAGATCAAATAGCATTCGATTCGTGTTGAGTACCTGCGTATGACAGTTTCAGAGATCGTGCACAGAGAGAGAGAGAGAGAGAGGAGGCACAAAGGACTCTTTCTATTCAATAGAAACAATAATACAACCCACCTTACAAAAAGGTTACTAGGTCACTTTATATAGTGACGAACTTAGGGTAACTACCATTTATGCTAATTACACAAATGGCCCAAACTTGATCTATACAAAGGGATAGTGTGAATACGTCCATTATACACTTGTATTCGACACTCCCCCGTAATGGGCGTATACATGGGTTATCTAAGATTACAGGTATAAACCTAGGTTCTCGGACATATCAGTTTTGTTCGAGTCGGCAGGGTCCGAAGGCAGAAGACCGGACTGGTCGGGTCGGAAGAGTTGAAGCCGATCATTAGGGAACTGATGTCGGTTGTCTGAAACCATCCTGCGATGTGTCCGGCTCTAACCAGACTGGTTTGTCGTTACGCCCATCTGATGCCGAAGGGACCGAAAGCGGTCTGCCGAAAGACACTTGGTCATTCCATCTGCGACATTGTCGGTTGTGGATATTTTCTCTAGACCGATTTTCCCTGAAATGACGCAGTCCCGAACGAAGTGATATCGAACGTCGATATGTTTGGAGGCGTTGTGGTGAACCGGATTTCTCGACAAGGCAACAGCACCTTGACTGTCGCTATAGACAACTGGAGCCGAGTCATGGTCGACTTGCCGAAACGTGTGCACCAGCCGGCCGAGCCACAAAGCTTCTTTTGCAGCGTCGGACGCAGCTACATATTCTGCTTCGGTCGTTGAGGTCGCTGTGCACTCCTGAAGTTTCGACTTCCACGAAATTGCTCCATTGCCGAATTTGAAGCAGTATCCGGTTGTTGATTTCCGACTGTCTATACAGTCGGCGAAGTCCGAGTCGGTGTAACCGACTACGCCTGAGGTTGAGTTCGGACCGAAAAGAATGTCGTGATCTTTTGTGCCAGCCAGATATTTGAACACATGCTTGACTGCGTTCCAATGCGATCGGCCAGGATTGTGCATAAATCTGCTAACGACTCCTACGGCATGAGAGATATCAGGCCGTGTCGCGACCATCAGGTACATAAGGGAGCCTACTGCCGGTGCATACGGTACCGACTTCATATCTTCCCCCTCCGGACCGGATGTCGGGCAGTCTCGCTGAGAGAGCCGAAGATTCATGGGGAGCGGGGTTGAAGCAGATTTGGCTGATTGCATGTTGAAGCGTTCCAAGACACGTCCGATATAGTCGGTCTGAGACAAAAAAAGATGTCGTTTATCGCGATGCCGACTAATCTTCATGCCAAGTATGTGTCGTGCCGGACCGAGGTCCTTCATGGCAAACTTCAACCGCAGTTGCCGAATGAGATCGGCAAGTTCGCCCGCGTTGCGTCCAGAAATTAGCATGTCGTCCACGTAAATGATGAGGAAGATGGGTGATCCATCTTGAGCTGTGTTGGTAAAAAGACAATGGTCCTCATCGCTTTTGGAGAAGCCGATCGATTGGATGAAGTCGTCGAACTTCTTGTACCATTGTCGCGGTGCCTGTTTGAGGCCGTATAGACTCTTCCTGAGTCGGCAGACTAGATGTTCTTGGCCAGTTGCCACGAAGCCTTTTGGCTGCTCCATATAAATTTCCTCTTCAAGATCACCATGGAGGAAGGCTGTTTTGACATCTAGCTGAATCAGCTCCAAGTTGTCGGCTGCCACTACGCCGAGTAGAAAACGAAGGGTTGTCATTTTCACCACTGGTGAAAAAATCTCGTCGAAGTCGACGCCATATTCTTGTCGGAAGCCCTTCGAAACTAATCTGGCCTTGTACTTTGGGGTGGTCGAATCAGACGTCTCTTTTAGTCAATAAACCCACTTGCAAGGAAGAGCACGTCGATTCTTAGGTAATTCGACCAGATCCCAAGTCTTGTTTGCTCGAATGGAGTGCATTTCCGACTCCATCGCCAGATGCCAGGTGGCTGAATCGACAGATGTCGATGCTTCTTCGTAAGACGTCGGTTCACCGGCGTCGGTGAAGAAAATTCCAGGAGAATACCTCTCCGGAGGTTGCGACAGTCTCTCGGATCGTCGAGGTATGATTGGACTGGTCGCATCGGGTATCGAGGTCGGATGGTCCGAAAGCGAATTATTCTGCTGTGCCGAGTCAGAGTTGTCCGAGTCGGTGGTGTAAGGTTCAGCTACCCGTGAAGCTGACCGTGTGTTAAGAGCGGGGCCTTCTTGAAGGGTTGGCACATCGGAAAATGTTACCCTTCGGACTTCGATCGGTTTTTCGACTGATGGATTCATAGCCGACTCGTTGAACACAACGTCCGAACTTCGAACGATTTGTCTGCGTTCGGGGTCCCAGAGTCGGTATCCCATTTCGCCGTCTGATCCATATCCAAGGAAAATGCATTTCCTGGACCGAGGTGCAAGTTTTCGGCGATCATCTTTCGGAATAAGGGCGTATGCCTCGCATCCGAAGATCCTCAGCTTGTCGTAATTCGGCTTACTGCCGATCCATAGTTCCTGAGGAATTTGAAGTCCTAGAGGTCTGCTTGGCGACATATTGATTATGTGTACTGCCGTGAGTAGAGCCTCTGCCCAGAAGCCATCCGACAGTCCGGAGTGTTGGAGCATGGAAACTATCCGTTCTTGGATTGTCCGATTCATGCGTTCTGCAATCCCGTTTTGCTCCGGACTGTGTGGTGCCGTAAATTCACGTCGGATGCCGCGTTGTCGGCAGAATTTGACGAATTCTTCTGATTTGAACTCTCCCCCATTGTCGGTCCGAAAGCATTTCAGTTTTCGGTCAGTTTGATTTTCTACCATAGCGAGCCAATCGGAGAAGATCGAGAAGACACGATCTTTGGTGCGAATTGGATAAGCCAACACCAATCGAATGCTATTTGATCTTCCGCATTGACGGCCTTTGTCCTCAACATCTGGTATCAGAGCCTGCACAGATTCGGTCCTTCAACCCGCTGTCGGCCGTCGTCTCAGCCTGCACAGCATTCGGTTTCTTGCGTCATTCGAAGAAGAGAGAAGAAGAAGAAAAACGAGGCTTGCATCTCATCGCGTTAGATCATCTTCGCTTGGAGTAAGCCAGCCGGTTGTACTCTGTTCCTTGTGATCGTAACCGCTCGAGGTGAAATCCCCTTGTGCAACATTGACACGATCGTGCTCCACTCGGTTAAACGGCATCCGAAGAGGTCATCAAACGCTGCTCGCCGCTCATTGTAACCACTCGGTGCAGATCGGTCTCAAGACAACAACCCCAATTCGTGCTTCATCCGGCTGATCGACATTCGGGAGGATCAGTTGGATCCGTCTCTCTCGTTGCTGCAGTCACCCGAAGCAGAATCGGTCCAGACAATCGGTTTCAATATTCGGTATTTGGCATATATATTCGGAAGCGAACCGGGCTCACTCCGACTCGGCAACATTCGGGAAGACCAGTCGGTTCTGTCCCTCAAGTTACCGGAGTCAATTCGAGCAAGTTCAACAATACATATATCCGAAGCCGAACCGACTCGGGTTCAAATCCGACTAGAACGATATCGGGTGAGCCAACCGGCTGCACTCCAACAAGGTTCGTAGTCAACTCCGAACCGAGCTTCGTCAACCGAAACCAAATTTGATGGCATCAACATCCGGCTCGTCAGAAATGAGTCTACGAAAGTTCGATGGATCGAACTTCAACTTCTGGAAAGATCAAATGCAGGACTATCTCATAGTCAAGGGGCAAATCGATCCCATCGAAAATGAAGAACCTCCAGAAGGATACAAACCAACTGAGTGGCAGAAGCTGGACAGGATCGTCCGCGCCACGATTCGGATGCACCTATCGGAATCGGTATACTTTACGGTGCAATCGTGTACGACAGCATTCGAACTGTGGAAAACACTGTCGGACACCTACGAAAAGAAGGTCGCTGCAACAAAGATGTTTCTGATCCGGCGCCTCTACAACTTGCGGATGAAAGAATCAGATTCGGTTCAAGCACATCTCAATGAGTACGAAAGCATAAGCTCCCAAATCTCATCTCAGGGGACGGCAATCGAGGATGAACTCAGAGCAATGATACTCATGAGCAGCCTTCCCTCATCATGGGAAACTTTCGTCACAACCGTGTGCAACGCGTCAACCACGGCTGTTAAATACTCCGAAGTCACGAGCGCAATCCTGACCGAAGCAGCTCGGAGAAAGTCTTTCGCCAAAGACTCAACAGACGACGCTTATGTAGTACAAGGTTCGATAGAACGATCGAACATACGAGGAAGAGATTCCTCACGGCAGCCGAACAATCAGCGAAGACGGAGCCAGTCACGGGATAATCGAATCTGCAACTATTGCAAGAAACCCGGACACATCAAAGCCGACTGCCGCGCACTCAAGAACAAGAACGACAAGTCTCAGAAATCAGACAAGAAGAGTGGCCGGCATGAGGAGATCAATTACGTCAGCTTCTCAGCTGATGTGCTACCAAACGACCCGAATATACTATCAATCGAAAATCCAGTCGGATCAGAAGTTCTGCTCACGACTGAAGAATCGAGCACATGGCTCTTAGATTTGGGCGCGTCATTTCACGTGACTCCTCATCGATCCCAATTTCGGCAATATACGATCCGTCACTCCGACTCAGTTCGAGTCGGCAACTCGCAACACTGTGACATCATTGGAATCGGCACAGTAGAGCTCAACCTTGCAGGTGGCTCTACACTTGTACTTCACAATGTCCGACATGTACCCGAGCTCTCAAGGCCATTGATCTCAGTCGGACAACTAGATGAAGACGGCATTCGTGCCGGTTTTTCTTCGGGAGGGTGGACACTCCACAGGGGGAACCTCCTGCTTGCTAGAGGACCCAAGATACACTCACTGTATCCGTTACACGTTACGCTCAGAGAGGGTAACCTGTTTTTGGTGGATATTCCTGTGTCATCACTATGGCACAGAAGATTAGGACACCTCAGCAAGGCCGGCATTACGCATCTATCGAGAGCCGGATACATCCCTAAACTCTCCTTCTCGGACCATCAATTCTGCGAACATTGCCAGTATGGCAAACAAGCAGCCGCATCACACCCGACATCAGCACCAAGAGAAACGAGACCTCTCGATTTAGTCCACTCGAACTCTCGGCGGTGCCTCTTACTTCGTCAGTTTTATTGACGATAGCATTCGATTGGTGTGGGCTTATCCAATTCGCACCAAAGATCGTGTCTTCTCGATCTTCTCCGATTGGCTCGCTATGGTAGAAAATCAAACTGACCGAAAACTGAAATGCTTTCGGACCGACAATGGGGGAGAGTTCAAATCAGAAGAATTCGTCAAATTCTGCCGACAACGCGGCATCCGACGTGAATTTACGGCACCACACAGTCCGGAGCAAAACGGGATTGCAGAACGCATGAATCGGACAATCCAAGAACGGATAGTTTCCATGCTCCAACACTCCGGACTGTCGGATGGCTTCTGGGCAGAGGCTCTACTCATGGCAGTACACATAATCAATATGTCGCCAAGCAGACCTCTAGGACTTCAAATTCCTCAGGAACTATGGATCGGCAGTAAGCCGAATTACGACAAGCTGAGGATCTTCGGATGCGAGGCATACGCCCTTATTCCGAAAGATGATCGCCGAAAACTTGCACCTCGGTCCAGGAAATGCATTTTCCTTGGATATGGATCAGACGGCGAAATGGGATACCGACTCTGGGACCCCGAACGCAGACAAATCGTTCGAAGTTCGGACGTTGTGTTCAACGAGTCGGCTATGAATCCATCAGTCGAAAAACCGATCGAAGTCCGAAGGGTAACATTTTCCGATGTGCCAACCCTTCAAGAAGGCCCCGCTCTTAACACACGGTCAGCTTCACGGGTAGCTGAACCTTACACCACCGACTCGGACAACTCTGACTCGGCACAGCAGAATAATTCGCTTTCGGACCATCCGACCTCGATACCCGATGCGACCAGTCCAATCATACCTCGACGATCCGAGAGACTGTCGCAACCTCCGGAGAGGTATTCTCCTGGAATTTTCTTCACCGACGCCGGCGAACCGACGTCTTACGAAGAAGCATCGACATCTATCGATTCAGCCACCTGGCATCTGGCGATGGAGTCGGAAATGCACTCCATTCGGGCAAACAAGACTTGGGATCTGGTCGAATTACCTAAGAATCGACGTGCTCTTCCTTGCAAGTGGGTTTATCGACTAAAAGAGACGTCTGATTCAACCACCCCAAAGTACAAGGCCAGATTAGTTGCGAAGGGCTTCCGACAAGAATATGGTGTCGACTTCGACGAGATTTTTTCACCAGTGGTGAAAATGACAACCCTTCGTTTTCTACTCGGCGTAGTGGCAGCCGACAACTTGGAGCTGATTCAGCTAGATGTCAAAACAGCCTTCCTCCATGGTGATCTTGAAGAGGAAATTTATATGGAGCAGCCAAAAGGCTTCGTGGCAACTGGCCAAGAACATCTAGTCTGCCGACTCAGGAAGAGTCTATACGGCCTCAAACAGGCACCGCGACAATGGTACAAGAAGTTCGACGACTTCATCCAATCGATCGGCTTCTCCAAAAGCGATGAGGACCATTGTCTTTTTACCAACACAGCTCAAGATGGATCACCCATCTTCCTCATCATTTACGTGGACGACATGCTAATTTCTGGACGCCACGGGGAGGTTGCGTCGTGTACTCCCGAGGTTGTGCACCTATTCATGAGGTATATGAACGTGTTCGCCGCTTCTGCCGAATATGATTTCGGCAGGTTCTTCTCATTCATCATTGCGCATGCTACCTCTAGTATGTGCCGGTTCTTCCGCTCGGCTACGCCGTTTTGCTGAGGTGTGTGACGGCATGAAAATTCTCATCGGATTCCTTCCTTTTGGAGATACGTCGTATACTCATTCCAAAAATATTCTTTTTGAGATTGCTCCATGCTTCTTTCGACGTTTTTGCCTCTCGAATATAACGAAGCATGTGATCATGTACACATGATGCCAGGCAATACAACACACAGCTTGCAGCCTGATTCCATGCTGGGTAGTCGGCATGTGTCGGGTTAGGTTGCGTTTCGTGAGCTCCTTCAATATAGCTCCAGTATCCTTGTCTGATAAGGTACTAATGCATCTTGTACTCCCAAGATGCGAAATTTGTCCTGTCGAGCTTCTCCGTAGGAAGAGCGCTTCCCATTTGAGTATTCATGGTGATTTCTTCTTTGCTAATAAGCCGGTTCTATTGATCGTTAGCGTGTACCACAACACAGTCGAATAGATTTGATTAAGCAACCACACGCTCTGATACCATGTAAAGAGATGGAGATGGTGGTGTAATGCAGCAGAAGATAATTGAGTGAGTGTGTGTGTGTAGCAAACAGAGAGAGAGAGGGAGGGAGGGAGGGAGGGAGAGCTCTTAACAAGAAAACTGTATATTACTTCCAACAATAACAAAGTTACAAAGGGTTGGTTTAAATACCAGCATCTGAAGGTGTTCGACTGTCTTGCATACATGCATGATGTAAAGGACAAGAGCGCAAAGTTGGATCCGAAGTCCCGGCCATGCATATTCCTTGGATATGGCGATGAGGAGTTTGGCTATCGAGTGTGGGACTAGGTCGACAAGAAGGTCTTCTCAAGTCGAGACATAGTCTTCATGGAAGACAAGACTATTCCCGACAAGGAGTCGAAGAAGAAGTAGCGGACTTCAGGTTGACTGATAGAGATTGGTCGGAAGATACAAGGACCCATCCAACCAGAAGCCGGATGACGCTTGATGAACCAGTCGGAGTCAGACAAGAGTACGAACCGATCGAAGAAGAAGAAGATTTGGACACCGAAACTAGACATGAACTCGAATTGGATTCGGATGAAGAACAGACGGAGGAACCAGTGGCTGAAGAACAAGGAAGAAGATATCCCCTTAGGGAGAGAAGAGCCCGCCGAAGATTTCCGGATGTAAAGCATGTGGTGCGGACCGATGAGGGCTAGCTAGAAAGCTTCGAAGAAGCAAAGAAAGACACCCACAACCGCAAGTGGTTAAGTGCCATGTAGGATGAGATGGATTCGTTGCTTGCGAACCACACATGAATTGACGGAGCTGCCGAAAGGAAAGAATGCGCTCCGGAACAAGTGGGTGTACAAGATGAAACGGAGAGATTCCGGAAATCCACCAAGGTATAAGGCCCGCATTGTGGTGAAGGGCTTCCAACAGAAGAAAGGAGTGGACTTCGAAGAGATCTTTGCCCTAGTAGTGAAGATGACATCCATCCGGACTATGGTGAGCATAGCGGTAAGCATGGACCTCGAGGTCGAGCAATTAGACGTCCAGATGGTGTTCCTGCACAATGACCTCAAAGAAGAGATCTGCATGCAACAACCGAATAAAGTTGTCAAGAAAAGGAAGGAGAACCTAGTGTGCCGGTTGAAGAAGAGCTTATATGGATGGAAGTTTGACTCCTTCATGACCGATCAAGGATACCACAAGACGCACGCCAACCACTGTGTACTTGTGAAGAATTTTGATGGAGGAGACTTCCTAATACTCTTACTATATGTGGATGACATGCTGATCGTTGAACCGAACCGAACCAAAATCAGGAATCTAAAGAAGGCCTTGAACTAAACCTTCTCAATGAAAGATTTGGGTCCAGCAAGACAGATACTCAGGATGCACATAGTCTAGGTCCGGACGAAGAAGCTATTGTGGTTGTCGTAGGAGAAGTACGTGACAAACGTGCTCCAATGGTTCAGCATGACGGATGCAAAGCCAGTCGGGTCAACACTTCTGGAAAACTTCAAGCTATAGGGGAAGAAAAGTCCGAAGACAAGGATGGAGAAGTCGGAGATGATGAAGGTACCATATGCCTCTGCCATCGGAAGCTGAATGTACGCAATGGTGTGTACCAGAACAGATATCGGATATGCAGTCAGAGTGGTCAGCCGATTTATAAGAAATCTGGGAAGAGAACCCTGGAACGCGGTCAAGTAGATACTCCGGTACTTGAAAGGCACCTCGAGTATGTGCCTTCGATTCGGCTTAGAAAAACCCCAACTCGAAGGATACACGGATTCAGATATTTCAGTTGATGTGGATACCAGCCGGTCTAGTTCTGGGTATGTCATGACCTATGCGAGGGGAGCCATATCATGGCAGTTGAGGTTGCAGAAGTCCGTTGCACTATCGACTGCGAAAACAGAGTAGATGGCATTTGTAGAAGCCGGTAAAGAGGTGATTTGGATGAAGAACTTCATCGAAGAGCTAGGGATCTAGCAAGAGGAATTACGACTCTACTGCGATAGTCAAAGTGTCATCCACCTTGCAAAGAACGCAACATACCACTCCAAGACGAACCACATCTAGCGTAGATACCACTGGCTTCGGGAGAGAGTAGAAGATCAAGACTTCGCACTGCTGAAGACCCACAAGGAGGAGAATAGGTCGGACATGCTAACCAAGGTGTTGTCAGCCGACAAGCTAGACGTGTGTAGGAGATGGATCATATTGACAAGACATCACATGCCGGAGTGAAGGGGGAGAATGTTGGGAATTCGGTCCCTCCAGATGAGACGGATCCGACGGATCCGAGGACCCAGGGACATATCTCTAAATATGTTTCTAGCATGCTTGTCATGGCCATATTTGTAAATAGCTCTAAAGTCATATAAGTATAAATATGACTTAGGGCAATCACTTTGTGTGTGGTTACTTGTTGTCATTATTACCATTGTATTGAGACAGTGAGAGTGCTAAATACATAACCTATTTTATGTTGTAACCACCAGTTGGTGAAGACATAGGGCTCGAGATCATTGCCTTTGAGTCTCACATTGTATCCTCTTCTTATAGTGATAGTTGGAGTCTCTGGGATCCCATGGTTTTCCCCAGTTAGGGTTTTCCACGTTAACATCCTGTGTACTCTATGTTGTCTGTGTAAGTGTATAAATCTCCATTTCTGTTTTGTTCTTCCATTGAGTGTTTAAGACTCGGTTGTGGTCGAGCGCCATTTCTGCACAGTTCATTGTTCGTGCTTCTCAACCCATCGGTTCCTCCGTATCGGTGTCGATTTTTGCTGCCTTCTCATCCGTTTGGCCTTCAATTGATTCGGCTCCTCTGAGTTGAAAAATCCAACCGAATCGGTTGCGTCCTATTCATTCCCCCTCTTGTCCGAATTGGTGGCCTCCAATTCGTCTTCAATCTTTAGGCCCTTTACCACATCAGACCATGTTCGGATCTTGGCCCTCTTCTTTGGTCAGCTCTATCCTTGATTGTGCCGCCATCACCGCTCGTTCTGACTTTTTCGGATGTGCCGACTTCTTCAATCGACTCAGCGTCCTTTTTCTTCTTGTATCCCCTTGTTTCGGTCTTTTCCTCTTCTCCGGCTGCATTATCGGTGCCTCTACTTATTCTTCTGGTTCTCCCCCTCAAGTGCGGCATCTAAAGATACTATAACCCAAGCATCTCTGAAAAATGTTGCAACTTTTTTTACTAAATAAAATGGCTCATCACTCCGACCGGATAGTTGATATTGGGTCGGGTGATTGTCAAATAGATAAGGCTTCCGACAATTTTCTGGAACTGTTTCTCACGGCAGGCTAGTTCGGAGTCATGATGTAGCTTGAGGTTTCGGTCCAAGGGTGTCGAAACTGGTCAACATTCGGTCATGCCAAACTTGTACAACATATTCAATACATAGTGGCGTTGTGACAACAATATGACGTCAGGGGTGTGGATCACTTCGATCCTGAGGAAGTATTGAAGGTTTCCCAGTCCCTTCATTTCGAATGCTTCCGACAGCTGGGACTTCACTCGGCTAATTTCAGGGAGGTCGAGTCCGGTGACGACCAAGTTGTCGACATAAAGCAGAATGCATATTGGACCTTTCGGACCCTTCATGATGAACAAGAATGAGTCAAATTTGGAGGCACGATGTGTGATCTTTGAATTACAAGCCCACAGGGCTTGCTTCAGGCCATAGAGGGACTTCTTGAGTCGGCACACTGCGGACTTGTTCATCTCTGACTGAAAACTGGGGGGCTAAATCATGTAGACTTGTTCTTCAAGATTGCCTTGAAGAAATGCATTCTTCACATCCATTTTGTAAAGATGCCACCCCCTTGCCACAACAACTGCCAGCACCATAGGAACCATCGTCATCTTCGCTACCAAGGCGAAGATCTCATCGTAGTTTATTCCATGGGTCTATGCATATCCTTTCACCATTAGTCGAGCCTTGTACCGATTGATTGAACCGTCAACATTATATTTCACTTTGTATACTCACTTGCAGTCAATCGTTTTGTAGTGTTGGGGGGGGTCAACCAGGTCCCAGGTGTCGTTGGCATCGAGTTCCCTCATTTCTTCCTCCATCGCAACATGCTAGTTCGTGTCTTTCACTGCTTCTACGTAGCTCTTGTTGGGATTACGGTCCCTTCGGATGGGATGGTCGGATCCGGACGGGACGGTCCCGGTTTCGGTTTCGGTACCGGATGACGAATGTACCCGGAGAGCGATCCGGATGCAGGGACATATCAGTGAATATGTTTCCTATGGGCCCATGTGGCTACAGTTGTAAATAGCCCAAAGTCATATAAGTATAAATATGACTTAGGGCAAACAGTTTTTAGTGTTGCTTCTCATTTTTCTGTTTTTCCACTCAAGAGGAGTGAAGAGTAAGCAGCCGTGAGAGAGAGAGAGAGAGAGATAGAGCGCGAGAGAGGAAGAGGACGACGCCTCTGTGTATTTCCGCCGCCTGTGGCGAGGACAGCGAGCTCAAGGTTGTCGCCTTGGAGCTCGTCATTGTATACTTCTCTTTGTATAGTGTTGTTTGGAGTCTTGTACTCCCGTGGTTTTTCCCATCTAGGGTTTTCCACGTTAATCACTGTGTACTCGTGTATTTCTCTTTTGGTTCCTATTTTCTGCTCCATTGATCCGCAATTACTCGGGTGTGGCCGACTGAAGAAGGTGAATCGAAGCGTTGATTCTCAACAAACTGGTATCAGAGCGACTGTTGCAGAAAATGGAAGGCGGCGGCAGCGGGCAGCCGGGGATGATGGTGCTGAACGCACAGAATTTCGCCGACTGGAAGATCAAGATGGAGGATCTTCTGATTGTTCGGGACCTGTACGAACCGATTGACAGGTCGGAAATACCGAAGGGGGTACTTGAGTCGGAGTGGAAGCTCCTGAACCGGAAAGCCGTAGCGACGATCCGACAATATGTCGATGTAAGCGTCCTACAACATGTGGCGAACGACACCAACGCATATGAAATGTGGAAGAAGCTGTCGGGCCTCTACGAGAGGAAGAATGCGTTGAACCGGACCTCCCTGATGAGGAAGATTGTGAATCTCAAGTACCGGGACGGCGAGAGTATGGTGGAACACGTAAGCACGTTCATGGGATTCGTGAATCAGCTTGCGGCGATCAAGTTCCCGCTGGAGGATGCAATGCAAGCCATCATCTTGATGTGTACATTGCCGGACAGCTGGGAGAACTTGGTGGTGACTCTCAGCACCTCCTGCACCGAAGATAACTTGTCCTTGCAAACGGTAAAGACAAGTATCTTGAACGAAGAAGCGCGTCGGAGAGACAAGGAACCGGCCTCCGAACCGAAGATGCTATTTACCGAATCGGATCGGGGAAGACAATGGAACCGGAGTCCGCAAAGACGGGAGAAGTCGGGGACCCGGTCGCAGTCAAGAGGAAGGCCCACATGCTTCCACTGTGGGAAGCCGGGGCACTTCCGAAAGAACTGTCGGCATTACCGAAAAGACAACGGAGCCGACGACACCGATTCGAAGAAGTCACCGGAGAGAAACGGTGCATACCGGGGAGCCACGGACCGGAGAGGTTCGGATCGGCGAGGGCAGGACCGGAAAGGAACGACGGCACTCGCGGCAAGTGAAGAAGAAATCATGCTCATCACCGAAGAAGGTGAGCTAAACATTGCCGGCGATGAGACGACCTGGGTGGTCGATTCCGGAGCATCGTTCCACCTGACCCCGGAGAGAAGATACTTCTCATCCTACACAGCCGGGGAGCATGGCTGCGTTCGGATGGGAAACGAAGGTACGTGCCGGATTGCCGGCATAGGAGACGTGTGGTTGACAACCCCGACCGGATGCAAAATGCTGCTGAAGAATGTCCGACACGTTCCGGAGGTCCGACTGAACCTGATTTCGGCCGGGAGGCTAGATGATGAAGGCTACACGGGTAGCATCCGGAACGGTGTCATGAAGTTCAGCAAGGGGAGCTTGATAGTGGCTCGGGCCCGGAAGGTCAACACACTGTACCTGATGAATGCCTGGTTGTGTCCGGAAGAGCTGAACGTGGCAGCCGACACTGCCGGTGAGCTGTGGCACAAAAGACTGTGCCACATGAGTGAGAAGGGGATGAAGAGGCTTGCAGAAGACAACCTTATCCCAGTGAAGCATGTGCACCTGGAGAAGTGCACCGATTGCCTGGCCGGTAAGCAGAACCGAACTTCCTTCCACTCAAGGCCACCGACGAGACGCAGTGCACCATTGGAGTTGGTGCACACGGACGTGTGTCAAGTAGAAACGAAGTCACATGGCGGAGCCCAGTACTTCGTAACATTCATCGATGATCATAGCCGAAAACTGTGGACGGCACCGATGAAGACAAAGGACCAAGTGTTGTGCGTCTTCAAAGAACTCCACGCGAGAGTGGAAAGAGAATCCGGCAAGAAGCTGAAAGCAATACGAGCGGATAACGGAGGGGAATACCGGGGGCAGTTCCAGGAGTACTGTCGCTCGAAGGGAATCCGACTCGAATTTACTGTGCCGAAGACGCCGGAACTGAACGGGCTGGCCGAGAGGATGAACCGGACCATAATGGAGAGGGTCCGGAGTATGCTGGCACATGCGAAATTACCCAAGGGATTTTGGGCTGAGGCAATGTCGACGGCGACATATGTGATAAACAGATCACCCTCAGTACCTTTGGACGGAGACACGCCGCAGAGAGTGTGGACCGGTAGGGAAGTATCCTACCGGCATCTGAAGGTGTTCGGGTGTCTCGCATACGTGCACGTGGCGAAGGACCGGAGAGGAAAGCTAGATCCGAAGACCCGGCCATGCATATTCCTCGGTTACGGCGACGACGAGTTCGGCTACCGAGTATGGGACCCGGTCGACAAGAAGATATTCAGGAGTCGAGATATCGTCTTTATGGAGGACAAGATACTCACCGACTGGGAGTCGGAGAAGAAGATGAAGAGCTCCAAGGCGACTGGTGAGGATAAACTCTACGAGGAGCAGTCCCGACCGGCAAGGGACCGGTTAGCACTCGAGGATCCGGCCGAAGACGGTGAAGAAAGAGAACCGGCCGAGGAAGATGAAAATGATACCGGAACCGTTCCCGATCCCGAAATGGATTCGGATGAAGAAGAAGAATCGGGAGAACCGGTTACCGAAGCTCCGGAACGGAGATATCCTCTAAGAGAGAGAAGGGCCCCCCGGAGATTTCCGGAACCAGAGCACGTGCTGCTAACCGACGAAGGGGAGCCGGAGAGCTTTGAAGAAGCAAAGCATGACACCCAGAGCCGCAGGTGGTTGAGTGCCATGCAGGACGAGATGGATTCCCTGCATGAGAACCACACATATGAACTTGTGGAGTTGCCGAAAGGAAAACGGGCACTCCGTAACAAGTGGGTGTTCAAGCTGAAACCGGGAGATGCCGGAAACCCCCCGAGATACAAAGCCAGGATCGTGGTGAAGGGGTTTCAGCAGAAGAAGGGCGTCGACTTCGACGAGATATTTGCCCCGGTAGTGAAGATGACCTCCATCCGGACGGTGCTGAGCATAGCGGCAAGCATGGACCTCGAGGTAGAACAGATGGACGTGAAGACGGCATTCCTTCACGGTGACCTCGAAGAAGAGATCTACATGCAGCAACCGGAAGGATTCGAGAAGAAAGGGAAGGAGCACCTGGTATGCCGGTTGAAGAAGAGCCTTTACGGACTGAAGCAGGCTCCCCGGCAATGGTACCGGAAGTTCGACTCCTTCATGACCGACGAAGGGTACCTCAAAACGCAGTCCGACCACTGCGTGTTTGTGAAGAAGTTCGAAGGAGGAGACTCTCTAATACTCCTCCTGTACGTGGACGACATGTTGATCGTCGGACGGGACCAGGTCAAGATCCGGATGCTGAAGAAGGCTCTTCACCGAACCTTCTCAATGAAGGACCTGGGTCCGGCGAGACAAATACTAGGGATGCACATCATCCGGGACCGGAGCAAGAAGCAGTTGTGGCTGTCACAGGAGAAGTACGTGACGAAGGTGCTTCACCGGTTCAACATGTCGGAAGCAAGACCGGTCGGATCGACCCTCCCGGCAAACTGCAAGCTATCCAGCAAGCAAAGTCCCAAGACAAAGGCTGAAAAGGAGGATATGATGAAAGTGCCGTATGCCTCAGCCGTCGGGAGCTTGATGTACGCCATGGTGTGTACGAGACCGGACATCGGATATGCAGTCGGAGTGGTGAGCCAGTACATGAGCAATCCCGGTAAAGAGCATTGGAACGCGGCCAAGTGGATACTCCGATACCTGAAGGGCACAGCAAACGTGTGCCTCCGATTCGGCTCCGGAAAGCCCGAACTCGACGGCTTTACCGATTCGGATATGTCGGCTGATGCAGATACCAGCCGGTCCACATCAGGGTATGTGATGACGTATGCAGGGGGAGCTGTTTCATGGCAGTCGAGGCTGCAGAAGACGGTTGCGCTGTCAACCACGGAGGCGGAGTACATGGCGGCTGTTGAAGCCGGCAAGGAAATAATATGGATGAAGGACTTCATTGGAGAGCTCGGTATCCGGCAGAAGGAGTACCGACTCTACTGCGACAGTCAGAGTGCAATCCACCTTGCAAAGAACGCGGCCTATCACTCCCGGACGAAGCACATCCAGCGAAGATATCACTGGATCCGGGAAAGGATAGAAGACAAGGAGTTCGTGCTGACGAAGATCCACACGGACGAGAACGGGTCGGATATGCTGACCAAGGTGCTCACACCCGACAAGCTGGAAGCATGCCGGAAGAGGATCGGATTGGAGAGACATCCCATGCCGAAGTGAAGGGGGAGTTTGTTGGGATTACGGTCCCTTCGGATGGGATGGTCGGATCCGGACGGGACGGTCCCGGTTTCGGTTTCGGTACCGGATGACGAATGTACCCGGAGAGCGATCCGGATGCAGGGACATATCAGTGAATATGTTTCCTATGGGCCCATGTGGCTACAGTTGTAAATAGCCCAAAGTCATATAAGTATAAATATGACTTAGGGCAAACAGTTTTTAGTGTTGCTTCTCATTTTTCTGTTTTTCCACTCAAGAGGAGTGAAGAGTAAGCAGCCGTGAGAGAGAGAGAGAGAGAGATAGAGCGCGAGAGAGGAAGAGGACGACGCCTCTGTGTATTTCCGCCGCCTGTGGCGAGGACAGCGAGCTCAAGGTTGTCGCCTTGGAGCTCGTCATTGTATACTTCTCTTTGTATAGTGTTGTTTGGAGTCTTGTACTCCCGTGGTTTTTCCCATCTAGGGTTTTCCACGTTAATCACTGTGTACTCGTGTATTTCTCTTTTGGTTCCTATTTTCTGCTCCATTGATCCGCAATTACTCGGGTGTGGCCGACTGAAGAAGGTGAATCGAAGCGTTGATTCTCAACAGCTCTCTAGCTCACGCACTTCCGCCACTTTCGTCATGTACTTATAGTGATGCGCCATGTACACATTATACCCATACCACTTCACGAGATTCTTTTGGCAGGTCGATTGGCATAACTTCTTGTTAGTTGATTTAAGCGCCCTTTTGGCCGACGGTCCGTCCTCATTCTTTTCGGAGTCGAATTCGCTCCGATATTATTCGTGTCTTATGATCTCGTATTCCAACATCTTTTTCTTCCCCTTCTCTTTGCGCGAAGACAACACGACTAAGTCTCCACTACTTGTCCGCTCATCATCCGATCGATCGTTCCGACTCAGTCTTTCATTCGGCCAACTCAACCGCAATGAAATGGGATTCTCTTCCAAAGTGCCGGACTCTTCTTCCTCTTCTTCTACCCGAATCATTTTGGGCTCACTCACCTCATCCTCAGTGATCCGATGATCGGAGTTTTCGAGGGTCGGAGTCGGTAAGGAGTACCATAATGCCGACTCATAGAATTCAACATCTCGGCTCGCTCGGACATCCTTTGTCTGCGGGTTGTAGCACTTTTACCCCTTCTGAGCATGTGAGTAGTCGACCAAAATTCACTTTTCCGACTTTGGGTCCTGCTTTCTAGGCTTCTCATTGGGCACATGCATATAGGCAATGTTGTCGAATATCCTCACATGATCGGTGCCGAGGCAGACTCGTGCAGAATCGCGGAGTTTGTTACCGTACGAGATATATGAGTGATTGATAAGTATGATAAATGAGGGTGAAAGATGTAATGTGTTGATATGTATGTATAATGTTATACGATTATGAGTGTGAATGTAAGTGTGAGTGGTGAATACAAAGAGGTGTGAGTGAATGACTAGGTGTAAAGGCTCAAGGGGCTTGCACCCTTGTGTATCCACCCTTTTGTACCTATTTAACCCCTTATGGGGAATGAATGAAGAATAAAAGAACATTTCTCTCTCAATCTCTCTCTCCCTTACGTTGAACCCCTTTGGGAGGGGGGTGGAGCCATTCTAGGCACCACCCCCCACCCCTCAATGCTTGTCTTGTTCTTCATGATCTCTCTCACCATTATACTCTCCATTTTCACTATTACACAATGTCTATCTTCATCATCAATTATTATTATTATCATTATCATTAACCCTAACCCTAAAAACATATAACACCTTTTGACGACTACTAAGGCAACCCCCCTTTGAAGTTGAAGTCGAAGACTAATACGAGCCAAAGCCATGGCTACAACAAAATGTGCAAGAAATCAAATCAATGATGTGTGAGAAATGCTGATGATTATTGAAAGCCGTCGAGGAATGTAACACGATGATGTTTACGTGAGTGCAAGAATGGAGACGACAATGTGCAAATGTGTAGTTAGCAACGTGTGTGCAAGAAAGTGTGTTGCGAGAGACAACCAGAAAGACGGCCAGATGAACGACAGAGCAGGAACCAACACAGAAACTCGACAATGTGCAAATGTGTAGTTAGCAACGTGTGTGTGCAAGAAAGTGTGTTGCGAGATACAACCAGAAAGCCGGCCAGATGAACGACGGAGCAGGAACCAACACAGAAACTCTGGATAGAAGGGAGCCAGTCCCAGCACGCCCGGAAAGAGGGAGACTGCGGAGGAGGAAGACGAAGTGTGTGGAACGGAGGCCAACTGGATGTGCTGAGAATGCACAGGACCGGAATCGGAAGTGTTCACAGTGTCCAGAAGAAGCAACGCGGAGAGAGTCGGAACCAGAACTAGAAATGGTTAGCACTGAAGCAGCCGTAATCGCCAGATGGCAGCCGGAAACAGTGACAATGACGCCGAAAAGCGACGGACGGAGAGAAAACCGTCAGACATCAACAGCCGAATGACAACTGGATGTCGACTGAACAGAGCGGCCAAGCGACGGAACTCAACCAAAAGAGACGGCCGACTGCAGACTGGCCGAATAGGACCTACAAGGTCGGCGACAACGACAAATGGAGATAGAGATGGAGCCGGTGGGCAGGGCGGACAAATACGGACAACAGTCGGAGCGGACGAAGTGGCCGGATTGCAGTTGGAGCGGTCGGAATGGCCGGACAGCAACGGCCACAATGGTAGTCGAACGTCATCCGGCCGTAACGAATAGAGACAGCCGGACAGAGACGGCAGACCAGAGAATGGCCGGACAGGGCCGACATAGACGACAACGACGCCGAGGCAAACAGCGACAAAAGGAAGCAACAGAGACAACGATGATGGCAAAATAGAGACGAAGAATGACCAAGCACATAGACGGGGGCGCCGGAAAGATGTGGCCAAACAGGCAGTCGGAATGTACCTAAAGGTGACGAACAACACGGGAGATGGACGCGACCGAAGCATACATCGGCCAAGAAGGGCGACGATCAGATAGTAGCCGGAATGGCCGGAGAGCGACTAAATACCGGCTGGAATGGCAACACACCCCAGAACGGAGGCGGCTGGACCGGTCGGGATGAACAAACAGAGGACGTCGGACAATGACGAAGATGGAGACGGCCAGATTTTTGCAACGAGAACGGACAGATGAAGGGTCGGCTAGACGACGGCCACGATGACAGAAGACGGACATCGGACGAATAGATGAGGAACGATGTCACAGAGATGGACAACCGACGGCCAAAGAGCAACTGGAGTGGCCAGACATCAGTCGAAGCGGCATCCGGGACAGCGACCGGATAGCCAAAGTGCGAACAGTAGCGGCCAGAGGAGTGGCGATGAAAAGGAGACAGAAACGACGAACAAGGACGAAGAAGGAGAAAGAGAAGAACAAGAAGAAAAGAATGACAGAAGAAGGAGAAGAAGAAGAGTTTAACACCAAGAAGATGGAGAAAGAAAGCACGTAGCAGCACAAACAGAGAAGAAGAGAAAGAGAGAGAAATGGAAGAAGTCATGGAGAAAACGTAAGGAGTAGAGAAGAGAGTAGAGAGAAGAAGACAAATACAGAAGCGAAGGAAAAAACGACCTAAAAGCAAAAGTGAATGAAACTAAAAAACCAAAAAGAGAGGGAAAAATATAAAATAGGGATATGCGACAAATTTTGAAACCCTGAGGGTATCGAGTGAAATTTCAAAAACTGGAGTGTATATATTAGAATTTTAAATAAAAAAAACTAAAGGGCAGCAAGGAAATTTCGAAAACTTATTAACCTGAAAGAAATAGTCAAGATATACTCACAACAACTCACAAGATACAAAGAAGAACACACATACACACAACGTCTTTTTGACGACCCAAATGATGTTACCAAAGTTTGAGAGCCGACAGAACGAGAATGTTCGTGTCAATGAAGTGGTTCACCGAAGGAGATGTTCGAGTCAAGCGCTCCAATCGAGGGAGTCAATCGTTGAGACGATCGATGGAAGTTCCGGTCGAAGAAAGATTATGATCAAGGCATGTGGGATCGACGTGCAAGGCACTCTCCCATAGGCATGCCATATTGTGTTACCATACGAGATGTATGGGTGATTGATAAGTGTGATAAGTGAGGGTGAAAGATGTAATGTGTTAATATGTATGTGTAATGTTATACGATTATGAGTGTGAATGTAAGTGTGAGTGTGGTGGATACAAAGAGGTGTGAGTGAGTGACTAGGTGCTCCAATCAGAGAAAGACGAACTGATCAGGAAACACAGCCAGTTCAAGGCCAAATACGAGGAGAAACGCTTGGCACTACTAGTAGTGGCCAAAGCGAAACTCATGTTCGACCAAGGGTCGGTTGAGGCTCGTCTAGCACAGATGAGGAAGGAACTTGCCACCATGCAATACCATGTGAGTATGGGCGAGGAAAAGGTAAACCAAATCCTGTAATCACACAAGCGTCGAACGGGGTCGGCACAGGCTGCCGAACTCCAAATGTTACGGACCGATAGGGAAAATCGGAAGGAACAGGGCATTGGTTTCTTCAAATTGGAGGACGAAGCTATTATTACCGTCCAAGAAGACATGGCCCACGATTTGTATGAGCTTCCCGCCAGTCACA
Source organism: Azolla caroliniana (assembly GCF_043228905.1). Classification (NCBI taxonomy): domain Eukaryota; kingdom Viridiplantae; phylum Streptophyta; class Polypodiopsida; order Salviniales; family Salviniaceae; genus Azolla; species Azolla caroliniana. The sequence goes on from NW_028230436.1 coordinate 15,564,018, forward strand.
GGGAGGAGGTGGCATGCTTGATCGAGGAATATGACGCCCACGAAATCGACGGGATGTCAAGCTTGATGCGTATGAGAAGAATCGTCGTCAACAGACCGCCGAATTAGGGTCCAACACCGACAAATCACCTTCACTGCTTAGACTAGCACAACCACAATCAATTGACCCGAGGGCCGAGGACACACATGAGGATGCAACGGGGCAAATTCAAACAGGGCACACCTGACACAGACACCAAGACTGGGGAGGAGCCGACTTTGTTTGACATCCTCAATGAGGATGAAAGTGATGATGGCGTCGACAATGAACCTGAAGAAGACCAGGAGTGAAGCATTGAAGGGTACATTCGTCATGCAAAGCACTGTCCCACGATGTTAGCCACTCAGAGTCGGAGTCGACTACCAGGGTCAGGGTCGAACAAATGTGAAGGGAAGTTGGAAGGAGTTGAACAAGTGTGGAAGTGTCGGAGTGGGATCCAAGGGTTGGATCGATGAGTCAGCAATTAGTAATTTTGCCAAGTAGAAAAATATATTAGAATTAGTTTGGCTAGTTTCGTAATAGTTCTTGCCAATTAAGGGCAAGTGTAATCTTGAAAAGACACTCTCGGTATGCCTATAAAAGAAGGACCGAAAGAATTGTAAATCTATCGTTGTGTTTTGGAATTAATATAAGTTAGTGGTTAGAGTATCTTTGTGTCGACAACATCTCTATTCATTATTGTTTTTGGAATTAATATAAGTTAGTGGTTAGAGTATCTTTGTGTCGACAACATCTCTATTCATTATTGTTTTCAGAGTCGATCTTTGGTTATCTATGCTTATCTTATATGTTCAAGAGGGCCGGTGTCGAACTCAAGTTCTCCAAAAGTGTCATGATGAACCCTTGGCAAGTCATTTTGGCATTACAAAGACACTGGAATTAATCTCACAACGATATCGGTGGCCTCAACCGTGGAAGTGCGTCAATGAATTCATCAAGACATGTGATACTTGTGCTCGATCCAAAGTTATCCACCATAGGCCATACAGGTTGCTCCAACCACTTCCCATTCCCAACCGGCCTTGGGCATCAATTTCCATGTATTTCATCACTGACTTGCCTCTAGTCCACGGATATGACACATTGCTCATCATGGTATATTGGTTTATAAAGATGGCTCATTTTGACCCTTATGCAAAGACCATTTCAGCAAAAACAACAACTGATCTATTTTTAAACAATGTGGTGCGGCTTCATGGGATCCCATTCCTAGCAACTTTGTCAACCCGTTAGCGGAAGCACGTGCTCGTATTTTAGTAGACATTCATCAAGACCTCTCCCTCGAACTCATCGTTGCAAGGGACCAGTACAAAGCGCAAGCTTATCGACATCACTTACCCACACCCACCTTTGCAATTGGTGATCAAGTTTGCTATTTACGACATTCTTATTCTCGAACATGAACCCAATCTTCTTCCACAAGACTTCAACATTTGTCTCTTTGTTGAAGTTGTTGTATAGAATCATGTCTATAAAACACCTTATATATGTGGCCGCCTTCAGATGCATGACTTCCCAAGTCGATGCATCGATCTTGTCTAGCTTGGGCTTGCCATATTGCACCGGCAACCAAAGGTCTTTGCACACCAACATGTCCCGCATATCCAACTCGACTTCAAGCTCTCCAATCAGAATTCCCTTTCGGACCAAATGATTCGGCTTTAGCTCTTCCAGCCTTGGCCAACCTGGCCTTTTGTTCTCGGATGTTGCTGATTCAGACAAAAGAAGACGTTTTCGAAAACCTTGAATTCTTTATTTTTGTTCATTCCTTTATACAGATTCTTTGTTGTATAGGCCCATTATGGGGAAGTGTTGAATACGGGTGTATATTGGCCATATTCACATTGTCCTTTTGGATAGAGTAGGTTCATGACAATAATGTAAATATGTCAAAGGGTAGTTGCCCTAGCCCAGTTAGTATATGGCTAGCTTTGAAACCTAGCTCATAATGTTGTTGATAATGTCATTCTTGTATTGTAACTTTTGGTATAAAACTGTTACATTGTGTGCCTCCTTGTCTCTCTTTCTCACACTCTATCTCCTTGATCTTGCTTTTACTTGTTAACTTTGTGATCTTCTTAGCATAGATGTTGTTCTTTTTTCCGCACCGACTATCTCAAACTCCACCACGATGCTCGTGTTCTACACTTGACACCATATTCTTCTTCCCCTTCTATAAGAATATCAAAGATGTTTCACTTACCCGTGGTCGCACTGTGTTTACACGAGATATTTCCATTGTATCCCACCTTTTAATTAGCGATTTGATTTAAATCAAAAGGCTTTCCGATGAGAAGTCATGGTGGTCTTCAAGTAAGTCGTGTGTTAAACGGTGTTTGATTAGGTCCACATCAAGCGTGTTCTTTGCTAGGTTGGTTGCTCGTCGTGTTTGAGTGGGCAATCGAGTCAGATTCGTATTTGTTATGGTGATGCGTAATGTCGCCTCGAGGAGTGTGAGTTTTTGTTGGACTCGCACGTATGCTTCTTTTCTTTCGGCAATTGTGGCCTCAATGTCTTGCGTAAGCGTGTCCGGTTGTCCTCCTTTTGTGAGTTGTGTTGTCCAAAGTGCAATGTCTTGCTCTATGGCTAGAATTTTTGGCATCATATCATGAATGTGTTGTTCTAAGCTTTGTCAATTTTTGATAGGGTTCTCGCAGTGAGGGGGTGTGGTGAGGGGTACGTGATTAGAGGGGCTTGGGGGGAGGTTGATGTTTGGTAATGCTCCCAAGGTCCGGGTATGGTTGGATGTGGTGGCCTCTTGATTAGTTTCTATTCAGGCCATCTCATTTGGTGGTGTGAGTTTCAACTTCATAAACCCCATTGTCACGAATTTCGCATGCGTGCTATTTGGGCGAGAGTGCGGGGTTCTTGTACTATGGAACCTGAGGAGAGAGAGTGTGTGAGAGAGAAGCCTTACAAACTCGAAACGCAGCGGCTCACCAAAACCAAAGGGATGTCCAGGACGAGATTGTTAATCCTTAACACATCATTAACACGCGTAAGATATACATCATTAACACGCGTAAGATATACAATAAGCACAGAACGGTGAACAATACTCAATGATTAAGCAAAAGGTTTATATTACTCTCCGTCAATGACTACATTATAACCGGGCCTTTATATAGGTCACTGGTGCGAAGTACAAAACGGTGCCAACCAGCACCTTTTCGGGATTGGTCCGGATCCGGATCGGCATATCGATTCTGGTCCGTCCGTCCACATCTTCTCATATATTAATATATTAAGATTAGTAATTACAACAGATTCCTAAATAACAATTCCCCTTTTCACACCCTGGTCTTGACGTCCTTAGCTTCTTTGCCGGCCGGGTAACACATGGCACGCCCGTGGGACAGTACCTTGTACGTTGAATCCCACACCGACCCCTTACTCTTCATCCAAGATATCCAGGATGCTTTGCTCCAAGGTCTCCAATGGTTCTTCGGGAATCTGTTGTGGCTGCTGTTGTTGTTGATGCTGCTGCTGCGGTTGCTCTGATTGTGGCTCCGACTCTAGCTGCGGCTCCGATGGTTGCTCTGGCACCGACGTTTCCTTCGTTGTTTCCTCCGTCCGAGTTGTCTCGGGTTGATCTAGTATGTACCCTCATGGCCCTAAGCAACTAGAGTTCAGCCGTATTCTGCGCTGAATTCGTCCACCATCGTACAAAGCTCTCGTCAATCAAGCGTTTGGTCTTGTTGAGCCATGCCCGGAGGATGCACTGGATCTGTTCGGTTCCCATCCGTGATTTGTTCTCCGTGGCTTGTCGCTCCTCTTTCAATTGCTTGATGATTCTGATCGTGTCCGCCTCTTGCTCCCTATAATGCGACAATTGACTTTGATAGGTTGTTTGCAACCTCTGTAACACCATTGTCGCCCTTTCCTTTTTTCATGGTTATGCTTGTGGAGCTCCATCCGGTCCCTCGCCGCTTCCTCCAATAGCTTTGTATTCTCAGCTTGTTCGTCGGCGAGTGCCGTTGTGACCCTATCAACTTCCTGCCGTTCTTGCTATTGCTTGTCTAAGCTCTTAAAGTTCCGGTGCAGGTGGTCGAAGTCCTCTGTCTTCTGCTTCAGTCTCTGGTTGATTTGCCAGCGAGCACGGTCTTCCCGGTCCTTTTGTTGACGGAGTTCTTCTTTCAGCCTCTCTATTTCCGTTTCCGCCATCCGTCGCAGCTTGTCCTTCTCCTGCAGCAATTTTTCTTTTTCCTCCTTTAGCCAGTCGTAAGCTTGATGCCCTTTCCGCAGATTTTCTTCTGCTCGGCGGAGGTTTTCAACAGTTTTCCTTAACTCCTCTTCTGCCACTTTCTTCAAATCTCGTTCACGGCTCCGTAGTGCTTCTTGTGCGGCAAGTTCGTCCCTTAATTCGGCAAGCTCTTGGGCTTGTGCCGCATCTTTCTCCGGGACAGTTTCTATCTCCGAGGTCTTATTCATATGTACATCCACCGGAGTCACCGGTGCTTGGATCTGTGTTGCGGTTAAGGCCATTTTGGCCATGTCTATTGTGATCCAATCCAAGTCTTATTTGAGGCACCGGATCCTTGACTGGGCCATCTCTAGTTCATCGGTTGTGACTAGCAACCGTTCCATCTGCGCTCGTTCTTCCGCCTCTACATATAATATCACTCCGGCAACCTGCTCTCCTATCCACCAGAGCTATTGGCTGCCGGTGCCATGTTGTTGCGTATGCACGGAGGGTTGGTTGATGGGTTCACTTGCCAGTGGCTGGTCCCGTCTTATTGCGTCGCGCGGCAATTCCGGCTCTACTTGCTGACCACTTTGCCGTTCAGGTTCCGGTTGTGTTTCGGCTGGCCGCACTTGTTCTGCTTGTTCTTGGCCGGCTAAGGAACGTGGCACCTGCATTACCAGCGCTTGCCTTTCGGGGCTCGCCGTTCCCTGACCCGCCGGTATTGCCTATTGTGCAGGGGCTTCTGAGACCGGTTCCATCCGAACCGGTTCCAGTTCCTTCCTTGGAGTGGGCTTCTCAATGTGGGGTAAAGCTGTTCCATCCTTCTGTGGGTCCGAACGCTTCCCGACTGATTCTGCGGTGCTCTTCACCGGCCGCCGCTGGAGGTGCTTCGTAGGCTCTTCCTCCGTTTCCTCCTCCTGAGTCCCGGCATTCATTTTTGCCGCCAGGGTGTCCGTTTCTTGCTGCATCGGTCAGTGGAGTGGGCTCTTCAGGGGCCGTGCTGGTGTCTCCTCGTGCGTCTCCATCGGCTGCTTCGGGATAGCGCGCTCCTTGGCTGCCTACTCCATGTCGGCTGTCCTCCCCTTAGTGGTCTTGGTGGCCAACAATTGCTGTCGTTTTGAAGCAGCTCTCGGGGTGTTGTCCGGTACTCTTCCCCGCTTCTTGGTCTGAACGGGCTCGACCGGTGGCGCCAGTAGGGTGAGCCATTGCGCGACCACATGCCATATTTTCTGGCCTTCTTTAGCTTCCTTGCCTCTTACGTTGCCAATAGCCACACATAATCCGTCGACGATCAACACTGGCCAATCCACCTTGACCCCTTTGTATGTTGCAATGATTAAGCTTGCTCGGTTCTGAGGCATGATGGGGGGTCGAGGGTATACGTGGCCGAACTCATGGAGTACACGGGCAATTTCTCGGAATAACATATCTTCTCCGCCCTGTGTCCTGTAGCCCTTGCTGGCCAGAGAATACTCGTCGAAGTATTTGTTGAGCCGTTCGGAAGTAGGGTTGTCAATGGTATAGATGCCCCCCTCCGGAAGGCTTGTTAGTGCCCGGATTGCTTCCTCCGTGATAAGCTCGGTGTCAATGTCTTTGATGATCTTGTCGGCTTCTCTGTGTGGTGGTGCGTCCATGATTGTGAGGAACCCCTCCAATCCGTGTTGTCGTAGCCATTTCTTGGCGGCCTCGGAGAGAGTCTGGCAGTCCATGTCTGCGTCAAGGTCGGACAACGTTGGTGAGGGTTGTGTATGAGGAAGCTCTGTGTGTGTTGGCTCTCTTCTGATGATCTTCAAGCGCCTATGTGCGTCTGTGCTCCTTGGTTCGCGAAAGAAGAAGGTCTCGATGCGGGGGGCATTTTCTCTTTGCATCTTGGCGCCTTTTTCGAGCCTATGCATGTGCAGGTCGTGTACTATAATAGCATTACGTGCCATGTGGTGGTGGTTTAATGTCCTATTCATAGCCTCCTCGTACCTTTTCGAAGTGCCTCTTTACTCCTCATTTGCATGGCCGTTCCCACCACTCCTTTGCATGATTTCTTTGATTCGTTTCGATTTATTTATTATTTATTATTTATTATTTATTATTTTTTAAATATTTGATTATTAGGTCAATTCGCCTCTGGTCCCACCGGACCCTTACCCGAATGAGGAATCTTGCGGGCCTCGTGACGGTTTGCTGTCCTCTTATCCAACCCGTGTGCCAGCTCTTTGTCCACCTTACCGTCTTCGTTGTTGCCGATTGCTAATCGGGTTGCCGTTATTTCTGGTATTCCGGTATTTGGTTCGGCATCGGCCTTCCCTTGTTCAAATGGGTTCCTCGGCATGGGTCCCTTGTATGGCTTTAGTCGAAATCCGTTGACCCACTTACCCAGGACTTCGCCGGCAAGTGTCCCTAACTGGTAGGATCCATTGAACTCGCGTGTGATCCAGTACGGTCTGGTCCACCGAAACCGTAGTTTCCCCGGCATCTTTCCCATCCGGGTCTGGAACACTAGTACCGGCTTGTCGATTCCAAACATCTTTTCATTTCCTTTCCGGTGGCGATCCACAAACGCCTTTCTTCGTTGCTGCTCCAGTTCTAGGTGCATGATACTCGCTAATCGGTGTTCTTCTAGTTCACACAGAGCCGCTAACCGGATTGCCTCCGATTCCTTCTCATTTAACCGTTCCCTAATCTGAATTTGTAAGCTCGGGACCTGGAACTTTATCGGCATCACGGCCTCCAACCCGAATGCTAGCCGGAACGGTGTGGTTTGGATGCTTGTTTTGTAGGCTGTCCGGTAAGCCCAGAGTGCGCTGTGCAACTTCGTATCCTAGTCTGTCCGGTTTTCGTTGACGATTTTCCGAAGGATATTCTGTAGCGTTTTGTTTGTTGACTCGGCTAACCCGTTTTCTTGCGGATAGTATGGCGTGCTCCGTTTATGCACCACGGCATAGAATGACATCAAGCTTTCCACCACTTGGCTGAGGAAGTGCCCTCCTTGGTCACTTATTAGCTCGATCGGGCATCCATACCTGCACCAGATGTATTCATACAAGAATTTCGCCGTCGACGCCACTGTGTTGTCGCGCAAGGCTTTGGCTTCTACCCATTTCGTGTAGTAATCCATTGCGACAATTACATACCGGTTGCCGGTTCTCATTGCCGGTGGTTTGAATGGACCCACAAAATCCAACCCCCATTTCTGAAATGGTTCTAGCGGCAGTACCGGCTGGTGCGGCATCCTAGCTTGTTCGGTTGGCTGGCCCATTCGCTGACATAGATCGCATTCTTTAGCATACCGAACCGCATCTTTCAGTGTTGTCGGCCAGCATAGGCCACTCTGCCATAGCATCTCCAGCGTAATGGCCTCCGGCGACCCCGCAGTGTGCTTCTCGTAGTATTATATCCTTCTCGTCGCTGCGCACTGCCCGTCGCCATATACCATCTGCGCCTTTGTGGTATAGTGTGTCCCGTAATAAATAGAAGTGTCGGCTTTGTACCGCCAGGCGTTTCCTCTCGTCCCGGTTCATCTCGTCCGGAGGCAATCCGGTGCTCAGAAATTGTTGCATATTCGTTAGCCATTTATCTTCTTGTGCCACTGTTTCATCTGTTGCCGTTTCCGCGGTGACTCGAAATAGCTCAACATCCGGAAACTCGTCCGGGACTCCGTCACCAGTCTCGCCAGAATCCAACCGGCTCAAATAGTCTGCTACTGCGTGCTGTATGCCGGGTCAGTGGAATATTTCGAACTCAAATTCCTGCAACAGTAACGTCAACTGTGCCAACTTACCGGTTAGTGACACTTTGGAAACTAAATAGAGGAGTGCCGAATGATCTACGTGGAAGGAAAATTTCCTTCCCAGCAAATAATGTCTGAATTTTGTCACGCTGTAGATCATGCCCAAAGCTTCCCTTTCTGTGGTGGAATAATTTCGTTCAGCTTGGGATAACTTTCGGCTTGCGTAGTATACGGGCCGGTACCACCTTGGCTCCGTAAGTTGCATCAACGCACTTCCGATTGCAATGTTGGATGCATCCACGAACACATGAAACTCCGCCCAATCCAGGGGTTGCACTACCGGCACTAGAGACAATAGTACTTTGAGTGCCCGATACGCCTTGTCTTCAGTGTCCGTCCACTGGAACGGTGTTCTGTGTACCGTCGCATGTAGTGGTGTAGCCAGGTCTGCCAGATACCGGAGCATTCGGCTATGCCACTGAATTTGGCCTAAGAAACGGCTTATGCTTTGGCCGTTGTTGGTGTTGATGCCTCCAAGATTGCTTTTACTTTGTCTGGGTCAACGGCAATTCCTTCCTTGCTCACAATGTGTTCTAATAGCGCCCCGCTTGACACTCTGAATACACACTTTACCGGATTCAAGCTTAGCCGGTAAGCCCGACATTTCTCTAGACACAGTCGGAGGTGCTGAAAGTGATCTCCGTCCCGGCTATAGACGGCGAAGTCATCCAGAAACACCTGCATAAATGCCGGTATAAATTCTTCGAATATTTCCATGATGATCCTCTAGAACGTTGTCGGCGCCGTTTTTAGTCCGAACATCATTACTACGGCAACAAACACTCCCCATTCGGTGACGAAATTCGTTTTCTCCTGTTCATCGGGGTGCATCCGGATCTGGTTGTATCCGCTGAATCCGTCTAAGAAACTGCATACCTCATGGCCGGCGACTGCGTCTAAAACTCCATCCGTAAATGGGAGTGGGAATGCATCTGTTACCGTCGCCACATTAAGTTTACGGTAGTCAACAAAAACCCTAATTTTGCCGTTTTTCTTTGGTATGACTACTATCGGGCTCAGCCATGTAGATTTCTTTACTGGGTGTATAAAGCCAACCCTTAGCAACTTGTCGATTTCCTCCTTGACTTTGGCGGCGTAATTTGGATTCATCCGATACCGTCATTGTGCTACCGGTTTGGCGTCTTTGCTCAAATGTATCTGATGTTGATATAGCTGAGGATCGAGCCCTCGCATATCCTTGTAAGACCAGGCAAACATGTCCCGAAATTCCTTGAGAAGCGTAATCATCGCCGTTTTGTTCTCCGGGGTCATTTCCTTGGCAATGTGCACCGGTCTCGCCTCTTCCGTAGTTCCTAAATTTACCTCCTCTAGTTGGGATGCCTTAACCCGTTGCGATACGACCATTTCTCTTTCCAGCGCCTCCTGTGCTTGCCGTAGCTCCTGGATCACTTCTTTATTTGGTTCCTCGTCGGCTCCGTCCGGTGGCAGTATATATGGTGATACGGCTTCGACTACGTCGATTTCGAACAGAGGTACGATCTTTGGATTATCCTGCAAGTATTGATCTACCTCTTCATCTGCTAGTCCGTCCAGCATATTGACACATTCGGCATATAGGGGTGTCAATTCCTTCCCGGTACCCGTCCGTGGTTGTGTCGGTACCCGTACTTTTGCTTTTCCCCGCCGGAAGGTGATTATATTCTTCCTCCAGTTTTGTTTAATGTGCACCGTTTTCAACCACGGCCGCCCCAACAATAGTGGGTAAGCTCCTTGTGCCTGTAGTTGTAGCACTACTGCCGAAATGTGAAATGTGTGGTCGTCGATCGTTACTTCCAAATCTCGTATCAAGCCGGTCGGTCACACTGAGCTTGTATCCGCCATCCGCAGCCAGAACGGGCATGGTTCCCATTCTTGGATTCCCAAGGTTTTGCACGTTCGGAGGCTAATCACATTGACACCGGATCCTCCATCTATTATTGTTCCAGGTAACTCTTTTCCCTTCACGATGGTTGTGATTGCCGGACTATTTGTGTCTACTACCGCCGGTCCCTCCTTCGGATTTGAGAAGAATGTTGGAGCCGGTGGTGTTTCTCCTGCCGTCATGCCTGTCTTGAGTCCTTCTGTGAATCTGGGCACTAGTTGTAGGAGCCGTCCTAATGGCAACGTGATCTGGTATTCTTGCAATGCCTGCCATGTCGCATTTTCGAGCTGACTGCCGCCGGCGAGCTCTTTAGTATTTTGCTTTTGTTGTGCAAGCTTTGCCATGTTTCGCGCATTCGCCTTCTCTACCCATTCCGTTGCCTGCTTGCGGATGGCCTCTTGTGCCTCCCATTCCTTACCCTTTGATCTTGTGGTTACCTGCTGTAGGTCTGTGACTTCGGCGACTACCATGTTCATCGCCGGTCATTTATCATAGCTCTTTGCCGGGCATTGATTACTATAATGTCCTTCTTGTCGGCAATAGTAGCAATATGCTTTTCGGGTAGTGCTGGATTCGGCGTTGTTTCCTGCCCCCGGTGGAGGACCTGTGGTAACGACGGGGCTTTGATCCGGTTGGCTGCTTGCGGCGCCCTTCTCCGGTTCCCGTAGGTAACCCCTTTTCTTGAAATGGCGTTTCTTTTTGTTCTGATACTCTTGACGAGGCTGGTCATCATGTCTCCCATAGGCCTCCCGTCGTTGGTTGTAACCGGGGGATTGGTCCCGATTGTATCTTTCATACCGTCCATTATAATCCCGGTACCGATCATATCTCTCATACCGGTCATAGTTGTCCCTATACAGGACATCCTGTGCTGGTCGGTATCGCTCTTCTCGACTCCAACGTTCTTCTTCCTCCTCCTTGGTACTCCGTGGTTCGATTTGCTGAACCGGTGGTGCTTGGCGATTCAACAAATTGTACTCGCACTGCTCCATTGTGTGGTTCCGGGAATGGCACAATAGACATTGCGACCGCATGGTACATTCTAGTGCTGAGTGCCCGACATTTAGGCTTGTTGTGCATTGAATGGCCTGTCGAAACCGGAGATCCTCATCGGTTGGTAATGCTCGTTGGAGTGCTCCCATTGTTAGCCAAGAGCTTGTTTTCTCCATTTCTCTAACCCGGTCGATGACCTGGTCGACGATACTTGTGCGAAAGTCGATGACCGTGCATACCGTTCGTAGAGGTTCTCGGAGCGCGGCTAAGAATATAGCCCGTGTTTCTTCCTCTGCAGGTGTTTGGGTAAGCTCACTGTGCATCCGTTGAAACCGGATGACAAACTGCGGAATGCTCTCCCCAAGGTCCTGCCGGATGGTATAAAATAGGCCCACCATTTCTCTCTGGTCCACCTCCTTCTGAAAGAAGTGCAAGAATTTATCTTTCAGGTCCGCAAAGGTGGTGATGGTGCTGGGGTCCTGCGTCTGGTGCCATCTAGCGGCCGGTCCTTCCAATGTCACGCCAAATTCGGCTATCTTAGATCGTTCCTCTTCGGCCGCGGTTAATCGTTGTGACACATGGTTCGCCTCCCATGTTTGTTGAAACGCGTAAACATGAGCCTCCGCGTCCGGGTCATCCCTATACTTGGGGTACTGGAACGACATGTTGTCGTCCGGTGTCGGTACACGGGCTGGCGGTGTCGGTGGTCTTTCCTGCTGTTCCGTCGGCGTCGGAGGTCGTTGCTGGTCCTCTATCGGAGTCGGAGGTCCTTGCCGGTCTTCCTTTGGTGTTGCCGGCTCGACTTCCGGTGTCGGAGGTCTTTCTTTGTCTTCTTTCGTCTCCGGAGGTTGCTCCACGTCTAGTGTCGGAGGTTCCCGGTCTGACACTTTTGGTTCCGGTGTCGGTAATGTATCCGACTCCTCGTCCTCCGGTCCTCCTGGGGTGTTGTTACTGCTGCGACAGTTCGTGTGCGCGCTGTAACCCCCTTCCGAATCCGATTCCAACGCCGAAAACGCTTCGGATTCGCCGTCTCTTCCGGACAAGGCCTGGAGAAGGGATTCCGCTTCCCGGAGGCTACTTAAGCTGCTTCCTTCGTCCGGGTAAGCGTTTTGTTGCAGATGGAGCAACTCCTCTACTACTTTCTGGATCACTTTGGAAAATGATCGATCCGATCAGATTTCTTCCGCCGCTTGCTGGAAAGCCTCTCGCCGCCTTCGCCGTTCAGCAAGTCTTCGTGCTCTCTCCGTAACCGGGTCGTCTGTTGGCCTAGTCATCCATTCCCGCCGCTGTTCACTGCGATTGTGCAGGAATCGTGCTCACCAAAAACTGTGTTAATCCTTTGGGCCGGACAACAGCCCAACACAAGGTGTCCACTTAAGACACTTCACCAAAGGGTGTTACGACGAGATAACGTACGACACAACGCTTGATTGGACCTTAGTCGGTTACTTAGCAATACATCATTAACATGCGTAAGATATACAATAAGCACAGAATGGTGAACAATACTCAATGATTAAGCAAAAGGTTTATATTACTCTCCAACAATGACTACATTATAACCGGGCCTTTATATAGGTCACCAGTGCGAAGTACAAAACGGTGCCAACCGGCACCTTTTCGGGATCGGTCCGGATCTGGATCGGCATACCAATTCCGGTCCGTCCGTCCACATCTTCTCATATATTAATATATTAAGATTAATAATTACAACAGATTCCTAAATAACAATTCCCCTTTTCACACCCTGGTCTTGACGTCCTTAGCTTCTTTGCCAGCCGGGTAACAGAGATTGGTCACACTACGAAAATCTGGATCGAGAAATCAAATAGTACGAACGTTGACCAAATGCACACTAAAATGCAGGCTATCCCCATCGGCAACACTTATCCATTGGTCACCACGGATCGTCCCGAAGATGACACGATCTAGCCGGCATTAACCAGTTTTCAAAGATCGATGCCCCTCAACAAGCTTTTACGCCTCCTCTCCCACTTCAAGGAAACAGTCGAATCCCTGATCGGCCGCAAGGAATGCTCGAGCACGCCTTGGAGGTCATTCTAGGTAGCCATACCTTTACAATCTTGGAAATTGTATTGTGCCTCGAAGCCCCCGACGTCTATCCAATGTTGCTTGGGCAACCTTGGCTACAAATGGTCAACATTAAGCTGAACTAGTAGCACAATGTTATATCCTTCTGACGTGGCAAGTCCAAGATCCACATGCCCACTGACGAAGGCTTGACAACGATGCAGGACACAACCCCCCTCTATGCTGAAGGCGTCCACATGCTAGAGGGGTTGGCTGATGAAGAAGTCTATTGTTACCTTGAGGACCATCCCAAGATAGTCCCTCTGTTCGATATTGATGTCTTCGAAGCTGTGAGCTCATATGTGTTAGGCACAGTGGCTGAGGCTCAAGATACCTTCCGAGAGCCTGACCTAAAGTCCGTGGATGAACTTCGCCATGCCCGAAAACCTTGGAAAGTGAATTAGAGATTTCCCAATGAGTGAAGGCATCGACACTTGAAGAAATCGATCTCAAAACAATCAAGGAAACTCAACCATTAAAAATCGCCAAGGAAGTTGCACCCACCGAAAGATTGGCATTGGTGACCTTGTTAAATGATTATAAAGATTTTTTCGCCTGGTCATACTGAAAGGGCGATGATAGAAATAAGAGATAAAGAAGATATATACATACAAAACAACAAAGATCTATTGATAATGAATGATCACACTACATGAATGGGAAAGAAAACAAAACAAGAAGTAGACTAAGAACCCCTCACCTTACTCTTCTTGCTTTATATAAAAGACTTTTCTACTATATAACCTCCCCTTGCTTTCTTTTTCACACTTCTTTTAGAACTTTTCCATCTCTTATTTTTAACTATGACACAACGAACTTCTAATCTTTATATCTCCCTCATCCGAGCTCTAAATTTAGAGATTTTAAAAGCTAGAAATAGCTCTCTTTACAGCTATCGTCATTGTTTTATCGACTCCCATTCGCATCACTTTTCGTTGTGTATCATAAATTTGACACATTTGTAGAAGAGTTTGAAAATTGGTTGGATCCTTCAAATTCGCCTCCATTGTAAAGTAAGGATTCAAGCCCGCCTTAAAGTGATCCATCTTGAAGCACTCGTCCTATACGCCTCCTCGTAGACGGATCCATGTTGACAAAAGCTCATTGAACACCATCTTGTACTCAGAATACTCTAGTGCATGACGACGTCAGATGAACCTGCTTCAAAATTATTGATTGAGCAATTGGTAGTTGCTTTGTTGGTTGGGAGGTAGTGACTCATACCACTCTCGGGCCCTTGAGTAGAAAGTTGCCACCAACAAGGGAAGTTTCTCTATGTCATTCACAGTCCCAATTGAAACCGCGTGATGCTCGAAGGATGCCAAAAAAGCTCTTGCATCCAGAACACCATCACTTGCAAAGGCAAATTGAAAATCCATATCCACGTAATTCTATGACACAATCAAGCTTCCCAAGATGTGGAAAAGATCAGCCCTCTCTAGAGTGCCAAAATGATAGTGTGATGATAGAAAGAAGAGATAAAGAATATATATAGATCCAAAACAATGAAGATCTATTGATAATGAATGATCATGATGGAAGGAAGAGAGAAATATCATACATAAATCCAAATCTACAAAGATATATTGATAACAACTCAACCACACTACATCTCTCTCATCCGAGCTCTAAATTTAGAGATTTAAAAAGCTACAGATAACTCTCTTTACAAGCTTTCCAACCTATATTTGAACATGATATTTGGAGAAAGATTAATCGTCATATCTCCCTCATCCGAGCTCCAAATGTAGAGATTTAAAAAGCTACAGATAGCTCTCTTTACAATCTTTCCAACTTATATTTGAACATGATATTTGGCTTCCAAACGAAACTGTTATGAACATTTGTTTCAGACTATGTTTTGGTGGCCCGCTTTTTTTTTATTTTACTTTTCTCCATGTTTCTTACTTTTAATTTGACTTATCCTCAAGACCTTGGTTCGTGTTCTTGCCCTCCGGATGTGAATACTCCATACCTTATATTCTTGCAGTGTTCAATACCTTGAATTCAAAAAACACTTTCACACATACAACAATATGCAAGGCCTTGAACCATGCTACTACCAACATAAAATTCACTTGAATCAGGACGCCAGACCGGTGCAACAACGGTGATACGGAATGAATCCTAGTCATGCGGCCAAGGTAAAGGAAGCAATTGACAAACTACACCACGTTGTCCTAGTGTAATTCGCACACTACGTGAAATACGTAAAAAATATATCCGATTGTAGTACGCATAATTAAATAAAAGAAAATATTAAAAATATTGTTACATGCATAGGGCAAGATTCGAACCCTATACCTCCATGTTAACGATTTTAAAGCCTTACCACTATACTAGCATATTATGAGTTTTAGTGTTATACTAAACTTTATGCCATGTAAATATTCTAGATAAGCATGATAGAAAAAGTTATTCATGCATACACACTCGAGTTAAAAGAAAAGATGTGATAGATAGCTAATCATGCACATGTAGTGTGTATGAAAACTAAAGTTAGAAAACGCATGATGCTTGTTTGTGATAAACTTAGACTCTTCCATCACTATATAAGGAAGAGAGAAAGATGTATATGGTTGTTGATTTTTTATAAGGGTGGATGAATATAAAATATTCATGGGATTCACGATTTTGCCATCTATTTCTCTCTTACAATCTAAGTATCAATTAATACACTATACTCGTGGGATTCACGATTTTCATATCTTCTTCTTGCAATCTTTTCCTAACTAACATTATCTCATATTCTTCTTTCTCCTAGTCCAAAACTCTTGCGGTTCCCACCTGACTCATGCAAACGATCCGACGTCGAAAGGCATGACAACGTTGCGTTTATTCGAACCATCAAGCAAGCCACATGGCTTAGAACACCTTTGCATTCACAAGTGGAAGGATTGCGCATTCCACTTATAGATTCCTTTTATAATCTTGCGATTTTAGACAATTTCCAAAAACTTGATACACCAGTATCACATGCTTTAAATAGCATGTAAATTTTGCTAATTTTTTGAGATTTAACAAATTTCAAAATGATAATTTCTAAAATTGAATAGTTTAGGGATAAATGTTTAAATTTTGATGGTTTGCAGATATGAAATGTAGTTAACTTAAAGAAAATCACAATTATGGTCAACTCAAGGCACAAGTTAAGATTAATGGTTTCACCATCTTGAGAAGATTAAGGTTACATCTATTGTTAGACTTGAAAATGTTTTAAGTATAAAATGTAATATTGCAATCCTTAATGTCATCATCTATAAATTAGTGCTCATTAACATCCATAAATTCACAACTCAAGAAATGTAGACAATATTCATAAACAATTTTGATAAATCCACAACTCCTAAAATGTAGACGATATTCATAAACTGTCAAACTTTAGATGTGAACATTAATATATCAATTTGAACATAACACATAGTTATTAGGGTATCTACAATGTTATAATCTCCTTCCTTATAAGAATTCCCCTTCAAAATTTGTGAAGTAAATGGCATTTGCAAAGTTCAATTACCATCAACACAATTATTAATGGCTTTCTTCTAATAAATGAAGCACATATTTACCATAAGGTATCTTGTTGTGCAACATACATCTTTAAAAAACCTCTTTTATTTGAAAAACAACAAGAGTTTTAAACATGAACACGATATGTTGTATTGAATTGACGTAAAAAATAGAGTTCTCATCATAACTCTATACAATATATTGAATTCATGTTCAAAGTTTTTTTACCGGATTTAAAAATAAAAATAAAAATAAATTAAGCTTGAGTTCATAGAAAAACCAAATTTTTCATCACAATTCAATACAATGTATTGAGTTCATGTTTAAAGTAATTTTTTCTAATTCTTAAAAAAACATTTTCAATTTGTTTCAATTTTTTTTGTTTTGTTTATTTTTTATGGAAAAAAAAATAATTTTAAACATGAACTTGATACATTGTATCGACTTGTGATAAAAACTCTGGTTTTTTCATCACTTATTAAAGCTCAAAAACAAAATTCTAAGACAGAGACAAAATTAGTACTAAGAGAGAAATATTAGTACTAAGAAGAATTTAAGGTGTAGAACACTTGAGAAAAGAAGAGATAGAGAGAGTGTGACAGAGAGAGGGACTAAGAGGGAATGATGATGACAGCGATATACTATGTGACAAGAATATACAAGGAACACTCGATATAGTAAAAATGAAAATAAATTTTATATATTACAATGTATGGTCTAATGGTCAAGAGCTCGACCTATGTAGCATAAGGTCATGGGTTTGAGTCCTACCATATCATGACATGAGTTAATCTAACTCTTTTACATGAACTCGATACGGCGTATCGAGTTCATGTCGAAAAGCTAACTTTTTTACATGAACTCGATACGCCGTATCGAGTTCATGTTTAAAGTTTTATTTCAGATTTTTTAAAATAAATAATTACATTTTTTTCCTATTTTATTTTGGTATTTTGTTTTTTTTTCTAAAAATAATTAAGCTTTAATAAGTGATGAAAATAATATTTTATGTATTAAAATGTATGGTGTAATGGTCAAGAGCTCGACCCATGTAGCATAAGGTCATGGGTTTTGAGTCCTACCATATCATTACATGAACTAAGCTAACCTTTTTACATGAACTTGATACGGCGTATCGAGTTCATGTTTAAAGTTTTATTTCAGATTTTTTAAATAAATAATTACATTTTTTCCTATTTTATTTTGGTGTTTTGTTTTTTTTCTAAAAAATAATATGCTTTAATAAGCGATGAAAATAATGTTTTATGTATTACAATGTATGGTCTAATGGTCAAAAGCTCGACCCATGTAGCGTAAGGTCATGGGTTCGATTCCTACCATATCATGACATGAACTAAGTTGCTTTTTTACATGAACTCGATACGGCGTATCGAGTTCATGTTTAAAGTTTTATTTCGGATTTTTAAAAAGAAAGAATTACATTTTTTCCTATTTTATTTTGGTGTTTTGTTTTTTTTCTAAAAGAAAATTACGCTTTAATAAGCGATGAAAATAATATTTTATGTATTACAATGTATGGTCGAATGGTCAAAAGCTCGACCCATGTAGCGTAAGGTCATGGATTCGATTCCTACTATATCATGACATGAACTAAATTAGCTTTTTTACATGAACTCAATACGGCGTATCGAGTTCATGTTGAAAAGCTAACTTTTTTACATGAACTCGATACGGCGTATCGAGTTCATGTTTAAAGTTTTATTTCGGATTTTTTTAAAATAAATAATTACATTTTTCCCTATTTTATTTTAGTGTTTTGTTTTTTTTCTAAAAAAAAATTATGCTTTAATAATGATGAAAATAATATTTTATGTATTACAATGTATGGTCTAATGGTCAAAAGCTCGATCCATGTAGCGTAAGGTCATGGGTTCGATTCCTACCATATCATGACATGAACTAAGTTAGCTTTTTGTTTTTTTTCTAAAATTTTTTTTAGCTTTAATAAGTGATAAAAATAATGCTTGACCCATGTAGCATAAGGTCATGGGTTTGAGTCCTACCATATCATGACATGAAAATTTTAATTTTGGATTTTTTTAAAGAAATAATTACATTTTTTTCTATTTTATTTTGGTATTTTGTTTTTTTTTCTAAAACAAAATTGAGCTTTAATAAGTGATGAAAAAACTAGAGCTTATATCACAAGTCGATACAATGTATCAAATTGATGTTTAAAAAATAAAACAAAATCAATAAAAAATTGACAAAAATTGATAAAAATTGAAACAAAATTGAAAACAATTAAAAAAAATTACTTTAAGCATGAACTCAATACATTATATCGAATTGTGATGAAAATTATGGTTTTCTAGATGAACTCAAGCACAATTTATTATTATCATTATTTTTTAAATCCAGTAAAAAAAACTTTGAGCAAGAATTCAATACATTGTATGGAATTATGATGAAAACTCTATTTTTTACATCAACTCGATACAATATATCGACTTAATGTTTAAAATCTTGTTGTTTTTCAAATAAAAGAGGTTTTTTAAACAATAACTTGAATCGTACTAAAATGTTTGTTTTAACAAGAGAAAAAGATGCATATCGATAGTGCAAAAAAGTATGTTGTACAACAAGATACTTTATGGTGAACATGTGCATCATTGATTAACAAAAAACTATTAATAATTGTGTTGATGGTAATTGAACCTTGCAAATGTCATTTACATGGTCCATAAAGTGTTCACATGGTTCTTAATCACTACTTACTGTTAATCTTTATAGTTGGAACGAAGGATGACAACACAAGCATAACTCAGATGACAAGGAAAATTGCGAGAACTCAAGATGGGGATATCAATAGCTACACATGTAGATGGCCATGACCTACGGTACCAATTCTACATTGGTAAAGTTTTGGACGTGATGATGTATTAAACCTTTGTAATACATCTATCATTGACATTAATGAGGTGGATATCATTATGTATGAATTTACACAGACAAAAGTTGGATGTATAAGGACAACAACGATATGCATAATAAAAGAGATATTAGCAAGTCTAGAACATATCTCAGATTGAAGGCGAAGAAGATTTATTGCACAAAATTTGGAGATACCATTTGGTGAAGACAATGATTTGATTGGTACATTGGAAGATGAGGAGGAAGAGTCACAATTGTATATTATCTATAGTAGTGATTCTCATGAAAAGAATGATGATAGTCATGCAAATAACTCCCAAATGTATTTGTTGTGCAACTATATGTAACAAATTTAGACAACATTTTATCGAATGGAATAAAAACGTTCATTGTTTTGAAATATTCTACTTTGATTTCTTTAAGATCTAAAAACTTATTAGTTGTCATTTTTCTTTAAAAATCCACAAAGTTACTTTTCATATTTTACCCAAATTTGGCATTTTTCAATTTTACCAAATGGTGAAATTTTCAACTTTTTCATCAAGTTTTGGAGAACATGTGATACTAGTATCAAGATGTTTTGTGAAATGGCAAAAAAACCCCCAAAATCAAACGGAATATTCCTTATCCTTCCACTTGTGCGCGATCCTTCCACTTGTGAACGCAAACGTGTTTTAGCTTGATTGTCGTGATATCGAGGAAAAATGGCAAGATCTGAGTTTGCGTGAACTATCAGAAACTGACCGCCGCAACCATCATCTATGCGTTCCCACTACCCTTCACTGGTGAGTCCTTGTTAAGAGTCTATTATTAATCAATAGACCAAAGTAAAGTAAAAGAAGGAATATAGATTGGATAGAAGAACCCGTTCCACCCAACAACCCCCGAGCTATGATCTAGACATAGCCAACCTACCATCGACGTCCCATACCGCTGAATATTAGGATGACTAATACCTTGGAAAAGATAAACACGATCGTCGAGACGAAAGCCTAGCCCGCACCACCGGTGTCTAAGACAACAACCTTGCGACGTAATGTCCCTATGAGGGTAGCTAAGCCTCATATTTATACCTTTTCCTAGGCCCCTTGAATAGATGTGCCTTTCTAAAAGGTTCTTCATTCATTGGTTGCCCAAATCATGATAGTGCATGCACATGTCATCCCTTCTATCCAATCACATTAGCCCCTTTTTAACATTAATGAACATACCCTTCACTAATGTAAATATTAGTGACCTACCCTCACCAACGTTATGTGTACATAACATGCTCCCCTACTTTAAAAGATTGCACTCTTGCAATATAAAGTGAGGAAATTATGCCTTAAGAGTATACTTGTGTTCCCATGTGGCATCATCAATAGGTTTATCCATCCATTTGATCTTGAATAGCCGAATCTCTTTAGAACGTAAACGTTTAGTAGGAGAATCAAGAATTCGTTCAGGAACATGAGGTTCATAAGAAAAATCCTCGAATGTTACAAGATCTTGGATTGTGATGGTGTTATCACCAGAGCCTAAAAATGGTTTTAGACGACTTACATGAAAAACAGGATGAATACCAACGTTATGGGGTAAGGCAAGGTGATAAGCGAATGACCCAACTCGCTTAAGGATTTCAAATGGGCCACAATATCGTGGGGCTAACTTAGCGCACTTGCCCGTAGACAATGACATAGAGTTAGTAGGGACACGCAAAAAAACTTTTTGACTAATAGTAATGCACGAGGACGTCTCTCCTGATCAACATAAGATCGAGCATGATCTTGAGCTGTCTTGACATTTTCTTTGGCAATATGCAACATTTGGTTCATGTCTTGCAAGAAATTGTGTGTACTGTCTAATGTATCACAGTGAATCGTGACATCGATTGGGGCACGTGGTTGAAAACCATACATTAACATAAAAGGACTATATCCATTGGATGTATGTTTAGAGCTATTATAAGCAAATTCTAAGATAGGAAGGTATTGCTTCCATGTAGAAGGGGTTTTTGCTACATAAGCTCAAAGCATGTCCTCAATAATTTGATTAACTCATTTAGTTTGTAATTTGGAAAGGTCGCCTTCGAGGGTAGGGTGCTAGTAACGACATCTTAACTAGATTCGGCTTTCGTCTAGTATTTTGAGAAATATCCGTCATCAAGGTATTTCCCTCGAAGGTGATCTAAAAGTTCAGATTTTATTTCCGTGAAGCAAAGCATGTTAACTTCTTTAATGCGACTAAGAGCATCTGCAACGGTGTTCATAGAACCCTCGTGATACCGTATGGAAAAATCAAAATCTTGCATAAGGTCAGCCCAACGGCCTTTACGACCAATAAGATCTTGTTGGTCACAAAAATACTTCAATGATTGATGGTCTATTGTAACCACAAATTTATTTCCATAGAGATAGTGCCACCATGTTTTAAGTGCATGTATTACCGCAAACAACTCTTTCTCTTGAACCGAATACCGATATTGAGCAACATCAAGCTTCTTACTTTCAAAAGCAATAGCATAATCACTAGCATCGGTTTCAATTTAGAAAGGCTTAGAAGGGTCGGGTAATAGAAGAGTGGGAGCCTGACACACATGCTCTTTGAGTGTCTCAAATGATTTGTCAAGTTTTTCATTCCATGCAATTGGTTTAACAGACTTACGTGGATGACCTTTTAAAAGGTCAGTTAATGGCATAGTCAATTTGGAATAATTATGAATTGATTTTCGTAAAAATCCAACAAACCCTAAGAATGATCACAATTCACGAATATTACGAGGAATGGGCCAAAGTTCAACCTTTTGATATCGAGAAGGTTCAATTTCAACGCCATTTTCCGTAATTAAATGACCTAGGTACACAATAGATTGAATAAAATGTTTATAATTATTAAGTTCAAATGTGATCGAGTGACTAACCCAATCAATGGACAAAGAAGGGTTTTTATTAAAAAACCATGGGTATCCTAAAATGACGTCTGCGGATTGTAGTTTCATAACATGAAAGTCTAGCTTCTCCAAATAGATATCTATTTGAATTGGCAGTTGACAAACAATGCCACTGATGTATTGAACGCTTCCATTTGCCATGTGAACTTGACAAATATGATCACTTGCATTGTCGTACTGTAGTCCACACACTACATGAAAATGTAAAAATAATATATCCGATTTAAGTACATATATATAAATAAAAGAAAATATTAAAATATTTATTACATGCATAGGATAGGATTCAAACCCTGTACCTCCATGTAAATAAACTAGAACTTTACCATTATATTAACTTATCATAAGTGTTATAAATATAGATTTAATAGGTATAAGACTTTTATTTATGCCTATCTTTATTAAGAAGTAAATAATGCATTTTATTGAGTGCGTGAATACTTTATTTACAAGAAAAATATAAACCAATAAAAAAAAAACTCGTGCACATCTAGCGTGCATGAGCACTAGATTTAGGAAATAAAAGTATACTGGAAAAAGCAACTCATGCACATTTAGTGTCCATGAACACTTTAGAAAAAGGAGGAAGCTATGCTTAGTCTCTGCCATCCTTATTGTTGAGAATCAAGCTCAACTTGATCTAGTGTGTGAACTCACCTTGAGAGTGAATAGACACTCCAACGGCCATGAGTCACCATTATGTCACCACTTTGTATTCTAGCATTTAGTATGAATCATAGAATCATATTCTATGACACATAACTTATGAGCTTTCACATTCCCTATGCTCCATGAGTCTTGTAGTTAATGAAGAGAGAGGGTGATTATATAAAACACCCTCCTCCCACCTTGTATAATGTTGAGTCTTTCTCCTTTGTTAATATACTTTTACCTTGCGTATTCTCTGTGTCTTACTCCTTGTCTCTCTCTCTCTCTCTCTCTCTCTCTCTCTGAACAGGGGTTTCCGTAGTGGCCCTAGCCCAATGCGGCTTCGCGTAGTGGCTTTCCGCCAACTCATCCTCTAGGGCCGTGTCCTCTAAGTGCGTCGTCCGCACTTCCACCGGCCTCTCCGGTTCCGGCTCCATCGAGAGCCTCTTCCGCTTCACCAAGTCCACGATGGAGTCGTGGAACTCCTTCTTGGCGATTCCCAGCACCTCACGTAATGACAACTCGACCTTGCTGTCGAGAATTCTCTCTTCTAGGACCTTCCGTAGGTCTGTTGTTCGTTCAATTTTGGTGCTTCGCTGGAAACTGGCCTGCTTCTTCTTCTCCGGCATGCCGGTGTTGGCGGCCTCATTCGGCTTCGGTCCGAACCGGGTCTCATACCGCTGCGAGGGGCCGCCCCCTCCGGCCTTTCCCGCGCACTTGTCTTCTACCAGCACCTTGTAGTTTGGCATGTGGCTGCCACGAAGCCAATCTTTTCTTCCACCGAGTCCTCCCATCCGGTGACCTCCCGGATCCGCTGTTCCGCGCGTTCGACCTCTTCCTTCTTCAACCGTACTCCGGAGAGACCCTCTAGCACGAGCGGCCAGAATCCGGCGTCCATCGCTTTCCGGGCCTCATCACCCCCGACCCCCGACCCCCGACTCGGATTCCCGCCGATGCCGAGTAGTTAACGGCCTCCGCATGTCGTGCCGCGGCCTCTTCCATCAACTGCTTCATTCCGTCGCGCCCCGTATTCAACTCTAGGGCTTTCCGGGTCTCGCTCGCGTGCACCCGCCCATTCCAGAGGTACACCACGTTGGTCCTGAGTGCCTTGGCGAAATCCGCACATTCTTTTTGGATGTGGCGGGCTGCGTCGCACCACATGCACCGCTGCCCCGCCGGCGGCCTTCGGTCACGAGATTGTTCGCCGCTGTCCCTCCGGGTCTGTGCGATTTGGAGATCTCGCACCATCTGCGACAGCTATTCTAGAGCCGCACCTCCGGAGGGACCTTTGACCACTCCGCTCGGGGCTGAGCCCGTCTCAAGCCAAGTCCGAGTTTTTTCCTCGAGCTCCCTCGCTGGGACCGTCCTTGCCGCCGACGAGCCCTCGTCGTTCCACTCGTGCCGCTTGTCGAAACGACCGCAGACCCTCCTTACCATGGCCCAGTCTGTCGTGAGCCCTTCATCCGTTTCCAACAGGAGACCCACCTTCTCCCGGTCCATGGCGTCCACCGACTTGACGAATTGTAGTACCCGTTTGTGTTGAGCACGGTCTGGACCAGCGTTGACAGCCGTGCGAACCGTTTCTCGAACTCCTAGAGGAGCGCCGGCGTGTTCCTCCCCTTCCCAGGGCTCTCAACCCATGCCATGAACTCTCGCTTTGACAGCCGAAGCGAGTCATCGAACCCATACATCTCGAGGAGCCGCAGCTCGAACTCCTCCCAAGTCTAGCATCCGGCTAGCACCTCGAGCACCTCTACGTGGATGCTCAGCGTCACCACCCGAGGGAATCCGGACAACCGCTTGTCCACCGAGATATCCCTCATGATCATTTCGGCCTGGTAGGCCTCCAAGTAGCTCGTGGCATTCTTCCCACCGAATCGACCTATGGCACCGACGATTGACTCAATGGCCCTGTTGAGGGCACCCGTTCCCTCGCGAGCGCTCACTAGCCGGTTGATGTCTACGACCATAGCTTCAGCAAGCTCGGATCCCCTCATTCTTCACTCCTTTGCTGCCTGTTTCACGTCGGGTTCACCAAATATGTCAAGTTGTTACACTCTTCGCGTGTGGAAAGAGGCAGGACTGCGGGGGCCTTGAACCAAGGAGCGTGAGAGAGAAGAGAGAGAGAGAGAGAGTAGCTTGCGGAAACACACAAGGGGGGAAGAGAGAGAGAGAGCAAAGTCTTAATTACAAATTCAATAACGATTACAACCGGCAAGCCGGCAACGGACCTAACTCAGGCGAACACACACACACACACACACACACACACACACACACACAAAGCTCATGCACGCACACAACCCGACTGCACTGTGGAACCTTTGCCGGAAGCACACGGGCTGTCCATGAAGCAGAGGCAACTCAGTCCCAAAATCCTGCAGCAAATGACGAACAATGGAGGAGAGAGCTCGGTCCCAGTCCGACAACGCTTCCTCCTCGCTCCCTAAATGCGATACCTTCATCTTCCTTCTTCCTTCCCTTTTATAGGCCGTCGAGGCAGGCCATTGCACCCTCGTTTTCATCCATTTATTCTCTGTCCTTTCGGACAGAGATACTCCTTGATTTCCTAGACATTCAATGCGTCACATCTAGTCTATTTACACCCACCGTCCTACTCCTAGTTATGTACAAGCTATTAATTGGTGTGGAAAAGTGTAGAGTTGGTTCATGCGACCTGCTTCGCCGATTTCGCTTCTGGCCGGTTTTCTTCACGACAACACGCAGAAGAAGAGAGATCCGGATGTTCGTTCTCGATTCACATGAGATGAAATCCGCCATGTTCGCAAAAACCACGAAAGTTGACTTCGACATAGAGCTATGGCACAAGCGAATTGGCCACATGAATCTCAACAAACTCAAAGCAATGAAATCGAAAGGAGTCGTCATTGGACTCTTGACATTCAAAGAGAAGGAGATTGAAGGTGTATGCAAAGCGTGCCAATTTGGCAAGCAACACCGACACCCATTCCCGAAAGAACTAAATGTGAGCAAAGGTCTACTTGACGTAGTCAATTCCAACGTATGGGGTCCGGCTCAGACGGCGACATTCGGCAGAAGCCGATACTACGTGACCTTCATCAACGATGTCTCTAGGCACACTTGGAGCTATTCGATGCGGCAAAAGAGCAAAGTGTTCGGACACTTCTAAAAATTCAAGAATGAAGTTGAGAAAGCCATGGGCCGTCATGTACGATGCCTTCGATCGGATGGCGGCAAGGAGTACTTCTCGGACGATTTCACGGCGTATCTCTGAAAGGAAGGAATTCGGCGAGAATTCACTTGCCGACACACTTCGCAACAAAACGGAGTAGCTGAGCGCAAAAATCCGCACATCCTTGAAGTAGCACAGGCCATGATGAACGAGACGCATATGCCCAAGTCATATTGGGCCGAAGTTGCGAATACGGTCGTCTATCTCATGAATCGGTGTACGACATCGGGTGTGCACGAACTTACTCTGCACGAGAAGTTCTTCGGAAAGAAGCCAGACCTTGCATGTTCGGATATTCGGCTCCATTGCATACGTGCACATCCTCGACGAGAAGCGTCAAAAGTTTGACCCGAAGTCGGAGAAATGTATCCTCGTAGGATACTCACTAGAGCAAAAGGGGTACAAGTGCTACAACCCCTCAACTCGAAAATCTCGAGTAAGTCGAGACGTCGTTTTTGACGAGTTTGCATCCTGGTACGCACCAAAGACAACTTCAACTCCGGCTCCGCTTGACCCGGAATCCGCCGAACAAGAGATAGAGGATGAAGATCGCCTTACGCGCATGTTTGAAGAAAGTTGGATCATGACCTGACTGAGCGGACCACAAGAGCCTTTAAGCGATCAAAGAACATCATGGCCTACCCCGAAGATGGACAAAGGCGAGGCGAAAATGATGGAATACGAAGACAATCACTTCGACGACGATGAGTCGACTCACTCACTTGACAATGAGTTTGGCGGCTTCGATGTACCAATCAAAGCTAAGAAAGCCCTGATCTTTGCAAATGAAAAGCTCTGTCTCTCCACCCTGAAAAGAATCCGGTCAACCGATTCGGCTACAACGACTACATGGCATATCACTATGCCTTTATGATGAGTGTGGCGACAGTACGCGAGCCAGAAACATTTTCCGAAGCAGCCAAGGATCCACGATGGATCGAAGCCATGAACGAGGAGATGCATGCATTATGCAAGAACGAGACGTGGGATCTTGTTTCCACCTCACCACACAAAAAGACGATCGGATGCAGATGGATTTACAAAGTGAAGTACAACGCCGACGGTTTCGTCAACCGCTACAAAGTGCGACTCGTAGCGAAAGGCTACACCCAAACGCATGGAGTTGACTAAAAGGAGACCTTTGCCCCGATGGCAAAGATGATGACGGTACGGACCATAATTGTGCTTGCTGCGGCGAAAGGGTGGCACCTCCATCAAATGGACGTCAAGAACACCTTTCTACAAGGCGAATTAGAAGACGAGGTGTACATGATACAACCACCCCACATCAACTCGAGCACCCATCCGAAAGCTGTATGCCGACTCAAGAAGCCACTCTACGGCCTCAAGCAAGCACCGCGTGCTTGGCATTCGAAGATAACGCAATATCTTCATCAAATCAGCTTCCGTATGTCAAAATCGGACAACTCCCTCTACATACGAAGCGATTTCGCAAGTCCGATCGTCATCATCTTATATGTGGATGACCTAGTCATTAGAGATGCGCATCTCATCGAAATCAATAAGGTCAAATCCCTCCTTTCCGACAAGTTCGAGATGACGGACATGAAGGAGCTCCACTACTTCCTCGACATCGAGGTAATTCGGACTCCGGCCGGAATCATGATCTCTCAACGGCACTACATCCTCAACTTGTTATACAAGTTCGAGATGGTTGAGCGCAAATCCGCTGCAACCCCGCTCGATCGCAATCTCAAACTAGATGCAAACTCCGACACCAAAGCGTGTGAGCCGACTCAGTATCAGCAACTCATCGGGAGTCTCATCTACTTCACGATCACACGACCCGATCTCAGTTATCCGGTCGGTCTCCTTAGCCAATTCATGCAAACATTGCGTGATACTCACTTGGATTGTGCTAAGCGAGTTCTACGATATGTGAGCGGCACAATGGATTGTGACATCCTCTACAAGATTGTGATGCCAATACGACTCGAGGGGTACACAAACGCCGATTGGACCGGCTACAAAGCCGATAGAAAATCAACCTCCGGATTTGTTTTCTCCCTCGGCAGTGGAGCAATATCCTGGAGCAGCAAAAAGTAACCACGCAACGAAGCCGCGAAGAAAGACGCAAGCCAAAGCACAGACTTCGCAACTACGTACAACGCAAGCTGGAGCACGGATTCCGCAACTCCGCAAAAATGCGAGTCGGTGCAAGTCGACGCGGACTCCGGAATGCGAGTCGAAGCGGATTTCGGATACTGTTTGAAACCGACCCGACTTGAGCTTGAGGGGGCGTGTTGAGAATCAAGCTCAACTTGGTCTAGTGTGTGAACTCACCTTGAGAGTGAATAGACATTCCAACGGCCAAGAGTCACCATTATGTCACCACTTTGTATTCTAGCATTTAGTATGAGTCATAGAATCATATTCTATGACACATAACTTATGAGCTTTCACATTCCCCATGCTCCATGAATCTTGTAGATAATGAAGAGAGAGGGTGACTATATAAAGCACCCTCCTCCCACCTTGTATAATGTTGAGTCTTTCTCCTTTGTTAATATACTTTGACCTTGCGTATTCTCTGTGTCTTACTCCTTGTCTCTCTCACTCACTCACTCTCTCTCTCTCTCTCTCTCTCTCATACACACACAATTCATATCTATTCCGCTACACAAGAATCATACCCGATTCTTTACACTTATATAAGGAGGAGAGAAAGATGTATATGGGGGTTGATTATTTTGTAAGGATTGACCAATATAATATATTTGTGGGATTCACGAATTTGTGATCTAAATTGTTTCTTACTATCTAAATATTGATTAAATATACTAAACTCGTGGGATTCACAAGATTCATAACTTACCTCTCTTTCTACCTATTCATTACTAGCCTTATCTTATATTCATCTTTCTCCTAGTCCAAAACCTCAGTGGTTCCCACCTGACTCACGCAATGATTTGGAGCCGAAAGGCACTACACAAGTGGTGAACCCGACGTGAAACCGGGTGGCAAGGAGTTGGAAATTCAACTAGAGGCTAACAACATGATGGCGATGTTCGAGTGGATGCTACAAGAACAACACGCGATGTAGGAGATTGCGGCGTAGTAGAGCGGCTCGTGCAACGGAACGAGCAATTCAATGGGAAAGATGTGTCATGGTATTTGCGAGATTACAAGGCAGAAATGATACGGTGCGGAATTTTGGAAGGATTACAAGTGACATCCTTCAACCGGGTGGCAACCGACGGTCTTCAAGGGAGTATCCATGGGATACGACAACAGAATCCGACATGGAAAGCATTTGAAGAGGCCCTAAAGACCACGTTCGCCATCGAGGACTCCAAGGCAACGAGGAGAGCATTCGAAGATTGGGTGGAAATGCCAGACAAAGGGATGAAGGTCCTCGATGTGATTTCGGCATTCGAAAGTCGGTTTGGGAGGTTGTCAATGAGAGATCATGCTATCCTCGCACCAGACAAAGTGATCATGTTCCTACGAGCCGTGGACGTCCAGGACCGGAAAGATCTTAGAGTGCTTCTGGAGGACACGACCACCAAGAGTGGCCTCACCGATACATGGGATAAGGTGTGAGATATCGTCGCACGATACAAAAAGAGGGGGCAATGGCTTGCTAACGAAGAAAAGAGGGTTTCAGAACCGATTCCGAAACTGAGATCCGGATTGGAAGACCATCAACCGCGGGCTCAAGAGACTATGACCGAGAAGGGAATCCACGCAACCATGGTGGAGCAGTTGCTGAAGGAGATGGAGAATCTAAACATCGCAACGGTGAAGAAGTCGGATGACCGTCCCACAAGTTCCAAGTATATGGACCGTCGGTGTATATGGTGTGATAGCACCGAACATGATCGGAGGGATTGCGACGAGCACAAGAAGGCGTTACGACGAGATCTTATTTACTACAAGGGAAATCTGATTCATTCAATGGACTCTCGGAAGCCATTCCGACCGAACTTCCAGAAAGGCGGCATGAAGAAGGTCCTAGAGGAGGAAATAGCGGCGAAAGGTAATTATGCGACAACCGCGGGAATAAGTGTGGGTGAGTCATTGGGAGCAAAGGCGTCTTTTTGGCTGGATGTGCTAGAAAACCCCGAGAAAACCGGAGATTTGAAGCACCGCGGAAGGCATCCGTGAAGCTACGGGATGGGAGTGCCTTGTCCATAAGAATAACAATACGCCCTATGTCAATTGCATGAAGTGTATATAGACAAGAAACGACGGTGCATGGATGATGCGGCCGGACCATCGAAGACACCGGAAAGCTGGAACTCTGAAGGGAAGGGAAAAGAAAATACGATTCCGGCATTCAAGCTCACCTCGGACATAGAACAACAAATGGACTTGAAAAAGGTGTTCGAGGAGAGAATCCTCGATAGCCGGGTAGAATTTTCGCTTCAAGAATTACTCGGAATAGAGAAGAAGGAGTTCCATGATCTTCTTATGGATCTCATGAAGAGGAAAAGACAAAGTACGAAGGAAAATGCTCCAAGGGTGAATGCAAATACCGTTTTAACGAATGACACCGAATTGGAGGATGAAATTCCTACCTCCCACTACACAAGGCCACATTGGGCACGTGCAACTACGGAGACTCCGGTCCGAATCAGCAACATCAAAGGCCCGTGCTAGCATTGATTGATCACGGATCGGAGATCAACTTGATGTCGAAGGAGTTCTATCGGAACGGGAAGTGGCCTATTAACACTAATCATGGATGGAAGATCCGTGTTGAGAGACAAGCTCAACATTTGTGCGTAATCCGATGCGTAAA
This sequence comes from Azolla caroliniana, assembly GCF_043228905.1. NCBI lineage: Eukaryota > Viridiplantae > Streptophyta > Polypodiopsida > Salviniales > Salviniaceae > Azolla > Azolla caroliniana. The sequence goes on from NW_028230436.1 coordinate 15,594,951, forward strand.
ACCGGTACGCAGACCGGTGCGTAGGAAGGCCGTATCAGTGCGTAGACTGAAAGGCCGTTAAAAAGATATTCCTCGTAAGGAATAGTTTTGGGAGTAAGTGTCGAGGCTCATTTATGAGCAGTCAAGTATTGTCAGTACTTGTGTCAGCCCATTGTCAGGGCTTGTATAAAAGTGCTCATTGAGCACATCCTATGTACAGATTGAGTATTATCTTTTTGAATTAAGTTCTAGTGTTTACTCTCTCTCTATCTCTCCTGTGCGTACTGTGCAAACCTAAGTTTTCCATTAAACCTGCGTTTTCTGTTGTTCGGTTTTCCTATATTGCTTCCGCACGCCATTCTTTTCATGGTATCAGAGCGCGAGGGTTGAGAACCTCAGCAGCTGACTTTGCTTGAAGGAGAAACCAACGAAGAAGAACAAGAAAACCGATGGATAGAGGATTGGCTAGCTCGCTTCCAACGGAGAAGCTCGACAGAACCAACTACGCATCTTGGTCCTACAAGATGCACCAATACCTGCTCAGACACGGTTACTGGAGCTATGTCAATGGAGCAAATGACACATCACCCGATTCGACACACAAAGACTTCCCAGCGTGGGAACAATCAGCGAGCAGAGTGTTGTACTGTTTCACGTCTTGTGTGGGCGAGCAACTGTTAAGCTACATTCGGGATGCAAAAACGCCGAAGGGTGCGTGGGAAAATCTGAAGAAGATCTTCGCCGCGAGCACCATAGCCAGGAAGCTTCAGCTTCGACAGGAGTTGAGCAACCTACGGCAACGCGATTTGTTAGTGGCTGACTATACCTCGAGGATTAAGAACATATGTGACTCCTTAGCTTCCATCGATGTGAACATTGAGGAAAGAGAGATGGTCTAGGTTTGTCTCGGGGGTTTGGCGTCGATGTTCGGGGCGTTCTGAACTGCTATGTGTACCCGAGAGACTACACCGTCCTTTTTCGACTTACAGTCGATGCTCCTGGTAGAGGAGAACCACGCGGGTGCGTCAACAAGCATGCACACCGACAACAAGATGTTGTACACGGAGGGAGATAGGCCCCGTGGTCGTGGCGGATGAGGCGAGTCGGTATGCAATGGAGGCGGCCGACGGGATCAAGGAAGAAGGCACCGAACTGATGCCGACATCAATTCCAGACCCTCCGGAAACAGGGGGAGTTGAGGCGACGAGAACCGGCAAGGGAAATCCACCGCGGAATGCTGGTACTGTGGCAAGAAAGGCCACAGGGAGAGTGAGTGCTGGAAAAAATGCGCCGATTCGGAGAGAACCGGGTCCGGAACAGGTTCCGGACAGACCGAGAAAGGAAATCAGCAACGATCGCACTACGCCGAAGTATCCGGAGAACCCGGAAAAGGGTCAGCCTTCGTGACGAGACACGAAGCAAACTCAATGAAGCAGACCACCCTGAAATTGGATGAGGTGTGGTACGTCGACTCCGGCGCGTCAAATCACATGATGAGCCATAAGGAGTGGTTCTCGTACCTAGAAAAACCGATGCAACCGGGAGTAGTCGCAACCGGAGAAGACACTCCGCATCCGATCACGAATGTCGGAGAAGTTCCCCTGAGCCATGTCGGGCAGAAAGGGAAACTCATGAATGTGCTACACATTCCGAAAATCACGAAGAACTTGGTGTCCGTCGAACAGATCGTCGACCAAGGGATGGAGGTCCGGTTTACGCACCTCGGGTGCTTCATTGAGGAAGAAGGCCGTATTACTACGCAAGGGCGCAGACATGGGAGGATGTTTATCCTCGACTCTACTGACCGTGGCACCGCAATGTTCACGAAGGGACAAAAAGTCAAGTCAGACATCGACTTATGGCACAAGCGGATAGGCCACGTCAACTACCAGCGGCTGCAAGACCTGCAAACAAAACAAGTGGTGTTCAGATTGCCCAAATTTAGTGGCCGGAAGTCACAAATTTGTGAAGCCTACCAGCTTGGGAAGCAACACCGACTTCCTTTCCCCAACGAGCGTAACCGGAGCCGGAACAAGCTCGACTTGATACACTCTGATGTGTGGGGGCCGACACAAAATGTTAGTCTTGGCGGGAGCCGATATTTTGTCTCCTTCATCGACGACTACATGCGGCACACGTGGATCTACCTCATTGAGAGGAAAAGTGAAGTCTTCGACTGTTTCTGGAACCTCAAAGGGTTCGTGGAAACAGAAACAGGAAGAAAGATCAAGTGCCTACGGTCGGATGGCGGAAAAGAATACTTTTCCGGTCAATTTAACGGTTATCTACAACAGATGGGAATTCGGCACGAATTCAGTTGTAGATACACGCTGGAGCAAAACAACGTGGCCGAGAGGAAAAATCGGTCGGTTGTGGAAGCGGCACGGGCAATGCTGAAGGAGAAGAGCTTGCCCAAGCTCTACTGGGCCAAGGCGGTAAGGACCGCGGTATACATCCAGAACTGGATCGGAGAAAAAGTGTTGGCGCACGAGCTTTACTTCGGAATGAAGCCGAACTTGCGACACTCACAAGTTTTCGGTAGCATTGCGTATGTGCATGTGCCGAAGGAGAAAAGGAGGAAGTTGGATGCAAAAGCCGAGATGTGTATCTTGGTCGGCTATTCGGATGAGCAGATGGGTTATAAGTGCTATAACCCGCGTACCAAACAGGCGTGCGTGAGCCGTGACGTTGTGTTTGATGAGTCCGCGTCCTCGTACTTGCCTTCGACTCCGGACCTCACCTCCAGTCCGAGTTCTGACGATGAGGACAGCGAAGCCGAGGTGCCTCCGGCTGAGCCTGAAATCAGGACCCCTGAATAGAGTCCGATTTCGTTTCGGTTATGTGGACCGAATGGACGATTGAGTCGGTACGACCAGTCCGATGAAGAGCCGGCGAGTAGTGGAGAATCGGTCGTGCATTCCCCACATAGGAAGCCGAGGAGACGGCTTACATGCAAAGAGAAAGGGAAGAAGAAGGTGTCGAATTCCGACACGAATAGGAACGAGTCAGACCGACGCAAGTCCGACTCCGAGGGAAGCGGCGACGGGCCTTCCGGAGCGAAGTCCGAGTCGGCCGAGAAGACCTCGACATCGGCTAATGACTGATCACGCCGATCTACCCGCCAAAAGAACCCAGTTGCGCGGTTCGGATACAACGAGTACATGGTGCATCATTATGCGTACATGACACATGTAGCGGAAGTGCGTGAGCCGGAGAGCTGAGGATGCGAATTGGCGCGCCGCGTTGGAGGAAGAGATGCATGCACTGGCGGAAAACGAGACCTGGGACCTGGTTGACACACCAAAGGGTGTGAAGCCGATCAGATGTAGGTGGGTGTACAAGATCAAGTACAACACCGACGGCTCGGTCAACCGATACAAGGCCTGGTTAGTGGAAAAAGGCTACGCACAGAAACACGGCATCGACTATGATGAGACGTTCCCGCCGGTCGCGAAGATGACGACCGTCCGTGTTTTGCTCGCGGTAGCCGCGGCCAAGGGGTGGCACTTACATCAGATGGATGTAAAGAATGCGTTCCTGCAAGGTGAGCTTGAGGACCAACTGTACATAGTACAACCCCCTGGATTTCACTCCGAAACGAACACGCCGGTAGAGTGCCGATTGAAGAAGTCCCTTTACGGATTGAAGCAAGCCCCGCGTGCCTGGAATGCGAAGATCACGCATCGGCTGCGTCGGATGGGCTTTGCGACGTCAAAATCGGACTCCTCGTTGTTCATTCGGAAAGGTCGACTCGGGCCGGTCAGTATTTTACTCTATGTTGATGACTTGGTCATCACCAGCGCCAACCTAGGTGAAATCAACCGCGTGAAGCTCCAACTTGCGGCATCATTCGACATGAAGGATCTAGGGGAACTTAATTACTTCCTCGGGATCGAAGTGATCCGCACCCCCGAAGGCATACTGATCAGCCAACGTCATTATGCGCTGAATATGCTCTTCAAATTCGGGATGGCAGATTGTAAGTCCGTCTCGACTCCTCTGGATAGAACTGTCAAGCTTCGCCCCAATTCCGGCAAGGTTTGCGATCCGACAAGGCTCCGACAAATTGTCGGAAGCCTTATCTACTTGACAATCACACGACCCAATCTCAGTTATCCGGTCGGGATGATCAGTTAGTTTATGGTGCAACCTACCGAAGAGCACCTTCAGTGTGCACAACGCGTACTACAGTATGTAAGTGGCACTAAGGACCGGGGACTGCTATATCGGACCGATACAGCCCCGCACCGCAGTTGGTCGGCTACACCGATGCTGACTGGGCCGGCAATGTCGCCGATCGCTTATCCACATCCGGATACGCGTTCTCTCTTGGGAGTGCCGCGATCGCGTGGAGTAGCAAGAAGCAGCCGACAGTTGCACTGTCGAGCACTGAAGCTGAGTACCGAGGAGTGGCTATCGCGACATGCGAAGCCATATGGTTGAAGCGGCTACTTAAGGATTTGCAGGTGGAGGTGTCCGATCCGATGACGATCTACTGCGACAACCTCAGCAGCATCCAACTCGCGAAGAACCCCGTCTTCCACACACAGACCAAGCACATTGAGGTGCACTACCATTTTGTCCGTGAGCGTGTCCTTTCTGGTGAAGTCACACTTCAGTATGTTCTAATGGATCGGCAGACCGCCGACATCTTCACCAAGCCTCTTGGCCTGGACAAGTTGCGACAATTCTCGGGTGCGCTTGGGTTGCGTCACCTCCATGTGCCGAACTTGAGGGGGAGAAACGTCCTAGATGACCACGAAAGGGAGTAGGAAAGGAGTGGAAAAGACCATGGTGCCGAGTCGGATGACGAATTCGACCTCGGATCAGCCGAAGAAGCCAAGTGCGGATCCGCGGAGGAGTCCGAAAGCGGACATAAGGGGAGTAGCCGAAAGAAAATGCCGGAGCCAACCAGGCATGGGGGAGATGACGTTGTCAAGGGCAAGAAGACCGAAGACGAGTTGGAGACAACCAACTCGGACGAGAGCGAAAACCTGCGTTTTCTGTTGTTCAGTTTTCCTATATTGCTTCCGCACGCCATTCTTTTCAATCTGGGCAGCCACTAAAGCAACAGAGGACCTATTTGCGGCTTGTCCAAATGTGACGGTGAAGATCAAAGATGTGGAGATAGACCAAAATTTCTTCGTGCAAGATGAGGTCTCACACTCCGTGATCCTCGGGCAACCCTTTATCACAGCATCATGGATGGAGCCGAAGGTGCTCGATAGTGGTGCGGCTTTTGCACGAATTTGGAGTCAAAGCGGAGGGAAATCCGTCCAATTCCAAACTGTGCCTGCGAATCATGAAAGGAACAAGAGGGAGCTCTTGTCCCAAACAAAGATGGATTTTTAGAGCGGACTGTTGTGGAGTGGGGAAGTCATAGTCCAAGAAGCCTTGATACCTCACACAAGAAGAAAACTCTCGGAGCAAAACAAGTACAAATCGGTTCGGATGGGGTATATATGTACACGGCCGTAACCGGAGGAATGAAGAAAGAATACCGAAAAGTAGAGGATAAGTTACAGTCGGCATCAATAATAAAAGAAGACGAAGAAATCATGGGAGTAGTTGAAGAAGTGTTCTATGGGAGTACGCTACAACGGCTTGAAGAGCATGCGAAAGAAAATATTCAGGGAGACCGGGTAGTTTCGGTGGAATCAGTCGAGATGTATGAGATCATTGCAAAAATGGGGCAGGATGCGCTCCGCAAAGAAGAAGCAATGGTGAGTACGAAATAGAAGACCGTGGAGAAGAAAGTGAAACTGGCCGCGGGACCACTTCCCGCTGATAGCGAACAAAAGAGGAAAGAAGTCTCGGGAGATCCGACACTTCGAAAGTTCGTGGATATCGGGCATGCCTTCACGGATGAGGCCCGGAAAAAACTTCAGATCGGTGGAGGTGGTTTCCTCTTACAAAAAGAAGAAGAACGATTTTGTGAGATGTTGGAACAACATTGAAAAGCATTTGCATTCACATCGAAGGAGATAGGGTGTGTTGATCCAAAGATAGTGGAGCTGATGGTGATCTTCACGATTGATCATGTGCCGTGGAACCTGAAGCCGATTCCGGTGCCACGGGCGCATATTCCGAAAGTCATCGACTTGCTCAAGGAGAAGGTGGGGATGGGGATTCTAGAGCCATCAAACGCTCCGTACTCAAATCGATGGTTTACGGTTCCATGCGGACACCGATAGGATTAGTCCATATGTGCACACTACCACAAGGCGCAACAAACTCGGTCACACATATGATGAATGCAATGAACAAGGTGCTTCAAGACTGCATTCCGGAGATAACAATGCCGTTCCTAGATGACATTCCGATGAAAGGATGCGCGGTGGAAGAAAAAGATGAGACTATGGATGATCGGGGATGCCGACCGTTCGTAATCGACCATATTCGTGATTGCGAGAAAGTGCTACAAAAGTTAGAAGATGTGCACCTAACACTTTCCAGAGAGAAATCGGCATTTGGACAAGAAGAAATATTGGTAGTCGGACATCTATGTGGGCCCTACGGCAAAAGACCCGGCCGAAGACCGTCCCCAACCAAGATCGATGCGATTCAAGCTATGAAAGAAGTATGTGAGTCACAATCTGAAGTCCGAAGGTTTCTTGGAGCATGTACATTCTATAACATATGGATTCCGCACTATGCACATATTGTGGACCCACTCTATCACTTGTTGCGGAAGGGTAAGAAGTTCGAATGGAGACCGGAACATACCAATGCCATGAAGAAGCTTAAGAAAACACTATGGAGGGCGGAATCACTTAAGAAGCTGAGCTATGACTGACTGATCATAATAACAGTTGACACAAGTCCAACCAGAATCGGATGGGTCATCAATCAAGCTGACTTGGATGGTTCGCGATATCTCATCCGATTTGGAGCAAAGGTTCTCAATGAAAGGCAATGTGGATATGCACAAGTCAAAAGAGAATTATGGGGAGTCGTGTCGGCAATAAAATCGGATCGAGATTATTTGATCGGACCCGAAGTAGTGATCGAAACGGATTGTCTTCCGATACTCGGTATGATGCGCTGTTGTACTATACCGGATGTGGCTATGCTAAGGTGGATTGCATATGTTAAGTCACTTAATCCGGAGGTACAACACATCTACGGAAAAGACACCACGGTAGCGGATATGCTATCAAGGGCGCAGTTCGGAGACGACATAATCGAATCCGATAATGAAGAAGTTTCCGAATACTACTTTGCTTCGGACCACATATGCTAGGTGAACATAATCCGAGAATTCTCGGAAGAAGAATACGAGGGAGAAAGCTTGCTGATCAGGAAAGTGGTACAAGAATTGAGGAATCATCGGACAATAAAGAGAAGAGAGCCGAGATCCGAAGTAAGAAGCGGCAAATCCGAAAGTTCTTCTTGAAAAATGGATTAATATGGAGGGAGCCAAAAAGATTGGACGGCATACTACTTCGAGTAGTTAGGACAAAAGAGCAACGAAACCAGATACTGTCCGAATTCACGAATCCGATTGGGTTAGACATCGGGGAACATGGGCAACATTTGTGAAGATCAAGCAAAGATATTGGTGGAAGAATATGTACAAAGATGTCGCGGAGTTCACGGAAAGTTGTGAGAAATGCCAAGTCTACTCCAGGGTTCGTCACCGAGATAAGTTACATCCGACATTCTCACCGACAATCAACTTCAAATGGATGGTTGACATTGTAGCCATGCCAACCGAGATCGGACAAAAGAAGTAGAAAGTCAAGCGCTACGGAGGAAAACGTGTTTTGCGGTATGCCAATTTCTTTTGGAAGAAGTGTTTTGCAAGTACGGGTGCGTAGGACAAGTGATTGCGGATTGGGGAGAGCTTGACTCTGATAAAGCTAGGGAAGTGTTCACCAAAAAATATACAATCCGGAAGCCAACGGGAAGATTGAATGAGGACATAGTCCAATCGTCAAAGCACTTACAAAAGCATGCGAAGAAAGGGTGAAGGATTAGCCGTAGATGCACCCGTATGCGAAGAAAGGGCGGATCGTACGATGCATAGTTCCGTGACCGGTTTTATGCCAGCCAAACTCATGATCGGACAAGCACCGGTAATGCTGACGGAAACCACAATTGCAACATGGGCAATGCTTCCATGGAAGGAAAAGATGAACCGGGAAGAACTGCTAGCGGTCCGGATACGACAACTGGAGGGAAGACCGGAAGCCATAGTGGAAGCAACACGCCGACAACAGGAAGCGCAATTCCGGAACAAAAGCCAATTTGACACAAAGCATCGACTACGACTGCGGAAGATTGAAGAAGGAGATTGGGTGATTGTCTATGACAGTAGTCTAGATCATCAACATACAACGATACAGAAGTTCGCGAAAAGGTGGTCCGGGCCATACGAGGTTCGGAAAGTTTTCGACAACGGAACTTTTCAATTATGCGAGTTGGATGGAACAATACTACAGGTGCCTACAGCAGGGAAATGGGTGAAGATTTTCAAGAAGCAGACTGACGAAGAATCCTATGTAACCCTAGACAAGAACAACATCGAGGAGCAACCGGACAAAGATCACGGTGATACGGAAAGCGAAGAAAGTGGACTACAACTCGTAGTCGACATAAGGGGAGAATTGGAGAGTGCTACGGATGAAGACGAATAACATGCATCAGAAACTTCGGCACATACCGGACGATGTGCAGGTTCGGAGGGGGCGAGTGTCGTAGTGTAGTCCGCACACTACGTGAAAATGTAAAAATAATATATCTGATTTAAGTACATATATATAAATAAAAGAAAATATTAAAATATTTATTACATGCATAGGGCAGGATTCAAACCTTATACCTCCATGTAAATAAACCAAAACTTTACCATTGTATTAACTTATCATAAGTGTTATAAATATAGATTTAATAGGTATAAGACTTTTATTTATGCCTACCTTTATTAAAAAATAAATCATGCATTTTTTTGAGTGTGTGAATACTTTATTTACAAGAAAAATATAAACCAATAAAAAAAATATACTCGTGCACATCTAGCGTGCATGAGCACTAGATTTAGGAAATAAAAGTATAGTGGAAAAAGCAACTCATGCACATTTAGTGTGCATGAACACTTTAGAAAAATGAGTCCTGAAGCTATGCTTAGTCTCTCCCATCCTTATATAAGGAGGAGAGAAAGATGTATATGGGGGTTGATTATTTGGTAAGGATTGACCAATATAATATATTCGTGGGATTCACGAATTTGTGATCTAAATTGTCTCGTACTATCTAAATATTGATTAAATATACTAAACTTGTGGGATTCACGAGATTCATAACTTACCTCTCTTTTTACCTATTTATTACTAGCCTTATCTTATATTCTTCTTTCTCCTAGTCCAAAACCTCAATGGTTCCCACCCGACTCACGCAACGATCCGGAGCCGAAAGGCACTACAACATTTATGTGGACTTCCATTTGTTGCGCAAAGTGATCATTAAGAAAATTGTGAGAAGTACCAGAATCAAACAAGAAATGTGCTTGTGTTCCATTGATATACCTGACTACTCGGTATAAATCATTAGGTCCAAGTAAATGTGAAGTAAAAGTGCATTCACATGAACTTAAGTGGTTGGTATGAACTTCAACAACATCAAAAGACTCACCTATGTGACTCGTAGATTTGTCTTGAGGAGGGGTATTCATTGACTTCCTCTCAAGACGACGACATGTATCCTTTGCGTGGCCCCGTTTCTTGCAATATGCATAGAAGAGGTTCGGTTTCTTGGAGTCGTGGTCAAGAGTGTCACTGGATTGCTTACGTTTCCCAATGAACTTGACATTCAGAGTTTTGGCGAGCTCAATTTTATTGTGGTCTTTCGTGGAAGTCCTATGGTACCGAAGTACAATGTTGATGGCTTCCTCGAAAGTTGTGGGGTCCTTGTCATGGACAATCTAATGGTTATCCCCATTGGGAATACCATTCAAAAAGCAAGCAACAAACCATTTCTCACCTGTAAGTCCCGATTTTTGGATCTGGGTCTGAGCATGATGCACATAATCCTCGAGAGAGGTAAATGGCTTACTCGACAACGTGAGCAAGTGTTGCGCTTGTTTAGTTTGAGAAGGTGGCTACAAAAACTATTTGTAGTCCTTTGGCCGCCACCAAGCAACAACTTGGCCACCTAACTCACGACCGACATAACCAATTTTTACATCATAAGACTTGGGGTGAAGCTCAAAGTGAGACTCGCAATGACCAAGCCAAGTGCTAATGGCCTCCTCGGTTCTTTCTTTCTTATCTCCCTTGAATGGCGTTACTACGAAAGGTTCACCTTCTTTCTTGGACTCAATGGTCAATTCTTGGAATTTCTTTTCCAATGCCATATTGGCCTGCCTCATTTTGGCCAATTGATTCAAGGTAGTAGTGAGCAATTGCTCAATAGTGATCTCAGCTTGTGTGCGAGATGCGGATTGGAGTTGAGAGGTCTTAGTTTGAGAGATCGCTCCAACGGTGTTCAAAACTTGTTCCATGATGCAAGTTGTGGGTATGCAATATAAATAAGGAGGTTCAGAAAATACACAAGCAAAATGAATGCTTGAAATTTTGATTGTAAGAACTTTACCAAGAAAGCATCTCACGTCTTTACCCCTCTAGACATATGAGACGTGATTCGAGATCCGATAACTATGGTAACACTATGGTGTTTTAAAAACCATGGGGGAAAACATAGCTAAGATGTCTTTCTCGGATCTCTATCTTGAATAATCATGGCGGCTCCCCAAGGCTCAACCATGGTTCTAACATCAATGTAGTTTCCTAGTTAGCCTTACATTAGAAGGCCAACCCAACATGTATTGATATGGTCAAGAAAGTGTATTACGTGAAAAAACAAGTGCACTCGCAAGTAATATTCTAGTCTTGCGAGTAGCAATCAAATGTTTTGAAAAAAAGAGAAAAAGAAGTCACTATCTATAAGAGTCAAGAAGTGACGAAAACAAGGTTCAAAAACCCATGTGCTACCTACTAAAAAAAATGTCACAAATAAATGGATGGTGCAAGGTATGCACATATACATCCCAATATGATGGTTGTAATTTGTGCAATTGTGACATACGCCACAAATTGATACAAATGGTGGTGGTGTTGTGCGCAAAGATGTAGTACTCAAATTTATGAGTAAAACATAAATAGGGGAACTCATGTGTTTGTAATCGAGTTCTAAGGCTCGGTTACATATGTCAAACCTCAAGAACACTTTGGAAAAAATGTTCAAAAAGCGGCATGATGCCCACTCAATATTAAAAAATAGTCTACATAAATCGTTACACTATTAAACATGAACGTAATAAGTGTAGATGAACTTAAAATAAGGGCAAGAAAGAGAGTTAATTGTGGGTGGGTATTTAATGACAATTATGAGAAAATCATCAGAAAGTGAAAAGACAATTTGTGTAATTAGAAAATAATTAGAATAATAATCAATTAGGTGTATGAACATTAAGCATGCCATAAGGTTAAGAAACCCTAGGGTAGTCGACATGCACCTCCTCAAGACCACCACATCTCCATAGAATCGACCAAGTGATGGCTCAATAGAGAGTAGAGTGGCATAGGTAGGTGACATACACCTTGTTAAGACCACAACATTCCATAGAATCGGCCAAGTGATGGCTCAATAAAGGGAAGGGTGGCATACGCAACATCATATGCAAAAGGGCCATGAGGTGAGCATGTGCGATTAGGCAAGCACGCTCGAGCCAATGCACAAGAATAATTATTATTGTAAGAGATGGCTCAAGAGAGGGGAGAGTGGGAGATACATCGCAGTATTGAAAAGGGCCATGAGTTGAGCGTGTGCGATTAGTGCAAACACACGTAGCCCGATGCACAATAATAATTAAAATCGTAGCATGGTAGAAAGTAGAAAGAAAGAAATTAAAATGTAATACAAATTTGATTCGACCAAGAAGAACGCATCATAGAAAAGGAGAGAGAGATCGAGAAAGAAGAATACCGGGTTAAGAATGTTGTTTTGATCCTGTGAAGAGCATGACAAGCCTTGTTACATCCCCATCGCTCACACGCAAAAAACATAAAAACCACAAAAAAAAAAGTTAGTAAATGCTCGGATACCACTATTAAGAGTCGATTACTAATCAATAGACCAAAGTAATGTAAAAGAAGGAAAATAGATTGGATAGAAGAACCTGTTCCACCCGACCACCCTTGAGCTATGATCTAGACATAGCCAACCTACCACCGACGTCCCATACCGTCGGATATTAGGATGACTAATACCTTGGAAGAGATAAACACGATCGTCGAGACGAAAGCCTAGCCTACACCACCGGTGAGACAGCAACCTTCCGACGTAATGTCCCTATGAAGGTAGCTAAGCCTCATATTTATACCTTTTCCTAGGCCCCTTGAATAGATGTGCCTTTCTAAAAGGGTCTCCATTCATTGGTTGCCCAAATCATGATAGTGCATGCACCTATCATTCCTTCTTTCCAATCACATTAGCCCCTTTTTAACATTAGTGAACATACCCTTCACTAATGTAAATATTAGTGACCTACCCTCACCAACATTATGTGTACATAACAGTCTTGGACGTAGTCACAAGCCACAAGATGTTAAGAATTAGGTAATTAACTATGGGTTAATTAGTACCTAATTATGTGATTAAGTTAACCGCAGAAGATGAAGTGATATGTGTGTGTATGTGTGTGAGAGGAAGAGAGAGAGAGGAAGTTAACACTTATAATCATCACAAGATGGGGGAAGTTAACACTTATTATCAATTGGAATGTAAATTTTGGGGAAAATAATAAGAAAACTCGTTATCCTATTGATATATCTTGTCTCTCAAATCTAAAGTGAAGTGTTCAATCTTTATCTTAATCTCTCTCTTTCAATCTATCTTAAATACTTTCTCACTAAAGCTAGTGCAAACTTCGAATCCTTCCGGTCCAGGACCCCGGTGGTTCCGCCTCACGATCTGCACCTAGTGACGGATCTTAACGACAGCATCTCGAATGTGGCTAAGTATGTGGTCATCGACACATGTTGCCAAACAATACATGACTTGACTCGTCGCTTGCTCCCATGTTGAATAGTCGGCGGTCATTGAGTCGAGTCGATTTTCTTGTGCGTCGTTGATGTAGCTCTAATACCATTGGCCGACAAGGTATTGGTTCATCTTGTACTCCCAAGATGAATAATTGCTTGGTCTAGCCTTTCACTAGGGAGTGAGCTACCCATTTGTGTGTTCATTTGGATGTAGTGTCTTCCTTTTTTGATATCCTTCCCTCGATCACGTACTCGTGCTACGTAACAGTACTACGGTAGCGGATAGACGGAATTTGTCGTCGGCTTCTCGAACACAATTACGGAGTCGGGTGGGCTTAATGGATTTTCTAAACCACACACTCTGATACCATGTTAAGAATTAGGTAATTAAGTATAGGTTAATTAGTACCTAATTATGTGATTAAGTTAATAAGCAGAAGATTAAGAGATATGTGTGTGTTGTGTGTGAGAGGAAGAAAGAGTGAGGAAGTTAACACTTATGAACAACACAAGATGAGGGATGATTAACTCTATATTAAATTAGCATTATCATCATCAAATACAAAAATACCCACAATGAGGTATATATAGATCTCATGTGCAAGGGTGCACATGTGTGAGGAGAATATAGGTACAAGGGTGTAAGTCCTTGGGAGTGAAGGACTTAGAATATCCCACTTAAGTACAAGGTCATATTTAAGGCATTATAGTCAACACTTCTAACTAGATTTTATCTATGTAACTACGAAGTTACATGGTTGACTAACTAAGTAAACTAAGTTGAGCTTGATCTCTCAACGCGCCCCCTCAAGGTCAAGTGTGAGGTGTCTGACATCTGCTTTGGCTTTTGTCAGCTTCGTGTGCTTCCATCCGGCCTTCATCTTTCTTCGGCCTTTTAGAGGCAATCTCGATTCATCCCCCTCAAGCCGGTGATGAAGGCTTGTAGTGTGTGGGCGAAGGTCGACTACTGCCACCTATCGTGGGTTACGAGCTACTTCTGTAGAGCTCTTGGGCTCTTGTTCGACCGCTACCTTCACCACAAAAGCATAATGATGGGCCATGTAATTGTTGTAGCCGAGCCGAGTGAGGAGATTCTTCTCTCTAGAAGAATTGTAAAGAATCGGGTATGATTCTTGTGCAGCTGAATAAGTGTGAACTGTGTGTGTGTGTGTGTGTGTGTGTATGAGAGAGAGGGAGAGAGAGAGAGACGAGGAGTAAGACACAGAGAATACGCAAAGTAAAAGTATATTAACAAAGGAGAAAGACTCAACATTATACAAGGTGGGCGGAGGGTGCTTTATATAGTCACCCTCTCCCTTCATTAACTACAAGACTCATGGAGCATGGGGAATGTGAAAGCTCATAAGTTATGTGTCATAGAATATGATTCTATGACTCGTACTAAATGTTAGAATACAAAGTGGTGACATAATGGTGACTCTTGACCGTTGGAGTGTCTATTCACTCTCAAGGTGAGTTCACACACTAGACCAAGTTGAGCTTGATTCTCAACACGCCCCCTCAAGCTCAAATCGGGTCGGTTTCAGACGGTATCCGAAATCCGCTTCGACTCGAATTTATGCAGAGTTGTGGAATCCGTGCTCTAGCTTGCATTGTGCATAGTTGCGAAGTCTGTGCTTCGGCTTGCGTCTTTCTTCGCGGCTTTGCGCGGTAGATTGGCTCTTCGCGGCTTCGACGCTTTATTGTGTAGTGTGCGGTTGCGGAATCTACGCGTTATTGCGTAGTGTTTTCAGTACTCCCCCTCAAGCTTGGTAGGTCAGGGATCGTCAATCCGAGATCAGTCATGAATTGCCATAGCTTGTCGGCTCCTAAGGCTTAAGAGAAGATGTCGGCCGTTTGAAGATTTGTGCTAATGTGTTGTAGGTCGACATCGCCAACTAGAACGCGCTCTCGGATGAAGTGATAGTGCACTTCGATGTGCTTTGTCCGCGCATGGAACACTGGGTTCCGAGCCAGATAGATACTGCTCATGTTGTCGCAGTAAAGGGAAGTCAGATCCTTGATGGGTACGCCCAGGTCCTTGAGTATCCTTTTGAGCCATACGGCTTCACATGTGGCCACTGCCGCGCCCCTATATTCCACCTCTGTGCTCGAAAGAGCGACAGTGGGTTGCTTTTTGTTGCTCAAGGATATTGCTCCGCTATCGAGGGAAAAAACAAATCCGGAGGTTGATCTTCTATCGGCTTTGTAGCCGTCCCAATCGACGTCTCTGTACCCCTCGAGTCGTATTGGCATCGCGGTTTTGTAGAGGATGCCACAATCCATTGTGCCACTCACGTATCGTAGAACTCTCTTAGCGCAATCCAAGTGAGTATCACGCCGTGTTTGCATGAAATGGCTAAGGAGACCAACCGGATAATTGAGATAGGGTCGTGTGATCGTGAGGTAGATGAGACTCCCGATGAGTTGCCGATACTAAGTCGGCTCACACACTGTTGTCCGCCGGAATAGTAACCGACGGACAAGAGCGCAATAATATAGAATAAAGTAATTTTGTAACGCATGTAAACGATTCATGCGGGAAGCGTGAACGGCTAAAAGACCCTGCGTATATAAAGGGCAGTAAAACTTTGATAGAGGTAGCGTGTAAATTTGAATGTAAAAGGCGTATTGTAATAGAGTTCTATCTTCTTTGATTCCTGTGTGTATCTGTGGTTGATCTACTGTGTGTTTGTGATTCTTGAGTGGCGTAGCGCAATTCTAAGAGTGCAGGCATGAGTAACAGTGTGGTTGCTAGTGCACTGTCTAAGGAGTTTGGTTGTAGCCGTCTACCTTATACACTACTAGGATACGGGAGGTATACCACTAAGTATTACACTACGACGATACCATTTGTTGCAACATAGTCACTTTGAGGTCTATGCCAAAGGACTGACCATAGACCGTGTTCCTAATTGGTAACACTTTTGGCAGGCTTGGTGATCTGTGTCTTCTCACAGACGAACAACGACGAATGGATGTTTACCCGCAGAACGCCCTAGAGAACCAACACGACAAGAATGACCAATCACAAGGTCCATTACATGCCAAACAGAGGAAGGCGCATGGCAAAAGCCTCGCCTCAGTGACCTCAGTGATACCTGTCGGGACCACAAAGAAGATTTCTCGCTACCCAAATACCTCGACGATACGCAGGAAGCGCGCTCACCACAAAAGCACTGTGGTCTTTCCCTATCCGCCGCAACATCCAGCATGGCCTTTGCTTATCCCCGCTTCAACGCCGAAACCGACGCCGCAACCCACATCCGATTGTTCCTCAATGTCTGGAATGCAAACCACATGGCGTAGAACCTTTCCGAAGCAGTCACGCACTAGTCCAAAATGACAGAGTTCGGATTAACCTTGGATGGGAGAGCAGTGTTTTGGCATTCGCAAATGGATCTGCCAGCAATCAAGACCTTCGAACAACTGCAATCAACCTTTCTACGGTTTTTTCATCGGAGGGTGCCGCAACGCGAAATCCTCGGGCAGTTTTACACAATTAAACAGTTACCGCCCGAGACGGTAGAGGATTTTAGTTTACGCTTCCAAAATCTAAGGCGGAAATCTAGAGGACGAGGCTAGGGAGACATTTCGAACAGCATTACGATGACCCATACGGACAACGCTCAACAACAATAGCGTGAAAGGGGAAACGACCGATATGGTCATAGAAAGAGCGCTACAGCTCAAGTTGGACGAAGAAGAGGAAAGGTATTCCATGTCCTCATTATGACAAGCGTTACCTCAGGACAAAGAATGACATTTTCGCCAAGCGATCCAGTGCACGATTTTCTTTAATTCGAGGCATTCCGCAGTTGAATTCAACATGCGAATCCACTGTCCAATCTGTCACTCGAAAGCTCACACAGTTGAGCAGTGCGACTACAATATGTTGAACCGATCCACGCCCATAGTACGCAGCGTGGAAACACAGCGTCCCTCACACCGTAATGAACAAAGGTGGCAAGAAGAATGACCACGGTATATGGATCGGAACCCACGCGACGACCGGCACTACCGGAATCGCCGGAATCACAACGATTCCGAGGAAGACGACCCGGAGGATGAAGACTACCGTGGCAACCCCAGACATAGTAAAGGGGGTTGACGCTATGAGAATTACCGTCCGAAGAACAATCGTGGCGGCTTCAATGCGCCTCGCGGAAAGCATCGTCAATATCAGAACCAACGACGGTACGAGGAAAGTTCGGACGATGACCGGCACCAGGAACCGCGTTGGGATCAACACCAACCACCGCGTACGCTCTGACGAATGAATTAGGACCAGGAGGAGCAAGTCACACCTGAGGATCGATACACACCACCAGGGGCCGAGAAGGGCGAATCTGGCATCCATTGCTTTGTTTGTCAACAGCCCGGACATTATGCCACACAATGCCCAATACGCAAGGGCAAGGGGCCCACCACACCGTCAATACGATTACGGCGGAAGTATAGCAAGTCACGACACGTCAACAAACAAAAAATGTTGATTGGGCCACGCAAGATGAGATACGGCAGACAACCCAAGCATGGGTTGAAAAAGCCAACGCTGCAAATACAGAACGCATGCGGAAGGAGTCCGCAAACACGGTGGAACTATTGGAGGAAGAGGGACCATTTCCGGATCCCATATGGCAAGCACTGACAGGCTGCGAGATAATGTTAACCATGGAGAAGCTACGGCAACTAGTCCCACAATTCCGCCAGGCCGTGGAAGAGCGGATGATGGGCAGACCTGGGGTAAGCGTCGCCGCAAATTTTACAAACATTAGCGCCGGACCAATAGTGGTGGATCACCACAATCCGGCTATTAAATTGATACTACACAGGCAGGAAATCCCAGGATGCGTAATCGATGGCGGCTCGGGCGTTAATGTAATTAGTGCAAAGACATGCGAACAATTGGGAATTTCAGAATGGGAAGCTTGCCCGTTTTGGCTTTGCATGGCGGATACCCGTTCAGTACGACCATTGGGTTTGATATGCAAGCTCGACATTATCATGGGAGGACATTGCTTCGACATCTCGGCGGTAGTCCTCGCCCTTGACGCCCCAGGAGCATATCCTATGCTACTGGGCAGACCGTGGCTTCGTTCAGCGAATATCAAGCAAAGTTGGAAACACAAGTGTATCAGCTTTCGACGCGGACGCACCAAGGTCCACGTACCAACAGAGGAAATGGCGACACAACCCAAGGGCATAACACCATTGTACGCGGAGGATATAAATATGCTGGCTGGGGTGGATGATACAGAATTAGAGGTATACCTAGACGAGCATCCTCGGATTATTCCGCTATTCGAAATCGACGTCATCGAAACCACGATAGAATATGCTACACTCCACGACAAGGCTTATGAACCAAACCCGGAGTCAATATTAGAGCTAAGCAAAGCACGGGCAATGTTCGAGAGGGAAATGGAAATTTCACGATGAGTCACCGCCTCAGCCCTGTAAGAAGTAAACGTGGGCACGGTGTCAGAACCTCGATTCCTCTCCATCGCAAAAGATTTACTGCCGGATCAGAGAGACGTGATGATAGCACTACTCAGGAAGTATAAAGATGTGTTCGCCTGGGCCCACGAGGACATGAAGGGGTTAGATCCGAAGTTCTATCAACATAAGATCAATTTAGCAACCGACGAGAGGCCGGTCTAGCAACGTCGATACCGTATGAACCCAAATTATGCGGCCCGCGTAAAAGAAGAAATTGACAAACTCCTCAAGGCTGGATTCATATGACCAGTTAAGCAAGCTACATGGTTAAGCCCGATTGTAGTCGTACCAAAGAAAAATGGCAAGATATGAGTATGCGTGGACTACCGGAAATTTATTGCCGTAACCATTACAGACGAATTCCCTTTACCGTTCACCGATAGCGTATTGGACGCCGTCGCGGGCCATGACATGTACAACTTTTTAGATGGCTTCAGTGGGTACAACCAAGTACGCATGCACCTCGACGACCAAGAGAAGACAACGTTTGTCATGGACTGGGGAGTCTATGTCGCAGTCGTCATGATGTTCGGGCTAAAGACGGCGCTGGCGACATTTCAACGGACTATTGAGAGACAAGCTCAACATCGGCCGGATTGGCTGAAGAAGCCGAGGACCGGATCGGCTGGGACTGATCGGTTAGGCCGTTAGGAAAGATATTCCGTGAGGAATATATTTGGGAGTTAGTGTAGGAGGTCTTAATGAGCATCATAGTACTGTCAGTACTCCAGTACTCCAGTCAGTCCTTCTAGGGCTTGTACAAAGTGTTCATTGAACACATATATGTATTATATTTTGTCTTTGATAATATACTCTCCTTTTGGTGTCTTCTCTCGATCTCTCTCGATCTCTCCCGCGTATACTGTGTAAGCTCAAGCTCTCCATTAAACTTGAGTGTTCTCCCTTCTGTTCTGTCGAAGACTTGCTTCCACACGCTACTTTTTACATGGTATCAGAGCGCGAGGGTTGAGAACCTCTCTGCAGCCGACACAGCTTGACGAAAAAGAACAAGAAGAATGATGGATAGATGCATGGCGAGCTCGCTTCCAACAAAGAAGCTCGACAGAACCAACTACGCATCTTGGTCCTACAAGATGCACCAGTACCTACTCAAGCACGACTACTGGAGTTATGTCAAAGGAGCTAATGATGTGGCACCTAAATCAACACACAGAGACTTTCCGTCGTGGGAGCAATCGGCGAGCAAGGTATTATACTGCTTCGCGTCGTGTGTGGGCGAACAACTATTGAGCTATGTTCGGGATGCAAAGACGCCGAAGGGTGCGTGGGAAAATCTGAAGAAGATTTTCACCGCGAGCACCACAGCCAGGAAGCTTCAGCTCCGACAGGAGTTAAGCAACCTACGACAACGCGACTTGTCGGTGGCGGACTATACCTCAAAGATCAAGGATATCTACGACTCCCTCGCCTCCATAGAGGTGAACATCGAGGAGAGCGAGATGGTCCAGATTTGTCTCGGAGGTTTGGTGTCGAAGTTCGGAGCGTTCCGAACGGCTATGTGTACCCGGGAGAATACGCCGTCCTTTTTCGACTTACAATCGATGCTCCTGGTAGAGGAGAACCACGCGGGTGCGTCGATGAGCCCGCACACCGACAACAAGATGTTGTACATGGAGGGAGAAAGGCCCCGTGGTCGTGGCGGACAAGGCGAGTCGATACACAATGGAAGCGGTCGACGAGATCAAGGAAGAAGACACCGAAGTGATGCCAACAGGAACTCCGGACCCTTCGGAAACAGGGGGAGTCAAAGCGATGAGAACCGGCAAGGGAAGGCCATCGCGGAGTGCTGGTACTGTGGCAAGAAAGGCCACAAGGAAAGTGAGTGCTGGAAGAAGCGCGCCGATTCGGAGAGAACCGGTTCCGGAAACGGCTCCAGACATACCGACAAGGGAAATCGGCAGCAATCGCACTACGCCGAAGACTCTGGGAGAGCCGGAGAAGGGTCTGCCTTCGTGTCGAGACACGAAGCAAACTCAATGAAATAGAGCACCCTGAGATCGGACGAGGTGTGGTACGTAGACTCCGGCGCGTCAAACCACATGACGAGCCATAAGGAGTGGTTCTCGTACCTTGAAAAACCGATACAACCTGGAGTAGTCGCAACAGGAGACGACACTCCGCATCCGATCGCGAATGTCGGAGAAGTTCCCCTTAGCCATGTCGGGCAGAAAGGGAAACTCATGAACGTGTTGCACGTTCCAACAATCACGAAAAACTTGGTCTCGGTCGGACAGATCGTCGACCAAGGGATGGAGGTTCGGTTTACACACCTCGGGTGCTTCATTGAGGAAGAAGGCCGTGTGATTGCGCAAGGGCGCAGAGATGGGAGGATGTTCATCCTCGACTCCACTGACGGCGGCACCGCAATGTTCGCGAAGGGACAAAAATCCGAGTCGGACATCGACTTGTGGCACAAGCGGATAGGCCATGTCAACCACCAACGGCTTCAAGATCTGCAATCGAAACAGGTAGTGTTTGGATTCCCAAATTTAGTGGTCGAAAGGCACAAATTTGTGAAGCCTGCCAGCTTGGGAAGCAACACCGACTTCCCTTCCCCAACGAGTGAAACCGGAGCCGGAACAAGCTCGACCTTATACACTCCGATGTATGGGGGCCGGCACAAAATGTTACTCTTGGCAGGAGCCGATATTTCGTCTCCTTCATCGACGACCACATGCGGAACACGTGGACCTACCTCATTGAGAGGAAGAGCGAAGTCTTCGACTGCTTTCGGGACCTCAAAGGGTTTGTGGAAACGGAAACAGGACGAAAGATCAAGTGCCTGCGGTCGGATGGCGGGAAAGAGTACTTCTCCGGTCAATTCAACGGTTATCTACAACAAATGGGAATTCGGCGCGAATTCAGTTGCAGATACACGCCGGAGCAGAACAGCGTGGCTGAGAGGAAGAATCGGTTAGTTGTGGAAGCGGCACAGGCAATGCTGGAGGAGAAGAGCCTGCCCAAGTTCTATTGGGCCGAGGCGGTATGGACCGCGGTATACATCCAGAACCGGATCGGAGACAAAGTGTTGGCGCACGAGCTATATTTCGGAACGAAGCCGAACTTGCGACACTTGAGGGTGTTTGGTAGCATTGCGTATGTGCATATACCGAAGGAGAAAAGGAGGAAGCTGGACGCAAAGGCCGAGAAATGCATCTTGGTCGGTTACTCGGACGAGCAGAAGGGTTATAAGTGCTATAACCCTCGCACCAAACAAGCGCGTGTTAGCCGCGACATTGTGTTTGACGAGTCCGCGTCCTGGTACCTGCCCCCGACTACGAACCTCGACTCCAATCCGAGCTCTGATGATGAGGTCAGCGAGGCCGAGATGCCTCCGGATGAGCCCGAAATCGAGACCCGCGAAGAGAGTCCAATATCACTCCGGTTAAGTGGACTGATTGGACGACTGAGTCGGTACGACCAGTCCGATGAAGAGCCGGCGAGTAGTGGAGACTCGGCCGTGCATTCCCCGCGCAGGAAGCCGAGGAGACGGCTTACGCGCAAAGAGAAAGGGAAGAAGAAGGTGTCGGATTCCGGCACGGAAAGGAACGAGTCAGACCGACGCGAGTCCGACTCCGAGGGAACCGGTCACGGGTCTTTAAAGATGAAGACCGCGTCGACCGAGAAGGCCTCGACATCGAGTACATGGCGCATCATTATGCGTACATGACCCGTATAGCGGAAGTGTGTGAGCCGGAGAGCTACGCAGAAGCAACTAATGACGCGAATTGGCGTGCCGCGATGGTGGAAGAGATGCATGCATTGGCGGAGAACGAGACCTGGGACTTGGTTGAACCGATCGAGTGCAGATGGCTCGGTCAACCGGTACGCGCAGAAACACGACATCGACTACGATGAGACATTTGCGCCGATCGCGAAAATGACGAATGTCCGTGTTTTGCTTGCAGTACCCTCGGCCAAGGGGTGGCACCTACATCAAATGGATGTAAAGAATGCGTTCCTGCAATGTGAACTTGAGGAACAAGTGTACATGGTACAGCTCCCCGGATTTCAATCCGGACCGAACTCCTCGGCAGTATGCCGACTGAAGAAGTCCCTTTACGGACTGAAGCAAGCGCCGCGTGCCTGGAACGCGAAGATCACACAACAACTGCGTCGGATGGGCTTCGTCACGTCAAAATCAAACTCTTCCCTGTTCATCAAGAAAGGTCGACTCGGACCGGTTAGTATTCTACTATATGTCGATGACTTGGTCATCACCGGCACCGACCTAGGTGAAATCGACCGCGTGAAGCTCCAGCTTGTGGCATCGTTCGACATGAAGGATCTGGGGGACCTTCATTACTTCCTCGGGATCGAAGTGATCCGTACCCCCGAAGGCATATTGATCAGCCAACGTCATTACGTGCTGAGTATGCTCTTCAAATTTGGATGGCCGACTGTAAGTCTGTCTCGACTCCTCTAGATAGAACCGTCAAGCTTCGTCCCGATACGGGAAAGGTATGCGATCCGACGAGGTTCCGACAAATTGTCGGAAGCCTCATATATTTGACCATCACCCAACCCGACCTCAGTTATCCGGTCGGAGTGATCAGTCAGTTCATGGCGCGACCTACCGAGGAGCACCTTCAGTGTGCGCAACGCGTACTGCGGTACATAAGTGGCACTAAGGGCCGCAGACTGCTATATCGGACCGGTGCAGCCGCGCAGTTAGTCGGCTACACCGATGCTGATTGGGCTGGCCACGCCGCCGATCGCCGATCCACATCCGGATACGCGTTCTCCCTCGGGAGTGCCGCGATCGCGTGGAGCAGTAAGAAGCAGCCGACAGTTGCACTATCGAGCACCGAAGCTGAGTACCGAGGAGCGGCTGTCACGACATGCGAAGCCATATGGTTGAAGCGGCTACTTAAGGACCTGCAGGTGGAGGTGTCAGATCCGAGGACGATCTACTGCGACAACCTCAGTAGCATCCAGCTCATGAAGAAACCCATTTTCCACACACGGACCAAGCACATTGAGGTGCACTACCATTTTGTCCGTGAGCGTGTCCTTTCCGGTGAAGTCGAACTTCAGTACGTGCCGACATCTTCACAAAGCCTCTTGGTCTGGACAAGTCGCGGCAATTCTCAGGTGCGCTCGGGTTGCATCACCTCGATGTGCCAAACTTGAGGGGGAGAACAATCCCGAACAACCAAGCAAGACAACAGGAAAGGAGTGGAGACCGTGACACCGAGTCTGAGTCGGTTGACTCGGTTGTCGAGTTTGATTTCGGATCGGTTGAAGAAGCCAAGGGTGGACCCACGAAAAAGTCCGAAAGCGGACAGAAGGGGAGCAGCCGAAGGAGAGAGCCGAAGCCAACCACGCATGGGGGAGATGACGCAATCGAGGGCGAGAAGACCGAAGACGAGTTGGAGACAGCCAACTCGGATGAGAGCGAAAACCGATCGGAAGTAGCCGAGTCGGTTCCGATGTTTGATTCAGACACGTTGAATCAACCGAGGCCCAAGCGGAAGAAAAGGTAGCAGAAGAAGTGTCGACACCGCAACAACAGAAGAGCTGATAAGGGTCACATGAGCAGACAAGCCGACCGCAAGGGTTGAAGCGCGTAGAGTTGAACAGGTCGAGGAGCGCGAGCGAGGCGTGAAGCCAGGAGGAACCGGAGCTGTGAAGATCCTGAAGAGCCTCAAGTTGAGCTTGAGGGGGAGTGTTGAGAGACAAGCTCAACATCGGCCGGATCGGCTGAAGAAGCCGAGGACCGGATCGGCTGAAGAAGCCGAGGACCGGATCGGCTGGGACCGATCGGTTAGGCCGTTAGGAAAGATATTCCGTGAGGAATATATTTGGGAGTTAGTGTAGGAGCTCTTAATGAGCATTGAAGTACTGTCAGTACTCCATTACTCTAGTCAGTCCTTCTAGGGCTTGTACAAAGTGTTCATTGAACACATATATGTATTATATTTTGTCTTTGATAATATACTCTCCTTTTGGTGTCTTCTCTCGATCTCTCTCAGGTTCTCCCACGTATACTGTGTAAGCTCAAGCTCTCCATTAAACCTGAGTGTTCTCCCTTCTGTTCTGTCGATATACTTGCTTCCGCACGCTACTTTTTACACGGACAATCACGAAGATTTTTGGGGAATATATTCCGGCCTTCATGCAAGTCTTTTTAGACGATTTTGTGGTATATGGGACAACAACTAACCATTTTACGCATCTGCAACTTTGCCTAGAGCGTTGCCAAACCGCACGCTTAAGCTTGAATCCCGCCAAATGCGCCTTCGACGTTACCAACGGGGCTCTCCTCGGCCATATAGTCAACAAGGAAGGAATAGCGGTCGATCCGAATAAAATCTCCGCGATCACTCATGTGAAAACGCCGACAAACGCGAAATCACTTAGCCGGTTTTTAGGGCAGATACGATGACACAATCGGATGATACGCTATTTAGCAGACTTCACCACGCCGTCACATGCCGCCGTTCATCGGACTCCCTTCCAATGGACAACTACGGAAGAGAAGGCATATGATGTGCTAAAGATAATGCTAACACAGGCACTGGTCGTACAGTCACCAATTTGGGCGAAGCCATCCCACGTGTTCGTAGATGCCTCAGACATAGCAATAGGTATTGCGCTAATGCAGCTCACGGAGCCGAATTGGTACTGGCCGGTGTACTACGCTAGTCGGAAATTATCAACGGCTGAGCGTAACTATTCCACAACGGAACGTGAGGCGTTGGGTATGATCTACAACATCAATAAGTTCCGGCATTATCTGCTAGGGTGGAAATTCATGTTTCACGTGGATCATTCAGCACTACTATATTTGGTAGGGAAACAAGCGCTGATGGGGAAATTGGCGAGATGGATGTTGCTGCTTCAAGAATTCGACTTTGTAATTCAGCACCGCCCGGGTATGCAACACGTAGTGGCAGATTTTTTGAGCAGACTCGATAATGGAGAAACGGCGTAGAAGGATGACAACGACTTTCCGGATGCAGACATTCTGCGGGTAGCAACGCTAGTAGAACGAACAGAAAAGGCTTTCTCGGATCGGTGCTCATGGAAATGACCTACTTCCTAACCACGGGGTTACCACCACCCCAATTACGGACGGAAGAGAAGAAACGGTTGGCCGTGCGAAGTCGAAATTTCTGTTTAGTAGAAGACATACTATACCACAAGGGCAGTGAAGACATCTGGGTAAAAGCATGCGAGTGGAAACACTATTATAGCTAATTAGCTACTAAAATGGCCATAGCTAATTAGCTATTTGTTTAGCTAGTCTTTTTTGTGGGAAAATCAAATATTTGAAAAACTAATTTATGAAAAAACTCAAATATTTGAACTTCTGTTTCAAACGTAGTGGAACTTGGGGAATAGCACCATCATCTAAGGTCGACTTCAATGTCATCAATTTCCTGTTTAGCCTAAGTCAGATTTTGAACGCAGATGGAGTACTCAGAGCACGAACGCAGACGTAGCTCCCGCAACAGCAGAAAATCGACATTGCAGATTGAGAGTTACAACACAGAACCCGCTCGATCATCGTCCAGGTATGTTTCAGTTACAGAAACCCCAAACATTTGTTTTTTCTTTTTGACTACTGTCTGAACTTTGGTGCAGATTCATATTTCCCCAAAATCGAATAGGGCGAAGTCCTTGGAGTCCCATACAAGGATTTCTCGCAAATCGGGGGGTAGCAACAGGTGTGTTTATATTACTTTTTTTGTGTTTAATCCTGTCTTTAGTGATGATTGGGGTTTCTGATTGAAATTTCTGATTAGGGTTTGTAATTGAAATTTCTGATTAGGGTTTCTGATTGAAATTTTTTCTTAGGGTTTTTGATTATAAATTTCTGATTAGAATTTCTGAATAGGGTTTCTGGTTACAAATTTTGATTACAGATTAGAATTTCTGATTAGAATTTCTGAATAGGGTTTTTGTTTATAAATTTCTATTTAGGATTTCTGATTAGGGTTTGTGATTAAAATTTCTTATTAGGGTTTATGATTGAAATTTCTGATTAGGGTTTTTTATTATAAATTTCTGAATAAGGTTTCTGGTTACAATTTTCTGATTACAGATTTTGATTAGGGATTCTGATTTCAAACTTCTGATTACAGATTTTGATTAGGGTTTCTTCCAATTTCTGAATACAAATTATGATTAGGGTTTCTGATTTGCTAAGTTAAAGATTTTGCACCATTTTTGTTGGGTTTCTGATTCTCACATATTGTGATTTTGCACTATTTCTGATTTCTGAAATGATATTTCAGATGGCTCGTTCCTTCGTATACGAGAGTGCTAAACTTCGCAAAATTTTGCGAGACAAAGGAGGACTTCCACAACACCTATGGTCTGTCACTCGAGGGTGTTGACCCTGCTGTCCTAAGTGATAAATTGATCAGTGATGTAGACTGGATGACAGTATATACAGTGCCTAGAGTCAAAGGCAAGGTCAAGCTGAAGCATGTACGAGCCGACTTGTACGATGACTGCATGAGACTGCACCAGAAAGTTCATCAGGAGATCCCAGTTAACAATGAGTTGTCAGTTTCATTTGCTAGAGCATTTGCATATGAGTACTGCAAAACAACGAAGGAATCCAGAGA
Source organism: Azolla caroliniana (assembly GCF_043228905.1). NCBI lineage: Eukaryota > Viridiplantae > Streptophyta > Polypodiopsida > Salviniales > Salviniaceae > Azolla > Azolla caroliniana. The sequence goes on from NW_028230436.1 coordinate 15,622,075, forward strand.
CCCTGAAATGTATAGGGTAGCTTGGGTAGTCTATGGTGAGGCATCGGTAAAAAGATGCTGAAAGATGGGGACCTTGGCACAAAAAATAGACAGATTTTGGAGCATGGCAACTGTTGATGCAATTGCCAACTCCCAGTAAGACCGAGGGCATACACCACACCGACACCCAAGGAAAGCCAATGTCGATGATACATGTGAGACATTGGTTAGCTATATGCAAAAAAATGTCCATGAATCCTGATTAGAATTTCTGATTAGGGTTTTTGTTTATAAATTTCTGATTAGAATTTATGATTAGGGTTTGTGATTGAAATTTCTGATTAGTGTTTCTGATTGAAATTTCTGATTAGGGTTTTTTATTATAAATTTCTGATTAGAATTTCTGAATAGGGTTTCTGGTTACAAATTTTGATTACAGATTAGAATTTCTGAATAGGGTTTTTGTTTATAAATTTCTATTTAGGATTTCTGATTAGGGTTTGTGATTGAAATTTCTGATTAGGGTTTATGATTGAAATTTCTGATTAGGGTTTTTGATTATAAATTTCTGAATAAGGTTTCTGGTTACAATTTTCTGATTATAGATTTTGATTAGGGTTTTTGATTTCAAACTTCTAATTACAGATTTTGATTAGGGTTTCTTCAAATTTCTGAATACAAATTATGATTAGGGTTTCTGATTTGCTAAGTTAAAGATTTTGCACCATTTTTGTTGTTGTTGATTGGGGTTTCTGATTCTCACATATTCTGATTTTGCACTATTTCTGATTTCTGAAATGATATTTCAGATGGCTCGTTCCTCCGTATACGAGAGTGCTAAACTTCGCAAAATTTTGCGAGACAAAGGAGGACTTCCACAACATCTATGGTCTGTCACTTGAGGGTGTTGACCCTGCTGTCCTAAGTGATAAATTGATCAGTGATGTAGACTGGATAACAGTATATACAGTGCCTAGAGTCAAAGGCAAGGTCAAGCTGAAGCATGTACGAGCCAACTTGTACGATGACTACATGAGACTGCACCAGAAAGTTCATCAGGAGATCCCAGTTAACAATGAGTTGTCAGTTTCATTTGCTAGAGCATTTGCATATGAGTACTGCAAAACAACGAAGGAATCCAGAGACCCTGAAATGTATAGGGTAGATTGGGCAGTCTATGGTGAGGCATCGGTAAACAGATGCCAAAAGATGGGGACCTTGGCACAAAAAATAGACAGATTTTGGAGCATGGCAGCTGTTGATGCAACTGCTGACTCCCAGCAAGACCGGGGGCATACACCACACCGACACCCAAGGAAAGCCAATGTCGATGATACAGGTGAGACATTGGTTAGCTATATGCTAAAAAATGTCCATGAAGCCTGTGAGACATTGGCATTTTTTAAGACTGATTTAGAGAAAGCCACAATGGCTTCTGCAATGGAGAGCAAAGTTACTTCCGCTGTTACAACAATTAGAAATAAGATTCAGGTAACTATTGTTTTGCCGGTATGTGATTGTGTTATAAATAACGGGTAAAATGTGCTAATCAAGCGTTATCTGGAATAGGTTGCGCAACAGGAGCTTGAATTAGAGGGGCCACTGGATCCCCAGCGTAAAATAGAACTGCAAATAGAGATCCAGGTTCTTTCAATGAACCTGGACCTTCTAGGTGTAAATACTGTTGCAGATTACAATTTGGATAAGCTTCAAGTTAACGATTCTTGAGCAAAGTTGGTGTATCTTTCAACAACAAGAATAATTAATCGGTAAATTTCTCTATTGCGTTGAATGAAGGAACAATACATTCATCAAGAATAGGTAGTTAGCTGCCTTAAGAAGCAGCTACATTTTGTGGAGGGAATGGTAAGGACCAGACAAGATTTGGACCTGAACATTCTTGCTCCCTTACCAAATGAAGTAGAACCAGAAAATGATTTATTGACAGTTCAAGCACGTTACATCGCTTGCGGGTTAGGTGTGGAGGACAAAACTGCGTCTTTGTTGGTTCACCTACAACCATGCAACCACACATACCATCTGCTTTGTTTTCAACATGCCTGTCGAATTGTTGCATTCTGTTTGGGAGATTGCAGTACATCTCTACCAAATGAGTGGAGAAAACTAACAGGTATACCATACTGTAGCTAATAAGCTTAGTCTTTTCTAATTAGCTATCCTACTAATTAGCTACTGGCAGCTAATTAGCTATCCTAGTAGCTAATTAGCTAGTACCATAGCTGTGTAAAAAAACTAATTAGCTATCCTACTAGCTAACTCGCTACTGGCAACTAATTAGCTATCCTAGTAACTAATTAGCTACTGCCATAGTTGTGTAAAGTAGCTAATAAGCTATCCTAGTAGCTAATTAGCTACTAGCAGTTAATTAGCTATCCTAGTAGCTAATTAGCTATGGTACTAGCTAATTAGCTAGTACCATAGTTGTGTAAAAAAGCTAATTAGCTATCCTACTAGCTAATTAGCTACTGGCAACTATTTAGCTATCCTACTAGCTAATTAGCTATCCTAGTAGCTAATTAGCTATTGGCAACTAATTAGCTATCCTACTAGCTAATTAGCTATCCTACTAGCTAATTAGCTATCATAGTAGCTAATTAGCTACTGCCATAGTTGTGTAAAGTAGCTAATAAGCTATCCTAGTAGCTAATTAGCTACTGGCAGCTAATTAGCTATCCTAGCTACTACATAGTTGAGAAAGTAGCTAATAAGCTATCCTAGTAGCTAATTAGCTACTGGCAGCTAATTAGCTATCCTAGTAGCTAATAAGCTATCCTAGCTACTACATAGTTGAGAAAGTAGCTAATTAGCTTTCATTGTAGCTAATTAGCTATCCTAGTAGCTAACTAGCTATCCTAGCTACTACCATAGTTAGTAAAGTAGCTAATTAGCTATCCTAGCTACTACCATAGTTGAGTAAAGTAGCTAATTAGCTATCCTAGCTACTACCATAGTTGAGTAAAGTAGCTAATTAGCTATCCTAGCTACTACCATAGTTGAGTAAAGTAGCTAATTAATTAGCTATCCTAGCTACTACATAGTTGAGAAAGTAGCTAATTAGCTATCCTAGCTACTACGATAGTTGACTAAAGTAGCTAATTAGCTACCATAGTAGCTAATTAGCTATCCTAGCTACTACCATAGTTGAGTAAAGTAGCTAATTAGCTACCATAGTAGCTAATTAGCTATCCTAGCTACTACCATAGTAGCTAATTAGCTATCCTAGCTACTACCATAGTTGAGTAAAGTAGCTAATTAGCTACCATAGTAGCTAATTAGCTATCCTAGCTACTACCATAGTTGAGTAAAGTAGCTAATTAGCTATCGTACTAGCTAATTAGCTATCCTAATTAGCTATCATACTAGCTAATGAGCTATCATACAAGCTAATTAGCTATCCTAGCTTCTACCATAGTTTAGTAAAGTAGCTAATTAGCTATCCTAAATAGCTGCCATGTTATTGTAGAATCTTGTGGATTAAGGACGGCACATGATGTGTCTGGTGCTAATGAGCTATCATACAAGCTAATGAGCTATCATACAAGCTAATGAGCTATCATACAAGCTAATTAGCTATCCTAGCTTCTACCATAGTTTAGTAAAGTAGCTAATTAGCTATCCTAAATAGCTGCCATGTTATTGTAGAATCTTGTGGATTAAGGACGGCACATGATGTGTCTGGTGCTGATGACGCTGCAACAGATGAGGATACTACTGCCAATGTGGCTGAAAGTAAGAGTCCTGCTATCACATCTCCTTCAGATCAGCTCCACCCTATTCTTTTGGAATAGTGTACTGAATTAGGCAACGATGTGAAATGCCATGAAATAGTGGAAACAACATGTAAAACTGAGGTTCACAACAATAGTGTTTATGAACACTTGATGCAACATTTCTTCGAATCTCAAGACCTTGATTCCACCCCACTGAGCCCAACTACTGAAAATGTCCAAATAGATCCCTCTGTACTTGAAAAGCTAGTTCAAGAAACGACTGATGTGCAATTAGCTGCTGAGGCGATGGGAAGGTTGTCGGAGGAGGACACACTTGCACATTGGGTGAAAGAAGCAAGGCTAAATGGGGAACCAACCAGAAAAAGGCTGAAGAAGGGGCCACGATTGGGAACAAGACCAGTTACTCGGTCAAGGGGCCCAGACGTAGTGGAGCGAAATACTGTTTAGTTGGATATGATTGTTAGCTTAGGGATTTTGCTAGGGTTTTATGAAGTTTTACTATCCTGTTGGACAAGTAAAACCTCAGATTGGTTGTTGCTTGATCCACATTATGTAATGGAACTCTATGATGTTTTTCCAAGATAATTTGAAGAGTGTTGTTCTATGACTGAAACTCTTTGATGTTCAGGATATTGTTTTGTGAGACTGTTAGTTACTTTGTGAGTGTGAATATGTTGGTGTTTTCTGATGTTGCAGAGTCTAAAGGGTTTGATTCTATTGCTCGTAAGGCCAATGGCAGTGTGGATACTGTTGATGTTGTGGCATGTTTAAAGGGCCCCATCTTGAAAGTAGATGTAGCAACGGACACAAGTGATCTGGTCACACAAGTTGATCAAGCATGTAGCACGGATGACTTGGTGTTGCAGGTAGATGTAGCATGTAGCACGGATGACTTGGTGTTGCAGGTAGATGTAGCATGTAGCACGGATGACTTGGTGTTGCAGGTAGATGTAGCATGTGATACCAGTGGACTGATATCGAGCAGATCAGTAGCTACATGCACTGAGGTAATCCAAGGATTGATAACTAAGTCGACAAAACAAGAGCACCAAAATGTGAAGCCAGGCCCAACACAGTCGACTAGGGGTTTGAAGAGGAAAAGGACGCCAGTTGTGTCAGCCGAACTTGAGCTGATTGAGATTGATCGTATCCTACCAGAAAATGGTGTAACAGCGGCTCAGTTTTAGGAATGGAAACCTAAACCACTAGAAGTCGAAAGAAGAGCCTTGATCTTGGAGCTTGATAAAGTCTTGATGAGTGTGAGATATATGCAGCCAAGGAGGGACGCGAATCAGTTTCTAGAGTGGGCTGTGCAATACTTTGATTTCTTTATTTGGAGTGAAAAACCAAAATCAGATGTGTGGAAGTGTTTGGCAAGATTCTTCCCAAAATGGCGAAGTCATTTTAAAGGTCAATGGGCACGAGAAAATTGTGAGCAAATGGAAGTTGCAAGATTCAAGAGACTTTCTGATTTTTGGGCTACTTGGCCCGAATATAATGCCGACAATACATTGATTTTGGATACAGAACATTTCCGACACTACTTCAATATTCGGAGATGCTGTCTCATTCTACCCGAGGAAATGCCTGAACAGTACCTGGTGCAAACAGTGAGCTGCCAACTAGGTGCATGGTTATGGACTCCATACCGAGCTCGATATGCGGATAATATATGTAGACTCATTCCACTGACTAGCAAGAGCTTAGCTGTTTATACGAGATTTGTAGACATTTCCAATGGTAATTTATAAATATGTAAAGAGATGACATTATTCAATGAAGAATTTAATTAATTGTTCCCACTGTACTTATCTACTGTGTAATTTGAGGAATATGTTGCAGATTGTTGATTTCATGCTATTGATGACTATTTAGCTATTGACAGCTAATTAGCTGCATTTGTACAGCTAATTAGCTACTGATGACTATTTCGCTATAACTTATAACTTAAAACTTCACAAAAAAGACATGATTACAAGAGAACATGGTAAGTGCTACTTGTAGCTACAAATTCCATGGCATACTATTGTAAATACATTCATACACATTAGCACCAACAGTGTATAAACCGGAGCAGCTATTGTATTCTGACATTGGGACGTTGATGCACCTGACCAAATGAGAGTACATGTACGCCGTTGGTTTGTCTTCTAACAGCCTGTACACATATTCGTAGTCATCTAGTTTTGCATAAAAAATGCCTTCGATGTAGAATGTCCCGGCAGATACAAAATTTCCCCATGCATCTTTCTGCCTTGCACACTGTTTACTAACCGTGCACTTTAATATATAGAAATCAGCACCCTCTGAATTGCCTTCTTCAGCATTTACAACGAAGTTATCCCCAACGTTCAGGACATCACTCAAAGTATCTCCAAGTCCCTCATATGTGAAGTCAGCATTCTGCCCTGTTTCTCCATCAACTGCTTCCTTATCATTCAGAGTGTGATACTCCCAATTCTGAATGTATGCTTTGTTTAGACAATATCTCCAATTTCCCTGCACACAATGGAAGCAAAAACAAGTCAATTCTCTAACCGCAATACAATGACCATCCAACCTGGAATAACCGCGAACAACATGCAGAGATCGCAATTCGGGAATTCCTTGGCACTCCCAGGTCTTCTCCCTATTTACTTCATCTATCTTCACTTCCCAAAATTCACGTTTGATATCTCGGACTTGCGAGGAATAAACACCTGTGGCACTCGTTGACATATTTGTTCTTAAAAATTCAACTACACGTGATGCACAATTCATGTGCACACCATCTGTCTTTAGTTGTTCATGGGTAAGTGCCCGCTTTATAACAGCCCCTGCACCATCATGTTCACCTTTACCATGGCTAGACCCAAAAAAATTCCATCTCATCTCCAAACCTGTTATAGCAGGATACCTCCCCACAAAATAAAATGGATGTCGAGCCTTGAATTGTGATGCAGCTCCGTCAAACCAGACCCAATGTTGAGTAAGCTCCAAACTTTGAGCTAATAACCACTGCCAATGTAACTTAAAACAGTGTTGGACGAACAAGGTATCATGCTTCTTATGATCGGAAATAAAGAAATGAATTACTTTTTTAACATCACCTGAAACTCGAAAATATGTTATGTGCACAAAAATGGTTACCTGAACTGAACACCAATGCATAGATTGAATTTCATTCTGCTGCTTGAAAGTATAATTCTCTGCGAAATCTACTACTGAGACTACTACATCATTTGGGAAATCAGATATGCAAGTCTTAAACTGATGGGCCTGCAATGAATAAATGAAGTTGTGTTTAATGAACTTTCCTAGAGATACTACAAACAGAGACACGAAATCCCTTGGTTTAAGCATCTTCCGAACTAGATCCTTTCTTTTACACACCTTTCCTTCGAAATTGGTGTTCACTGACTCAAATAACTTCACAGAGATCAATATTTCACTACTCAATTCATTTGGACACCACCTAAATCTAGTAGGGCCACAATCTTGACATAAACCCATGACACATTTATGAATATGGAAGATAGCGTCAGTTTCTCTCGGACACAATATTGAATCTAATAAATAACTCATGGAAGAGATAACGTGCTCAGATGATTTACACTCCTCTTGCGGGCTTGATCGACAGATTGGGCACCCACATGTGCAAACTGTATTAGTTAGGGATGCGCTATGGTGACGTAGTAGATTAACAGAGTCCTTCAGAAAACCCATCTGTACATGGTAAATGCAACAACATGTGTATCGATCCTTTAAGCGTCTCACAAAGTGTGGCTTAAGAGACTCGAATGTTCGTAGTTGAACTTTGATAGTTGGATGCATTCGTTTGAACCTAATAAATAAATCGACCTGCGTAATAAAGGGGAATTAGTTATTCTCGTAACTAGCTAACTATCCTAGTAGCTAATTAGCTATTCTAGTAGCTAATTAGCTATTCTAGTAGCTAATTAGCTATCATGGTAGCTAATTAGCTATCCTAGTAGCTAATATTAGCTATCATGGTAGCTAATTAGCTGTCCTAGTAGCTAATTAGTTATCATGATAGCTAATTAGCTGGTCTAGTAGCTAATTAGCTGGTCTAGTAGCTAATTAGCTATCATGGTAGCTAATTAGCGAGTCTAGTAGCTAATTAGCTATCATGGTGGCTAATTAGCTGTCCTAACTAATTAGCTATCATGGTAGCTAATTAGCTGGTCTAGTAGCTAATTAGCTATCATGGTAGCTAATTAGTTGGTCTAGTAGCTAATTAGCTATAATGGTGGCTAATTAGCTGTCCTAACTAATTAGCTGTCCTAACTAATTAGCTATCATGGTAGCAAATTAGCTGGTCTAGTAGCTAATTAGCTATCACGGTGGCTAATTAGCTATCCTAGTAAGTGTGAAAGTGTTTTTAGAATTCAAGGTATTGAAGTCTACAAAAATATAAGGTATGGAGCATACACACCCGAAGGCCAAGAACACGAGCTAAGGTTTCAAGTATAAGTCAAACTAAAAGCAAGAAAGATGGAGAAAAGTAAAAGAAGGAAAAAGCAAACCACCAAAAAGCAGTCAGAAACAAACGCTCATAACTTTCTCGTTTGACACCCAAATATCACGTGTAAATATGGGTTAGAAAGCTTATGATGAGAGCTATCCGTAGCGTTTTAAAACTCTAAAGTTAGGGCATGGATGAAGGAGATATGACGATTAGAAGATCGTTGTGTCATAGCTAAGAATAGGAGATGGAAAAGCTCTAAAAAAAGCGTGGAAAAGAAAGCAAGCGAAACTTATCTACTAGAGGAGAACTTCATATAAAGCAAGAAGAGTGAGGTGGTGAGGGGAGCTTTTTTCTTGTGGTGTTTTTCTTGCCTATTCATGTAGTGCGTTTTTCTAATGATCAATTCATCCTTGTAGGCTTGAGTTTATATATCTTCCTTCTCTCTCTTTTCTATCATCATCTCTCTTTTCATTTTTGGCGCTCCAAGGAGGGTCGATCTTTTCCGTACCTTGGGAAGATTGATTGTGTTTTATTATTACGTGGATATGGCGTTTCAATTTGCTTTCGCAGGTGATGGCGTTCAGGATGGAGGAGCTTTTTTGGCATCGTTCGAGCATCATGCGGTTTCGATTGGGAAGGTGAATGACATAGAGAAATTGCCCTTGTTGGTGGCAACTTTCTACTCAAGAGCCCGGGAGTGGTATGAGTCATTACCTCCCAACCAACAAACCAACTACTAATTGCTCGTTCAACAATTTAGAAGCAAGTACATCCGACGTCGTAGTGCGATGGAGGTGCGAGAGGAACTATTCGCATTGCGTATGACAACATCGATGGACTATTCTGAGTACGAGAGGGTGTTCAAAGAGCTATGGTCAACATGGATCCGTCTACGAGGAGGCGTAGAGGATGAGTGGTTCAAGATGGATCGCTTCAAGGTGGGCTTGAACCCTTACTTTGCAATGGAGGCGAATTTGAAGGACCCAACCAATTTTCAAACTCTTCTACAAGTGTGTCAAATATATGATAGACAACTAAAAGTGATGCGGATGGGGGTCGATACAACGGTGGTGATAGCTAATGCGAATGTGGTGTCAACTCTAAACGCCCCACATCCATCCTCTATTGTACATGGAGGACAGGTTTTTCCAAACATATTTAATTCTAATGTAGCTAACCAAGGTAATTTACCAATGATGCGAGATGTAGATCATCCAAGAACTGATGGAAGTTTCCCCGAGCAACTAAACCGACGACTTTACGAGCTAACAAATCAATTCCGCCAAATGCAAGCCAGTTTCAACACCAACCAAGTTCGCGAGGTGCCACCAGAAAAACGGGTCCCAGTTTGTTATTCTTGTGGTGTTGAAGGACATATTGCTACACGATGTCCTTCAAGACGACAAGGAGGTTTAGGACGAGGTATCTATCAAGTTCAAGGAGGTTCAAATGCCCCTAACAACCATGCAAATAGCAATAATCAAGTTTCTAGTGATGGAGGACCGTTGCCAATGGCTCAAGTCCCAACAATACCTTCCAATGTAAATCTTCTTGATTTTATGTATGATACTGACGATGATTGTGATGTTGTTCCAATCAAGAGAACTCGAGCAACGCATAAGGGAAAAGAGGTGGAAGGGGAGTCAAGTAACCCTCAAATAAAGAAAAAAACTATGGAGTCTAAGATGGAGAATCCTTCAAAAAGGCGTCGTTCAAGGAGAAAGATCAATATGGAGGATATGCCCATGGGGAAAGGAGTGGAGCCTTTCGACCTCAAGCAAGAGCTGATTACTAATGGACCCCGGATCACTTGGCCGCAACTTCTTCAACTCTCTCCAAAAATACGAAAAGAATGGGGACGACTAGCGAGCATACGTCAAAGTATGAAAACTGTGCATTATGCGGGGGTTGTACGAGTGAAGGAATGAAAGGATATTCGACCTACAATACCGGTATCTATAAAAGGTTATATAGTTAAGGATGCTTTAGTGGATAGTGGTGCTAGAATAAGTCTTATCTCAGAAGTCCTTATAAGTAAGCTTGGTATTCCTATTGGTAAAAGTTCATCTGCGAAAGTAGCTGTAGCTGATGGAGGATTAGTACCTTGCATGGGGATTATAGAAGATGTTATCCTTGAGTGTTTTGGTATATGTATTTCTATGGATTTCCATGTTATTCCCCTTAAGGGACCCTCTTATTCCTTGGTGTTGGGAAGACCTTGGATGCAAGAACTAAATGTAATTCAGGATTGGAGTAATGGGTTGATGACTTTGACACCCTCCGAGAGTGTGAACATTGTCTACGACATGCTTCTTCAACGAGTGAGTATGAAGAAGAGAGTAGTGAGTATGAAGAAGAGAGTAGTGCAAGTGATAGTACTTCATCGGATTGGGAGGAGACAACATCATATGTGATATCCAAGGAGGAGAAAGAAGACAATAAAGAGGAAGAAACCATCACCCTTGAACAACGAGAGAAGATGATTTCCAAAGATATTCAAGGAGAAGAACGACAAAGGTTTGTTTCCCTACTTTCTGAGTTTCCGAGGTTATTTATAAATGACTATTCGCAGATTAGAGGAGTGGATGTCATTAAACACCAAATCAAGTTGAAGGAGGGAAGTGAACCGGTTGCCCAAAAGCTTCGTCGCTTGGGGACAGTCCAAAAGGAGGCTCTATTAAAGGAGGTTAAAGCTTTGTTGAGGGCTGGTTTCATATACCCCGTGGAGGATTCGGAGTGGGTGTCCCCCGTTGTGGTGGTTCCTAAGAAGAATGGAAAATGGCGAGTTTGTGTCGACTTCAAACCTTTGAATGCAGCTACGAAGCGGGATCACTTTCCACTTCCTTTTCAAGATGAGATTTTGGATGAAATTGCGGGGCATGAGATGTACACGGTATGTGATGGGTATTCCGGCTATTTTCAAATAAGAATCGCAGAGGAGGATCAAAGAAAGACAACCTTCATAACACCTTGGGGTTGTTTTGCTTATAAGTGTATGCCTTTTGGTTTAACCAATGCAATGTTTACTTTCAATCGTTTGGCTATACATGTTTTTCAACCCTTTTTTGGAAAATTTGTAAGGGTGTTTATAGATGATTTTGCCATCTATAGTACAAGGATTGGTCATCTAGAGAAGGTGCGAGCGGCTTTCAAACGTCTTGATGAATGTAAAGGACAACTCAACCCCGAAAAGTGCCATGTTGGAGAAAAAGAGGTGGCGATGCTTGGACATGTGGTGTCTCTTCTAGGAATTAAGGTGGATCCCTCAAAGATCAAAGTGATTGAAAGTTTACCGTATCCGAAAGATATTAAGTCCTTGGAGGGTTTTGTTCAAAAGGTGCGATACTTTGAGAGATTTATCCATATGTTAGCCCAAGCCTTTATCCTTTTAGAGTCATCCTTCGCACTAATATTTTTGTGTGGAATCCTTTTGTGCAAGAAAAATTTGATAGAGTTAGAGAGCTATTAGCTAAAACCCCTATTCTTAAGCCACCAGATAGAAATTCTACATTCTTTCTTTCTCTTAGTGTTAGCTCTCATGCTATTGGCTCTATTCTCATGCAACAAGATCCTCATAATAAGCTAATGCATCCTATTTATTATATAAGTAGAGCCATAAGTGATGTGGAAAAAACCTTTATGGATGTGGAAAAGTGGGAGTTAGCTCTTACATATGCATGTCAAAAGTTTAGGAGCTTTCTTATCCCTCAAAACTTTGTAATAATCACTAGTATGTCACTACTCCCCTATGTACTACAACATGTAAATGTATCATCTAGAATTACAAAGTGGGCTCTTCTATTGGTCGAGTTTGATTTTGAAGTTAGGCTTGAGTCCACTATGCGTGCGGAATTGGCGGATCTTCTCACTTATAGAGAGAGTCTTCATGAGAAGGATTTATCAAAGCTAAGAGATGCCCTTCCCGAACCAAATATAGAAGATGCTTTCACTTTTTTTTTTGTTGGTGATTACCGAAAGGCAACAAATTTAGCAGTTGGAGGCTTTATATTAAGAAACCCCAATGGAGAGGTGGTACATGCTGAAGGGATTTCGCTTCCCGATGTCAACACCAACAATGAAGCGGAATGCGCGACCTTGTGCTTTGCCTTACGACTTTGTAAAGCTAGGGAGATCAAAATATTAATCATCAAAGGTGATTCACTATTAATTGTCAAACAAATTCAAGGTTTGTGGAAATGTCAAAGTGATGGATTACGTGGCTTCTATAAGGAGGCACTTAGCTTAATGAAGTCATTTACTAAAGTACAAGTAAAACATGTAAGTCGTGTGGACAATAAAGAGGCTGATGCGCTTGCTCAAGAACAATTAGTGAAGATTAAAGGGGAACCTGTATGTATTTTAGAAGAATGTAAGGGTGCAGAGTCCCTCTTAGAGATACAAGAGCTTCTTAACGATGGTGTTTTCCCCAAGGATCTTAATGGGTTACAGAGAAGAAGGTTGGTATCAAGATCTTCTCAATATGTAGTGGTTGGTAAGGATTTGTATCATAAAGGCAAGGATGATATTCTACAAAGGGTGCCACTTAAAGAGGAGATTGTAGAGATCCTAAGGAAGATGCATGAGGAGGCTTGTGGAGGACATTTTTCTCATGACATCATGTTGCGAAAGATTATGTTAACAGGTTTTACTTGGCCTACCATCCATAAAGACATTCACGAGTGGTGCAAATCTTGTGATGCATGCCAAAAGGCGGGACGTAGACATCTTCGTGTGGGTCCTTTAAATCCGATCGCGGTTTTTGCTCCATTCGAGAAGTGGGGAATCGATGCGGTAGGTCCTCTTCCAAAGACCCAACATGGTAAGGAATATAGCTTGGTAGCAATTGATTACATGACCAAGTGGGCGGAAGTAGCAGCAACTTCTTCAATCAAATCTAAGGACGTGGCTCAATTCATCTACCGTAATATTTGTACGAGATTTGGTGTACCGTTAGAGATTGTATCTGATCATGGTCCAAGTTTTCGTGGTGAAGTATTGGCTTACTTATTAGAGAAGTTGAAGATAAAGCATAGGTACTCTACCCCATACTATCCTCAAGTTAATGGTGCAGTGGAGAAGGTGAATGGTATTTTGGTTAAAAATCTCCAAAAACTTGTTAATGATAAAATGAGAACCTGGGATAAATTTCTTGATGATGCTATTTGGGCATACCGTGTTTCCTTTAAGTTATCCACGGGTTTTACCCCATTTTTTTTAGTGTATGGACAAGAGGCTTTATTTCCTATTGAACTACAAGTGCGAAGTAATCGACTTATGCAAGCTTCGTGTCGTGATGGAGAAAGTGCTATGGAGGATCGATTAGCACACAATCATGTATTGCAATATTCAAGAGAAGAAGCGGTAGAGCACTACTTACAACAAGCGTTGAGGAGGAAACAATATTATGATAAAAAAGCAACATTTGAAACATTTCTTAAAGGGTCACTAGTTCTTCGTTATGACAACCGTTATGACAACATCAAAGGTCAAAAAATGGTGAACCGATGGGAGGGACCCTTTGTTGTGCATGAAGTTTATGACAATAGAAGTTATCAACTCAAGGACATCGATGGCACGATGCATGAGCTACGAGTAAATGGATGGCGTTTAAAGCAATATTTGAATCGTGGACCCACATATCTACATAATGTGAATGAAGAGCTTGATGATGATGCCACAGATCAAAATGTGTACTTGTTCCCATGTTTCTTCTTCACTTAGATAAGTGTGAAAATACTCTTCTTTTTTTGGCAAGGAGAAGAATATATACATGTGTAATTGCCATTTTATTTTAATTTGTATTAGGAGTGTGAGGTTTTTCCTACCGACTAGCGGGGGTTTTACTCACATAGTTTGTTTCTTTTCTATTTATTTTCTCCTTCTTTGTCTATAGCCATGAATAAGGCAAAGGAGAACCTTTAGTTTTATTAGTAGCTTAGGGTTCACCATAAATGGTTCACCAAAAAGCAAGGGGGAGGGCTAAATGTGAAAGTGTTTTTAGAATTCAAGGTATTGAAGTCTACAAAAATATAAGGTATGGAGCATTCACACCCGAAGGCCAAGAACACGAGCTAAGGTTTCAAGTATAAGTCAAACTAAAAGCAAGAAAGATGGAGAAAAGTAAAAGAAGGAAAAAGCAAACCACCAAAAAGCAGTCAGAAACAAACGCTCATAACTCTCTCGTTTGACACCCAAATATCACGTGTAAATATGGGTTAGAAAGCTTATGACGAGAGCTATCCGTAGCGTTTTAAAACTCTAACTTTGGAGCATGGATGAGGGAGATATGACGATTAGAAGATCGTTGTGTCATAGCTAAGAATAGGAGATGGAAAAGCTCTAAAAAAAGCGTGGAAAAGAAAGCAAGCGAAACTTATCTACTAGAGGAGAACTTCATATAAAGCAAAAAGAGTGAGGTGGTGAGGAGAGCTTTTTTCTTGTGGTGTTTTGTTTGCCTATTCATGTAGTGCATTTTTCTAGTGATCAATTCATCCTTGTAGGCTTGAGTTTATGTATCTTCTTTCTCTTGTTTCGATGATCATCACTCCTTATTAATATATCTTTGTAGATTTGGGTTTCTATATCTTCCTTCTCTCTCTTTTCTATCATCCTCTCTCTTTTCAGTAAGCTAATTAGCTATCATGGTAGCTAATTAGCTTTCCTAGTAGCTAATTCGCTGGTAATAACGAAATAGCAAACTAGCTACCAATACAGCTAATTATCTAGTAGTACCTAAATTAGCTATTGAGAATAGCTAATTAGCTATCATGGTAGTAGCTATTGAGAGTAGCCAGTTACCTATGTAGTAGCTATCCTAGTAGCTAATTAGCTATCATGGTAGCTAATTAGCTTTCCTAGTAGCTAATTAGCTAGTAATAACGAAATAGCTAACTAGCTACCATGATAGCTAACTAGCTACCAGTACAGCTAATTATCTGGTAGTACCTAAATTAGCTATTGAGAATAGCTAATTAGCTTTTCTGCTAACTGAGCTAATTAACTTTCCGAGTAGAGTCAAAACAAATGTTGAGATAAATGTAAATACCTGAGGTACATCAAGAAGATGAATGGGATGCTCCTCGTATTGATTTCTTCCAACATGTTTCCTGCATAAATCCTTTTTATTGGGTAAAACCCTACTCTCATTAGTCCAAAACATTGTGATTACATCCTTGATTTCAAATGTTATGGGTGTCATTGGCTTACATCTTGTAGTGAGCTTTAGTAGACTAGTTCCTTCACCCGAGGAAATTATACAGTTCATTGTATTGTACACTGTTTTTCTACTAACACCAATTACCTTAGATAGCTCACTGATGTTTATATCGTCAACATCACTATTAAGTAACATCATTAGACTAGACCTTTTTAAGACAAGATCATCTTCTGACCTGCTCATGGATACGAAACTATTACGAAGATTATTTACTAAAATAGATGATATGTTTGCATTAAGACCATCACAATCAACTAAGTCATTTATCGATGGATCATTACATATTCCATAAAGTACTACCTTCTTTTCTTCATTGCTGATGTGCTTGGTTTGAACATTGAAATAGTCTACAACCTTTCTCTCTATGATGGTAGTCACATTACTTACATTCTCAGCTAAACTATCCTTACCTTTATTGAGTGTGGCTTTCGTATCCTTCAACAATTGACGGTGTTTCCTTTTTTTTTCTGCCCAATAGTTTCGTATGGCTTGTTGTGTCCTGATAGCATCATCCCTATCCTTATGATCATTGAGGGGTAATTCTAAACACCCTTCTTCCCCTTCCATTTGGCTGGACATGTTAAAACCCTAAATTTCTAGAAAAAAAAACAAGTATTAAAGATGGCTATGGGCAACAATACACAAAAATATTCCACAATACACAAGATTAGACACAACGATACACAAGATAATCAATAGACAGAAAAGTTATTGCAATCCAAGACCGAACAATAGAGGATTTCACTCTGTTGGATCGAACAGTTGAGGAGGCGATCTAAGATCGACCAATGGCGACAACTGAGTGTAGAATGTTGCCGTTGGATGAGTGAACTCCGTCAAATCGAAATGTGGAAGCAATCCGGGACTGGACAGTAGCGGCAACTGAGTATAGAATGATGGCAATGGAGGAGAGAACCCCGTCTGATTGAACAGTTACCAATGATGCTTGGAACGCACATAGAAGGCACCTGAGAGTAGAGTGGCACAGAGAAGAGAACTCTGTTAGATTGAACAGTTACCAATGATGCTTGGAACGCATAGTAGCGGCCCCTGAGTGAGAGTGGCAAAGAGAAGAGAACCCCGTCAGATTGAATAGCTCTTTGATGATGCTTGGAACGCACAATAGCGACCCCTGAGTGTAGGGTGGCATAGAGAAGAGAACCCCGTCAGATTGAACAGCTTTTTGATGATGCTTGGAATGCATAGTAGCGGCCCCTGAGTGTAGAGTGGCACAAAGAAGAGAACCCCGTCAGATTGAACAACTCTTTGATGATGCTTGGAACGCACAGTAGCGGCCCCTTAGTGTTGGGATTTCGGTCCCTCCGGATGGGATGTCCGGAGATGAATGCCGGCAAGCCCGGTTCCGGTTACGGAGCCGGATGATGAAGACCCCGGCTACGGAGCCGGATGATGAATACCCCGGCTACGGAGCCGGATGATGAAGACCCCGGTTACGGAGCCGGATGATGAAGACCCCGGCTACGGAGCCGGATGATGAATGTACCCGGAGAGGGATCCGGATGCGGGGACATATTTGTGAATATGTTTGCCAAGAGCCCTTGAGGCTATATTTGTAAATAGCCCGAAAGTCATATGTGTATAAATATGACTTAGGGCAAACAGTTTAGTAGTTGTTGCTTATTTTTCTGATTTTCCACTTAGAGTGAGCTAAGTGAGCAGCCGAGAGAGAGAGAGAGAGAGAGAGACGAAGAGGTCGTTGCCTCTGTGTAATACCGCCGCCTGTGGCGAGGATAGCGAGCTCAAGGTTGTCGCCTTGCAGCTCGCCATTGTATATTTCTCTGTGCATAGTTTTGGTTTGGAGTCTTGCACTCCCGTGGTTTTTCCCGTATAGGGTTTTCCACGTTAATCCCTGTGTAATCGTGTCTTTCTCTGTGTTTCCTATTTTCTGCTGCATTGATTCGCGATTTCTCGGTTGTGGCCGAGCGGAGAAGGTGAATCTGAGCGTTGATTCGCAACAAAGTGGTATCAGAGCGACGACAGTGCAGAAAATGGAAGGCGGCAGCAGCGGGCAGCCGGGGATGATGGTGCTGAATGCGCAGAACTACGCCGACTGGAAGATCAAGATGGAGGATCTTCTGATTGTTCGGAACCTGTACGAACCGATTGACAGGTCGGAAATACCGAAGGGGGTACTTGAGTCGGAATGGAGGCTTCTGAACCGGAAAGCCGTTGCAACCATTCGGCAATACGTCGACGTGAGCGTTCTACAGCATGTGGCGAACGACACCAACGCATATGAGATGTGGCGGAAGCTGTCGGGCCTCTACGAGAGGAAGAATACGTTGAACCGGACCTCCCTGATGAGGAAGATAGTGAACCTCAAGTACCGGGACGGCGAGAGTATGGTGGAACATGTAAGCACGTTCATGGGATTCGTGAACCAGCTTGCGGCGATCAAGTTCCCGTTGGAGGATGCAATGCAAGCCATCATTCTGATGTGTACATTGCCGGACAGCTGGGAGAACTTGGTGGTGACTCTCAGCACCTCCTGCACCGAAGATAACTTGTCTCTACAAACGGTAAAGACGAGTATTTTGAACGAAGAAGCGCGTCGGAGAGATAAAGAACCGGCCTCCGACTCGAAGGCGCTGCTTACCGAATCGGATCGGGGAAGACAATGGAACCGGAGTCCGCAAAGACGGGAGAAGTCGGGGACCCGGTCGCAGTCAAGAGGAAGGCCCACATGCTTCCACTGTGGGAAGCCGGGGCACTTCCGGAAGAATTGTCGGCATTACCGAAAGGACAACGGAGCCGACGACACCGATTCGAAGAAGTCACCGGAGAGAAACGGTGCATACCGGGGAGCCACGGACCGGAGAGGTCCGGATAGGCGAGGGCAGGATCGGAAAGGAACGACGGCACTCGCGGCAAGTGAAGAAGAGATAATGCTCATTACTGAAGAGAGGGAGCTGAACCTTGCCGGTGAAGAGATGACCTGGGTGGTCGATTCCGGAGCGTCGTTCCACCTGACCCCGGAGAAGAAATACTTCTCATCCTACACAGCCGGTGAGCATGGCTGTGTCCGGATGGGAAATGAAGGTACATGCCGGATTGCCGGCATAGGAGACGTGTGGCTGATGACATCAACCGGATGCAAGATGCTGCTGAAGGATGTACGACACGTTCCGGAGGTTCGATTGAACCTGATTTCGGCCGGGAGGCTAGACGATGAAGGCTACACGGGTAGCATCCGGAACGGCGTAATGAAGTTCAGCAAGGGGAGCCTGATAGTGGCTCGGGCCCGGAAAGTCAACACACTGTACCTGATGAATTCCCGGCTATGTCCGGAGGAGCTGAACGTGGCAGCCGACACTGCCGGTGAGCTGTGGCACAAGAGACTGTGCCACATGAGTGAGAAGGGGATGAAGAGGCTTGCAGAAGACAACCTTATTCCAGTGAAGCATGTGCACCTGGAGAAGTGCACCGACTGCCTGGCCGGTAAGCAAAACCGGACCTCCTTCCACTCAAGGCCACCGACGAGACGTAGCGCACCATTGGAGCTGGTGCACACTGACGTGTGTCAAGTAGAAACGAAGTCACATGGCGGAGCCCAGTACTTCGTTACATTCATTGATGACCACAGCCGGAAGCTGTGGACGGCACCGTTGAAGACAAAGGACCAAGTGGTGTGCGTTTTCAAAGAACTCCACGCAAGAGTGGAAAGGGAATCCGGCAAGAAGCTGAAAGCGATACGAGCGGATAATGGAGGGGAATACCGGGGGCAGTTCGCGGAGTACTGTCGCTCGAAGGGAATCCGGCTCGAGTTCACTGTGCCGAAGACGCCGGAACTGAACGGGCTGGCCGAGAGGATGAACCGGACCATAATGGAGAGGGTCAGGAGTATGCTGGCGCATGCGGAATTACCCAAGGGGTTTTGGGCTGAGGCGATGTCGACGGCGACATACGTGATAAACAGATCACCCTCAGTACCATTGGACGGAGACACGCCGCAGAGAGTGTGGACTGGTAGGGAAGTATCCTACCGGCATCTGAAGGTGTTCGGGTGTCTC
Source organism: Azolla caroliniana (assembly GCF_043228905.1). NCBI lineage: Eukaryota > Viridiplantae > Streptophyta > Polypodiopsida > Salviniales > Salviniaceae > Azolla > Azolla caroliniana. The sequence goes on from NW_028230436.1 coordinate 15,641,521, forward strand.
GCATACGTGCATGTGGCAAAGGACCGGAGAGGAAAGCTAGATCCAAAGACCCGGCCATGCATATTCCTCGGTTACGGTGACGACGAGTTCGGCTACCGAGTATGGGACCCGGTCGACAAGAAGATATTCAGGAGTCGAGCTATCATCTTCATGGAGAACAAGACACTCGCCGACTGGGAGTCGGAGAAGAAGATGAATAGCTCCAAGTCGACCGGTGAGGATAAACTCTACGAGGAGCAGTCCCGACCGGCAAAGGACCGGTTAACACTCGAAGATCCGGCCGAAGACGGTGAAGAAACAGAACCGGCCGAAGAAGATGAAACTGATACCGGGACCGGCCCCGATCCCGAAATGGATTCGGATGAAGAAGAATCGGAAGAACCGGTTACCGAAGCTCCGGAACGGAGATATCCTCTAAGGGAGAGAAGGGCCCCCCGGAGATTTCCGGAACCAGAGCACGTGCTGCTAACCGACGAGGGGGAGCCGGAGAGCTTTGAAGAAGCAAAGCTTGACACCCATAGCCGCAGGTGGTTAAGTGCCATGCAGGAGGAGATGGATTCCCTGCATGAAAATCACACATATGAACTTGTGGAGTTGCCGAAAGAAAAACGGGCACTCCGTAACAAGTGGGTGTTCAAGCTGAAACCGGGAGATGCCGGAAACCCCCCGAGATATAAAGCCAGGATTGTGGTGAAGGGGTTTCAGCAGAAGAAGGGCGTCGACTTCGACGAGATATTTGCCCCGGTAGTGAAGATGACCTCCATCCGGACGGTGCTGAGCATAGCGGCAAGCATGGACCTCGAGGTAGAACAGATGGACGTGAAGACGGCATTCCTTCACGGTGACCTCGAAGAAGAGATCTACATGCAGCAACCGGAAGGATTCGAGAAGAAAGGGAAGGAGCACCTGGTATGCCGGTTGAAGAAGAGCCTTTACGGACTGAAGCAGGCTCCCCGGCAATGGTACCGGAAGTTCGACTCCTTCATGACAGACGAAGGGTACCACAAAACGCAGCCCGATCACTGCGTGTTTGTGAAGAAGTTCGAAGGAGGTGACTTTCTAATACTCCTCCTGTACGTAGATGACATGTTGATCGTCGGACGAGACCAGGGCAAGATACGGATGCTGAAGAAGGCCCTTCACCGAACCTTCTCAATGAAGGACCTGGGTCCGGCGAGGCAAATACTAGGGATGCACATCATCCGAGACCGGAGCAAGAAGCAGTTGTGGCTGTCACAGGAGAAGTACGTGACAAAGGTGCTTAAACGGTTCAACATGTCGGAAGCAAGACCGGTCGGAACGACCCTCCCGGCAAACTGCAAGCTGTCCAGCAAGCAAAGTCCCAAGACAAAGGCTGAAAAGGAGGATATGATGAAAGTGCCGTATGCCTCAGCCGTCGGGAGCTTGATGTACGCCATGGTGTGTACGAGACCGGACATCGGATATGCAGTCGGAGTGGTGAGCCGGTACATGAGCAATCCCGGCAAAGAGCATTGGAACGCGGCCAAGTGGATACTCCGATACCTGAAGGGCACGGCAAACGTGTGCCTCCGATTCGGCTCCGGTAAGCCCGAACTCGACGGCTTCACCGATTCGGATATGTCGGCTGATGTAGATACCAGCCGGTCCACATCAGGGTATGTGATGACGTATGCAGGGGGAGCCGTTTCGTGGCAGTCAAGGCTGCAGAAGACGGTTGCGTTGTCAACCACGGAGGCGGAGTACATGGCGGCCGTTGAAGCCGGCAAGGAAATAATATGGATGAAGGACTTCATTAGAGAGCTCGGTATCCGGCAGGAGGAGTACCGACTCTACTGCGACAGTCAGAGTGCCATCCACCTTGCAAAGAACGCTGCCTACCATTCCCGGACGAAGCACATCCAGCGAAGATATCACTGGATCCGGGAAAGGACAGAAGACCAGGAGTTCGTGCTGACGAAGATCCACACGGACGAGAACGGCTCAGATATGCTGACCAAAGTGCTCACACCCGACAAGCTGGAAGCATGCCGGAAGAGGATCGGATTGGAGAGACATCCCATGCCGAAGTGAAGGGGGAGTTTGTTGGGATTTCGGTCCCTCCGGATGGGATGTCCGGAGATGAATGCCGGCAAGCCCGGTTCCGGTTACGGAGCCGGATGATGAAGACCCCGGCTACGGAGCCGGATGATGAATACCCCGGCTACGGAGCCGGATGATGAAGACCCCGGTTACGGAGCCGGATGATGAAGACCCCGGCTACGGAGCCGGATGATGAATGTACCCGGAGAGGGATCCGGATGCGGGGACATATTTGTGAATATGTTTGCCAAGAGCCCTTGAGGCTATATTTGTAAATAGCCCGAAAGTCATATGTATATAAATATGACTTAGGGCAAACAGTTTAGTAGTTGTTGCTTATTTTTCTGATTTTCCACTTAGAGTGAGCTAAGTGAGCAGCCGAGAGAGAGAGAGAGAGAGAGAGACGAAGAGGTCGTTGCCTCTGTGTAATACCGCCGCCTGTGGCGAGGATAGCGAGCTCAAGGTTGTCGCCTTGCAGCTCGCCATTGTATATTTCTCTGTGCATAGTTTTGGTTTGGAGTCTTGCACTCCCGTGGTTTTTCCCGTATAGGGTTTTCCACGTTAATCCCTGTGTAATCGTGTCTTTCTCTGTGTTTCCTATTTTCTGCTGCATTGATTTGCGATTTCTCGGTTGTGGCCGAGCGGCGAAGGTGAATCTGAGCGTTGATTCGCAACACTTAGTGTAGAGTGGCACATAGAAGAGAACCCCGTCAGATTGAACAGCTCTTTGATGATGCTTGGAACACACAGTAGTGGCCCCTGAGTGTAGAGTGGCACAGAGAAGAGAATCCCGTCAGATTGAACAGCTCTTTGATGATGCTTGGAACGCACAGTAGTGGCCCCTGAGTGTAGAGTGGCACAGAGAAGAGAACCCCGTCAGATTGAGCAGCTCTTTGATGATGCTTGGAACGCACAGTAGCGGCCCCTTAGTGTAGACTCAGTGGCAACAGGTGGACTCGATAGGGTTTAGCAACAGTGGTAGCAACTAACCCACAATACTCAACTAGAGATGGCCTACGTGATGTGGCAAAGGATCATGCATAATGGACCTAGGAATTCGATATATAATTTATGGTACACATTTATGGTGCACACATCAATTTATGTTGCACATTTATGGCACTCATTTACATATGTAATTAAAACACTCTAGTATTTTCAATGGTAGTTTTTTGCATACTTAATTTATTAATGATGGCTTTTTACTAAAATGACTATTTATCAATGATAGCTTTTTGCATAGCTAATTAGCTATGTCAAGGACATAGCTAATTGTTTCCACTCGCATGCTTTCACCCATCTAGAGGCGTGGAATACGACAAGATGAGAAGGCAGCAGTTCTACGCGAAGCCCATTGTGGTACGGCGGGAGGACATTACGCGGGTGATGTTACGACCCGGAAAATTTGGCAAGCAGGACTGTGGTGGCCGACGACGCAAAAAGGCGCGTATGAATATTGCAGACAATGCGATTTATGCCAACGACTGGGCCATCCCGCAAAAGTCGCAAGAATGCCACACTAACCAGTGTTGCCACTAGATCCTTTCCAAAAGTGGGGCTTAGATTTCGTGGGACCCTTTACCCCGACGACCATTCGAACAGGCAAGAAGTCCATCCTAGTGGCTACGGATTACTATACCAAGTGGTTAGAAGCGAAACCACTCCACTAGAATACCGTGGCAGTCACGATGAAATTCCTTTACGAACACATCTGGTGTCGTTTCGGATACCCTATCGAGCTCATTAATGACAAATGGAGTCACTTTCTAAATACGGTCATCAACGAACTGACCCAACATTACGTTGTGGTGCATAAAAAAAGTACGCCGTATTACCCGCAGGCAAATGGCTTGGCGGAATCCACGAACAAAACCCTCCAAACTATCTTGAAAAAGATAGTCAATGAGAACATGACTGATTGGGACACCAAGTTGCATAGCACATTATGGGCATACTATACCAGCTATAAGACTAGCATACAATCAACACCGTTCAAGCTAGCATTTGGTCTGGAGGCCGTGATGCCAGTCGAATTCCAGGTACCCAGTCTACGGATTCAAGTACGAGCCCGGCTACTAGAGGGCAAATCCGAACAAGTATTGCTACAACAACTGCTAGAGCTAGGAGAAACAAGGGTACGCAGTATGGCCATATTAGAGCAGGAACAGTGGCGGCGCAACGCATTCGTGGACTGACACCGGCATGTGCGTGAAAAAGATTTTACAGTTGGAAAAACGGTATTAGTTTTCCAAACACGTATGGGGCATATGCCAGGAAAATTAAGATTCCACTGGACAGGCCCGTACTGGATAGTGGGAGCAGAACAGGGCACGTTTCAATTGGGCACGTTGGCCGGGGAAGTGTTACACCAAAAAGTGAATGGGTTTCGCCTTAAACCTTATCTGGGACCTACGCCACCTAACCCGTTCCCCGCCGAATAGGACAAAGCCGGAGAAACCACGGAGTAAGTAGACAACCCCACTTGTATTATAGTGTAAAAATAGTATTGTATGTAACCGTTACGAAAAAAAAGAAAAAGAAAAAGAAAAAGAAAACAAAGAGGAGATAGCGACGCTATTAAAAGGACTTAAGGCATGCATAGACTTCTAGGCCAAGAACATGCGGCACCACGATGGATCACCGACCAATGAACCCTAGGCCACAAAAAGAAGGAAATCAAAGGTTTTCTGCACAATACAGAAAGCAACCTTCTAACTCTCATCGCTCTCATTACTCCCCTTCATCACAGAGCTCAAGCCCGCCGCAACCAACAGTCTTCACCCATTAGCCACGAGCCTATTCCGACTATGTCGATATCCATCTCTACCGCCTTGCGTTGATGGCTCGTGGAGAAACACTTGGATGGGTACATCAAAGTCGATGAGGCACCTCCACACCCTGACGCACTAGATATCGCTAGGAAGCTCAACATTGACACAGTCACCAACTCATCCATCTGGAAAAAGTTGGACCTGTCATCACTAGGTGAAAGGCATTTCGAAATCCCTCTTGCGGAATCCCTATAGAGATATTTCAGTCCATATTCGTCATCCGCCAAGGCATATAGAAAGAAGGAGATCCCGGATCCCTTTTTCCGCGAAATCGCCAAGTTCCTGTTGGAGGTCAGATGCGTACATGTAAACGCATATGGGATGCCGAAGCAGAAGGCAGGTATCATCATTGATACCTTTGCAGGGCGTACGATCAATTGGGGGGTCATTACGGGGCCGGCGTTACGGGAAGGCCTGCACGCATACCAAGGAGGCAAAAAGTTTAGGCCTATCATACAACAATATCTAACGATACTATTCCCACCCTGAGGTATGCCGGCACCACAGCCTAGTAAATCCACGCCGCCGCCTCGATCCACTAAGCCAAGGTTAGCGGAGTTAGCCACCACAGAGTGGGAGGATGAACCCCAACCCGCCTAGCCGAACACACGAACAACACAAGAAGAATAGGCTGAGCACACTGAAGAAGCGGCACAGGAGCCGAAAGCCGAACCACGACAAGAAAGCTCGAGGGCGAAACGGCGGAGACTGGACAAGAAAGATGGGTGCGGGTTAGTTAAAAACACACTCGCGGCCACGGAGACGACGATCGTGGGCGACAGCTGCATAGCTACGGAGCCCAACACCACCTTCGAAGTAATCCGGGAACCACGGTCGATCATTACGGCCCAGTCACAATGGGGGAAAGCCGTATTGATGGCGGAATGCGAAGTCATGGCGTATACGGACATTCCGGACACGACCCATGAGTTTGGCGCCCTATTACAGTTCGGAACCACTTTTGAACTGATGGAATTCTTGGCAACGCAGCAGATAAAAGACTCAAAACAAATGGCCGAGGAGCGCGTGAAGCGCCAAATGATCGAGCGCATGTTGTCGTGGAGAAAATTGTCCCTAGGCGGAATCAGAGAATGATGTGCACGAACCGGCCCTTACACGCGGGCACAAGTTTTGTTGTAATGTACATATTTAGGTACAAGTCGGCTGATGTGAATATCCTACATCGCACGGATTTGATAGGTAGGAAATCGAGGCATATCTCTGTCCAAAAGGATAGAGAATAAAGATGATGTAACAAGTTGTAACGACCTCCCTCCTTGGGCTATAAAAGAGAGGGAGAGGAATCGTAAAAGGTATCGCTTTTATCGAGGACGAAGTGCTATCGAACTAGGACCGAGCTCTTCGCCTTCTTCTTTCTCTGTATTTGCTCTGTGTAGGTTTTCGAGAGGCTGACTCTGCTCCACGGAACGCCCGAGTGCTTCCGGTAGAGTCTCCATCTCACTCTTTTGTGTGCGTGTGCATAGGCATAGGATATTATCGCTCACCGGCCTACCGGTTGTAACCCCTTTTTCATTAGAATATATATATACATATACGCATTCGTCTCGTTTTTGTTGTTTCATTCGGTTGCGGTTTGTGTGTGTGTGTGTGTGTGTGTGTGTGTGTGTGTGTGTGTGTGTGGAAGCACGGTTGTTGTCCTTCTTGCTCCTACTCTTGATCGGTTATTCCTCGGTCCAAGACCCCTGTGGTCCCGTCTTGTTCTATACGCACGCATGTAAGAACGCGACATATTTGGTGAACCCGACGTGAAAAGGCGGCAGATGAATAGAGAAGATGAGGGGAACGGAGCTTGGAGAAGCCATGGCTTCAGCTGAAGATGGTTTAGTGAGTGCGCGTTGTCGTGACGTGGCTTGCCTAGAAGCATAGCGTTGCGCACACAAAGGATAACGTGAAAGTGAGGAAGGAATCACTGGGATTATGGACGGAAGAGACGAAAGAGTAGAGATGGAGTGAATAGAGATCAATAAGATATGACAAAATAGGATTTTTAAGGAATATAAGATAAGACAAGATAAGATATAAAATAATATATGAGAAAGTGTATGAAATTTATAATCATTTTCATGAAAGAGTTACAAAATGATTGTACACGTCGTTGATCCTCCGAACTTTGTCTTGCAAGGTAATCGCTCTTCTCTTTCTTGATCGTAGACCACTACAATCTTCACTTCAATATTTTGATAAAGATAAGGCTCGAACCGCCTCCCTCTTGTTGAGAGTTGACCACCACGACCGCCAAGCTAGAGCTCCACCTTTTTCTTGACTTCTTCCTTTCTTTCTCTATTTTATGGTATCTCTTATGTAATATATATTTGATTGATATCTCATACCCATCCCCCTTTGATCTTCTCTTTCACCATTTAAATAGGTGCCCCCATGCATATGATGCATTGGAGGGTACAAGTCATGCATGTAGTGCATGAAATGCATGTGATGCATGATCGCCATTTGGCGTTCATGCATTACATGTGATGCATGATAAACATCTCGCTCATTTGAGCTTTTATGTATGAAACAATATATGCAATAACAATAAACATGAAAATAAAATCTTAAAGAGAAAGGGCCTAGCCTAATGGTAGGTGTGTTGACTTTGGTGTATGAGGTTGTGGGTTTGAGTCTCAAAATACTATTGAATACAACATACAACTTTATTCTTATATCATGAAGCAAATCCTTTTATGTAATATAAAGTATATATAAAGTATGCTTTATTTTATGTATATTACTAGTATAGAGTAAATGGTAAGATTTGAGAGTCATAGGGTGGGGTTATTGGTTCAAGTCCTTTCTTGTTCGTGTAATATAATATATATATATATATATATAATTTTTCTTTACACATATATAATATTATCATATGTGTTGTTAATATTATCTTTATATATAAAACATTATCAAATGTTATTTTAGTTACGTATTTATCTTATTGTAGACTTTTAATGTGAAGCTTTCGTACTTCACGACATCCACCCCCTCTAGACCTGCACATCCTCTGGCATGTGCCACTATCTTTCATCTTCATGTTGATCTATTGGAGGAGGTTCAAGCTCAAACCTTTTCTTAAATACTTTTATCCTCTTTCCAGCTACCACGTTTAGGATTAGTGTCCCATCCAATTCACTAAGCTTATAAGTAAAGTTATCATATACTTTTCTTACTATATAAGGCCCAAACCATCTTTCAGCAAACTTGCGGACGGTGCTATGTTGATTATCTAAACTGCTATCATACACGAGCACCCAATCTCCTTCTTCTATTTTCTTAGGTCGAATTCTATCAGTTTTATCAAAACGGATTTTATTCTTTAGTCGAGCCTCCTTCAATCGTTGGGCTGCTATTTCTATATCTTCAGGTCGACGCTCTAATTGTTGAATTCGCAAAGCAAGTAATTCTTCTCTGCTCACCTCTTCTCTCCATGGAATAGATATCCATGACATAATTGATTCTTCTATCGGCATGATGGGCTTTTGGCCAAGTATCAATTCAGCTGGCATGTATCCTGTTACTGAACTATGAGTTGTTCGATCCGCCCATAGTGCATAAGGTAGCATGCGTGGCCAATCTCTTATTTTACCTTTACAGCTTTTCACGATCGCCTTAACTACTGAGCTATGTCCTCTTTCAATCTTTCCATTGGCTTCTGGATTATACGCAGTTGTAAGTGATAATTTGACCCCTATTCGGCTGAAGAAATCTCTAGCTTCATCAGAGTCGAGTTCTCCTCTATCTGCAATTATTTTACCAACACACCCGTAACGGCATATTACATCTTCTAATAAAAATTTACATACAGCTCTAGTTGTTTTTTGTCGTAGTGGTCTTCCTTCTACTTGGTTTGTAAGGTCTTCTCTTGCTAGTACTAAATATCGCATTTGACCTTCCCCAAGTGGCATTGTCACTAAATCAACCATCCATTTATAATGCATTGATGATGAATATGTTGGTTTTAGCTCATCTCGATACCGGATAGTTGAATACCTTTGGCAAACCTCACAGGTTTCCACAAATTTCGTTACATCTTTATACATATGTGGCCACCAATACTTTTCTTTCAACTTCATAAATGTCGCCCATATGCCTCTATGTCCTGCCCACAAACTATCATGGAATTCATTAATTAATTTTCTCTTAATGTCATCCTTACAAATGACTCGAAGAGGATTTTCGGTTGGCCTTTTTGGACGCCTCCATAAATGCCCTTCATGTAAAAAAAACTTGAATGCTCGTCTTCGAAATTCATTTAATTGTTTCTTCGACCATGATGGGTTGGCTTCTTGAGTCTTTAGAAAATTTCCTATTTCTAACCATTGACCTTCATACTCTGTGTCTTTGAACATTATACTTACATTAAACTCATCATGAGGCGTAATAGATTCTTGATGAGCAAATTGATGGCTTGTAGTTGCCCAGTTCTTATCTTCAGTTTGCATCACCTTTTCATTTATGAACCTTGCCCTTGACAGCATATCTGCAACTGGGTTGTCTTTTCCCTTTATATGCCGCAATTTTGGGTTCATGGTTCTGATGTATGCAATCCACCGAAGCATTGCAATATCTGGTGTCGTGCAACTTGCTATCATTCCAATGAGTGGCAAACAATCTGTTTCAACCACGACATATGCTCCAATCAAGTAATCTCTATCTGTTTTTAATGCAGTAAGCAAACCCCACAATTCTCGTTTAACTTGTGCATAGTTTCTTTGTCTTTCATTTAATATCTTTGCTCCAAATCTGATAGCATATTGATGTTGGTCTTCATCTTCTTAGTTGATAACCCAACCGATCCCGATTGGGCTAGTATCAACTGTTACTATAATTGATCTTTCACCTTTGTAGTCTGGTTGACGAAGAACTGGTGCTTTCAGTAATGCTTCTTTCAGCTGTTGAACAACTTGTGTATGTTCATCAGTCCAAATAAACTTCTTTCCTTTTCTTAAAAGTTGGTAGAGAGGATCTGAGACATGTGCAAAGTGTGGTAACCAAATATGATAAAACACACATGCACCCAAAAATCTTCTCACCTCTGTTACCGAGTCGCAAACTTCCTTCATATTTTGTATTGCGTTAATTTTGATCGGTGAAGGCTTCCTCCCATACCACCCACACATATGACCAACTATTAGAACTTCGTTTTGCCCAAAGCAAGACTTTGTTCCTGATAGTGTCAAATGTACCTGCTCAAGCTTATTTAAAATACTTTCACAGTCATTAATGTGATCCATCACAAACTTTCTGCAACCATTTCCAACCATAGTCTCATCTTTCTCTCTTTCTAAGCATCCCTTAATAGGAATATCATCTAAAAATGGCATAGTTACCTTTGGGATGTACTCATGTAGAACCTTGTTCATTGCATTCATCATATGAGCAACTGAATTTGTCGCACCTTGAGGTAGAGTGCACATTCGAACCAACCCAATTGGTGTTTTTATTGTTGTGATATTGCGACTATCAATTGCTAGTTGAAATTGGTCGTATCCTGAATATAGGTCTCCCACAGAGTAAATCGCTCTTCCAGCAAACGCTTCCGCAAATTCATCAACGATCGGTCCGATTCCCGCATTTCGGATTGTGACCTTGTTGACTGGTTGTAGATCTTGAATGAATCTTAGAGAACCATCTTTCTTTGGAACTGTGAACCATCTATTGGAGTATGGTGCATTTGAAGGCTCTAAAATCTTCATCTTGACTTTATCCTTCAACAGCTCCAACAATTGAGGTAATCGAGCTCTCGGTACTGCAATAGGTTTAAAATTCCAAGGAATATGAGGGATAGTAAATATTACCATTGGCGTCACCACCTTTGGATTTACACAACCAATCTCCTCAGCTTTGAATGCGAACGCTTTCCCATGCCTAAAGATCATTTCTTTGAAAGTCGCGATCTCTGATTGCAGAAGAAATTCACCCCTTCCAATTCTCAAGTTATTTATTGTCTCCGAAGTGAAGTGATGTCCAATCTTCTCTATTGGTCGAAGCATAGGCTCAGTTGCTGCTGCCTCCATCTTCTCTTCACTACTAATAGGTAATGGTACTACAACAGGTTTGACCTTTTTATCTATTGTTTTGTATTTTGTATTACATAAACTTTCTACTTCTTCATATTTACAATTATACCTATCAATCTCATAATACATGTCAATTGAGTTTACATGTATCTTTCTAACATTCTCATCATCTTCTTTCAAATACATTTCTAACTCTTCTAAAGTATTTGCAAAAGAAATTTCTTCCATAACACTTTCAATCTGCTCTTCCATTTCAAGTACTCCATTATCCTTCAATGCCTGCTGAAACAGATTAGCATTCTTTTTCAAGTTCCTCTTGCATTCATACATCCTAGTCACACATATAGCACCACTTTCAGAAACACGAAATGACTTATTCATATGTTGTAATGCCCTATATGAGGGTCTTTTAATAATGGGACTATTGCAACCCTCACTCGCAACAGTCCTAGTCAAAAACCTGATTATCAAAATCATCATAGTCTTTTGGTATTGAATGATCACGAAGCTCTTGCTTGTTCCTCTCACGATTTGGGCGAACTGTCATAAATTGTATAGTTCGTCGTCCATCTTGGCTACGGATTTTCACATAGGCAGAACCATTGTCGAGGACTTCGGTCTCCATCCGTACCGCTATAATGTATGGTTACCCCAAGATTATTGGATAGGTAGATCCTTCCTGCACAAAGAAATGTTGATCTACCTCTATATCACCAATAGTAACCTTTACATTTGGGCATGCACCAAATAAATCTTCCGTGACTGATGTGGCAGCTTTTACTCGCCAACCATGTTGAGTATCAATTGGCCATCTACCTTTCCTGTAAAAATCAGCACTCATTATATTTATTTCAGAACCATGATCAATAAGTGCCATCACGGGGTCTGGAACATTTCCAATCTTCACATGATGCTCAGTAGTGGCGCTTGCCCAACATTTGCGAGAGTGATGGCTTCTTACATCTGTTGAATTTATCATTGAGGTTGATGCATGTTGAGAGTCAACAACGATATTGTTTGACTCGTTGCTCACCACTTCATATGCCACCTTCGGATTTGTCTCTTTAACCTGCTCATTTACTTGCTTCTTTCTTCGCACAATATCAATTATTTCATCATGAAATTCCTTTTTTGCAATACCTAACACTTCTCTTAGTGTAAATTCTACTCAACTGTCTAGTATTCTTGTTTCTAAAATTTTCTTTAAATCTGTATCCTTTTCAATATCAGACATTAATTTGAATGAAGGACCAGATTTACCTTTTTCAACTTTTGCGTCCATCTCTTTTCTTTTGCTTTCTCTTGTTTCATGCTTTTTGGTTGAGCCAATCTCATCATCCGATCTTTTCCTTTTCTCTTCCACTATCACCTCATGCTCTTGGTGTTCTGCCATCTGAGCATAGACCGTCATAGCATCTACTGGAACATCCCATCCAGTGTTTTTCCTTACAGAATCTCCGGCAACACGAAGGTCTTCCATCTTCATCTTTTGCTTTTGTGCGGTACTTACAACCTTCTCCCAGAATGATGGCCGAGATGGCATGTCATCAAGGCGCATTCCTACCGTTGCCGAGTAGTACATTGCGGAAGCCTTCTTTGCTTCAGCTTCTTCAAATTTAACCTTAACACCACCATCACCAAAGTTCTTTGTAAGTGGACTTCTAGTTTCAGTTAAATAAATGTTACCATTTTTCCAATACACCAAGTCTTGATTTTCCATGTCTTTATATTCCACACAATCACGTAATCGATGTTCGAGGCTATCACACCACATGCATTGAGGTTGAAATGGTTCCCTTGACCTCGAAGTCTGACCATTCTCAAGCTTTGCCACTTTAATTGTTAGATCTTTCATACTTTGAACTAAATCATCAAGCAAAGACTCGCTCTTAGTTTCGATCATTTCTCGTGGTTGATGGACCATTTCGTGTGATGGTTCTCGACCAAGTCTTTGAACTTCGATGTTTTGCTCAAGCCGATTTGTGATTCCCACATGTGGTATTTGTAGCATTACACCATTCCTTTGCATTCTTTTCATAAATTTATTACAAGCATTTGTTACCTCATTCCAATCTGTCGTTATACCATCCTCGGTATTTGGCACTTCAAGCATAAATTCCAATTCTTTTCTATATCTCTTGTCAACTGCCTGCAAAAATAAAGCAACCTTTTGCCAAGACAAAGAATTTCTTTCTTCTGGCTTTAAGTGTCCATACATCCTATCAAACTCTTTTTTTGTGTCAGCCACAGATAACCCTTTATCTTCTTTTAAGATCCATTCATGAAATGAACGCATAGTAACTCGAGAGAAATCCTCACGAGCATATTCAGACACAAGTGCTTCTTTGAATGCATTCCAATCCAAACTATGCAATGCTTGTATTTCATGAATTCTATCTCTTAATTCCATGTCCACTAATTTATAAAAGTTTGCTATCATATTGACATCATTTATACCAGACATTTCCATTTCATCATAATATATATTCACATACTTCGAAATATTTGTGCCATCAAACATACCAATCTTCTCTCGGACTTCTCGTAAGGCATGAAATAATCGATCTTGATTCAACTTTTCAATAAACAACATTACCGGATCCATTGTACTCGTACTTGCCATGTTGATGTTGATCTTTACTTTAGATGTCTCTTCTGCTTCCCCGTTTCACGTCGGGTTGTGTCGTGACATGGCTCGCCTAGAAGCATAGCGTTGTGCACACAAAGGATAACGTGAAAGTGAGGAAGGAATCACTGGGATTATGGACGGAAGAGACGAAAGAGTAGAGATGGAGTGAATAGAGATCAATAAGATATGACAAAATAGGATTTTTAAGGAATATAAGATAAGACAAGATAAGATATAAAATAATATATGAGAAAGTGTATGAAATTTATAATCATTTTCATGAAAGAGTTACAAAATGATTGTACACGTCGTTGATCCTCCGAACTTTGTCTTGCAAGGTAATCGCTCTTCTCTTTCTTGATCGTAGACCACTACAATCTTCACTTCAATATTTTGATAAAGATAAGGCTCGAACCGCCTCCCTCTTGTTGAGAGTTGACCACCACGACCGCCAAGCTAGAGCTCCACCTTTTTCTTGACTTCTTCCTTTCTTTCTCTATTTTATGGTATCTCTTATGTAATATATATTTGATTGATATCTCATACCCACCCCCCTTTGATCTTCTCATTCACCATTTAAATAGGTGCCCCCATGCATATGATGCATTGGAGGGTACAAGTCATGCATGTAGTGCATGAAATGCATGTGATGCATGATCGCCATTTGGCGTTCATGCATTACATGTGATGCATGATAAACATCTCGCTCATTTGAGCTTTTATGTATGAAACAATATATGCAATAACAATAAACATGAAAATAAAATCTTAAAGAGAAAGGGCCTAGCCTAATGGTAGGTGTGTTGACTTTGGTGTATGAGGTTGTGGGTTTGAGTCTCAAAATACTATTGAATACAACATACAACTTTATTCTTATATCATGAAGCAAATCCTTTTATGTAATATAAAGTATATATAAAGTATGCTTTATTTTATGTATATTACTAGTATAGAGTAAATGGTAAGATTTGAGAGTCATAGGGTGGGGTTATTGGTTCAAGTCCTTTCTTGTTCGTGTAATATAATATATATATATATATATATAATTTTTCTTTACACATATATAATATTATCATATGTGTTGTTAATATTATCTTTATATATAAAACATTATCAAATGTTATTTTAGTTACGTATTTATCTTATTGTAGACTTTTAATGTGAAGCTTTCGTACTTCACGACAGCGTGAAGGCACAGGTGCCCTCGATAGGGTTATTGAAGCAATCTTTGGCACAATAGGCCGGCTTGGTGGAAAGGACGCGACGAGCTACTTGGAGCCCTACCGAGCCGAAATGGTGATGAGGGACATTCCGGAAGACAGGAGACTGGCCAGATTCCCTCGGGTGGCGATGCCAGGCATCCACGCGGAGGTGCTCAAGGTACGGGCTGAGAACCGGACCTGGGAAGAGTTTGAAGGTCAGCTTCTTGAGAAATACGGGCTTGATGACGCACTTCAGCTATTGAAGCGGGGCTTCATGGAATGGGTGGAGACACCCGAAAAGGGGAGAAATGCGTCGGTGCTCCTCCAGGAGTTCGAAGAACGCTTCGCGCATCTTTCGGCACTTGACCAGACCGTACTGGACACAAATCGTGTCCTATTATTTGTTAAATCAATGGACATGAGGGACCGGGAGCAAGTGGGCCTCTTGCTGGATATCGATGATGGGCTAACGGCCGACTGGGCCGTGGTGAAGAGAGTTTGCGGCCATTTCAACAAATGGCGTGAGTGGGTCGATAAAGGCTCGTCGGGGGCGGGTTCTGTTGTGGAAAGGAAGCTCGAGGTACCCCCACCAGCGCGAAGGGAGGAGAACTGAGACTGGCTCGACACTGGCTCAACTTCGACCAGCATGGTCAAAGGCCCGTCCGGAGGAGCGGCTCTGGATTAGCTGACTCAAATGGTGAGGGACCTCCAGATTGCATAGGCGCGAAGGGACGACAGCGAACAAGCCCGTGACCGAAGGCCTTCGGCTGGGCATCGGTTCTTGTGGTGCAACGCGGTCGGCCACGTCTGAAAGGACTGCGAGGACTTCGCCAAAGCGATAAGGGCCTACGTGGTGTACCTGTGGAACGGGTGGGTACATGCTAGCAAAACCCGGAGGGCCCTGGATCTGAACGTCGGACGAGGGGGGATGAAACGGCTGATGGAGGAAGCGGTGGCTCGCCACGTGGAGACCATCCACTACTCGGCGTCGGCAGGAATCCGGGTCGGGAGTGATGAAGTCCGGAAAACGAAGGACTCCGGGTTCGGGCCATTGATGCTAGAAGGCCTAGCCGGCGTACGGCTGAGGAAAGAGGAAGCGGACCGCACAGAAAGACGGGTCGAGGAGGTAACCGGGTGGAGTGACCAAGTCGAAGAGAAGACGGGCTTCATGGAAGCCACGTGCTAGAACTACGAGGTTCTAGTGGAAGACAAGCACGCGGGAAAGACCAAGGGGGCTGGACCCTCACAACGGTATGAAACCCGTTTGGCCGTAGCAGAATGATGTCAGTGCATCCGATGCACCGGACAAGGCCAAGAAGGCCGGTTACCGGTTGAACATAGAGATCAAAAGGACCACGGACCTACGAAAGGTCCTGGAGGAACGGATCCTTGACAGCAAAGTGGAGCTGTCGCTCAGGGAAGTGCTCGGTATCGCCAAGAAGGAGTTCCACGACTCCATCGTAGACTTGGTGAAGCGGAAAAGGCTTTCGACGGAACCGGAGCCGGAGAAGCCGGTGGAGGTGCGAACGACGCACCTAGAAGACATGGCCGTAGAGGACGAGTTGGCGAAAAGCTACTATTCGAGGCTACATTGGGCTAGGGCCACTACGGAAACCCTAGTTCGGATCGGGGACGTCCAGGAGCTGGTGGTGGCATTGGTAGACTACGGTTCGGAGATCAACTTGATGTCCATGGACTTCTACAAGAAGGGAAAGTGGCCGATCACCACCAAGCACGGGTGGAAGATATGGGCAACAACGCACGCCACGGAGGAGCTACACGGAGCCTGCCCAAATGTACGAGTGAAAATCGGCGATGTCAAGATTGATCAACAGTTCTTTGTGCAGGAGACGTCCTCGCATCCGGTAATACTCGGAGAACCGTACATCACGGTGGCGCGCATGGAGACTAAGGTGATGGACAATGGTTCGGCATATGCCCAAGTCAAAAGCCAGGATGGGCGTCACTCCATTCAGTTTTTGACGGTACGACCGAACCATGAGCGTAACTGCGAGACCCTCGGCGGCGAAAGCCAAGGGGATTTTTCGAGAGGGCTATCAAGGCGTGGGGACGCGATAGTCCGAACACCCTAGAAAAACCCCGCACATGTACAATAGGCAGAAGAACCTGTAACATATGTAGGAAGTTTTGGTTCTCCGACAGCGGAGGTTCTACAATAGCTGGCGTCGTTGGCCGGGAGAAGAAGCAGGCAGAAGAGTGACTCAGTGCAATTGGAGTCCTCGCTCCCGAAGAGGAAATCAACGGAGCCGTGGAGGCGGTCTCTCTTGACGACACCTGGGGGAAGTTACGGAAGATGTTCAGAGAGGGCCTTAGTGAAGACTGGACGATTCCGGTATGTTCGAAAAAGATGTACGAAGTCATCGCCGACTTCGGTGGAGGACTCGAGTCGGCTCGGACGGCTCGAGTGAATACAAAGTACAAGATTGTGGACCAGAAGGTGAGGCCAGTCACGGCACCCTTGCCGGAGGGCAGCGAGCTACGGATTCAGGGGGTCGCGTCAAACCCAAGTTTATGAGATCTGGCTGGCATAGGACACTGATTCACTGACATAACGCTACGAGAGCTCAAGGTCGGTGGCGGTGGCTTTCTATTGCCCGCGGAGGAGGACTGGTTTTCGAGAATGCTCGAGAGGCACGGAAAGGCCTTCGCGTTCTCGCCGGAGGAGATCGGGTGCGTAGACCCGACGATTGTGGAATCGATGGTGATCTTCACGGTACCACATGTACCGTGGAATCTCAAACCGATTCCAGTACCCAGAGCTCACATCCCGAAGCTGATGGAGCTGCTGAAACAAAAGGTGGACATGGGCATCCTCAAACCATCGAGTGCCCCGTATTCTAATCGGTGGTTTACCGTGCCCAAGAAGAACGGCACGACCTGCAACCGGTCAACAAGGTGACCATTTGGAACATAGGAATCGGACCGACCATAGACGAGTTCGTGGAGGCCTTTGCCGGAAGGTCAATTTACTCGGTCGGTGATCTGTACTCAGGATACGATCAGTTCCAGCAGCCGTGGAGAGCAGGGACATTACAATAATGCAGACTCCTCTCGGCCTAGTACGGATGTGTACCCTTCCGCAAGGAGGGACGAACTCGGTAGCCCACATGGTGAACGCAGTGAACAAAGTGCTAAGGGATTGTACCCCGGACATCACCATGCCATTCTTAGAAGACATCCCGATCAAAGGATGCTTGGTGGAGGATAAGGACGAGACAATCAGACCGGATGGATGCCTGAAATTCGTGGCGGACCACATCGATGACTACGAGAAGGTGTTGCAAAGACTAGAGGGCGCTAGGCTCACCTTCTCCATGGAAAAATCGGCCTTCGGGCAATCAGACATCATGGTCGTCAGACACCTATGCGGGCCATTCAGTCGGAAATCGTTGCCGGCCAAGGTAGAGGTCATCTCCGCGATGAAGCACGATTGCAAATCGGTCACGGAAGTCCGGAGATTCTTGGGAGCATGCACGTTCTACCATATCTGGATCCCGCATTACGCCGACGTCGCGGAGCCACTCTATGGATTGCTGAAGAAAGGGCGTAGATTCGAGTGGAGAGCAGAGCATACGGAATCAGTCCGGAAAATGAAAGAAGCACTTGCTGCGGTGCCGACACTCCGAAAAGCGGTCTACAGTAGAGACATTCCGATTTACGTGATCGTAGACACGAGTCCGATTGGAATCAGATGGTAGGAGGATGAGAATGGCACGAGGTTCCCCATCCAGTTCGGCGCAAAAGTCCTCAGTGAACAGCGAGGGTACGCCCAAGTTAAACGCGAACTCTGGGGTATCGTTTCGGCGGTCAAGGCTGACAAAGACTACCTAATCGGGACGGAGGTGATAATTGAGACGAACTACCTACCGATTCTCACTTTGGTTTCTGGATGCGCGACGCCAGACCTGGCAATGCTCAGGTGGATAGCGTACATCAAGTCCCTGAATTCGGAAATACGACATAATTTCCAAAAAGGACAACGCCATCCACTTCAAATGGATGGTGGACTTAGTGCCAATGCCGATGGGAGTAGGGCAGATGCGGTATCTGGTGCTTGCGCAGGAGGATTTAATGAACCAAGTGGAAGGCCACGCACTGATGAAAAAGATGACTGCGGCGGTGTGCCGGTTCCTGATCGAAGAGGTAGTGTGCAGGTACGGATGTGTAGGGAAAATCGTAGCGGATCGGGGAGAGCTGAACGTGCAGGAAGCTGAGGAGTTGTTCGACCGGTTCGGGGTCAAGCTCTCCCTCACTACGGCGTACAATCCGGAGGCGAACGGGAAGGTAGAACACGGACATGGACAAATCGTGAAGGCTTTGGTATGAGCGTGTGAAGGGCAGGTTGGGAACTGGTCGTGGCTTCTACCCTACGCATTGTGGGCAGACCGGACTACGCACAGTTCGGTGACGGGGTTCATGCCGACGGAGTTGATGTATGAGCAAAAACCAATTATGCCGGTGGAACAGACGATCTCCTCATGGGCCATGGTGGACTGGAGAGACGAGATGAGCCGGGAGGAGCTGTTAGCGGCGCGGATCCGACAGCTCGAGCGAAGACCGTAGGATGTGGAACGAGCCGCGAAAAAGCTGCAGGCCGCGAGGGAAAAGAACAAGGAAGGATTCAACCGGACTCACCGACTAAGGCCGAAGAAAATCGAGGAAGGCTTTTGGGTTCTGGTATATGACAACAACCTCGACAACCAGCACAAGGCGATGCGGAAGTTCGCAAGGAGGTGGTTCGGGCCTTATGTGGTGACAAGCGCCAACGACAACGGTACCTACAATCTCGCGGAGCTTGACGGGGTACCGGTTGCCGGGAAAAGGATCAAAGCGTTCAAAAAGCGGCACAAGGATGAACCGGACCCGGACAACTTGGATAGCGAGGACGACCGGTTCAAAGCGAATGGCGATCCAGAGGACGAAGGGTAAGCGTGGGTCTGTCTTCTCCGGCAAGAGTCTATTTTGGCGCATACCAATGGATGCGTGATTAGGTGGGGGCGGATGTCGTGGAGAAAACCGTCCCTAGGCGGAATCAGAGAATGATGTGCACAAACCGGCCCTTACACGCGGGCACAAGTTTGGTTGTAATGTACATATTTAGGTATAAGTCGCCCGATGTGAATATCCTACATCGCACGGATTTGATAGGTAGGAAATCGAGGCATATCTCTGTCCGAAAGAACAGAGAATAAAGATGATGTAACAAGTTGTAATGGCCTCCCTCCTTGGGCTATAAAAGAGAGGGAGACGAATCGTAAAAGGTATCGCTTTTGTCGAGGACGAAGTGCTGTCGGACTAGGACCGATCTCTTATGCTCCGTCTTTCTCTGTATTTGCTCTATGTAGGTTTTCGGGAGGCGCACTCTGCTCCGCGGAACACCTGAGTGCTTCCAGTAGAGTCTCCATCTCGCTCTTCTGTGTGCGTGTGCGTAGGCGTAGGAGATTGTCGCTCACCGGCCTGCCAGTTGTAACCCCTTTTTCATCAGAATATATATATATATATATATGCATTCATCTCGTTTCCGTTGTTTCATTTGGTTGCGGTTTCCGTTGTATCTGTGTGTGTGTGTGTGTGTGTGTGTGTGGAAGCATGGCCATTGTCCTTATTGCTCCTACTCCTTATCGGTTATTCCTCGGTCCAAGACCCCTGTGGTCCTGCCTCGTTCTATACACAGGCGCGTAACAATGCGACAACGTTAACACAAACGGCAAAAAGCGACGATGAGGATCAGTTAGCCAGAGTCACCAGGCAGAGGAATGTCGGTATACGCTGAATGGGGATGCAACTACCCCCCTTAAACGCGGCCCTTGTCGAATTGCATAGGGAACTGGCCAAGGTCAGTATGGGCGCCAAAGATATGGCGAATAAAAATAAAAATGTCTAGAAAAAGGTTAAACTGACCCAAACCGAGCTAGAAAAGGCCAATGAACGCATCACGAAGTTGGAAAATAATGCAACTACAGCGCAACAAGAAGCTCCACCAACAACCAACACCGTTGAATCTTTGAGGGAAGAAATTGAAGCTTACACCGCCATTGCCTCGAAAGCGAAATGGGCCGTCCAACTGGCGGAATCAGAGATTGACCGTCTCCGCGCTGAATTTCGACAGTCCTCAGACAAAGAAAAGGACATCCGGGCCAATGGCCGAAAGGCAGTAAAGACCCTTGAAGAGAAACTCGCATCGGAGATAGCACAACACACCCGAACGAAAGAAGAAAATGCCCAATTACGAGAGGAAGCGAAAAAATCAGAAGCGGCAATCGCGGGACTCCGGGCTTTATTGGAGAAGAAGAAAGCATGGTTCGATGAGCAGCTGGTTGGAGAACAAGAGAGGAGGCATCAGCTGGAAATCCGCCTGAACAATGAAATGGGAAAACTGGAAGAACTACATTCGAAGGAATCTCAGCTCTTGGCAGGAATGAGGAGCACTTATGAGGAAGCGACAGTGGTTAGTCAACAAGAAATTGCAAACCTCAAGAAATCCGTAGAAGAAACACGCAACCGTTGCCAAGCCATAACAGACAACGTGCACATCCTTCTGCAAACGAATCGGAAGAGGTTTACGGTGCAATTAAAATCTGCGCTAGACAAAGGATGGATGGCGTGGGTTGCACAAGCGGTGGAATTGCATACGTAGCAGGCGGATTGGGAGAACCAAAGGAAAGATGGCCGAGGGTTCTACAAACTCAATGAGGAAAGCATTGCGGTAGTACGCGAGGACCTAGCATAGGACTATCGCACGCTAGCGGACCAACATTCCGAGGAACTCATGCAGCTACTAGATGATTTTGGCGAAATTCAGGAGGACCTGTTTCACCAAATCACGCAAGTCAGCACGCGAACAAATGAGGAATCCATCGCGACACCAGTTCCGGATACTGCCGAACAAGAGGAACCTCAGCCCATGTCACCGGAAATTACCACTACGGTGAACAGTACGGAACGGTGAGCAGAGCCCCCCGCAATACCAGACAGCGAAACCGCCGACCACGAGGAAGCCCACTCTCCAGAGCGTACGACTACGGCCGAAATCACAGAGGAAGTTACGGACGAAACAGAGCCACGACCTACCACAAGCCCGCGAACGGCCGAACCAACCCCAATAGCTCAAGAAGAGCCAGCAGAACCCGGACCGCCCACATAGGAAACCAACGACACCATGGAAAGCCCTCCCGACCAAGCAGGGGAACCACACAATGATGTGCCTACGGGCCCTACGCTGTCCTTGGGCCCGAACACCGTAGCAGAACCAAACATCAGGGCCACTTTGGAGGAAGATTAAAGGGGTGGGTCTGATGTGCCATGGCATTGTCCCACAAGCATGCCAAGTGTTGTCCGCCGGAATAGTAACCGACGGACAAGAGCGCAGTAATATAGAATAGAGTAGTCAACTCCGTGCGTTTGTGCGTAGCCTTTTGCTACGAGTCGCACTTTGTAGTGGTTGACAGAACCGTCGGCGTTGTACTTCACTTTGTAAATCCATCTGCATCCGCTCGCCTTTTTTGTGTGGTGAGGTGGGAATGAGATCCCATGTCTCGTTGTTGCGTAGTGCTTGCATCTCCTCGTTCATGGGTT
This sequence comes from Azolla caroliniana, assembly GCF_043228905.1. Classification (NCBI taxonomy): domain Eukaryota; kingdom Viridiplantae; phylum Streptophyta; class Polypodiopsida; order Salviniales; family Salviniaceae; genus Azolla; species Azolla caroliniana. The sequence continues at coordinate 15,663,872 of NW_028230436.1, forward strand.
TGATCCATCACGGATCCTTGGTTGCTTCGGAGAATGTTTCCAGCTCGCGTACTATTGCCACCTTCATCATAAAGGCATAGTGATATGCCATGTCGTCGTTGTAGCCGAATCGGCTGACCGGGTTCTTTTCACGGGTGGAGCGACGGAGCTTTTCATTTGTAGAGATGAGGGCTTTCTTAGCTCCGATTGGTACATTGAAGCCTCCAAACTCACTGTCGAGTGAGTGAGTTGACTCATCGTCGTCTAAGTGATCGTCTTCGTATTTCGACATTTTCGCCTTGCCCTTGTCCATCTTCGAGCTAGGCCATGATGTGCTTTGATTGCTCAAAGGCTGTTGTGGTCCACTCAGTCGGGTCGTGATCGGACTTTCTTCGAACATGCGCGTAAGGAGATCATCATCCTCTATCTCTTGTTCGGCAGAATCCGGGTCGAGCGGAGTCGGAGTCGAAGTTGTCTCTAGTGCGTACCAGGATGCGGACTCGTCAAAAACGACGTCTCGACTTACTCGAGATTTTGGAGTTGAGGGGTTGTAGCACTTGTACCCCGTTTGCTCCAGTGAGTATCCTACAAGGATACATTTCTCCGACTTTGGGTCAAGCTTTTGACGCTTCTCGTCGGGGATGTGCATGTATGCTATCGTGCCGAATATCCGGGTGTGCGATAAATCCGGCTTCTTTCTGAAGTATTTTTCGTGCGGAGTGACCTCGTGCACTCCGGACGTTGTGCACCGGTTCATTAGGTAGATGGCCGTATTTGCAGCTTCGGCCCAATATGACTTGGGCATATGCTTCTCGTTCATCATGGCCCGCGCTACTTCGAGAATGTGCCGATTTTTGCGCTCGGCTACTCCGTTTTGTTGCCGAGTGTGTCGGCAAGTGAATTCTCGCCGAATTACTTCCTTTCGGACATACGCCGTGAAATCATCCGAGAAGTACTCCTTGCCGCCATCCGATCGGAGACATGGTACATGGCAACCAATGGCTTTTTTGACTTCATTTTTAAACCTTTGGAAGTGCCCAAACACTGCACTCTTTTGTCGCATTGGACAGAGCCACGTGTGCCTAGAGAAGTCGTCGATGAAGAGCACGTAATATCGGCATTCGGTTCCCATACGTCGGAATGGACTACGTCGACTAGACCTTTGCTCATGTTCCGCTCTTTCGGGAATGGGTGTCGGTGTTGTTTGCCGAATTGGCACTCTTCGCATACACCTTCAATCTCCTTCTCTTTGAATGTCGGGAGTTCAATGACGAATCCTTTCGATTTCATTTCTTTGAGTTTGTTGATATTGATGTGGCCGATTCGCTTGTGCCATAGCTCTATGTCAGAGTTGGCTTTCGTGCTTTTTTTGAACATGGCAGATTTCATCTCGTGTGAATTGAGAATGAACATCTGGCCCTCTCTTCTTCTGCGCGCGGTGATTCGGCCCTCATTTTCGATGAAGCACCCTTCTTGGTTGAATCGTACTTGCATCCCTTGCTCAACCATTTGGCCGACCGAGACCAACTTCTTTGTGATGGTGGGAACATGCAAGACATTTTTAATGTATGTTTGCTTACCTCTTTCGCCGAACGGAACATTGCCGATGTGCCGAATCGGGTGCATAGTGTCATCTCCGATTTTGACATAACCGGGTCGCTCCGGCTCTCGAAGTTTGAGAAACCATTCTTTTTGAGATGTCATATGGTTTGAGGCTCCGGAGTCAACAAACCATACGTCCTCCGGATTGAGGGCACTAGTTGAGGTGGAGGCCGACATAGAGTTTGCTCTATGTTTCATCATGAACATTCCGCCACGGTCGGAGTTGTGTGCATACATTCCGCCACGATCTTTGTAGTCAGAGTTGTGCCCATACATTCCGCTATACTCTTCGTAGTCGGAATTGTGCGTGTAATTCGTGAGTTGTCGGCTTGTGCAAGCCGATTCGCGCATCTTCTTTCGGCACTCTTCTTCGTAGTGGCCGAGCTGTCTGCAATATCCGCATTCAATTGTGTTTTGACGGCTCGGGCCGGAGTGGAAGCTCCCCATTCTTGCAAAAGTTCCTCGTTAGCTTCCGTTTTGCGGCCGAAATTGGGAGTTGTTGTCGTAGGTCGGACCTCGTCCGCCTTGTCCTTGGCCGAATCGGCCTCTCGCTCGTATGTGTCCTCTTCTTCCGTTCGAGTGCGTGTAGAGCATGTGGCCTTCCGACTGATTGCTCCTTGTATGCACGTGGTTTTCTTCGACCAATAGCATTGATTGGAGCTCGAAGGAGGGAGATTTCTCCCTTGCTAGAACGGCGGTTCGCATCGAGGCATGTTTGCACCATCTCATCATTATCGATATTTACACTTATCGAGTCGAGCGAGTCGCAAAGCTCCTTGATCTTCAAGGTGTATGTCATGATGGACATGTCCCTTTGTTGAATGTTGTTCAACTCTTGGCAGAGTTGAAGCCTTCTGGAGGTTGTGTTCGCCGCGAAAATCTTTCGTAGATTTTCCCATGCCTCCTTCGGCGTCTTGGCTTTGCGAATGTAGCTGAGCATGTGATCGTGAACACATGTCACCAAGCAATACATCATGTGGCTTGCGACTTGCTCCCATGTTTCGTATCTGCGAGCCGTGTCGACGGGTCGATCTTCGTGCGCACCATTGTTGTAGCTCCAATAGCCTTGTCCAACAAGGTATTGGTGCATCTTATACTCCCAAGATGCGAAGTTGTTTCGATCCAACTTCTCGGTAAGGAGAGTGCTCCCCATTTGAGTATTCATTATGTCGATTCTTCTTCTTCTTCTTCTTCTCTCTTCGAATGTGAGCTATGTAGCGAAGCTACGATAGCGATGAGCCGGTTCTTCTTGAACGTCGGCATAGAGCTTAACACACGCAGATGGGTTAGATGGAGCTACCAAACCACTCTGATACCATGTAAAGAATCGGGTATGATTCTTGTGTAGCGGAATAGGTGCGAACTGTGTGTGTGTGTATGAGAGAGAGAGAGAGAGAGAAAGAGAGAGAGAGAGTGAGAGAGAGACGAGGAGTAAGACACAGAGAATACGCAAAGTAAAAGTATATTAACAAAGGAGAAAGACTCAACATTATACAAGGTGGGAGGAGGGTGCTTTATATAGTCACCCTCTCTCTTCATTAACTACAAGACTCATGGAGCATGGGGAATGTGAAAGCTCATTAGTTATGTGTCATAGAATATGATTCTATGACTCATACTAAATGCTAGAATACAAAGTGGTGACATAATGGTGACTCTTGACCGTTGGAGTGTCTATTCACTCTCAAGGTGAGTTCACACACTAGACCAAGTTGAGCTTGATTCTAAACGAGAGCGATACTTTGTTGTAACCGCCGGTTGGCGAAGATACAGAGCTCGAGGTCGTTGCCTCTAAGGCTCTGAATGTACTTTCTCATATAGTGATAGTTTGGAGTCTGTGGGCTCCCGTGGTTTTTCTCTATTAGGGTTTTCCATGTAAACATCCTGTGTATTTACTTGTGTACTCTCCATTTCCCATTTCTGTGTTTCATTCTCAAAGAAGTGATTCAAGACTTGGTTGTGGCCGAGCAATATTCCACACTATTCTCTTCAGGTGAAATCCCTCCTCTCCAACAAATTCGAGATGTCAGACATGAAGGAACTTCATTACTTCCTTGGAATCGAAGTAATTCGGATTCCGACCGGAATTATGATCTCTCATGGCATTACATCCTAAACTTGTCATACAAGTTCGGGATGGCTGAGTGCAAATCTGTGGCAACCCCTCTCGATCGGATCGACACTTCTAGCAAACTGCAAGCTATCTGGAAAACAAAGACCGAGGACAAAGGCGGAGAAGACGGATTGATGAAGATTCCATATGCCTCTACCGTCGGAAGCTTGATGTACGCGATGGTATGTACCCGGCCGGGTATCGGATATGCAGTCGGAGTGGGGAGCCGGTTCATGAGCAATCACGACAAAAAGCATTGGAATGCGATCAAGTGGATACTCCGGTATCTGAAAGGCACTTCGAGTATGTGCCTCCGGTTCGACTCCGTTAATCCCCAACTTGACGGATTCACCCGATTCGGATATGTCGACTAATGAGAATACCAGCCGGTCTACATCCGGATATGTCATGACTTATGCAGGGGGAGCTGTATCATGGCAGTCGAGGCTACAAAAGACGATTGCATTGTCAACCACGGAGGTAGAGTACATGGCAGCTGTAGAAGCCGACAATGAGATAATATGGATGAAGGACTTCATTGGAGAGCTAGGGATCCAACAAGAGGAATACCAGCTCCACTACGACAATCAAAGTGCCATCCACCTTGCAAAGAATGCGGCCTACCATTCCCAGACGAAACATATCTAGCGGATGTACCTCTAGATCTGGGAGAGAGTAGAAGATCAAGAGTTCGTGCTGACGAAGATCCACATGGAGGAGAACGGGTCGGATATGCTGACCAAGGTGTTGACAACCAACAAGTTGGACGCGTGCCGAAAGCGGATCAGGCTAACGAGACATCCCATGCCGGAGTGAAGGGCGAGATTGTTGGGAAATCGGTCCCTCTCGATGGGATCCGGTGATGAATGAAGAGGACCCGGTGAGAACCAGAAGAGAGGGCATATTTGTAAATATGTTTTGAGTAAGCCTATGGAGGCCCTATCTATAAATAGCCCTAATTTCCTATAAGTATAAATACGACTTAGGGCAATCACTTAGTATTGTGCATAGTGTTGTTGTCATACTATTGTAATTGTTGTACAGAGAGTAACAGAGGGAGAGAGTGTGAGATACAGCGTTGTAAAGAATCACGAGATGGATTCTGTGCAGCGGAATAGATATGAATTGTGTGTGTATGAGAGAGAGAGAGTGAGAGAGAGAGAGAGACAAGAAGTAAGACACATAGAGTACGCAAGGTAAAGTATATTAACAAAGGGGAAAGACTCAACCTTATCCAAGGTGGGAGAAGGGTGCTTTATATGGTCACCCTCTATCTTCATTAACTACAAGACTCATGGAGCATGGGGAATGTGAAAGCTCATAAGTTGTGTGTCATAGAATATGATTCTATGACTCATACTAAATGCTAGAATACAAAGTGGTGACATAATGGTGACTCTTGACCGTTGGAGTGTCTATTCACTCTCAAGGTGAGTTCACACACTAGACCAAGTTGAGCTTGATTCTCAACAAGAACGTTGACGTTTTTCACTCGCCGATGTGAGTGCCTTCTTTACTCTGGGTGTCCACATGATGGGTACACCGAACTCACTATCTAGTGACGGAACCAACTCATCCGAATCACCTTCATCGAGGTGATTAACTTCGTATTCGGGCATCTTACTTTTGCCTTTGTCCAAGTTCGGACTTGGCCACAACGTGCTTGGAAGGATTGAAGGATTAGGTGGGCTTTGATTGTCTTGTGGTAGACAACTTGTCCGAATATCGTCCTCCGAGTTGACATTAAACTCTTCCTCAGTCAAGTTGAGTGGAGTCGAATCCGGCTTATACCAAGGTGTTGATTTGTTGAAGACTACGTCTCGACTCACCCGAACCGCTTGGGCCGAAGGGTTATAGCACTGGTATGCCTTCTTGTTGGACGAGTATCCTATGAGGATACATTCCTCCAACTTCGCATCGGGCTTCTGTCGGTTTTCGTTCGGGATGTGTACATTTGTAATGCTTCCGAACACCTTGATTTGTTGAAGACTACGTCTCGACTCACCCGAACCGCCTGGGACGAAGGGTTATAGCACTGGTATGCCTTCTTGTTGGACGAGTATCCTATGAGGATACATTCCTCCGACTTCGCATCGGGCTTCGGTCGGCTTTCATTCGGGATGTGTACATTCGTAATGCTTCCGAACACCTTGAGGTGTGACAAGATCCGCTTCCTTCCGACGAGGAGCTCATATGGAGTTAGCTCATGCAATCCATTGGTGGTGCATCGATTCATGAGATAGACGACCTTGGATGCCGCTTCGGCCCAATAGAAGTTCGGCATGTGTTTCGCACGTGCTACCTCGAGTATTTGCCGATTTTTCCTTTTGGCGACTGCATTTTTTGGGGATGTGTGTTGGCATGAGAATTCTCTCCGAATGCCTTCACTTTGGAGGTAGGAGGTGAACTCGTCGGAGAAGTACTCCTTGCCTCCATCCAATCATAGGCATCAAATGTGCCAACCGGTTTCTTTCTCCACTTGGCCCCTGAGCTTTTGGAAGTGGGAGATCACTTCACTCTTCTTCGTCATCGGGAAGATCCACACGTAGCACGAGTAGTCGTCAATGAAGGTGACGTAGACTTGGCATCAGTCGATCATCGGCGTTTGAGCCGGTCCCCATACATCTGAGTGTATAACGTCAAGGAGGCCTTTGCTTGCGAAACTCTCCTTCGGAAATGGGAGTCGATATTGTTTGCCAAGTTGACACGGTTTGCATACTCGATCGACTCATTTCGACTCGAATGTTGGAAGTTCGATGACGACTCCCTTTGATTGCATAGCTCAAAGCCATTGGAGGTTTATGTGGCCGATTCTCTTGTGCCGCAACTCAATGCTTGTCTCGGTGTTGAGACCTTTAGCATGCATTGTCGATTTCACCTTGTTCGCAATGAGGATGAACATTCGACCATCTCTCCGCCATTAGCTATGAGTTGGCCATCTTTCTCAATGAAGCATCCTTCGTTGTTGAAGCGGACTTGCATGCCTTGCTCCATGATTTGGCCAATGGAGACCAAATTCTTCGTTATTGTGGGCACATGCAAGACATTCTTGATGCAAGTTTGTTCGCCTTCTTTCCCGAATGGGACATTGCCGATGTGCCTAATGGAATGTGTGGTGTCGTCTCCGATCTCTATGATGCCGGTGTCGAATACAAGTGTATAATGGCCGTATTCACACTGTCCCTTTGGACAGCCCAAGTTTGGGCTATTTCTATAGATAGCATAAAGGGCAGTTGCCCTAGGACAGTCACTATATAAAGTGACTTTGTAACCTTTAGAAAAGGTTGGTTATCATTCTTTGTAACTATTGCTATTGGAATATAACGTTTTCTTTGTGCCTATCTCTCTCTCTCTCTGTGTCTTTCTTGCTTATGCGCATACACAAGTTCTTCTTCAAACAGAATGTTGCTTGCACTTCCACATTGACAGCCTTGTCACCAACATTTGGTATCAGAGCGTTGGAGGTTCTTCAACCCGTTGCCGGCTGTCATCATACACCACAACATTTTGTTTTTGTATTTTCTTTGAAGAACAGAGAAGGGAGAAGAAAAACAAAAAGCTCGCATCTCACCATGTTAAATCACAAATTGGAGTAAGCCAGGCGGCCGTACTCTGTTCCTGTGATTGTAACCGCTTGAGGGGAGCTCCTTGTGCAACAACCGACACAATCGTGCTTCGTTCGGTTAAACAACATCCGAATAGGTCACCGGACGCTATTCACCCGCTTGCTGTAACCACCCACTGCAGATTGGTCCTTAGGCAACAACCAAATTCGTGCTTCACTTGACTGATCGACATTCGGGAGGATCAGTTGGATCCATCCCTCTCATCGCTGCAGTCACCCAAAGCATAATCGGCCCAAACAATCGATTTCTTGTAATCGGTGTTGTCCGCCGGAATAGTAACCGACGGACAAGAGCGTAGAAATAAGAAATAATATAAGATCATAACGCATGTAATGGTTCATGCAGGAAGCGTGAACGGCTAAATAGACCCTGCGTATATAAAGGGCCGAAAACCTCCGATAGAGGGGGCGTGTAATTTGAATTGTAAAGAAGTGTATCGTAATAGAATTCTATCTTCTCTGAAAGTCTGTGTATAGCTACAGCTCATCTACTGTTTGTCTGGAATACCTGAGCGTATAAGAACGTAAGTGTAACCATTGCTAAGGAGTCAGTTGTAGCCGTCTCCCTTATACGCTGATAGGTTACGAGGAACATTCCCCTACGCATTACGCATAGACGCCCCATTCGTTGTTCCACAACCACTTGGAGGTCTAGGTCGAAGGACTGACTGCAGACCATGTTCCTAATCGGTAACACTTTTGGCACGCTTGGTGATCTGTGTCCTCTCACACACGAGCAACGATGAATGGATGTTTAGCCGCAAACGCCCTAGAGAACCAACACGACAAGACCGGCCAATCACAAGGTCCGTCACACGCCAGGTAGAGGAACGCTAATCACAAAGTCCGTCACATGGCAGGTAGTACTGAAGTCGCTGAGGCGACCTCAGTACTACCTGCCGTGATTACAAAGGTGATTCTTTACTCTCCAAATACCTTGACGATACGCGGGGAGTACGGTCACCACAGCCACCCTGTGGTCTTTCCCGACCCGTCGTAGCCCCTAGTATGGCCTTTGCCTATCCCCGCTTTAACGGCGAAACCGATGCCACAACCCATATTCGCATGTTCCTTAATGTCTGGAATGTGAACCACATGGCGGAGAGCCTTTCGGAGGTGGTAGCGCCCCAGTCGAAAATGACGGAGTTCAGGTTAACATTGGATGGGCGAGCGGCGTTTTGGCATTCACAGATGGATTTACCAGCAATCACAACCTTCGATCAACTGTAGTCTACTTTCTTACGGTTCTTCCACACAACGCGAAATCCTCGGACAATTCTACACGATTAAGCAACTGCCGACCGAGACAATTGCAGACTTCAGCTTACATTTCCAAAATTTATAGCGGAAACTAGAACGAAGCCCCGTGGAGGACGAGGCTCGAGAGACATCTCTAGCAGCATTACGCCGACCCATCCGGGCAACGCTCAACAACAATAGCGTGAAAGGGGAAATGGCGGATATGGTCATTGAACGAGCGTTATAGCTCGAGTTGGAAGAGGAGGAGGAAAGGTTTTTATGTCCTCCTTACGACAAGCGTTACCCCAGGACGAGGAACACCAGTTTTGTCAAGCAATCCAGTGCACGATTTTCTTGAACTCGGGGCATTCCGCAGTGGAGTGCACTATGTGAATCCATTGCCCAATCTGCCACTCGAAGGCTCACAGAGTCAAACAATGCGAATACAATATATTGAACAGAGCCACTCCCACAGTCCGTAGCACGGACACCCAGCGTCCCCCACGCCGTACTGAACAAAGGAGGCAAGAAGATCGACCACGGTATATGGATCGCAACCCATGGGACGACCGGCACCACCGCAATCGCTGAAATCACAATGATTCCGGGGAAGACGAACCAGAGGACGAGGATTATCGTTGTCATCCGAGTTATGCTAAAGGAGGCCGACGCTACGAGAATCACCGGCCGAAAAACAAACGTGGCGGCTTCAATGGTTATCGTGGTAAGCCGTGGCAATATCGAGATCATCGGCATTACGACGAAAGCTCGGGAGATGAGCGACACCAAGAACAATGACGGGACCAACAACAACCACCGCGTGCATTCCGACAAACGAGGCCGGACTTTGAGGAGCAAGTTGCACCAGGGGATCGGCACACACCACCAGGAGCCAAGAAGGGTGAATCAAGCATCCATTGTTTTATTTGTCAGCATCCCGAACATTATGCCACGCAATGCCCAACACGCAAAGGCAAGGGGCCCGCCGTCAATACGATTACGGCGGAAGTGCAGCAAGTCACGACATGCCAGCAAACAAAAACGGTTGATTGCGCTGCGCAAGATGAGATACGACGACAAGCCCAGGCATGGGTGGAAAAAGCCAACGCGACCAATACAGAGTGCATGCGGAAGGAGTCCACAAATGCGAGGGAGCGAGCAGAGGATGAAGGACCGGTCGTAGACCCCATTTGGCAGGCATTAGCAGGCTGCGAGATAATGTTAACCATGGAGAAGTTCTTGCAGCTAGTCCCACGCTTCCACCCGACCATGGAAGAACGGGTGACGAGCATACCCGGGGTGAGCGTCGCTACAAACCTTACAGACGTTAGCGACGGACCGCCGGTAGTGGATCACCACAACCCAGCTATTACATTAATATTACACGGACAGGAAATTCCTAGATGCTTAATCGATGGCGGCTCAGGCGTCAATGTAATTAGCACGAAAACTTGCGAGCAGTTAGGCATTTCAGAATGGGAGGCTTGCCCATTCTGGCTCTGAATGGTAGATACCCGCTCAGTACGACCATTGGGGTTAATTCGGAAGATAGGCATTATCGTGGGTGGACATCGCTTCGACATCTCGGCGGTCGTCCTCGCCTTGGACGCCCTAGGGGCGTACCCAGTGCTTCTGGGCATACCATGGCTTCGGGCAGCAAATATCATGCAAAGCTGGCAACACAAGTGTATCAGTTTTCAACACGGACGCACCAAGGTTCGCGTACCTACGGAAGGAAGCACGCCACAACCCAAGGGTATAACACCATTATACGCAGAAGATATAAATATGTTGGCTGGGGCGGAGGATGCAGAATTAGAGGCATACCTAGATGAGCACCCACAGATCATTCCGTTGTTCGAAATCGACGTCATCGCAACCGCGGCAGAATATGCCACGGGCACTATTCTCCACGACGAAGCTTACGAATCAAACCCAGAGTCCATATTGGAACTCAGCAGAGCACGGGCGGCATTCGAAAGGGAAATGGAAATTTCACGACGAGTCACCGCCTCCGCCCTGGACAAAATAAATGTGGGTACGGAGTCGGAACCCCGTTTCCTCTACATCGCAAAGGAATTAAGGCCGGACCAGAGAAACATGATGATCGTACTACTCACGAAATATAAAGATGTGTTCGCTTGGGCTCACGAGGACATGAAGAGGTTAGATCCCAAGTTCTATCAGCATAAGATCAATTTAGCAACCAATGCAAAACCCGTCTAGCAACACAACTACCACATGAACTCGAACTACGCGACCCGCGTAAAAGAAGAAATTGACAAACTCTTGAAGGTGGGGTTCATACGGCCAGCTAAACAAGACACATGGTTAAGCCCGATAGTGGTCATTCCAAAGAAAAACGGCAAAATACAGGTATGCGTGGATTACCGAGAATTAAACGCTGTAACCATTACGGACGCATTCCCTTTACCCTTCACCGATAGCGTACTGGACGCCATCATAGGACATGAGATGTACAGTTTTTTAGATGGCTTCAGTGGGTATAACTAGGTACGCATGCATCCTGAAGACCAAGAAAAGACGGCATTTGTCACGGACTGGGGAGTCTATGTGGCAGTGGTCATGATGTTCGGGCTAAAGACAGCGCCGACAACATTTCAACGGACAATTACGGAGATCTTTGGGGAATACATTCCGGCGTTCATGCAAGTTTTTTTAGATGACTTTGCGGTATATGGGAAAACAATAGACCATTTTATGCACCTGCAATCGTGCCTGGAACGTTGCCGCACCACACGCTTAAGCCTGAATCCCGCGAAATGTGCTTTCGGCGTGACCAGCGGGACTCTCCTGGGCCATATAGTCAGCAAGGAGGGAATAGCGGTCGATCTGAACAAGATCTCCGCGATTACGCAAGCCAAAACTCCAACAAACGCGAAATCACTCGGCCGGTTTTTAGGACGAATACGGTGGCATAGTCGGATGATACGATATTTGGCGGACTTCGCCACATCGTTACATGGACTCCCTTCCAATGGACCGCAACGGAGGATAAGGCTTATGAGGCACTTAAGATAATGCTCACACAGGCCCCCGTCGTACAACCACCAGTTTGGGCAAAGCCATTCCACGTGTTCGTCGACGCCTCGGACATAGCAATAGGAAGTGCACTAATGCGGCTCACCAAGCCAAACTGGTACCAGCCAGTGTACTACGCTAGTCGCAAATTATCAACAGCAGAGCGTAACTATTCCACAACGGAGCGGGAGGCGCTAGGGATGATCTATAGCATCAATAAATTCCGGCATTATTTACTAGGGAGGAAGTTCACATTCCACGTGGATCATTCGGCGCTGCTGTATTTGGTGGAGAAACAAACCCTGATGGGGAAATTGGCGTGATGGATGCTGCTGCTTCAAGAATTCGATTTTGTAATCCAGCACCGACCAGGGACGCAACATGCAGTGGCAGATTTTTTGAGCAGACTCGAGAATGGAGAAACAGTACAAAAAGATGACGACGATTTTCCGGACGCCGACATCCTACGGGTAGCAGCACTAGCAGAAAGAACGGAATCGACCTTTCCGGACTAGTGGCTTATGGAAATGACATACTTTTTGACTACAGGACTGCCTCCACTACAATTACGCACGGACGAGAAGAAACAACTAGCCGTCCGAAGTCGTAACATCTGCCTCATAGAAGAAGTTTTATATCACAAAGGAAGTGACAACATTTGGCAACGTGGGGTACGTCAAGATGAGAAAGAAGTAGTTTTACAGGAGGCGCACTGCGGCACGGTAGGCGGCCATTACGCAGGCAATGTTACAACCCGGAAAATATGGCAGGCGGGCTTATGGTGGCCGACAACGCAGAAGGACACATCCGAGTATTGTAGAAAGTGTGATTTGTGTCAACGGATGGGCCAACCCACGGAGGGCGCAAGGATGCCACATCAGCCCTTATTACCGCTAGACCCCTTCCAAAAGTGGGGATTGGATTTTCTGGGCCCCTTCACACCAGCGGCAGCCCGTACGGGCAATAAATACATATTGGTAGCCACGGATTATTGCATCAAGTGGGTAGAAGCAAAGGCACTACGAGAAAATACGGTGGACGTCACAGCGAGATTCCTTTACGAGCACATCTGGTGCCGGTTCGGCTGTCCGATTGAGCTCATCAATGACTAGGGGAGTCACTTTCTCAATACGATGGTTCGGGAACTAACACATCATTAAGCCGTAGTCCATAAGAAGAGTACGCCATATTATCCACAAGCGAATGGGTTAGCGGAATCCACCAACAAGACGTCTTGAAGAAAATCTTCAATGAAAATAGAACGGACTGGGATACCAAATTACAGAGTGCGTTATGGGCGTACAGAACCAGCTACAAAACAAGCATACAATCAACACCGTTTCGACTAGCGTTTGGGTTGGAGGCTGTGATGCCGGTCAAATTTCAGGTACCCAGTTTGTGGATTCATGTACGGGACCGACTATCAGAAGCCAAGTCGAAGGAGGTACGGCTCCACCAGCTACTCAAACTTGGGGAAAACGCGTACACAGCATGCCTGTGTTGGAGCAGGAACAACGACGATGTAAAGCGTTTGTGGATTGACATCGGAACGCAACGGAAAAGGAGTTCGTTGTCGCTCGAGCGGTGCTGGTTTTCCAAACCCGCATGGGCCATATGCTAGGGAAATTACGCTTCCGCTGGACTGGCCCATACTGGATAATTGGAGCGGAACAAGGCACGTCCCAACTAGGTACGCTGGCCGGGAAAGTAGTATGGCAAAAGGTGAATGGGTTTTGCCTTAAACCTTACCGGGGCTCTACGCCACCTAACCCATTCACCGCCAAATAGGACAAAGCCGAAGAACCCACGACGTAAATGGACAGCCCCACTTGTACCATAATGTAAAAATAGGTTGTATATAACCGTTACAAAAAAAATAAAAAATAAAAAAAAAGAGAAGATAGCGACACTATTAAAAGGACTAAATGCATGCACAGACTCCTAGTTCAAGAACACGCGGCATCACGATGGCTCACAACCCAAGGAACCCTAAGCCACAAAAAGAAGGAAATAGAAGATCTTCTGCACAAAACAGAAACCCACCTTCTAACTATCAGCGCTCCCATCACTCCCCCCCCTCACCTTCCTCTCCATCCTATCACAAAGCTCCAGCCCACCGCAAGCACCAGTCTCCTTCCCATGAACCTACTCTGGCGATGCCGATCTTCATCTCTACTACCTTATGCCGATGGCTCGTGGAGAAACGCCTGGATGGGTACATCCGGGTCGCAGAGGCACCCCCACACCCGGACGCCATGGACGTCGCCAAGGCCTATAGAACGAAGCAGATCCCGGATCCCTTCTTTCGTGAAGTTGTCAAGTTCCTGTTAGAGGTCAGTTGCGTACATGTCAACACATATGGGATGCCCAAACAGAAGGCGGGCATCATTATCGATACCTTTGAAGGGCGTGCGGTCGATTGGGGGGTCATCACAGGGCCGGCATTAAGGGAAGGCCTGCATGTGTATCAGGCAGGAGAAAAGCTCACGCCGATCATACAACAGTACCTTACGGTACTATTCCCACCCCGAGGCCTGCCGACACCACAACCTAGTCGACCCACGCCCTCGCCTCGATCCGCGAAGACCGGAACTGGAACCGGCCAAGACCCCGAATCGGATTCGAATGAAGAGCAAATGGAGGAGCCGGTTACCGAAGCCCAGACACAGAGATATCATCTCAGAGAGAGAAGGCCCCCCCGGACATTTCCAGAAAGCTTCGAAGAAGTGAAGGATGACACCCACATCCGAAAATGGTTAAGTGCCATGCAGGATGAGATGGATTCCCTACATGAGAACCATACGTACGAATTGGTGGAGTTGCCGAAAGGAAAGCGGGCACTCCGAAATAAGTGGGTGTACAATTTGAAACCGGGAGATGCTGGCAACCCCACGAGATACAAAGCCAGGATCGTGGTGAAGGGGTTCCAACAGAAGAAGGGCGTGGACTTCGACGAGATATTTGCCCCGGTAGTAAAGATGACCTCCATCCAGACGGTGCTGAGTATAGCGGCAAGCATGGACCTCGAGGTAGAGCAGCTAGATGTGAAGACAACATTCCTTCATGGCGACCTCGAAGAGGAGATCTACAAGCAGCAAACGGAAGGATTCGTGGAGAAAGGGAAGGAGCACCTGGTATGCCAGTTGAAGAAGAGCCTGTACCAACTGAAGCAGGCTCCCCGACAATGGTACCGGAAGTTCGACTCCTTCATGATCGATCAAGGGTACCATAAGACGCAGGCCGATCACTGCATGTTTGTGAAAAAGTTCGAAGGAGGCAACTTCTTGATACTCTTTCTGTATGTGGATGACATGTTGATCGTTGGACGGGACCAAGTCAAAATACGGATGCTGAAGAAGGCTCTCAACCGGACCTTCTCAATGAAAGACTTGGGTCCGGCAAGACAGATGTTGGGGATGCATATCATCCGGAGCCGGCCATCGAAGCAATTGTGGTTGTCACAGGAGAAGTACGTGACAAAGGTGCTTCGGCAGCTCAACATGTTGGAAACGAAACCGGTCGGATCAACACTCCCGGCAAACTACAGATTATCCGGTAAGCGAAGCCCGAAAATGAAAGTAGAGAAGGCTGATATGATGAAGGTTCCATATGCCTTTGCTGTTGGGAGCTTAATGTACGCAATGGTGTGTACCCGACCGGATATAGGATATGTAGTCGGAGTGGTGAGCCGGTTTATGAGCAATCCCGACAAGGAGCACTAGAACGCGGTCAAATGGATACTCCGGTACTTGAAGGGCACTTTGAACATGTGTCTCCGATTCGGCTCCGATAAACCTCAACTTGACGGTTTTACCGATTCGGACATGTCGGCTGATGTGGATACCAGCCGGTCTACATCCGGGTATGTAATGACATATGTAGGGGGAGCTGTTTTGTGGCAGTCGAGGCTGCAGAAAACGATTGCGATGTCAACCACGAAGGCGGTGTACATGGCGGCAGTGGAAGCCGGTAAGGAAATATTATGGATGAAGGACTTCATCGGAGAGCTCGGTATTCGGCAAGATGAATATCGGCTCTACTGCGACAGTCAAAGTGTCATTCCCCTTGCTAAGAATGCGGCCTACCATTCCTGGACAAAGCATATCCAGCGAAGGTAATACTGGATCCGGACACACGGACAACACGTCCCGCCCAGCCAAACACACGGACAACGCAGGAAGAACGGCCGACACGTCCCGTGGAAGTAGCCCTAGAGTCGGACACCGAAACACGGCAGGATAGCCCAAGACCGAAACGGTATAGATTGGACAGGAAAGATTGGCAGGGATTGGTCAAAGATGTCCCCACGGTAACAGAGACAATTACCGAAGGCGATGGCCCCACAGCTACGGAGCCCAATACCACCTTCGAAATCATCCGAGAGCCACGAACGATCATTACGACCCAGTCCCAACGAGGGAAAGCCGTATTGACGGCGGAAAGTGAGGTTTTGACATATCCAGATATCCCAGATATGGCCCATGAGTTCAGCGCCCTCTTACAGTTCGGCACCTCTTTTGAGCTCATGAATTCCTGGCAACACAACAAATAAAAGCCTCCCAACGAATGGCCGAGGAGCACACGGAGCACCAGATGATCTAGCGCGCCCTAACACAAACGACAGAGAGCGACGATGAGGACCGGCTAGCCAAGGTCGGCAGACAGAGGAACGTCGGGGTACGCCGAGTGGGGATGGAGCTACCCCCACTAAACACGGCCCTAGTCGAAGTCCATAGCGAACTGGCAAAGGTCAGCACGGGCGCCAAGGAGATGGCCATTAAAAATAAGAATGTCTGGAAGAAGGTGAAAATGACCCAAGCCGAGCTGCAAAAAGCCAACGAATGCATCGCGGAGTTGGAAGTTAACGCGACGACGGCGCAACACGCAACTCCGCCACCAAACCACGCCATCGACACTTTGAAGGAAGAAATCGAGGCTCAGACCGCCATTGCCTCAAAAGCGAAAAGGGTCGTGCAACTAGCGGAATCAGAAATTGACCACCTTCGAGCTAAACTACGTCAATCCTCAGACAGAGAAAAGGAGACCCGGGCTAACGGACGTAAGGTAGTAAAAACCCTTAAAGAGAAACTCGCTATGGAGGTAGCTCAGCACATCCGGACAAAAGACGAAAACGCCCAATTACGGGATGAAGCGAAGCAATCGGAGGTGGCAATCACGGGACTCCGGGCCTTATTAGAGAAAAAGAAGGTATGGTTCGATGAGCAGCTGGTGGTCGAATAGGAAAGAAGGCATCAACTCAAATCTGCCTAAACAATGAAATGGGGAAATTAGAAGAACAAGATGCAAAGGAATCCCAGCTGTGGGCGGGCTTGGAGACCACATACGAAGAAGCGGCGGCGGTAAGGCAGCAAGAAATTGCAAACCTCCAGAAGTTGATGGAGGACGCACGCAACCGTTGCCAAGCCATCACAGACAACGTGTGTATCCTTCTCCAAACAAATCGGGAGAGGTTCACAGTGCAATTGAAAATGGCACTGGACAAAGGATGGATGGCGTGGGCAACCCAAGCAGCGGAATTGCACGCGTATCGTGCGGACTAGGAGAACCGGCGAAAAGACGGTCGAGGTTCTTATAAACTAAATGAGAAGAGCATTGCGGTCGTACACGAGAACCTAGCGCAAGACTATCGTGCGCTAGCGGACAAACATTCCAAAGAACTCGCGCAGCTCTTAGATGATTTTGGTGAAAGCCAGGAGGAGCTATTTCAGCATATCACACAAGCCGGCAACATGCGAACAAATGAGGAAGCCAGGGCGACGCCGATTCCGGGCACGGCCGAAGAAGAGGAACCTCAGGCAGATCACCAGAAATTACAACGATGATGAATAACGCAGACCAACGAGCGGAGTCCCCCATAGTACCAAACAACGAAACCATTGCCCAAGAGGAGGTCCATCCGCAGAAGCCGACGCTATCGTCGGACCACACGGAGAACGGTGCGTGCCAGGCGGAATCGCAGTCCCACTCCCCGGAACATACAAAGACGGCTGACACCACGAAGGAAGTAACGATTGAGACAGAGCCAGGGCCGACCGCAATCACGACAACGGCGGGGCCCAACCCACTAGCTCAAGAAGAGCCCACAGAACCTGGACCGCCCACACACGACGACTGCGACACCGGGAGAAACCATTTCGACCAAACAGGGGAGCCACACCACGATGCACCTATGGGCCCCACGTTGCCTCCGGACGTGAACACCGTAGCAGAGCCAAACATCCGGGCCATTTTGGAAGAAGATTAACGGGATGGGTCCGACGTGCCAGGGCACTGTCCACCAGACGTGCCAGGTGTTGTCCGCTGGAATAGTAACCGACGGACAAGAGCGTAGGAATAAGAAATAATATAAGAAGCGTGAACGGCTAAATAGACTCTGCGTATATAAAGGGCAGAAAACCTCCGATAGAGGGGGCGTGTAATTTGAATTGTAAAGAAGCGTATTGTAATAGAATTCTATCTTCTCTGAAAGTCTGTGTATAGCTATGGCTCATCTACTATGTGTCTGGAATACCTGAGCGTGAAAGAACGTAAGTGTAACCATTGTTAAGGAGTCGGTTGTAGCCGTCTGCCTTATACGTGTTAGGAAACAGATCCCTCCGGATGAGTACCCAGAAACGGAAGACCCGGTGAGAACTAGATGTGGTGTACCCGGCAAGCGCTGGATGACGAGTACCCAGCTACTGAAGACCCGGTGAGAACCGGATGAAGTGTGCCCGGCAAGCACCGAATGATGCAGGCCCAGTGAGAAGTGCTTACCGGATGAAGGGACATATTTGTAAATAGCCAAAAAGTCATATTAGTATAAATATGACTTAGGGCAAACAAAGAATAGTGATGTTGTTGTTATTCTTGTTGGCGCAAGATTAGTGCGTGCAACTGTGTATAGAGAGAGTGAGAGAAAGGAAGAGGTCGTTGCCTCTATTGTAACCGCCGCCTGTGGCAAAGATAGAAAGCTCGAGGTCGTTGTTTCGGTGCTTTACCATTTTGTACATTTTGACATAGTGATAGTTTGTAGTCTATGGGCTGCCGTGGTTTTTCCCATATTTGGGTTTTCCACGTAAAAATCCTGTGCACTCTTCTCTTCAATGTGGCGTGCATTCGTTCCCGTTTTTCTATGTATGATTCTAAGCTCGGTTGTGGCCGAGCGTTGCGCATAGGGAGCGTGTAGTTCCTGTCAAAGTGGTATCAGAGTGAAACGACACAGAAGATGGACGAATCGTTGGGCGGCATGTTCAAGCTCACCGACTCAAACTATTCAGTGTGGAATTCGAAGATGAGCGACATGCTCGTGGTTAAAGATCTTTGGTTGCCGGTTCAGTTCGGGGACAAGAGACTGGACAAAATCGACGCCACGATATGGGAGGTGATGCACATGAAGACAACGGCGTACATACGGTGCTCGATAGACATGAGCCTATACAACAACTTCAATGAAGAGAGCAAGGCTCATGAGCTCTGGGAGAAGATCAACATTATGTTTCAGAAAAAAAATGATGTTATCCAGGTCTCGGTATTTCGGAAGCTAGTAAGACTCTGGTACTAAGATGGCTCCAGCATGGCGGAGCACATGAATGCCTTCTAGGGGCTGATACACCAGGCAACATCATTGGAAGTACCTCTCGCCGACGAGGTACTAGCGCTACTCCTACTCGGTTCCCTCCCGGATAGCTAGGAGATGTTGGTTGTCACTTTGGGCAACGCCGGGCCGGAAGGGAAATGGCTATCCCTAGCAAGAGTGAAGTCGAGCTTACTAGATGAGGAGGCGCGTCGGAAAGATAAGGATACAAGCTCTGACTCCAAAGTGCTCCTTACTGAATCGGAACGCGGAAGACAAAGGAACCGTAGTCCCCAGAACCGGGAAAAGTCGGGAACACGGTCAAAGTCAAGGGGGAGGCCTACTTGCTTCTATTGCGGCTAGCCGAGACACTTCCAGAAGGACTGTCGGCATTTCCGAAAAGACAAGGAAACCGACGGTACCGATTCGAAGCGGACACCGGACCGGAACGGTAAAGACCGGAGGGGGCCGGACCGGAAGGGAACGACGGCAATTGCGGCAAGTGAAGAGGAGTTGATGCTCATCACCGAGGAGAGTGAGATAAACCTTGCCGGCGATGAGATGACCTGGGTGGTCGACTCCGGAGCGTCGTTCCACCTTACCCCGGACCGGAAGTGCTTCTCATCCTACTCAGCCAGTGATCACGACTGTGTCCGGATGGGGAATGAAGGTACATGCCGAATTGTCGACATAGGAGACGTGTGGTTGATTGACCATACCAACCGGATGCAAGTTGTTGCTGAAGGATGTCTGACACGTTCCGGAGGTTCGTCTGAACTTGATATCAGCCGGTCGGCTAGATGATGAAGGCTACACGGGTAGCATCCGGAACGGTGTTATGAAGTTCAACAAAGGGAGCCTGATTGTGGCTCGGGCCTGGAAGGTAAACACATTGTACCTGATGAATGCCCGATTATGTCCGGAGGAAGTGAACGTGGCATCCAACACTGCCGATGAGCTGTGGCACAAGAGGCTGTGTCACATGAGCAAGAAGGGGATGAAGAGGCTTGCAGACGACAACCTCATTCCAATGAAGAACGTGCACTGATTGTCTGGCTGGAAAGCAAAACCGGACCTCCTTCCGATCGAGGCCACCGATGAGACGTAATGCACCGCTAGAGTTGGTGCATACTGATGTGTGTGAAGTGGACACGAAGTCACATGCAGGATCGCAGTACTTCGTGATGTTCATAGATGACCACAATCGGAAGCTGTGGGCCACACCATTGAAGACAAAGGATCAGGTGTTATCCGTCTTCAAAGAGTTCCATGCGAGAGTGGAAAGAGAATCCAGCCAGAAGCTCAAGGCGGTTCGAGCAGATAACAGAGGTGAATACCGGGGGCAGTTCGAGGAGTACTGTCGCTCGAAGGGAATCCGGCTCGAATTTACCATGCCGAAGACGCCGGAACTAAACGGGTTGGCCGAAAGGATGAACCGGATCATAATGGAAAGGGTCCGGAGTATATGCTAGGGCATGCAAAGTTACCCAAGACGTTTTGGGTTGAGGCGTTGTCGACAGCGACGTATGTGATAAACAGATCACCCTCAGTGCCCTTGGATGGAGACACACCGCAGAAGGTGTGAACCGGTAAGGTGTCCTACCGGCATCTGAAGGTGTTCGGGTGTCTCGCATACGTGCATGTAGCTAAGGACCAGAGAGGAAAGTTAGATCCAAAGACCCGACCATGCATATTCCTCGGTTACAGCGACGATGAGTTCGGCTACCGACTGTGGGACCTGGTCGACAAGAAGCTATTCCAGAGTCGATATATTATCTTCATGGAGGAAAAGACGCTCACCGACTGGGAGTCGGAGAAGAAGATAATGACCTCTGAGTCGACCGGTAAGGATCGATTCTACGATGAGTAGACCCAACCGGCAAGAGACCGATTAGCACTCCAGGAACCAACCGGTTACGGTGAGTATACCGAACCGGCAGAAGAAGTAGACGAAGCTGAAACCGGAACCGGCCAATACCCCGAATCGGATACGGATGATGAGCAAATGGAGGAGCCGGTTACCGAAGCCCAGAGATGGAGATATCCTCTCAGAGAGAGAAGGCCCCCCCGGACATTTCCGGATGCAGAGCATGTGCTGCTAACCGATGAGGGGGAGCCAGAAAGCTTCGAAGAAGTGAAGGATGACACCCACAGCCGAAAATGGTTAAGTGCCATGCAGGATGAGATGGATTCCCTACATGAGAACCATACGTACGAATTGGTGGAGTTGCCGACAGGAAAGCGAGCACTCCGAAATAAGTGGGTGTACAAGTTGAAACCGGGAGATGCCGACAACCCCACGAGATACAAAGCCAGGATCGTGGTGAAGGGGTTCCAACAGAAGAAGGGTGTGGACTTCGACGAGATATTTGCCTCGGTAGTAAAGATGACCTCCATCCGGACGGTGCTGAGTATAGCGGCAAGCATGGACCTTGAGGTAGAGCAGCTAGACGTGAAGACAACATTCCTTCACGGCGACCTCGAAGAGGAGATCTACATGCAGCAATCGGAAGGATTCGTGGAGAAAGGGAAGGAGCACCTGGTATGCCGGTTGAAGAAGAGCCTGTACAGACTAAAGCAGGCTCCCCGACAATGGTACCGGAAGTTCGACTCCTTCATGACCGATCAAGGGTACCACAAGACGCAGGTCGATCACTGCGTGTTTGTGAAGAAGTTCGAAGGAGGCAACTTCCTGATACTCCTTCTGTACGTGGATGACATGTTGATTGTTGGACGGTACCAAGTCAAAATACGGATGCTGAAGAAGGCTCTCAACCGGACCTTCTCAATGAAAGACTTGGGTCTGGCAAGACGAATGCTGGGGATGCATATCATTTGGAACAGGCCATCCAAGCAATTGTGGCTGTCACAGGAGAAGTACGTGACAAAGGTGCTTCAGCTGTTCAACATATTGGAAGCGAAACCGGTCGGATCAACACTCCCAACAACCTACAGATTATCCGGTAAGCAAAGCCCGAAGATGAAAGCAGAGAAGGCTGATATGATGAAGGTTCCATATGCCTTTGCCGTTGGGAGCTTAATGTACGCAATGGTGTGTACCCGACTGGATATAGGATATGTAGTCGGACTGGTGAGCCGGTTTATAAGCAATCCCGGCAAGGAGCACTAGAACGCGGTCAAATGGATACTCCGGTACTTGAAGGGCACTTTGAACATGTGTCTCCGATTCAGCTCCGGTAAACCTCACCTTGACGGTTTTACCGATTCGGACATGTCGACTGATGTGGATACTAGCTGGTCTACATCCGGTTATGTAATGACATATGTAGGGGGAGCTGTTTCGTGGCAGTCGAGGCTGCAGAAGACGGTTGCGCTATCAACCACAGAGGCGGAGTACATGGCATCTGTGGAAGCCGGCAAGGAAATATTATGGATGAAGGACTTCATCGGAGAGCTCGGTATTCAGCAAGATGAATATCGGCTCTACTGCGACAGTCAAAGTCTCATCCACCTTGCTAAGAATGCGGCCTACCATTCCTGGACAAAGTATATCCAGCGAAGGTATCACTGGATCCGGGAAAGAGTAGATGACCAGGAGTTCGCGCTGACGAAGATCCACATGGCCGAGAACGGGTCAGATATGCTGACCAAAGTACTAATACCCGACAAGCTGGATGCATGCCGGAAGCGGGTCAGACTAGTAAGACATCCCATGCCGGAGTGAAGGGGAAGTTTGTCAGGAAACAGGTCCCTCCGGATGAGGAGTACCCGGAAACGGAAGACCCGGTGAGAACCGGATGAGGAGTACCCGGCTAGGGAAGACCCGGTGAGAACCGGATGTGGTGTATCCGGCAAGCACCGGATGACGAGTACCCGGCTATGGAAGAGCCGGTGAGAACCGGATGAAGGGTGCCCGGCAAGTGTCGAATGATGCAGGCCCGGTGAGAAGTGCTCACCAGATGAAGGGACATATTTGTAAATAGCCATAAAGTCATATTAGTATAAATATGACTTAGGGCAAACAAAGAATAGTGATGTTGTTGTTATTCTTGTTGGCACAAGATTAGTGCGTGCAATTGTGTACAGAGAGAGTGAGAGAGAGGAAGAGGTCGTTGCCTCTGTTGTAACCGCCGCTTGTGGCAAAGATAGAAAGCTCGAGGTCGTTGTTTCGGTGCTTTACCATTTTGTACATTCTGACATAGTGATAGTTTGTAGTCTGTGGGCTGTTGTGGTTTTTCCCGTATTTGGGTTTTCCACGTAAACATCCTGTGTACTCTTGTCTTCACTGTGTCGTGCATTCATTATGTGTATGATTCTAAGCTCGGTTGTGGCCGAGCGTTGCGCATAGGGAGCGTGTAGTTCCTGTCAATACGTTGATAGGTTACGGGGAACATTCTCCTACGCATTACGCATAGACGCCCCATTCGTTGTTCCACAACTAGTTGGAGGTCTAGGTCAAAGGACTGACTGCAAACCGTGTTCCTAATCGGTAACAATCGGTATTCAGCATACAATCGGAAGCTAACCGGGCTCACTCTAACTCAGCAAGATTTGGGAAGGCCGGCATAACGCACCTATCCAGAACCGGTTACATCCCCAAACTCTCCTTCTCAGATCACCAATTTTGCGAGCATTGCCAATACGGCAAATAGGTAGCCGCATCACACCCGACATCAGCACCAAGAGAATCGAGTCCCCTCGATTTGGTCCACTCGGACATCTGTGGCCCGATGCCACATTAGTCTCGCGGAGGTGCTTCATACTTCGTCAGTTTTATTGACGATTCGACTTGGAAGGTGTGGGCTTACCCCATTAGAACCAAAGATAAGGTGTTCTCAATCTTCTCCGAATGGCTTGCAATGGTCGAAAATGAGACCGGTTGGAAACTGAAATGTCTCCGAACCGACAATGGAGGAGAATTCAAGTCAGAAGAATTCGTCAAATTTTGCCGGGAATGTGGCATTCGACGTGAATATATGGCACCCTATAGTCCAGAGCAGAACGGAATTGCTGAACGCATGAATCGAACGATTCAAGAACACATAGTATCCATGCTCCAACACTCCGAACTATCGGATGGCTTTTGGGCGGAGGCTCTACTTACGGCAGTACACATAATAAATATGTCGCCAAGTAGACCTCTAGGACTTCACATACCTCAGGAAATATGAACCGGCAATAAGCCGAATTATGACAAGCTGAGGATCTTCGGTTGCAAGGCATACGCCCTCATATCGAAAGACGATAGCCGGAAACTCGAACCAAGATCAAGGAAATGCATTTTCCTTGGGTATGGACCCAACGGCGAGATCGGATACGACTCTGGGACCCTTAGCACAAACAAATTGTCCGAAATTCGGACGTTGTGTCCAACGAGTCGGCTATGCATAAAATGGCCAAAAGGCCTATTGAAGTCCGAAGGGTAATATTCTCCGAAATGCCAACCCTTCATGAAGTCCCAACCCACAATGCAAGATCAATTTCACAGGTAACCGACACCTCCCGCACTGAATCCACTGATTCAGCACAACCGAGTGACTCGGCTTCCGACCAATCGACATTGCCACCCGGTGCAACTAGTCTAGTCGTACCTCGCAGATCCGAGAGACTGTCGCAACCTCCAGAGAGGTACTCTCCCGGAATTTTCTTTACCGACGCCGGCAAACCGACGTCTTACGAAGAAGCATCTGCATCTGCCGATTCAGCCACATGGCATCTGGCAATGGAGTCGGAAATGCACTCCATTCGGGCAAACAAGACTTGGGACTTGGTCGAATTACCGAAGAATCGACGTGCTCTTCCATGTAAGTGGGTCTATCGACTAAAAGAGACGTTTGACTCGACCAACCCAAAGTACAAGGCCAAACTAGTTGCGAAGGGATTTCAACAGGAATATGGTGTCAACTTCGATGAAATATTTTCAGCACTGGTGAAAATGACGACCCTTCGTTTCATGCTCGGCATCGTGGCCGCCGACAACTTGGAGCTGATTCAGCTAGATGTAAAAACGGCATTCCTCCACGGTGACCTACAAGAGGAAATCTATATCGAGCAACCGAAAGGCTTTGTGGCATCCGGCCAGGAACATCTAGTATGCCGACTCAGGAAGAGTCTCTACGGCCTAAAACAGGCACCCCGACAGTGATACAAGAAGTTCGACGACTTCATCCAATCGATCGGCTTCTCAAAGAGCGATGAGGACCACTGTCTCTTCACCAAAACAGCTCAAGACGGGTCTCTTGTCTTCCTCATCATCTACGTGAATGACATGCTACTCTTCGGTCGGCATGCCGAAGAGTTCACTGAACTCGTTCGGAAACTGCGGTTGAAGTTTGCCATGAAGGACCTCGGTTCGGCAAGACACATACTTGGTATGAAGATTAGTCGGCATCGCGATAAATGACAACTTTTCTTGTCTCAAACCGACTACATCGGATGTGTCTTGGAACGCTTCAATATGCAATCGGGCAAGTCTGCTTCGACCCCGCTCCCCACTAACCTTCGGCTGTCTCAGCGAGACTGCCCGACACTCGGTACAGAGGGGGAAGATATGAAGTTGGTACCGTATGCAGCGGCAGTCGGCTCACTTATGTACACGATGGTCACAACACGGCCTAATATTTCTCACGTCGTAGGAGTCGTCAGCAAATTCATGCACAACCCCGGCCGATCGCACTGGAACGCGGTCAAGCATGTGTTCAGATATCTAGCTGGCACAAAAGACCACGACATTCTTTTTGGCCCGAACTCAACCTCAGGCGTACTCGGTTATACCGACTCGGACTTCGCCGGTTGTGTGGACAGTTGGAAATCAACAACCAAATATTGTTTCAAATTCGGCAATGGAGCAATCTCGTGGAAGTCGAAACTTCAGGAGTGCACAGCCACCTCAACGACC
This sequence comes from Azolla caroliniana, assembly GCF_043228905.1. Classification (NCBI taxonomy): domain Eukaryota; kingdom Viridiplantae; phylum Streptophyta; class Polypodiopsida; order Salviniales; family Salviniaceae; genus Azolla; species Azolla caroliniana. The sequence continues at coordinate 15,689,907 of NW_028230436.1, forward strand.
GAAGCGGAATATGTAGCTACATACGACGCGGCAAAAGAAGCTTTATGGCTTGGTCGGCTAGCGCACATGTTTCGACAAGTCGACCTCGACTCAGCTCCAGTTGTCTACAGTGACAGTCAGGGTGTTGTTGCTTTGTCAAAGAATCTGGTTCACCACAACGCCTCCAAGCATATCGTCGTTCGATATCACTTCATTCGGGACTGCATCATTTCAGGGAAAATCGGTCTCGAGAAAATATCCACAACCGATAATGTCGCAGATGGAATGACCAAGTGTCTTTCGGCGGATCGATTCTGGTCCATTCGGCACTAGATGGGCGTAACGAAATATCGGTCTGGTTAAAGTCGGACACATAGCACAGGATGGTTTCGGACCACTGACATCGGTTCTTTAAGGATCGGCTTCAACTCTTCTGACCCGACCGGTTTGGTCTTCTATCTTCGGACGAATTTGCCGAGGCGTTTGCGGGCCATTTCATCTACTCCATTGGTGATCTCTACTCCGGATATGACCAATTCCAGTTGGCAATCGACAGTCGTGACATTACAACCATGAGGACTCCGATCGGGCTCGTGTGGATGTGTACCTTACCTCAAGGTGCAACGAACTTGGTGGCTCATATGGTGAATGCCATGAACAAGGTCTTGAAGGATTGCATCATGGACATCACGATGCCATTCTTGGATGATATTATGATAAAAGGATGTTCGGATGAGGAGAAAGATGAATCGAAAGATAAGGAAGGGTGTAGAAAGTTTGTCGCGGATCATATGAAAGATTGCGAGAAGGTGCTTCAAAGGCTCCAAGATGCGAATTTGACATTTTCGAGAGAAAAGTCCGCATTCGGCCAACCGGAGATCTTGGTGGTAGGTCACTTGTCTGGGGCATATGGCCGGAAGCCTTCGCCATCCAAGGTGAACACGATCTAGGACATGAAAGAAGAATGCGTAAACCAAACGGAGGTTTGAAGGTTCCTTGGAGCATGCACGTTTTATCATATCTGGATTCCGCACTATGCTCATGGTGCCGAGCCATTATATGGACTACTAAAGAAAAGAATGATGTTCGAATGGCGAAGCAAGCATACAAACGCGATGCGAAGATTGAAGAAACTACTTCTTGAAGCTCCAACACTAAGAAAGGCCGACTATACCGAAGGGAAGACGATCTATGTGACTGTAGATACGAGCCCAACCGGAATCGGGTGGGTCATCAATCAAGAAGGAGAAGATAATGCGCGGTATGCCATCCGGTTCAGAGCAAAGGTTCTCAGCGAATGACAACGAGGATACGCCCAAGTCAAACAGGAACTTTGGGGTATTGTGTTGGCAGTGAAGACGGACAAAGACTACTTGATCGGGTTAGAAGTGATAATTGAAACAGATTGTCTCCTAATCCGCAAGATGATCTCAGGATGTGCGACACCAAATCTAGCTATGCTAAGGTGGATCACTTATATTAAATCTTTAAACCTAGAGATCCGCCACATTGCAGGAAAGATGAACACCATCGCTGACATGTTGTCGAGGGCAAGATTTGAGAATGAAGGTGACATGGTTTCGGAAGATGAAGACATCACCCTTGACCTCTTCAAGATGGCTCGACTATCGGCAAAAGACAAGGGCACGCTAACCCTCCAAGCCTTCAACGAGGACAAGTACAAAGGGGAGTGGTTACTAATCGGCAGATTCCTAAGATCAATGACGACGGATGCTTCGTTGACGAAGGAGGATGCCCTACGAATCCGGAAGAAATCTTACCAATACTTCTTGAAGGGAGGATTCCTTTGGCGACACCCAAAAAGAAGGACAGGAATACCACATCGAGTGGTGGTGAAGAAAGAAGAGCAAGTGGTGGTAATGACCGAATTCCACGAGAGTGCATGGGCAGGTCATAGAGGAACATGGGCGACATTCGAGAAGTTGAAGGAGAAGTATTGGTGGCCAAGCATGTACAAAGATGTACTCCATTTCGTGTCCACATGCGAAACATGCCAAGTACATTCGAATATACATCATCGTGATGAGCTACGACCGACATACCTGCTCACCATACACTTCAAATGGATGGTGGATCTGGTCTCAATGCAATTGGGAGTGGGACAAATGAAGTACTTAGCTCTGGCAAGAGAAGACTTGACAAATCAAGTGGAAAGACGGGCCTTGACAAATAAGACGACGTCGACTGTTTGCAAATTTCTACTCGAAGAGGTTGTCTGCCGATACGGATGTGTGGGAAAGATAGTTGTCGACCGAGGGGAGTTGGATGCACATGAAGCAACAGAGCTTTTCAAACGACTAGGCGTGAAGCTCTGCCTCACGATTGCCTACAATCCAGAAACGAATGGGAAGATCGAGCGAGGGCATGGACCTATCGTCAAAGCCATCGTACGAGCATGCAATGGTCGAGTCGGGAATTGGCCACGACTATTGCTCTATGCCCTGTGGGCTGACAGAATGACACACAACTCGGTGATAGGGTATATGCCAACGAAGCTTATGTATGGACAAAAGCCGGTAATGCCCATCGAAAGGATGATCGCCTCATGGGTAGCAATACCATGGGAGAACGAGATGAGCCGAGAAGAGTTATTAGCGGCATAGATAAGGCAACTTGAAAGAAGACCTGAAGATCTAGAAAAAGCGCGAAAGATGATGGAGGCAACCCAAGTGAAGAAAAAAATTCGGTTCGACAAGATGCATCGACTGCGTCCCAAGAAAATCGAAGAAGAACATTAGGTATTGGTCTATGACAGTAGCCTTGACAATCAACACAGTACAACGAGAAAGTTCACAAGAACATGGTTCGGACCGTATGTGGTGACAAGTGCCAACGATAATGCCACATACCACCTTGCGAAGCTAGACGGATCAAGGTTGGTTGTACCCATTGCGGGGAAAAGAGTAAAGATTTTCAAGAAAAGACAAGACGAGGATCCTGACCACGATCACCCCGAAGATGAAGATAATAGGATGGATGTGAATGAGGACGTGGAAGAATCTTATTGATCACTGTAGCTGAAATCTCGCACTCTCTCTTCTTGGGACGTACCGGAGGACGTGCGGTTTGGTGGGGCTGGATGTCGTGAAGATTTTTGGCGATAGTGTGAAACTTGTGAGGAACATATGAAATCGAGTGTGGTTCTTCTCACGAAATATAAAACAATAATAGTGAAGATACTATTTTAAATAAGTTTAATATCTTGGTACAAAAAGATGGAGGTCTTGAAGAGCTTTTGAATGCACTTTGCTACATAACAAACAATCAACTAAGTGTGAAGTTATGTGGGTATGAAGTTGCGAAAAAAGAAAAGAAAAGAAAAGAAAAACAAACTTGTGAGATGTCCCACATAGATAGGACAAACAAGGATCCTACAATATATAAAGCAAAGCCAAAAGCTATTATTTTGTGTTTATGTGTGGAGCATAGAAAGTTCAAGTTGACTTGAATCAAGCTAATCAAATGAATGGGTGTGGCCTAGCTACTTGCAAAGGTTTTGGCCAATCAAAACCGGACCGGCGGCGGCCGGCATCCGGCATCTGGCAACCAATGGCGGCAACCGGAATCGAAACCGGCTTGGGATGCAGACCAGGTCGAGATGCGATGACTAGCTAGTGACGGAACCGGTTAGGGTTGCGAAGCAAACGGGTGCAAATCAGACGAATAGGTTGATCGCGGTGCATGGTGTCTTAAAGATATTTGGTGTAATTACAAGACCAAAAGTCTAATAGTAATTTGTATTTGTGCTTTAAAAAGGGATGTATGCAAGACTTGAACATTGCACCTCTAAGTTGTATGCAAGAATTGAACATTGCACCTCTAAGTTGAGAGTCTATAGGCTTACCATTAAGCCAAATCATTTTCTTTAAAGATATATTTTTTATCATTATACTTTTACATGTAATTCTCCTACATGAGAGCTTAGATGATGACATGGCAAGCATGCATTTCATGCATTCCGTGCATGTCTTGCACCCTCACATGCACCATATGTATGGGGGCATCTATAAAAGAGTGGAGGAATCAGGCAAAGAGGGAAGGGGAAAAAAAAATTGGAATGTAAATTTTGGGGAAAATAATAAGAAAACTCGTTATCCTATTGATATATCTTGTCTCTCAAATCTAAAGTCAAGCGTTCAATCTTTATCTTAATCTCTCTCTTTCAATCTATCTTAAATACTTTCTCACTAAAGCTAGTGCAAACTTCGAATCCTTCCGGTCCAGGACCCCGGTGGTTCCGCCTCACGATCTGCACCTAGTGACGGATCTTCACGACAATGTCTCGAATGTGGCTAAGTATGTGCTCGTGGACACATGTTGCTAAACAATACATGACTTGACTCGTCGCTTGCTCCCATGTTGAATAGTCGGCGGTCATTGAGTCGAGTCGATTTTCTTGTGCGTCGTTGATGTAGCTCTAATACCATTGGCCGACAAGGTATTGGTTCATCTTGTACTCCCAAGATGAATAATTGCTCGGTCTAGCCTTTCACTAGGGAGTGAGCTACCCATTTGTGTGTTCATTTGGATGTAGCGTCTTCCTTTTTTGATATCCTTCCCTCGATCACGTACTCGTGCTACATAACAGTACTACGGTAGCGGATAGACGGAATTTGTCGTCGGCTTCTCTAACACAATTACGGAGTCGGGTGGGCTTAGTGGATTTTCTAAACCACACACTCTGATACCATGTTAAGAATTAGGTAATTAAGTATAGGTTAATTAGTACCTAATTATGTGATTAAGTTAATAAGCGGAAGATTAAGAGATATGTGTGTGTTGTGTGTGAGAGGAAGAAAGAGTGAGGAAGTTAACACTTATGAACAACACAAGATGAGGGATGATTAACTCTATATTAAATTAGCATTATCATCATCAAATACAAAAATACCCACAATGAGGTATATATAGATCTCATGTGCAAGGGTGCACATGTGTGAGGAGAATATAGGTACAAGGGTGTAAGTCCTATATTAAATGTACTTGGGAGTGGAGGATCTAGAATATCTCACTTAAGTACAAGGTCCTATTTAAAACATTACAGTCAACACTTGTAACTAGATTCTATCTAGGTAACTACGAAGTTACATGGTTGACTAACTAACTAAACTAAGTTGAGCTTGATCTCTCAACACAAGATGTACAATTTCCTCGACGGCTTTAGTGGGTACAACCAAATTCAGATGCACCCGGACGACTAGGAGAAGACCTCGTTTGTCACCGAATGGGGCATTTTCGTGGCGATCGTTATGATGTTTGGACTAAAAACGGCACTGACAACCTTTGAGCTGATTATCACAGAAATTTTTGAGGAATACATCCCTACTTTCTTGTAGGTCTTTTTGGATGACTTCATTGTTTATGGCTGCCGGTGGGCGCATCTTGACTATTTACGCTTGTGCCTCAACTACTGTTGAAAAGTACGATTAAGCCTCAATCCGGCAAAATGCAGATTCAGCGTCTCCAGCGACGCCCTACTAGGACATATAGTTAGCCATGAAGAGATTGCAGTAGATGCCGACACAGTAAACGCCATCCTCGTAGCCCCAACATCGGGAAGCGCAAAAGCCGTTAGCTGATTCTTAGGTCAGATTAGGTGGCCTATTTCGTGACCCCTCTACACGCGACGGTCCACCACCTTCCCTTTCAATGGAGTTCTACCGGGGATGAGGCATACAATGCCTTGAAAATTATGTTTTCCCAGGCACTCGTTGTCCAACCACGACATTCGGCACAACCCCTCCACTTGTTTGTTGATGCCTCGGATGTGGCAATTGGCAGCGGCCTTATGTAATTGAAGACTCTTAACTGGTATCGACCAGTTTATAATTCCAGTCATTGTCTCTAGGCTGGGGAAAAGAATTATATGATAATGGAGAGAGAGGCCCTTAGGATGATCTACAGTAAAACCAAGTTTCGACACTATTTACTTGGCTCAAAACTTAGAGCCGGATCTCTCTTCATCGTTGACTTTCGCTTTCAGGGCCTCTTATGGTTCTCGAACCAAGGTTTCGACATCAAACTTCGTCAAACCATCTCGTTTTGTGCCTACTTCCTGTTGTGATGACGCCCTATCGCACACCTTCTTCCTTTCACCGCTTGCGGGCTGCACCTTATCCAATCGTCCGCATACCCTCTGTACTTCCAACCAATCTTTGTTGAGGCCATTCACTCCATCATCTACTTCAAGCTCGAGCCCGATGGCCATCCGTTCCTTTCGGTCGATCAACCTTACGAACAGGAGGACTTTATGCACCCCCACCAGTCTTTGTTCTTACTCCAGGAACCGATCAAAGCGCCGCTCCAACTCCATGAAGGCCTTTGTCGCTCTCCGATGGATCTTCACCGATGCCACCCACTGGTCGAAATCGCACCGACCCCGACTTTTCAACCACCTTTTGTGTGCCTCCAAGAGTGCCTCTTCGGAGGCCTCCAACAAAATCTTAGCTTCTCGGAGTTCCTTTACCTCTACGTGCATTCGGACGGGTACAACCCGACAGAAGAATTCCAACCTCAACGCCTCGTCTACGTCTCACACCACCATTTCCGCGTTGTAGGCTTCCAAATAGAATGGGACTTTGTCCCCGTTACAACGGTTGACTAGATCAACCATGCTCTCGACAACTTCTTGCACTGCTTCTCATCTCAATGCCAATCATCAGAACTCATTCACTACTTTTGCCATCATCTCTCTAAGGTCATCATCTTCCAACTCCATCCTCCCTTGCCACCCTTTCACGTCGGGTTTCCCAAAGATGTCGCGGAAATCCACGGGTACATGTCTGATGGGAGCAGGACCACCGATGTCTTGGACCGGAGAGAGACAGATCTAGGAGAATCGAGCTTCGCCGGTGTTTGTTACACTACCTGGAGCATTTCTGGATACATACCCGAGGCAATCCAATGAGAAGAGAGAAACGCACATGCACACATACTGTATACAGAAAACCGGAAAAGAAAGGAACGCACCCGACACCGACAAAGATACAGCTATGCACAATTAAGATATATATAAATGATCAACCGATTAGATTATATCTCCAGCTTCGAGCCGGACCTACAGACCAGATGCAACGAATGTCTACAGGTAAGCCTCCAGTCAGGGAGCACTTGGAAGGGGCCCGGCCGGATCCGATGTTAAACATGAGAAGGGACATATTGGTAAATATGTTTGTATATGCCATTGAGGCCATATTTGTAAATAGCCCGAAAGTTATATAAGTATAAATATAACTAGGGCAATACTATTGTTATGATCTAGATATGAGTGTTGTACATAGGGAGAGAGAGAGAAACAATAAACATTTTCTGTTGTAACTGTCGGTTGGCAAAGACAGAGCTTGAGGTCGTTGCCTCAGAGTCTCAAATTGTAGCATCTTTCTCTCATAGTGATAGTTAGAGTCTGTGGGCTCTTGTGCTTTTTCCCTAGAAAGAGTTTTCCACGTTAACATTTGGTGTGATCCCTTCCATCTTGTTAAGTGCATTGTTATTGTCTGTTCAATTTTCCATTTCCATTGGGGAACTTGCTGGTGGACAAGCACTATTTCCATCAGTCGGGTATCAGAGCAAAGTTCCCAACTTCAAACAAAAATGGAAGATTCATTTGGAGGCATGTTCAAGCTCACCAGCTCCAACTACCTAGTATGGAAATCGAAGATGAGGGACATGTTGGTGGTCAAAGATCTCTGGTTGCCGGTACAGTTTGGAGATGCAAGGCCAGACAAGATAGATACTCCAACTTGGAAGGTAATGCACATGAAGACAACAACCTACATTCGATGCTTCATCGATATGAGCCTGTACAATAACTTCATGAGCTCTCGAAGAAGATAGGCATCATGTTTGAGAACAAGAATGTTGTAAATCGAGTCTCAGTATTTCGGAAGTTAGTGAGACTCAGATATCAATACAATTCTAGCATGCCGGAACACATGAATGACTTCCAAGGGCTTATAAATCAGACTACCTTGTTGGAGGTACCTCTAGCCGATGAGGTACTCGCGTTGTTACTATTCGGCTCCCTCCTAGATAGTTGGGAGACATTAGATGTCAGTCTGGGCAATGTCGGCCCGGAAGGAAAACACATGTCCCTAGCGAGAGTAAAATCAAGCTTGCTGGATGAAGAGGCTCGTTGGAAATACAAGGAAGTGATATCCGACTCAAAAGCCCTAGTTACCGAAACTGACACACAACGAGGGAGAGACCGGAATCAAAGTCCCCAGAACCGGGAAAAGTTGGGGACGAGTTCATAGTCAAGGGGGAGGCCCACGTGCTTCTATTGTGGGAAGCCTGGGCACTTCCAGAAAAACTGTCGACACTTCCAGAAGGAGAAAGGGGGAGCAGACAATGCCGACTCGGAGAAGTGTGTGTACCGGAAGAGTTCGGATCGGAAAGGACACTTCCAGAAAAACTGTTGACACTTCCGAAAGGAGCAAGATGTAACCGAAAATGCCGAATCGGAGAAGGTTCTGGACTGGAAGAGTTTGGATCGGAAAAGAACATCAGCAATCGCAACAAGTGAAGAAGAACTGTTGCTTATCACCTAGGAGAGCGAACTATACCTTGTAAGCGACTCAATGGCGTGGGTGGTCGACTCCGGAGTGTCATTCCATCTGACTCCCGAGGGGAAGTGTTTTGCATCCTATATAGCCGGAGATCACGACTGTGTGAGGATGGAGAATGAAAGTGCAAGCCGAATTGTCGGCATAGGAGACGTGTGGCTGACAATGTCAACCGAGTACAAGTTACTTCTGAACGATGTTCGTCACGTTCCGGAGGTTTGATTGAACCTGATATCAGACGGTCGGCGATGATGAAGGCTACATGGGTAGCATCTGGAACGGAGTCATGAAGTTCACCAAAGGAAGCTTGATCATATCTTGAGCCCGAAAGACCAACACCTTTTACCTGATGCATGCCCGGATCGGCCGGGAGGAAGTAAATGTTGCATCTGACACTGTCGGTTAGCTATCGCACAAGAGGTTGTGTTACATGAGCCAGAAAGGGATGAGAAGACTTGCCAAGGATAACCTCATTCCAGAGGTGAAAGATGTGCAGCTTGAGAGGTGCATTGACTGTTTGGCCGACAAGCAAAACCAAACCACCGACAAGACGGAAAGAACCACTAGAGCTCATGCATACTGATGTATGCCAAGTGGACATGAAATCACATGATGGGCCACAGTACTTCATGACGTTCCTAGATGACCACAACCAAAAGCTGTTGATCTCACCTCTGAAGACGAAGGATCATGTGCTAACCACCTTGAAGGAGTTCCATGCAAGAGTGGAAAGAGAAACCACTCGGGAGCTTCAAACAATTCGAGCATACAACAGAGGCGAATATCGAGAGTAGTTTGAGGATTATTGCCAGTCACACGGAATCCGGCTCAAATTCACTGTGCCGAAGACACCGGAGCTGAATGAATTGGCCGAAAGGATGAACCGAACAGTGATGGAGAGAGTCTGGAGCATGCTTGCACATGCTAAGTTGCCCACGACATTTTGGGATGAGGCATTAATGATAGCGAAGTATGTGGTAAACACATTACCCTCAACACCCTTGGAAGGAGATACACCACAGAGAGTATGGACCAGTAAGACGTTCTTACCGATTAGGAACACAACCTACCCACAGTCCTTTGGGGTAGGGCTCAAGGAGGTTGTGGTACAGGAAATGGATTAGCATAGTAGGTCTAGCCTCAGCGTAGTACAAGGTTAAAGTTTCACTAAGTGTCTGCGAAGGTAAGGCATTAATTGAAGACAGGTACAACCGAGCTCCTTCCTATTGTGTGTCATTGTACAGAGATACGCTACTTTCCCTAAGAATGGATACGCTTTTGAATGACACAGAGGGAGAGAGAGCAATCAACACTTAGATCAAAAAAGACAATATAACTATATTAGACTAGTTATGCTCAATACTATGCTAGTTCTTACAATGTTCCTATGCCATTTATATATGCATGATATAGTCGGTTATGCTTCATGCGTGAACTATTACATGCGTTACTTTAACGCTTTTTTTATAATAATACGCCTAAATACTAGTCCGCCCTTAATCTTCGCCTCATTTCTCACTAGGGCAGACAACACGTGGCACGCCTGTGGGACATTGCCATGCCACGTCGGACCCATCCTCCTTTTCTACTCATTGTAAAAAATATCGAGGATATTTGTTTTCGGGCGCTCATCTTTATTTATCATAACAGGTGGTGTCGTCAGGGGGGTGGGTTCGCCATTTTCAAGGTTGGCCGGTGGTCCCCACGTCGTGGTCTCTATCATCAGTGCGTCCCCCTCCTGTTGGTTGGCCATCAGCGTCGTGGTCTCCACATCCGGTGCACCTCCCTCCTGTGGGTCGGCCATCATATCCTCTCGTAGCGACTCTGTCGATGGTTCCGTCCGGATTTCTTCTTGTGCGCCTACGGATGCACTGGCTGGTGCGTCTCCCTTCTGTGGGTCGACCATCATACCCTCCCATAGCGACTCCCACGGTGGTCCCGTCTGGATTTCTTCCTGTGTGCCTGCGGAAGTATGGTCGGGGGCACTTTGTAGCTTTGGTGGGCGTGGTGCGCAAGTGCCCGGCCATGGATCTGCTTGTAGTGCCTCATTCGTAGTGCCTTCCGGAGAAGAGGGGATATCATTTGGTGTTGCTGCAGTAGTGACCTCCGGGGCTTCCTCTTGTTCGTTCAGACTCCCGTGCTGTTCTATGGAATCATTATCCGGTAGGTTGATGGCCTCCATCATCTTCGCCTCTTCCACACTTTGTTGTTCGCTTCTGATGTCGTGTAACAGGCGGAATGTGTCTTCTTGACTTTCACCGAAGTCATCTAATAGTTGTGCTAGTTCTTCGGTGTGCTGGTCGGCTAAGGACTAGTAATCCTGCGTAAGGTCTTCGTGAATCGTAGCAATGCTCTCTTCGCTTAGCTATTAAAACCCTTTTCCTTCCTTATGCTGATTTTCCCAGTCCACTTTGTATGTGTGGAGTTCCGCTGCCTGCATCGCCCATCCGGCCCATCCTCTATCTAACACCGCTTGAAGTTGGTCCATCCTCTGTCTAAACTCTTCAAAATTATTTAACAAAGGAGAGTTTTTTTCTAACAAGGTGGCAAACCATGCCAAAGCCATGCCACTAAGTAGCGTGCCTACTAGCCCCACTCGTGATTCATTGATGGGATATCGAGAAGGATGCATTTGAATCACTAAACGTACATGATTAAGAAATCCTCTAAACTACTATCGGGTCCCGTCAAATTTCATAGGAAGACCGATCTTGGGTTCTTTGGGAGTCCCTTGAGTGCTTGATCCTTGTTGTTGTAATGACAGAATAGTCACTTCAAGTTGTTGCTCACGTAACGTCAGCTCCCTATGTTGTTGTTTTTCTAGGGCTACTTGTTGAAGATCCCCGAACAGACGTTGATTTTCTTATTCTAGCGCCACAAACTTTTCTTTTAAGTACTGGAGCTACGAGAAAACCGATTGGTATTCTTGAGCGCTAACCGTTGCTATTTAGTAAGAGGATAAGAGGATGGGAAATTCGGTTCAAACTGTCAGGAATAGTACTGAGATAGAGAGGAAATTAGTACTAAGAGATGAGAGGATTAGTACTAAGAGGAGAAGAGGGTATAGAACACTCGAGAGAAGGAGCGAGAGAGAGAGAATGATGATAACAAAATATATATTATATGAAAAGAATATGCAAGGATAGCTAGGAGGCTTAAGACTAGCATTGAACCGAATTGGTTCCCAATAATGCCATGTGCCTCTTTTTATAGTATGCTTAGGAGTACTCTTGATGTTTCTAGAATGTTCTAGAGAAATTTTGAATATACATGGATTTCCTAAATAAAATATAAATGGAAATAATATTCTTTGTATTACAATGTATAGCTTAATTGTAAGGCTCCAACCCATGGGACATAAGGTCATGGATTCAAATCCTTCTGAAGTCATACCATGCTATATTATGACACCCGGAAAATTGTGAATTGTCTGGAAAACAGAGCCCGAAGACAAAAGTAGAGAAGTCAGAAATGATGAAGATATTGTATGCCTGAGCAGTCGGAAACGTCATGTACGCAATGGTGTGTACATGACCTAGACATCGGATATGTAGTCGGAGTGGTTAGTTGGTTCATGAGCAATCCGGGAAGAGAACACTAGGCCGTCATCATGTGATTACTTTGGTACCTAAAATCCGATTTGGCTCAGGTAAATCCCAACATGAAAGATTCACCAATTTGGACATGTTGGGTAATGTGGACACCAGTCGGTCTACATCTAGATACATCAATACATATGCAGGGGGAGCCGTATCGTGACAATCGGGGCTGGAGAAGTCCGTTGCACTGTCGACAATGAAAGCGGAGTACATGGCAGCCGTGGAAGCCGGAAAGGAGGTAATCTGGATGAGGTACTTCATCGGAGAGCTGGGGATCAATAAGAGGAATATCGGCTCTACTGTGACAGTGAAAGCGCCATCCACCTTGCAAAGAACACAACCTATCACTCGAGAACGAAGCACATCCAACGTAGATACCACTAGCTTCAGGAGAGAATAGAAGATCAAGAATTCACTATGGTGAAGATCCACATGGAGAATGGATCAAATATGCTGACCAAGGTGCTTTTAACCGACAAACTGGACGAATGTCGAAGACGGATCAGATTGACAAGGAACCCCATGCCGGAGTGAAGGGGGAGTTTTGTTGGGAATCGGGTCCCTCCAGATGGGGTAGGACGAACCGGAGCAAGGAGCCGGATTGGATGGACACGGAAGGATATTCGAAAGCCGGACCGGGTGGACCCGGATGGGGTCCAACCAGATCCGATGTGAACCATGAGAAGGAACATATTGGTAAATATGTTTGTATGTGCCATTGACGCCATATTTGTAAATAGCCCCAAAGTTATATAAGTATAAATATAACTAGAGACATATTGTTGTTGTGATTTGGGTGTGAGTGTTGTATAGAGAGAGAGAGAGAGAGAGAGAGAGAGAGAGAGAGAGAGAGAGAAACAAAAAGCATTTTCTGTTGTAACCTCCGGTTGGCGAAGACAGAGCTCGAGGTCATTGGCCCAGAGTCTCACAATGCTAGTTTCTTTCTCTCATAATGATAGTTGGAGTCTGTGGGCTCCCGTGGTTTTTCCCTAGAAAGTGTTTTCCACGTTAACATTTGGTGTCGTCCATTCCATCTTGTTAAGTGCATTGTTACTTTCTGTTCAATCTTCCATTTGCATTATGGAACTCTATTGTGTCTGATCACTATTTCCATTAAAACCCTAGTAGACTAACACAATAGGATACAGACTCTGATCAATGAACTAAACAAACGCGAAACAGAAAACCAGTATTGGGGAACCCAAACAAAACGGGGGGAAAACTCCAAAATGGGAACCCCTTTACAAGAGACTCTCTCCCCCTTTTATAACCCAAGGAGGGGATGTACGTTACAAAATCGGTCCAATATTCCTCTTTTTCAAAAAAGATATTTGATTGTTACGATACCTGAAGTGGTGATAGGAGAAGTACATTTAAACCCCCCCCCTCACTTTCACACTCCCTACTACCCTATGTGTGTGCATGTGGACCGTTGTACACATCACACTTATTCCATTCATTAAATCTATCGACGCCCTTCACACCCTTCACTTTTCCCCTTCTTATTTCTATATGCATTTCGTAATGTACATGTGCACATGTCGCACATCGCCGACTTCGCCCATTCCACCAAGTTTTCTCACTGTCACTGAATATCTTCACGACACCACTAGACCAGTCCTTTTTGGATTGTCGACGAATTCAATGGGATGTACCAACTGGCTGCTTTAGCAGGCGAAGTCATGGCCAAATGGGGCAATGGGTTCCAAATGAAACCCTACATCGAGGCCACACTTCCAAACCCCTTTTCGACAAACCACACGAACACGGACTGTGTGAGGTAGGTTGAAAGGTGGCTAACGATTTCGCCTCGCCACAATCACGGTAACAACTCTACCTACCCTAATGTGTATATTAGGTGTAATTATGAAGAAAAGAAAAAGGAAAAGCAAAAACCTACTAAGAAGGTATTTAAAGTGCATGCGCATACACCAAGTTCAAGAGAAGCAAGTAAAGGTTCGTTCCCAATACGTGGCATTAACACCAATAATGGCCAGAAGGATTCTCTATCTAGAGCACACTACACTGCCTTGGGAATCATAGGGTATACAAAAAATGTTTTCGCAAAGGTATGGAGTCCTTTCGCACAAATAAATAAAAACAAAAGCATAGACTCTCTACCTAAGCTCTTCACCCCCTCCCTCTCTACGCATATGCACCCACCTACCACAAACCAATATAGAGATAGAAATCACAATGCCGATCGAAGTTCTGATGGAGCTCCGCACCTGGTTGCACAAGCATGACCTAGGGGGGTACTTGAAAGTGGTGGATGCACCTCCCCATCCCAACGTTGTCGTGCCTTTCGATGTAGGATAGTTGCGTGAGTCGGGTGGAAACTACCGAGGTTATGGACTAGGAAGAGGAGAATTTTAAGGTTAATAAGAATATGAAATAGATTGTAAGAAAGAGATGCAAAAAACCTCGTGAATTCCACGAGTGTATTTTATTAGATTAATCAACCCTTAGAACCCTAATAGTAGATTCGAATAGATTGGAAAAGATCAATCGAAAAATCGCAAATCACACGAATAGAAAATATTAGATCAATATTTAGAAATTCTAATAAAACCCAAGAATTCACCAACCACAATACATCTTTCTCTTCCCCTCATATAGTGATGGAAGAGGCTAAGTATAGCTTACCACATGGCAAGCATCATGCTTTCTCTAAAGTGTTGATACACACTAGATGTGCATGAATCACTTTTTCTATCAAGCTTTTTCTTTTAATTATAATGCTCATGCACGCTAGATGTGCATGAGTAGCTTTTTCTATAAAGCGTTTTCTTTAACTAAAGTTTTATGCACGCTACATGTATATAAGTAGCTATTTTCTAGAATTTATACTTGAAGATAAGCTTTTCTAAGTATTAAATCCATAATTATATTATTTATGATGATTTGGTACAATGGTAAGCTTTGGGTTTGTTTACATGGAGGTATATGGTTTGAATATTGCCCTGTGCATGTGAATATATTTTAGTATTTTCTTCTATTTCTTTATTTTTACTTAATCGGGTACTCTGTACATTTTTCACGTAGTGTAAGAAGTACACTACAACACGCTACACATATATAAGTAGTTTTTTTCTAGAATTTATACTTGAAGATAAGCTTTTCTACGTATTAAATTTATAATTATATTATTTATGATGATTTGGTACAATGGCAAGGTTTGGGTTTGTTTACATGGAGGTATAGGGTTTGAATATTGCCCTGCACATGTAACATAAATTTTAGTATTTTCTTCTATTTTTTTATTTTTATTTAATTGGTGTCACATTCTAGACTCGAACCTCTGACATTTAACACACACAATACATTGTGTTGTGTTAACCATATGGAAACTCTTGTGGACTATCAACATTTGATTGTGAACTTCTATATATTGTAAAGTCTACTGTATAGTACATTAGAGAATATTCTAGTCGTTCTTATATTCTAGAATTATTCTGTGGTATATTCTAAACGAGTATATTCTTGAGATATTTCTCGAGAATATTCTAGAGATATTCAATCTCAAAAATTGTATAAATATTTCTAACATCTTGGTTCCTTTCAAGGGATTTAACACCAGTCATTGACACATCAATCTAGTATTCTCGTTTCGCCCCATCTTGTCTCCTTGATCTTTAGCTATGTCTTCATTCTCGTTTGTCGCTCACAACATCTAGAGTTCCTAGCCTCGTCACATCTACCTCCAAGTTCATCCGTCCCTCATAGCCCCATCATCTGTGCTCCATCCTAGTCCGCGCTTGGTGTGTCCGTGACCATTTGAATCCCTTCCAACTGGAAGCACCACCCGTCCTCGTCATCACCTTTGCTTCTAGAGTTACCATCATCACCGTCCTTGCTTCCAGAGTTACCATCATCAACATCCTTGTTTTCGACTTCATCATTTTCAACACCTCTTCGCCCAACCATCGTCGTCATTAACACTACTTGTCATCATTTTTAGGTATCATTTTGCATCACGGTTTTGGTGAGGAGTGCTTTCGATCGCTAACCTTCTAGTTTCGGTGGGGGTCACAACCGCTCACTTTCCTGGTGGTGATCACATGGATTTCTCGCTAGCGCTACCATTTGTGCCATGTTTTGGGTCAACCTCGACTATTTACCCTCTCCTCTCATAATAGAAGAAGTCGAGTCAACCGCTTCACTTGCACTCCTTCACCCATTCATGTTCTAGTTCCTGGTGAGGACCACATGGTCACTCACTCCCGTTCGTGTTCTAGTTCTCAATGAAGACCACATGGTCGCTCACATCGTTCGTGTTCCAGTTCCCGGTGAGGGTTGCATGGTCGCTCACTCCTGTTCATGTTCTAGTTCTCGGTGAGACCATGGTCGCTCACTCTCGTTCATGTTCTAGTTCTCGGTGAGACCTCATGGTCGCTCACATCGTTAGTACTCCAGTTCCCGGTGAGGGCCACATGGTTGCTCACTCCTGTTCGTGTTCTGCTTCTCGATGAGGACCACATGGTCGCTCACATCATTCATGTTCCCGTTCCCGGTGATGGCCGCATGGTCACTCACTCCCTTTCGTGTTCCAGTTCTCGGTGAGGACCGCATGGTCGCTCATGCCCATTCATGTTTCTGATGAGGACTACACATGGTCGGTCGCTCACGTTCTGATTCCCAGTGAGGGCCACACATGGTCGCTCACGCCCGATCGTGTGCCAGTTCTCAGTGAGGACCACATATGGTCGCTCATGTTCTGATTCCTAGTGAAAAGGACAAGAGCCTCACAAAAGGAGAAAGAAGTTGATAGAGAATCTAGTGCCTCGAGACAAAAGAAGGAATCTAAGTAGAATGAGGAAGAGGAAAATTTGAGAAGGAGACACTCCAAAAGGAAGATAAAGATGGAGGATATTCCTATGGGAGAAGGTGAAGAAGCTTTCAATCGGAAGCATGAATTGATATCGAGTGGACCAAGGATAACATGGCCACAACTTCTCCAATTATCTCCCACATTACGAAAGGAGTGGGGATGTCACGGACACACCAACCCTAGACTATGACGAAGCATGAATGATGAGGCTACGACCGTTAAGGTTACGAACATGGAACTCGACGTGATGAGGCTAGAAACTCAGGAAGTTGGGATCGATGAGATGAGGAACTTAAGACGCTAGGAACAAATACAAGAGCATAAAGACAGAGATGTAAATCAAGGAGAGAAGATGGGGTTAAACAAGAATACTAGATTGATGTGTCAGTGACTAGTGTTCGATCCCTTGAAAGGGACTTAGGAGGTTACAAGTATTTATACTATGAGTCGAAGTACATGCATTAGAATATTTGGGAGAATATTCTAGAACCCTTTAGAACCTTCTAGTTCTAGAACTTTCTAAAAACTCCTAGAACTTGAAATAGATAATCTACTAATAATCTATTGTGGGGGTGGGGGGTTACGATAGAGAGAGAGAAGGAGAGTGAAAATAAGAATGACACCAAAATAAGAGGGAAAAAGTTATTCATTACATACCCCATAGGGGGTTTATATAATACATCCAATGTAACGGTTACATGACCGTTATAAATAAGACCGTTACACATTCTTGTACACATGCACATAATTGTCCATGTGTCCATACACATACTCATCCTCACACACTCATTTACTTTACACATACACATCAACCACATCATTACACATACCCTTATGCTTCCCCGTATATTCTTACGAGTAACACATGGCACGCCTGTGGGACAGTGCATTGCATGATGAACCCACTCTCCATGGCAACTCTTCTCGACCAGAACTCCATCGGTCGTCTCAACGGTCGGAAATCCCTCGACCGGATCACTGCTCTACGATCGATAACTTCGATCGGAGCTTTGCTTGACTCGAACCTTCTCGTTTGATCAACACAAGTCAAGATTAGTTCATTGTGGCATGGGTCATGAAATCGTGTTGTGCATTTGTGATTTCTTTCTTTCATCATGTGAAGTGCGTTTTATATTTTTTACCCTTTGGTCTTTAAAATTGTGCCCTCAAGTTTTTCTTTTTTTTTTTTCTTTTTTTTTATGCCCTTGAATTTTTGAAATTTTCTCTTCTACCCTTCAGTTTTTAAATTTTGGTCTCATGCCCTCGAGCTTTTGAAATTCCATCATCTACCCTCGAACTTCTGAAATTCGGTTTTGATGCCCTCCAATTATTGAAATTACCTAGAATGTCCTTCTCCTCTTTCCTTTTCTTCAATTGTTTTTCTTATTCTTATTGTCACTTCTTATTCTTCTCTTTTCTTTGCTTTGTCTTCTTCTACGTCTTTCTCTTCTTCCTTTCTATTTTTCTTCTCTGTCTCTGTCTTCTTCTTGCGTTCTTCTCCTTCCTTTCTTCCGTTTCTTCTTTGCCTTCATCCGTTTCTCCTTCTTTAGCCATGACAAGAGCTTGGTGGAGCTCTCTCTCTACTCTATCTTGGTCTGTGTCTATGTCTGTCTAAGTCGTTTATGTTCGTCGGCTGTCGGTCGTGCCTGTCCGTTGGCCATCTGTCGACCATCGTCGTCGCTGACGGTCCGACAACCATCTCTCAGTTCGGCCGACTGAGTCGTCGATGATCGTGTTTGTTTGGCCAGTTTCTTTTTGGTCGTCTGGCCCGTTGGTCATCTCTCTTGGGTGGTTGTTTTGGCCATACTCTTAGCCACGCGTCTCGGCCATATTCTCAGTCGCGCGTCTTGACCGTGCTAGTGGCCACACGTCCTGGCCATCTTCTCGGCCGCGCGTCTCGACTATGCTCTTGATTGCGCGTCTCGGCCGTCATTTCTCGGCCATCACTTGGCCGTACTCCCAACCACGCGTCTCATCTTGGCCGTACTCTTGGCCACGCATCTCGTCTTGGCTATACTCTTGGCCGGGGGTCCCGGCCATACTCTCGACTACGCGTCTTGGCAGTCCTCTCGGACACGCACCCTGGCCGTCTTCTTAGCCATGCATCTCAGCCACGCGTCTCTCGGTCGTACTCTCGACCACGCGTCTCGTCTTGGCCGCAAGTCCCGACCATCCTCTCGACTGCGCGTCTCGGTCATCCTCTTGGCCATCCTCTCAGGAGACAAGCATGTCCTTGTGATGTTTAGAGCATGGAGATACGACACAAACAAAACGATATAGGGGCAAAGCCCTCGGGTCTCTTTCTTCCTTCTTTCTCCTTTCTACCTTCTTCTTCCTCCTTTCTTCTTTCTTTCTGTTGTTGTTGTTTCTTCCTCCTCCTTTTCTCTTCTCTTGGCGTAGCGTATGTCTTTAACTGTTTTCTGTGTTTCTCTGCGTCTAATGAAGCTTCCTCTTCAATCTCCTCTCTTCCTGTCCAACTCGTCATCGATAGCTGCCAGCCGTTGGACCTTCTGTCCGGTAGGCCTTGTCCGTTGTCTCCTTCTCAGAATCCACCTGTCTGGCTGGTTATCAGATGTTGATTCAGCCCCTGCTGTTTGGCGGCCGACCCTATTTGGGTGGTTGTCAAACTGGTCATCTCTCTGTTCGGCTGTGTCTTTCCGGCCACATGTCGTGCTTCGGCTGTTGATCGTTTCTGTTATGCCGCCAACTGTAGGACTGTCTTTCCACCAACAGTCGTTGTCCCAATCCGACTGTTCGTCTAGAAAGTAGCGTGTAGAAGCAAGTATGAAGACCGAACAAAAGGGAGGAAACTCAAGTTCAATGGAGAGCTTGGGCTTACACGGTATACATAGGAGAGACAGAGAGAGAGAAAAACAAAAAACTATATTCAACAATAATACTCAGTCTGTACATAAGACGTGCTCACTGAACACTTTTATACAAGCCCTAGAAGGACTGACCGAAGTACTGACAGTACTTCAATGCTCATCAAGAGCTCCTACACTAACTCCCAAATATATTCCTCACGGAATATCTTTCCTAACGACCTCCCGGTTTACGCACTCGGCCTAACCAATCGGTCCGAACCGATCCGGTCCTCGGCTTCTTCAGCCGAACCGGCCGATGTTGAGCTTGTCTCTCAACACTCCCCCTCAAGCTCAACTCGAGGCTCTTCGGGATCCTCGGGCTCACAGCTCCGGTTCCTCCTGGCTTCACGCCTTGCTCGCGCTTCTCGACCTGTTCGACTCTGCGCACTTCGACCCTTACGATCAGCTTGTCTGCTCATGTGACCCTTATCAGCTCTTCTGTTGTTGCGGTGTCGACACTTCTTCTGCTGCCTTTTCTTCCACTTGGGCCTTGGTTGATTCAACGTGTCTGAATCAAACATCCGAACCGACTCGGCTACTTCCGATCGGTTTTCGCTCTCGTCCGAGTTGGCTGTCTCCAACTCGTCTTCGGTCTTCTCGTCCTCAATTGTGTCATCTCCCCCATGCGTGGTTGACATCGTCTCTCTCCTTCGGCTGCTCCCCTTCTGTCCGCTTCCGGACTTTTCCGTGGGTCTGCCCTCGGCTTCTTCAGCCGATCCGAAGTCGAACATGACAACCGAGTCAACCGACTTGGTGTCGCAGTCTCTGCTCCTTTCCTTATGCCTTGCTTGGTCGTTCGGGACTGTTCTCCCCCTCAAGTTCGGCACGTCGAGGTGACGCAAGCTGAGTGCACCTGAGAATTGCCGCAACTTGTCCAGACCAAGAGGCTTTGTGAAGATGTCGGCAGTCTGCCGATCCGTCGGAACGTACTGAAGTTCGACTTCACCGGAAAGGACACGCTCACGAACGAAATGATAGTGCACCTCAATGTGCTTGTTTCGTGCGTGGAAAACGGGGTTCTTCGCGAGCTGGATGCTGCTAAGGTTGTCGCGGTAGATCGTCGTCAGATCTGACACCTCCACTTGCAGGTCCTTAAGTAGCCGTTTCAACCATATGGCTTCGCATGTCGTGACAGCCGCTCCTCGGTACTCAGCTTCGATGCTCGACAGTGCAACTATCGGCTGCTTCTTACTGCTCCACGCGATCGCGGCACTCCCGAGGGAGAGCACGTATCCGGACGTGGATCGGCGATCGGCGGCGTTGCCAGCCCAATCAGCATCGGTGTAGCCGACTAACTGCGCAGCTGCACCGGTCCAATATAGCAGTCCCCGGTCCTTAGTGTCGTTGACATACCGAAGTATGCGTTGCGCACACTGGAGGTGCTCCTCGGTAGGTCGCGCCATGAACTGACTGATCACTCCGACCGGATAACTGAGGTCGGGTCGGGTGATGGTCACGTATATGAGGCTTCCGACAATTTGCCGGAACCTCGTCGGGTCGCATACCTTTCCCGTATCGGGACGAAGCTTGATGGTTTTGTCAAGAGGAGTCGAGACGGACTTACAGTCGGCCATCCCGAGTTTGAAGAGCATACCCAGCACGTAATGACATCGGCTGATCAATATGCCTTCGAGGGTACGGATCACTTCGATCCCGAGGAAGTAATGAAGGTCCCCCAGATCCTTCATGTCGAACGATGCCGCAAGCTGGATCTTCACGCGGTCGATTTCTCCTAGGTCGGTGCCGATGATGACCAAGTCATCAACATATAGCAAAATACTAACCAGTCTGAGTCGACCTTTCCAGATGAACAGGGAAGAGTTCGATTTTGACGTGACGAAGCCCATCCGACGCAGTTGTTGCGTGATCTTCGCGTTCCAAGCACGCAGGGCTTGTTCCGTCCGTAAAGGGACTTCTTCAGTCGGCATACTACCGAGGAGTTCGTTCCGGAGTGAAATCCGGGGGGCTATACCATGTACACCTGTTCCTCAAGGTCACCTTGCAGGAACGCATTCTTTACATCCATCTGATGTAAGTGCCACCCCTTCGCCGCAGCTACTGCGAGCAAAACACAGACGGTCGTCATTTTCGCGACCGGCGCAAACGTCTCATCGTAGTCGATGTTGTGTTTCTGCGCATAGCCCTTTGCCACTAGCCGAGCCTTGTACCGGTTGACCGAGCCATCGGTGTTGTACTTGACCCTGTACACCCACCTACACCCGATCGGCTTCACACCCTTCGGTGCGTCAACCAGGTCCCAGGTCTCGTTCTCCGCCAATGCGTGCATCTCTTCCTCCATCGCGGCATGCCAATTCGCGTCTTTAACCGCTTCTGCGTAGCTTTCCGGCTCACGCACTTCCGCTACACGGGTCATGTACGCATAATGATGCGCCATGTACTCGTTGTATCCGAACCGCAAAACAGGATTCTTCTGGCGGGTAGATCGGCGTAATCTCTCGTTAGCCGATGTCGAGGCCTTCTCGGTCGACGCGGTCTTCACCTTTAAAGACCCGTCACTGGTTCCCTCGGAGTCGGACTCGCGTCGGTCTGACTCATTCCTTTCCGTGCTGGAATCCGACACCTTCTTCTTCCCTTTCTCTTTGCGCGTAAGCCGTCTCCTCGGCTTCCTGCGCGGGGAATGCATGGCGGAGTCTCCACTACTCGCCGGCTCTTCATCGGACTGATCATACCGACTCAGTCGTCCAATCGGTCCACTTAAGCGGAGTGAAATCGGACTCTCTTCGCGGGTCTCGATTTCGGGCTCATCCGGAGGCATCTCGGCCTCACTGACCTCATCGTCAAAACACGGATTGGACTCGGGGATCAGAGTCGGGGACTGGTACCAAGACGCGGACTCGTCAAACACAACGTCGCGGCTGACACACGCTTGTTTGGTGCGAGGGTTATAGCACTTATAACCCTTCAGCTCGTCTGAGTAACTGACCAAGATGCACTTCTCGGCCTTTGTGTCCAGCTTCCTCGTTTTCTCCTTCGGTACATGCACATACGCAATGCTACCGAACACCCTCATGTGTCGCAAGTTCGGCTTCGTTCTGAAATATAGCTCGTGCGCCGACACTTTGTCTCCGATCCGGTTTTGGATGTATACCGTGGTCCTTACCGCCTCGGCCCAGTAGAACTTGGGCAAGCTCTTCTCCTCCACAATCGACCGATTCTTTCTCTCGGCCACGCCGTTTTGCTCCGGCGTGTATCTACAACTGAATTCGCGGCGAATTCCCATTTGTTGTAGGTAACCATTGAATTGACCGGAAAAGTACTCTTTCCCGCCATCTGACCGCAGGCACTTGATCTTTCATCCCGTTTCGGTTTCCACGAACCCTTTGAGGTCCCGAAAACAGTCGAAGACTTCGCTCTTCCTCTCAATGAGGTAGATCCACGTGTGCCGCGTGTGGTCGTCGATGAAGGAGACGAAATATCGGATCCCGCCAAGACTAACGTTTTGTGCCGGCCCCCACACATCAGAGTGTATAAGGTCGAGCTTGTTCCGGCTCTGGTTCCGCTCGTTGGGGAAAGGAAGTCGGTGTTGCTTCCCGAGTTGGCAGGCTTCACAAATTTGTGCCTTTCGGCCACTAAATTTGGGCAATCCGAACACTACCTATTTCGATTGCAGATCTTGAAGCCGCTAGTAGTTGACGTGGCCTATCCGCTTGTGCCACAAGTCGATGTCCGACTCGAACTTTTGTCCCTTCGCGAACATTGCGGTGCCGACGTCAGTGGAGTCGAGGATGAACATCCTCCCGTCTCTGCGCCCTTGCGCAATCACACGGCCTTCTTCCTCAATGAAGCACCCGAGGTGTGTAAACCGAACCTCCATCCCTTGGTCAACGATCTGTCCAACCGAGACCAAGTTCTTCGTGATTGCCGGAACGTGCAGCACGTTCATGAGTTTCCCTTTCTGCCCAAGATGGCTAAGGGGAACTTCTCCGACATTCGCGATCGGATGCGGAGTGTCATCTCCAGTTGCGACTACTCCAGGTTGCATCGGTTTTTCAAGGTATAAGAACCACTCCTTATGGCTTGTCATGTGGTTTGACGCGCCGGAGTCTACGTACCACACCTCGTCCGATCTCGGGGTGCTCTATTTCATTGAGTTCGCTTCGTGTCTCGTCACGAAGACAGACCCTTCTCCGGCTCTCCCGGAGTCTTTGGCGTAGTGCGATCGCTGCCGATTTCCCTTGTCGGTATGTCCGGAGCCGTTTCCGGAACCGGTTCTCTCCGAGTCGGCGCGCTCCTTCCAGCACTCACTTTCCCTGTGGCCTTTCTTGCCACAGTACTAGCACTCCGCGATGGCCTTCCCTTGCCGGTTCTCATCCCTTCGACTCCCCCTGTTTCCGGAGGGTCCGGAGTTGCTGTCGGCATCACTTCGGTGCCTTCTTCCCTGATCTCGTCGGCCGCCTCCATTGCGCGCCAACTCGCCTATCTCCCTCCGTGTACAGCATTCTGTTGTCGGTGTGCGTGCTTGTAGACGCACCCGCGTGGTTCTCCTCTACTAGGAGCATCGATTGTAAGTCGAAAAAGGACGGCGTATTCTCCCGGGTACACAAAGCCGTTCGGAACACTCCGAACTTCGACGCCAAACCTCCGAGACATATCTGGACCATCTCGCTCTCCTCGATGTTCACCTCTATGGAGGCGAGGGAGTCGCAGATATCCTTGATCTTTGAGGTATAGTCCGCCACCGACAAGTCGCGTTGTCGTAGGTTGCTCAACTCATGTCAGAGCTGAAGCTTCCTGGCTGTGGTGCTCGCGGCGAAAATCTTCTTCAGATTTTCCCATGCACCCTTCGGCGTCTTTGCATCCCGAACATAGCTCAATATTTGTTCGCCCACACACGACGCAAAGCAGTATAATACCCTGCTCGCCGATTGCTCCCACGACGGGAAGTCTTTGTGTGTCGATTCGGGTTCCGCGTCATTAGCTCCTTCGACGTAACTCCAGTAGCCGTGCCCGAGTAGGTACTGGTGCATCTTGTAGGACCAAGACGCGTAGTTGGTTCTGTCGAGCTTCTCTGTTGGAAGCGAGCTTGCCATGCCTCTATCCATCGTTCTTCTTGTTCTTCTTCGTCAAGCTGTGTTGGCTGCAGAGAAGTTCTCAACCCTCGCGCTCTGATACCATGTAGAAAGTAGCGTGCGGAAGCAAGTATGAAGACTGAACAGAAGGGAGGAAACTCAGGTTCAATGGAGAGCTTGGGCTTACACGGTATACGCAGGAGAGACAGAGAGAGAGAAAAACAAAAAACTATATTCAACAATAATACTCAGTCTGTACATAAGACGTGCTCACTGAACACTTTTATACAAGCCCTAGAAGGACTGACCGAAGTACTGACAGTACTTCAATGCTCATCAAGAGTTCCTACACTAACTCCCAAATATATTCCTCACGGAATATCTTTCCTAACGACCTCCCGGTTTACGCACTCAGCCTAACCGATCGGTCCCAACCGATCCGGTCCTCGGCTTCTTCAGCCGAACCGGCCGATGTTGAGCTTGTCTCTCAACAGTTCGGTTTGCATGTCCAACGGCTATCGATCCACGCCATTCGCCATACACCGTACCACCGTTGTCTCTGTCTGTAGGCTCATCCAATTTGACAATCCTTTGCAACTTCGCGCCTCCTTCCTCTGTTGAAATTCACAGATCATGTCATTCTCGTTCACTGCAAGTATTCTTAGGATGCCTCCTTTCCCGCACTTACACATATTCACTTCTTTTAAATGTTCGAATGCAATATAAATTTCTACATGATTTCCTTTGATGACAATATAGCAAGAACGACAAAACTTATGGCAGAGGGAATTGACATCAAAGTGGGATGGGCACCCATCTTTCACAGGATACTCCACAGTTCGTCCTGTCCGCAGAAGCAATCGCTATAGCTTCCCCTTAGCAAGGGGACGGACTGTCTCCCGAAGTAGACAAATAGGGTTAAGGAGACGATGTGAATAGATACAATAAGAAGAAATGATGAAGTCCTATTGAACTGATAACATTATCCCTTATGTAGATAAATAGTGCAGAAAACATCGTCGAGATAGATATGGAGAATATACTAGTAGAATGAAAACGTTGCACTCTCAAACAAGGAAGGAGGAGAAACAACGAAAATAGGTAAGAAGAACAAAACAAATTCTAGATGATTGGGGCCTAGAAAACAATAATATGGAGAGCTAGTGAGAGAGGAACAAAAGGCAAGCTTGATGATCACAGGCTATGGAGGCTCTTAAAGAAAGAAGGAGATGGAAAAGATGAAGAAGAAAAACTGAGGGTAGACTGCTAGATAATTAGAGAGGCTAAGGTCTACTATGGCTATGGGAGTAGATGAAACAATATTAAGATCACCATAGCAGGCTGGCTCTTCACACAAAGAGTCCAAGCACAACCCATCCTTGCTATAACAGAGAGAGTTATACAGAGATACCGAGAGCGAGAGAAAGATTATTGATGGAGAGGGAAAGTGAGGAATAGACTTCCTCTCAAAGGAGGGTCGGCCTTTCAAGCGTGCCAAAAGTGTTGTTGGGGTGGGGGGTGAAGCCTAGAATGGCTTCACCCCCTCCCAAGGGGGTTACGATAGAGAGAGAGAAGGAGAGAGTGAAATTAAGAATGACACCAAAATAAGAGGGAAAAAGTTATTCATTACATACCCCATAGGGGGTTTATATAATACATCCAATGTAACGGTTACATGACCATTATAAATAAGATCGTTACACATTCTTGTACACATGCACATAATTGTGCATGTGTCCATACACATACTCATCCTCACACACTCATTTACTTTACACATACACATCAACCACATCATTACACATACCCTTATGCTTCCCCGTATATTCTTACGGGTAAGATAATCTACTAAGATATACATAACATGACAATATATTTGGACCTGTTGGTTAGAACATAACACTTGACTATATATAAGAGGTCAAGAGTTCAAATCTTGACATGACTTTTGTCATGTCTGTGACAGGGGAAAAAGCTTGCAAGTAACCGCCAAAGTCGCAAGACCGTGCATTACGTGGGGATCGTGCAAGTAGAAGATCGAAGGGACATACGGCAAATCATCCCTGTCTCCATCAAGGGGTTTCACATCAAAGATGTCTTGGTTGATAGTGGTGCTAGGGTAAGCTTGATTTCTGAATTTGTAGTAAACAAAGTGGGAATTCCTATTAGTAGGTCATCTTTAACAAGGGTGGTTTTAGCTAATGGTGGAGTGGCACATTGTATTAGCATAGTGGTGGATGTGGTTATCAAGTGTTTCAGAATAAGAGGAGAAGATGACATCAAACACTACATCAAGTTGAAGGAAAGTATACCAATTTCCCCAAAACTTAGGCAATTGGGTGTTATACACAAGGAAGATCTTATGCAAAAGTTCAAAACATTGTTGCAAGGAAGTTTCAATTATAAGATGGAGGATTTGAAGTGTGTGTCAGCCATGGTTTTGGTTCCAAAGAAGAAAGAGATCGATTTCAAACCCTTGAATGATTCGACTAAACGAGATCAATTTTCACTTCCGTTCCGAGATGAGATTGTAGATCAAATGGTCATTTATACAAAACAAGGTAGTGTGGAGAATGTGGTGTGCCAAGAAGGAATTCATGTGGATGAATCAAATATCAACGTAATTCAAAAGATGACAATTCCAACAAGTCCCGAAGCTTTGAAGGTATTTGTGCAGAAGGTTCACTCGCTTAAAAGGTTTATTCATATGTTGACATGCTTACTTCTATCAAGAGTTATGTATTGCATGGACCTACTTGTGTTTGGAGGGTTGACAAAGACATAATAATTGTGGTAACCCCATTGTGTTGACAAGGAGAAAGATGGTGATGGCAATTGTCAATGTGTGTGTGGGTGTGTTTTTAAAAGCGTGAGATTTTTTCCTATTGCGTAACGAGGGTTTTTTCTCACATAATAATTTGTTATATTTTTAGTGTTTATACTCCTTTGTCTATAGCCTACCATAAGGTGAAAGAGATTTTTTTTCTTTTTTCTTTTAGGCTCACCATAAATGTTCCACTCAACAAGCAAGGGGGAGAGCTAAATGTGAAAGTGTTTTTAGAATTCAAGTCATTGAACATTAGAAGAATATAAGCTATGGAACATTCACATCTAGAGGCTAAGAACATGAACCAAGACCTTAAGAAGAAGTCAAAAGTAAAAGTACGAGACATAGAGAAAAGTAAAAAGAGAAAAAGGGAGCCACCCAAAAACAATCAAAAAGGAATGGTCATAACTCTTTTGTTTGTCACCTAAATATCATGTTTAAATATGGGTTAGAAAGCTCGTAAAGAGAGTTTTCTATAACTTTTTAAATCTCTAAATTTAGAGCTCGAATGAAGGAGATATGACGATCAGAAGATCGATGTGTCTTAGCTAAAAATAGGAGATAAAAAGCTTCTAAAAAACACATGAACGAGGAAGAAGAAGAAGAAGATTATAAAAGGGGAAGTGATGTCTTTGTAGGAGGGGGAGAGGAGGAGAGGTCTTAGTAGTGGGAAGACGGAAGCATAGTCGAAGGAAGAAAGTGATTAAGGTAGAATAGTGAAAGACATTTGTAGGTTTGAATGATTGGAAGTACAACGTTCTTTGGTTTTTTAGTTCAATTTAGAGTTTATCCCCCTTCTATTGACTTGATGGTGGAATATTGCAACATTCTTATCTCTTTCTCATCTTCTCTACCTTTTGTCTTAATTTCTTGAGATTCCCTCTCTAATTTGTAGTTATCTTGATCTATAAAAACTATTATAATTCACAACTCCATCTAATCGGTTTGATCAAGCCCTCATATTGTGTACGACTATCATTTGTCTTATACACCCTATTAGTATTTTAACCAACTCTTTGTAACGTAGTTATTGCTGGATGTAATTCATCTTTTTACTAATACAATTTCTTGTTCAAGCTCTCTCTTTCTCTCTCTCTCTCTCTAGATGGGAAAGGAAGCACATATATGGATAAGTGATATGTTTAATGATGCATTGCAACATGGTATGCCGTACAATTGGACTACAAATTGGATCAAACCTTTACATAAAGGTGGAGATATAAATCATGTAAACAACTATCGAACCATCGTGGTTGGCTCATTAATGGCAAAACTATTTGGATGTATAATGGAATCAAAGATAAGTGTATGGGCTGAAAAAAGTGGTAAGAGAGCTTATGGACAAGCTGACTTTCGGAAACACCATAGCACCATTGATCACCTTATCACCCTTCGAGTATTAATGGAGGAAAGTCGTCTTAGAGGTAAAGGTTTATATTGTTGCTTTGTAGACTTCAAGAAAGCTTTTGATATGGTACCTCGCGAGCATCTTTGGAGGCGAATGGAAGAACTTGAGGTGCCAAGTGAATATATGTTTGCAATTTCCCGAATTTATGAGAAGGTTATATGTTGTGTGCGCATGAGAGATAAACTTTCAGATTTTTTCAAAAGCACTATTGGTGTTAAGCAAGGATGCCCACTCTCACCAACACTATTTGGTCTATGCATTGATTAATTAGAAGAAATGGTTACCAAGTTTGCAAAGGAAGAATGTGTTGAAGAAGTTGCCATTGGGAATGTTGTGATTATGCTTTTGCTATATGCAGACGATGTAGTGCTTTTTGCAAATACTTTAGGAGATGCACAAAAGCTTATGAAGGCATTGGAAAAAATTTGCATGCATACTAAATTAAGTGTCAATATCTCTAAAACAAAGATTATGTTTGTGAAGAGCCAAAAAAGAGATAAACCATGCATTATGTACAACAATGAGCCACTTGAATGTGTGGAAAGCTTCAAATATCTTGGCCTTGAAGTTCCTTCAAATCATAGATGGAATGAATGTGCTACACGCCGCTTAGAGGTGGGTAAGCGAGCATACTATGCATTTGAGAACACATGCAATCTTGAACATATTAAGTGTTGGGTCCTCAAGAAATATCTTTTCGACACTTTGGTGACACCGGTTCTTCTCTATGGGGTGGAAGTATGGGGCGGTAGCATCCTTAAATCGATGTGGAAAGAGTTTGAAAATGTCCAAAAGCATTTTCTTACCAAGTTTCTACAAGTTAAGAAACAAACACCCTACACCCTCCTCCTTGAGACGGGATCGCTTCCCATTGAGATCATGGCCATGGAAAGGGTTGTTGAATACATGCTTAAGGTTCAAAAAAGTCCCTCACATCGACTTCCTAGAATTGCGTGGGAAGCAAGCAAAAAGATCCAAAAGACGCATAAAAGCAAAATTTTGTGTTCCGGTTGGATGCAAGATATAGAAAAATGGTTTGGTAGATGGGATGCGAGACACTTGCTTCATGATGTATCATTAGATTCCTCTGTAAATGAGGCATTTTTGCAACGCCAATGTATCATGACATGGGACAAATGTGGAGGCTCACGCTTCACACATTATACTACACGTTGCACCTAACTACAAAACCATATTCTTTGCGGAACGGGGAAATCGTACACATTCATATTGTTGTCCGCCGGAATAGTAACCGACGGACAAAAGCATAGGAATAAGAAATAATATAAGAGCATAACGCATGTAACGGTTCACGCAGGAAGCGTGAACGGCTAAATAGACCATGCGTATATAAAGGGCAGAAAACCTCTGATAGAGGGTGCGTGTAATTTTGGGAATGTAAAGAAACGTCTCATAATAGAATCCTATCTTCTCTGATTTTCTGTGTATAGCTATGACTAATTTATTGTGCGTGTCTTGAATACCTAAGCGTTCAAGTACGTAAGTGTAACCCTTGGCAGGGATTCGGTTGTAGCTGTTCCCCTTATACGCTGATAGGTTACAGGGAACCTTCCCTTACGCATTATGCTTAGACGCCTATTCGTTGTTCCACAGCCACTTGGAGGTCTAGGTCGAAGGACTAACCGTGGACTGTGTTCCTAATCGGCAACACTTTTCCGGAATGGAGAAACAGTACAGAAAGATGACGACAATTTTCCGGACGCTGACATCCTACGAGTAGCGGCACTAGTAGAAAGAACGGAATCGACCTTTCCAGACCGGTGGCTTATGGAAATGACGTACTTTCTAACTACGGGACTGCCTCCACCACAACTACGCACGGACGAGAAGAAACGACTAGCCATCCGAAGCCGTCACTTCTGCCTCGTCGAAGGCGTTTTATATCACAAAGGAAGTGACGGCATTTGGCAACGTGGGGTACGTCAGGATGAGAAGGAAGCAGTTTTACGGGAGGCACACTGCGGCACGGCAGGCGGCCATTACGCGGGCGACGTGACAGCCCGGAAAGTATGGCAGGCGGGCTTATGGTGGCCAACAACGCAGAAGGACGCATCCGAGTATTGTAGAAAGTGTGATTTGTGTCAACGGATGGGACAGCTCGCGGAGGACGCAAGGATGCCACACCAGCCTGTATTACCGCTAGACCCCTTCCAAAAGTGGGGATTGGATTTTGCGGGGCCCTTCACACTAGTGGCGGCCCATATGGGCAATAAATACATATTGGTAGCCACGGATTACTACACCAAATGGGTAGAAGCACAGGCACTACGTGAAAATACGGCGGTCGTCACAACCAGATTCCTTTACGAGCACATCTGGTGCCGGTTCGGCTATCCGATTGAGCTCATCAGTGACCAGGGGAGTCACTTTCTCAATACGGTGGTTCGGGAACTAACACATCATTACGCCGTAGTCCATAAAAAGAGCACGCCATATTATCTGCAGGCGAATGGATTAGCAGAATCCACCAACAAGACGTTACAGACCATTTTGAAGAAAATCGTCAATGAAAATAGAACGGACTGGGATACCAAACTACAGAGTGCGTTATGGGCGTACAGAACCAGCTACAAAACAAGCATACAATCAACACCGTTCCGACTAGCGTTTGGACTGGAGGCTGTGATGTCGGTCGAATTTCAGGTACCTAGTTTGCGAATTCAGGTACGGAACCGACTATCAGAAGCCAAGTCGGAGGAGGTACGACTCTACCAACTCCTCGAACTAAGGGAAAAACACGTCCACAGCATGGTTGTGTTGGAACAGGAACAACGATGGCGTAAAGCGTTTGTGGATCGACATCGGAACGCAAGGGAAAAGGAGTTCGCCATGGGTCGAGCGGTGCTAGTTTTTCAAACGCGCATGGGCCATATGCCGGGGAAGTTACGATTCCGCTGGACCGGCCCATACTGGATAATTGGAGCGGAACAAGGCACGTTCCAACTAGGTACGCTAGCCAGAGAAGTAGTACGGCAAAAGGTGAATGGGTTTCGGCTCAAACCTTACCTGGGCCCTACGCCACCTAACCCATTCACCGCCGAACAGGACATAGCCGGAGAACCTGCAACGTAAAATGGACGGCCCCACTTGTACAATAATGTAAAAATAGGTTGTAAATAACCGTTATGAAAAAATAAATAAATAAATAAATAAATAAATAAAGGGAGAAGATAGCAACTATTAAAACGACTAAAGGCATGCACAAACTCCTAGTTCAAGAACACGCGGCACCACGATGGCTCACCGCCCAATGAACCCTAAGCCACAAAAAGAAGGAAACAGAAGATTTTCCACACAAAGCAGAAACCCATCTTCTAGCTATCAGCAATCCCATCGCTCCTCCCCCTCACCTTCTCCCCCATCCTATCACAGAGCTCCAACCCACCGCAACCACCCGTCTCCTCCCCACGAACCTACTTTGGCGATGCCGATCTTCATCTCTACTGCCCTACGCCGATGGCTCGTGGAGAAACGCCTGGATGGGTACATCCGGGTCACAAAGGCACCTCCACACCCGGATGCCATGGACATCACCAGGAAGCTTAACATTGACACTGTCACCAACTCTTCCATCCGGAAGAAGTTGGACCTATCCT
Organism: Azolla caroliniana; assembly: GCF_043228905.1. Lineage (NCBI taxonomy): Eukaryota > Viridiplantae > Streptophyta > Polypodiopsida > Salviniales > Salviniaceae > Azolla > Azolla caroliniana. Next base: position 15,722,647 of record NW_028230436.1, read on the forward strand.
CACTAGGCAAAAGGCATTTCGAAATACCTCCTGCAGAGGCGTTGCAGCGGTATTTTGGTCCATATTCCTCCTCTGCCAAGGCCTATAGAACAAAGCAGATCCCGGATCCCTTCTTCCGTGAAGTTGCCAAGTTCCTGCTAGAAGTCGGTTGCGTACATGTCAACGCATATGGGATGCCTAAGCAGAAGGCGGGCATCATTATCGATACCTTTGAAGGGCGTGCCATCGACTGGGGGGTCATTACAGGGCCGGCGTTAAGGGAAGGCAGGCACACATACCAGCAGGCAAAAAGCTCAGGCTGATCATACAACAATACCTTACAGTACTATTTCCACCCCGAGGCCTGCCGGCACCGCAGCCCAACCGACCCACGCCCCCGCCCCGATCCGCGAAGCGCAGGTTAGTGGATTTATCGGCCCCAGAGTGGGAAGAGGAACCCCAAGCCGCCCAGTCAGACCCAAGGACAACACCTCCGACCGACCAGGCGAACACACGGACAACGCAGGAGGAACAGTCGACACGTTCTATGGAAGCAGCCCCGGAGCCATACACTAAAACAGCGAAAGATGGGCAGGGGTTGGTCAAAAATGCCCCCACAGCGAAAGAGACACCGACCGAAGGTGATGGCTCCGCAGCTACGGAACCCAATACCACCTTCGAAATCATCCGGGAGCCACGGCCGATCATTACGACCCAGTCCCAACGAGGGAAAGTTGTATTGACGGCAGAAAGCGAGGTTTTGGCATATCTGGATATCTTGGATACGGCCCACGAGTTTAGCACCCTCTTGCAGTTCGGTACTTCTTTTGAGCTCATGGAGTTCCTGGCAACGCAACAGGTAAAAGCCGCCCAACGAATGGCCGAAGACCATGCGGAACGCCAGATGATCGAGCGCGCCCTAACACAAACGACGAAGAGCGACGATGAGGACCGGCTAGCCAGGGTCGACAGACAAAGGAACGTCGGGGTACGCTGAGTGGGGATGGAGATACCCCCATTAAACACGGCCCTAGTCGAAGTCCATCGGGAACTGGCAAAGGTCAGCACGGGCGCCAAGGAGATGGCCATAAAAAATAAGAATGTCTGGAAGAAGGTTAAACTGACCCAAGCCGAACTGCAAAAGGCCAACGCACGCATCGCGGAGTTTGCAGCTCACGCGACTACGGCGCAACACACAACCCCGCCACCGAACCACATCATCGACGCTCTAAAAGAAGAAATAAAGGCTTAGACCGCCATCGCCTCAAAAGCGAAAAGGGTCGTGCAACTAGCGGAATCAGAAATTGACAGCCTTCGAGCAGAACTACGCCAATCCTCAGACAGAGAAAAGGAGATACGGGCTAACGGCCGAAGGCATTAAAAACCCTTGAAGAGAAACTCGCTATGGAGGTAGCTCAGCACATCCAGACAAAAGATGACAACGCCCAATTATGGGAGGACGCGAAGAAATCAGAGGCGGCAATAGCGGGACTTTGGGCCTTATTAGAAAAAACAGAAGGTATGGTTCGATGAGCAATTGGTGGTCGAACAAGACAGAAGGCATCAGCTCGAAATCCGCCTAAATAATGAAATGGGGAAATTAGAAGAACAGCATGCAAAGGAATCCCAGTTGTGGGCAGGCCTAAAGGCCACGTATGAGGAAGCGGCAGCGGTTAAACAGCAGGAAATCGCAAATCTCCAGAAGTCAATGGAAGACGTACACAACCGTTGTCGTGCCTTTCGGCTCCGGATCGTTTGCGTGAGTCGGGTGGGAACCACCGAGGTTTTGGACTAGGAGAAAGAAAAATACAAATAAGGCTAATAAAGAATAGGTATAAAGAGTTATAAGATAAGAATCTCGTGAATCCCACGAGTTTAGTATATTTAGTCAATATTTAGGTAGTAAGAGAGAATTATTTTAGCAAATTCGTGAATCCCACGAATATTTTAGATTGATTGATCATTATAGAAAAATAATCAACAAAAACTACAATGTGCTCCCCATCCTTATATAGTGATGGGAGAGACTAAGCATAACTACATGCTTTTTCTAATATGTTCATGCACACTAAATGTGCATGTGATGCTTTTCTAATCCTTGCTTTTATTTGCTAAATATAGTGCTCATGCACGCTAGATGTGCATGAGTCACTTTTTAGTTGCTTGCGTTTTTCTATAAAATATTCACGCACTCTAAAAATGCACGATTTACCTTTTAATAAAGGTAGGTGCAAATAAAGCACTTATAGTTATTAAATCTATTTGTAGAACACTAAAGATAAGGTAGCATAATGGTAAAGTTGAGGTTTGGCTACGTGGAGGTATAGGGTTTGAATCTTGCCCTATGCACGTGATAAATATTTTGATATTCTTATTTTATTTATTTATATGTAATTAAATCATTTATATTATTTTTACTTTTTCACGTAGTGTACGAAATACACTACGACACCGTTGCCAGGCCATCACAGATAATGTGTGTATCCTTCTCCAAACAAATCGAGAGAGGTTCACAACGCAATTGAAAACGGCGCTGGACAAAGGATGGATGGCATGGGCAACCCAAGCAGCGGAATTGCACGTGTATCGTGCGGACTGGGAGAACCGGCGAAAAGACGGTCGAGGCTTCTATAAACTAAATGAGGAGAGCATTGCGGCCGTACGGGAGGACCTAGCGCAAGACTATCGTGCGCTAGGGGACCAACACTCCGAAGAACTCGCGCAGCTCTTAGATGATTTTGGTGAAAGCCAGGAGGAGCTATTTCACCATATCACACAAGCCGACAACACGCGCACCAACGAGGAATCCAGCGCGACGCCAATTCCGGGCACAGCCGAAGAAGATGAACCTCAGGCCCGATTACCAGAAATGACAATGATGGAGAATAACGGGGACCGACGAGCGGAGTTCCCCATAGGACCAGACAGCAAAACCACTGCACAGCAAGAGGTTTAGCCGCATGAGCCCACACTATCATCAGACCACACGGAGAATGGTGCGGACCAGGCGGAATCTCCGCCCCACTCCCCGGAACATACAAAAATGGCCGACACCACGGAGGACATAACAATGGAGGCAGAGCCGTAGCCGACGGCAAGCATGACAATGGCGGAGCCCAACCCACTACCTCAAGAAGAGCCCACTGTACCCGGACCACCCACACACGACAACTGCGACTCTGGGAGGAACCAGCCCGACCAAACAGGGAAGCCACACCACGATGCACCTACGGGCCCTACGTCACCTCCGGACGCGAACACCGCAGCAGAGCCAAACATCCGGGCCATTCTGGAAGAGGATTAATGGGATGGGTCCGACGTGCCAGGGCACTGTCCCACAGGCGTGCCAAGTGTTGTCCGTCGGAATAGTAATCGACGGACAAAAGCGTAGGAATAAGAAATAATATAAGAGCATAACGCGTGTAATGGTTCACGCAGGAAGCGTGAACGGCTAAATAGACCCTGCGTATATAAAGGGCAGAAAACCTCTGATAGAGGGTGCGTGTAATTTTGGGAATGTAAAGAAACGTCTCATAATAAAATCCTATCTTCTCTGATTTTCTGTGTATAGCTACGGCTAATTTACTGTGTGTGTCTTGAATACCTAAGCGTTCAAGTACGTAAGTGTAACCCTTGGCAAGGATTCGGTTGTAGCCATTCCCCTTATACGCTGATAGGTTACAGGAAACCTTACCTTACGCATTACGCTTAGACGCCTATTCGTTGTTCCACACCCACTTGGAGGTCTAGGTCGAAGGACTGACCGTGGACCGTGTTTCTAATCGGCAACACATACATGTTAGAGCCCATACCGTTATCTGCCATTCGAACCATTGCTTCCATGCGACTTAGCTCACATGCATTGTGATGTGAAACAGGGCGTTGGGGCACAAGTGATGAGAGTGGTCGGCTATGCACACTTTGCCCTAAACAAGTTCGCGAATATGAGTATCACATTTTGATACAATGCTCTGCCTTTGATCATATTCGATCATGCTTTCCACATCTCTTCGATCGAGCCCAATCTTTGCTTGAATTCCTCTCACAACCACAATGTGCACTCTCGATTGCAACATTCATTGGTAAAGCTCTTGAACATCGAGATTCACTTCTCACTTTCACACGTATCATGTGAAATGTGATATTTTTGGTCTCATAGGTCATATTTGACCTCCGAATACGATAATATAATCTATCTATCTATCTATCTATCTATCTATCTATCTATCTCTCTCTCTCTCTCTCTCTCTCTCTCTCTCTATGAGACTATGCTTTTGGAACACGCCTTTTACGTGATCTATGAGACTAACCCACGCCTTTTACGACTATGCTTTTGGAATTGCAATGGATACCCATGGAATGCGGGATTTGGCATAGAGGAGTTCACCAATGACTCGGATATCACACTTCTTGTTGAAACATGGGAGCATGATACTCAAAGGATTCAAGGTTTAGGAAACTATAATGTACACTCTTTGATATGGAAGAAAAATCCAAGACAAAGAAGAGGACAAGGAGGGGTGGCATGTTTGATTAAGAAGGAAATAGAGAAATATGTGTCAATCATAAAAAATGATGAAAATAAATGCTACATATGGCTCAAAATAGAAACACCTAATGATTTGCCCACTTTTGTTGTTGGATGTTACATTCCTCATCAAGATTCTAACTTTTATGCTTGTTTGGATAAAGATCAACCGTTTGCCAATCTAGAAGATGATATTGCTTATTTCAAATCCAAAGGGGAAGTTATTGTCTTTGGTGACATGAATGCTCGTACAAGAAGTTTCCAACTTGATTCACAAGAATCTTTCATGCCACATATCTCAAGGATGCAAGAGGATATGCAAATGTATAACCGCTCTTCTAGCGATGAAAAAGATCCGGACCAATTTGGGAAACTACTCCTACAAATGTGCAATAGTACCGGATTGCTTATTGCAAATGGTATTTCCTTATGGCCCAACACTAATGGTTTTACATGTAGAAAATACAACGGAAATAGTGTGATTGATTATGTGCTACTTTCCGAAGGTATTTTGGATCGTATACATAAATTCTCACTTGGTGAATGGACACCGGAATCAGATCATAGGCCTTTATGTATTGATCTCAAATGTATGCATAGGTTTGATTGTGAGAAGATAATAAACAACCGCACTTGAGCATGAACCTTAAGCGAGCACCCATGTATTCCAAGATGGTTGAGGATATGTTACAAATGACAAAGATACAACATGGTGCCACACTAGAATGCAAATGGGAAGCTTTCAAGAAAGTCATTCTCTCATGTACAAACAAATGTTTTTCGACCAACCGCACATCTTGGAAATGCACCAAGAAACTTAGGAAAAAATGGTTTGATAAAGAATGTCGTGAAGCTCGAAAGTGCCTTATGGTTTTGGATGTAGTTAAGGATAAAGAGAATTACCAAAAGCATTTGCATGAGTATAAAAGGCTTATTCAAAGAAAGAGAAGAATATGGGAAGTTACTCAACAATTTATCCAAACGCAAGAGAAAGCACATGCATGTGCTAAATTTTGGGGAAATCTAAAGGGAAAACGTGTTGAGAGTTATGGTGACTTAACTCTTCACAACTTGTCTATGCATTGTAAGAATTTATATGAGTTATCTCTTGCCGGAAAGATGATGTGTTATGGTTCTCTTTCACATATGCCTTCCTTCTTTACAATTGAAGATATATGCATAGGACTTAAGAAATTGGCCTCTCGAAAGGCAAGCGATCTTCAATGTATAAAGGCTGAAATGCTCAATTGGACGGGAAAGGAAGCACATATATGGATAAGCGATATGTTTAATGATGCATTGCAACATGGTATGCCGTACGATTGGACTACAAATTGGATCAAACCTTTACATAAAGGTGGAGATATAAATAATGTAAACAATTATCGAACCATCATGGTTGGCTCATTAATGGCAAAACTATTTGGATGTATAATGGAATCAAAGATAAGTGTATGGGCTGAAAAAAGTGGTAAGAGAGCTTATGGACAAGCTGGCTTTCGGAAACACCATAGCACCATTGATCACCTTATCACCCTTCGAGTATTAATGGAGGAAAGTCGCCTTAGAGGTAAAGGTTTATATTGTTGCTTTGTAGACTTCAAGAAAGCTTTTGATATGGTACCTCGTGAGCATCTTTGGAGGCGAATGGAAGAACTTGAGGTGCCAAGTGAATATATGCTTGCAATTTCCCGAATTTATGAGAAGGTTATATGTTGTGTGCGCATGAAAGATAAACTTTCAGATTTTTTCAAAAGCACTATTGGTGTTAAGCAAGGATGCCCACTCTCACCAACACTATTTGGTCTATGCATTGATGAATTGGAAGAAATGGTTACCAAGTTTGCAAAGGAAGAATGTGTTGAAGAAGTTGTCATTGGGAATGTTGTGATTATGCTTTTGCTATATGCAGATGACGTAGTGCTTTTTGCAAATACTTTAGGAGATGCACAAAAGCTTATGAAGGCATTGGAAAAATTTGCATGCATACTAAATTAAGTGTCAATAGCTCTAAAACAAAGATTATGCTTGTGAAGAGCCAAAAAAGAGATAAACCATGCATTATGTACAACAATGAGCCACTTGAATGTGTGGAAAGCTTCAAATATCTTGGCCTTGAAGTTCCTTCAAATCATAGATGGAATGAATGTGCTACACGCCGCTTAGAGGCGGGCAAACGAGCATACTATGCATTTGAGAACACATGCAATCTTGGAGATATTAAGTGTTGGGTCCTCAAGAAATATCTTTTTGACACTTTGGTGACACCAGTTCTTCTCTATGGGGTGGAAGTATGGGGCGGTAGCATCCCTAAGTCTATGTGGAAAGAGTTTGAAAATGTCCAAAAGCATTTTCTTACCAAGTTTCTACAAGTTAAGAAACAAACGCCCTACACCCTCCTCCTCCTTGAAACGGGATCGCTTCCCATTGAGATCATGGCCATGGAAAGGGTTGTTGAATACATGCTTAAGGTTCAAAAAAGTCCCTCACATCGACTTCCTAGAATTGCGTGGGAAGCAAGCAAAAAGATCCAAAAGACACATAAAAGCAAAATTTTGTGTTCCGGTTGGATGCAAGATATAGAAAAATGGTTTGGTAGATGGGATGCGAGACACTTGCTTCATGATGCATCATTAGATTCCTCTGTAAATGAGGCATTTTTGCAACGCCAATGTATCATGACATGGGACAAATGTGGAGGCTCACGCTTCACACATTATACTACACATGTTGCACCTAACTACAAAACCGTATTCTTTGCGGAACGGGGAAATCGTACACATCCATACATGTTAGAGCCCATACCGTTATCTGCCATTCGAACCATTGCTTCCATGCGACTTAGCTCACATGCATTGCGATGTGAAACAGGGCGTGGGGTACAAGTGATGAGAGTGGTCGGCTATGCACACTTTGCCCTAAACAAGTTCGCGAGTCTGAGTATCACACTTTGATACAATGCTCTGCCTTTGATCATATTCGACCATGCTTTCCACATCTCTTCGATCGAGCCCAATCTTTGCATGAATTCCTCTCACAACCACAATGTGCACTCTCGATTGCAACATTCATTGGTAAAGTTCTTGAACATCGAGAGTCACTACTCACTTTCACACGTATCACGTGAAATGTAATATTTTTGGTCTCATAGGTCATATTTGATCTCCGAAGACGATAATATAATCTATCTATCTATCTATCTATCTCTCTCTCTCTCTCTCTCTCTCTCTCTCTCTCTCTCTCTCTCTCTCTCTCCCTCTCTCTCTCTCTGTGTTTTGCCTTACGTGCACTCACACACACACATAGCTCGCTTCTGCTGCACATCACCACTTACGTCTCACACTCTTTACACGGGGTCGCTCGGCTTTCCGAAATTGAGATGCTGGACGATTACAATTATCCTATCGAGGATGATCGTGGAGAGGTTCGATTTGGCGTAACGGGGTAGCGGATGTGCGGTTGAGCATATTATATTCACAGTGCTCCATCATGTGCGCTCGGGAGTGGCAGGTTAGGAAGTGTGGTCGAAGAGCGCAATCCACGGCCAAATGACTAGAATTCAAGCATGTCGTGCATTGGATCTGTGAAGAAAAGAGGAGGCAAGAGTGTTGTAATGCAACGAAAGATGAGTGTGAGTGTGTGTGTCTCAAGACAAAGAAAGAGAGAGAGATAGACAAACTGTATATTAACCAAAATTACATCAAGCATAAAACATCCAACAATAACTAAGTTACAATGCGTTGGTTTATATACCAACTAAGCTAGGGCAAGTGCCCTTTCTACTATTTACAAAACTAGCCGAACATGTCCATGAGCTAGTGCGAAACCTATCAATGGGTAGCTGAGTTCGAGTCTCAACATGCCCCTTCGAACGCAACTTCCATCTATAGAAAAGTTGTTTCGGTCTTCAGAGTACTTCGATTTAAGGAATCGGATTCCGGCTTTATTGCTTTACGCTTTTTATTGTGTGTTGTGTATGCGTACTCCTCCTCAAGCTCGGCAATGTAGATGTTGTGAGACCAAGGTCTGATGCAAATTGCCCGAGCTTGTCGACGCCTAGAGCTTTCGTAAAAATATTAGCAACCTGGAGGTGCGTACTGATGTGTTGTAGGTCGAGCTCTCCGGCCTGTATGCGCTCGCGGATGAAGTGGTAGTGGACTTCGATATGCTTAGTCCACGCGTGGAATACGGGATTCTGCACCAAGTATGTTATTGCTAGGGCCGGACAACAGCCTAATACAAGGTGTCCACTCAAGACACGTCACCAAAGGGTGGTACGGCACAATGACTTATGGCACAATGCTTAATTAGAACTTAATCGATTACTTAGCCATCCATAATTAACACGCGTAAGATATGACAATAATTACAGAACGGTAATCAACACTTGGAGATTAAGATCATAAGCTTTATTAATTATCCACTCTTGATTACATTGTAATCGGGCCTTTATATAGGTCTCCGTTGTGAAGTACAAAACGGTGCCAACCAGCACCTTTACGGTATCGTTCCAGATCCGGATCGGCATACCGATTCCGGTCCGTCCGTCCACATAATAATATGTATATATGAAGACTACCAATTCCAACAGTTCCCGAATAACTATTCCTTTCACACTCTGGTTTGGACCTCCTTTAGCCTTCTTTGCCGGCCGGTAACACATGGCACACCCGTGGGACAGTACCTTGTACGTCAAACCCATTATCCAACCCCTTTTATGCTTCGTCCAAAATGTCCAGAATGCTTTGCTCCAAAATTTCCAATGGCTCGTCGGGAATCTGTTGTTGTTGTTGTGGTTGCTGCTGTTGTTCCGTTTGTGGTTGTGGTTGTTGCTCCGTTTGCGGTTGTGGTTGCTGCTCCGTTTGTGGCTCTGGCACCGGTGTTTCCGTCGTTGGTTCCTCCGTCGGAGTTGTCTGTGGCCGACTGACCCCAGCCTGTTCCCCCTCCGGTCTTTGCACCGGCGATGGTTCCTCATCACTAAGGTTGACCGTTGCCGCCTTTCGCGCTTTTTCTTCCCGGAGCCGGGACCACCTCATAGCTTTCGAACTGGATTTGAGCTTCCAGCCGATCATCGTCTAGTTGACCTACGAGCTGCCGGACCTGCACCAATTGTTCATCCGCCAGGGCTGTGAAATCTTCCGCCAGCTCGTCCCTGATGGTGGTGAAGTCCTCCGAGGTCAGCATATAATAGTCGTCGCCCTCCTTTCGTCGATTTTCAATGTCCGCCCTAAGCAATTGTAGTTCCGCGGTATTCTGCGCCCATTTTGCCCACCAACGCACCGAGCTGTCATCAATCAAGCTTTTGGTTTTAGTGAGCCATGACCGGAGGATGCACTGGATCCATTCGGCTCCCATTTGTGATTTATTTTCTGCAGCTTGTCGCTCTTCCTTCAACTGCTTGATGATCCAAACCGTGTCCACCTCCTGCTCCCTATAATGCGACAATTGAGTTTGATAGGTTGTTTGCAACCTCTGTAGTACCATTGTCGCTCTTTCCTTGTCTTCATGGTTCTGTTTGTGGAGCTCCATCCGGGCATTCGCCGCTTCCTCCAATAGACTGGAACTTTCCACTCGTTCTTCGGCGAGTGCCGTTGTGGCCTTATCAACCTCTTGCCAGAGCTCGGCCATCCGTTGCTGATGCACCGTCTCCAACTGCTTGTAGTCCCGATACAGATGATCGAAATCATCAGTCTTCTGCTTCAGCCTTTGGTTTATCTGATGGCGCGCACGGTCCTCCCGGTCCTTCTATTGCCGGAGCTCTTCCTTCAGCCGCTCGATTTCCATTTCCGCCATCCGTCGTAGCTTGTCTTTTTCCTGCAGCACTTTCTCTTTTCCTCCTTCAGCCGGTCGTAAGCATGATGTCCTTTACGCAGGTTTTCCTCTGCACGGCGAAGGTTCTCAGCAGTCTTTCTTAATTCTTCTTCGGCCGCCTTCTTCAAGTCGCGTTCGCGGCTCCGTAATGCTTCTTGTGCGGCTAGCTCATCTCATAATACCGCAAGTTCTTGGGCTTGCGCCGCCTCTTTCTCCGGGACCGTTTGTGTCTCTGGGGTCTTATTCTTCTGTACATCAACCGGAGTCACCGGTGCTTGGACCTGCGTTGCAGTTAAGGCCATTTTGGCCATATCTCCTGTGATCCGATCCAAGTCTTGTTCCAGGCACCGGATCCTTGATCGGGCCGTCTCCAGTTCATCGGTTGTGACGAGCAACCGTTCCGTTTGCGCTCTTTCCTTCGCCTCTATGCATCCGACTACTCCGGCAATTTGGTCTCCTATCCACCGGAGCCATTGGTTGCCGGTGCACTGTTGTTGCACTTGCACGGAGAGTTGGCTGATGGGTTCACTTGCCGGTGGCTGGTCCCACCTTTCTGCATCAAGTTGCGCTTCTGGTTCTGCCCGCTGACCGCTTTGTCGTTCCGGCTCTGAGTGTGTTTCATCTGGTCGCCCCTTGTCTGCTTGTTCTTTGTCGGCTGGAGCAGTTGGCCTTTGTATCTCCGGTTGTTGGGTGACGGGGCTTGCCGATGCTGCCTGTTGTGCCGGGACTTCTGTGACCGGTTCCGGTGCCTCCCTTGGTGTGGGTTGCTCAGCGTGAGTTGCAGGTGTTCCATCCTTCTGTGGGTCCGAATGTTTCCCGGCTGATTCTGCGGTGCACTTCACTGGCCGCAGCTGGAGGTGCTCCGTGGGTTCTTCCTCCATCTCTTCCGCCTGAGTCCCGGCATTCATTCTTGCCGCCAAGGTGTCCGTTTCCTATTGCGTCGGTCGGTGGAGTGGGCTCTTCAAGGCCCGTGCCGGTGTCTCCTCGTGCGTGTCCGTCGGTCGCTTCCGGCTGGCGCGCTCCTTCGCCGCCTTCTCTACTTCGGCAGTCTTCCCCTTAGTGGCCTTGGAAGCCAACAGTTGTTGCCGTTTTGAAGCAGGTTTCGGGGTGTCGTCCGTTGTTCTTCCCCACTTCTTGGTTTGGATGGGCTTGACTGGTGGCGCCAACAGGGTGAGGCATTGTGTCACTGCATGCCATATTTTCCGGCCTTCGTTGCCGTCCTTTCCCCTTACTATATCAATGGCCATACATAGCCCGTCGGCGATCAACACCGGCCAATCTACCTTGACCCCTTCGTACATTGCGATGATCAAGCCTGCTCGGTTCTGAGGCATGACGGGGGGTCGAGGGTACACGTGACCGAACTCATGGAGCACACGGGCAATTTCTCGGAATAGCATATCTTCACCGCCCTGTGTCCTATAGCCCTTGCTGGCTAGAGAGTACTCACCGAAATATTTGATGAGTTGCTCGGGGGTAGGATTGTCGATCGTGTAGATACCGCCCTCCGGAAGGCCTATTAACGCACAGATCGCATCCTCCGTGATCACCTCCGTGTCGATTTCTTTTATAATCTTCTCAACCTCCTTGTGTGGCGCTGCCTCCATGATCGTTAAAAAACCCTCCAGACCGTGCTGTCGTAACCATTTCTTGGCGGCTTCAGACAATGTTTGGCAGTCCATCTCTGCGTCGAGGTCGGAGAGCGTCGGAGAGGTTTGATGGTGGGGAGAATGTGAGAGAAAAAGTTCTGAGGGAGGGGGGTTCTCTGTGTGTGAGCTCTCTGCGATGTATCTTCACGCGTCACTCTGCGTCTGTTCTCCTTGGTTCGCAATAGGAGAAGGTCTCAATGTGTGGGGGTTTTTCTCTCTGCATCTTGGCGCCTTTTTCGAGCCTCCGCATGTGCAGGTCGTGTACTATAATAGCATTGCGTGCCATGTGGCGGTGGTTTAATGTCCTATTCATAGCTCCTCGTACCTTTTTGATGTGCCTCTTTACTCCTCGTGTGCATGGCCGTTTCCACCACTCCTTTCCATGATTTATTTGATTCGCTCCGTTTTTTTTCTTTTTTCTTTTTTCTTTTTGAACTTACTTGTGTGGTTAGTTGTTCTCCGGTCCTATCGGACCTTTGCCCGAAGCGTGCAACTCGCCAGCCTCTTGTCGGTTTGCCGGCTCATGCTCCTCCTTACTGGCTTGGTGGTAGCCGTTGTCTTCACCGGTTGCCGTTATGGTTGGCCTACTGGCATCTGATTCGGTGGCGGCCCTTCGTTCAAATGGGTTCTTAGGCATAGGTCCTTTGTATGGTTTTAATCTAAATCCGTTGACCCATTTGCTCAGCACTTCTCCGGCAAGTGTCCCCAACTGGTAAGACCCATTGAACTCGCGTGTGATCCAGTATGGTCCGGTTCACCTAAACCGTAGTTTACCTGGCATTTTGCCCATCCGGGTCTGGAACACGAGTACCGGCTTGCCAGTTCTGAACATCTTTTCGTTTCCCTTCCGGTGCCGATCTACAAATGCTTTCCGTCTCCGTTGTTCCAATTCCAGGTGCATAATGCTCGCCAGTTGGTGTTCTTCCAGTTCGCACAAGGCCTTTAACCGAATTGCCTCCGATTCTTTTTCGTTCAATCGTTCCCGAATCTGAATCTGTAAGCTTGGTACCTGAAACTCGACCGGCATGACTGCCTCCAATCCGAATGCTAACCGGAACGGTGTTGTCCAGATGCTTGTTTTGTACGTTGTCCGGTAAGCCCAGAGCGCATTGTGCAGCTTCGTGTCCCAATCTGTCCGATTTTCATTGACGATCTTCCGGAGGATATTTTGGAGTGTTTTGTTCGTCGACTCAGCTAACCCATTTGCTTGCGGATAGTACGGTGTGCTTCTTTTATGTACTACTGCATAGAACATCGTCAAACTTTCTACCACCTGTCCAAGAAAGTGCCCTCCTTGGTCATTTATCAGTTCTATGGGGCAACCGTACCGGCACCAAATGTATTCGTATAAGAATTTCGTTGTTGACGTTGCTGTGTTGTCTCGTAGGGCTTTCGCTTCCACCCACTTAGTGCTGTAATCCGTCGCGACAATCACGTACCGGTTGCCGGTTCTCATTGCCGGTGATTTAAATGGCCCGACGAAATCCAGCCCCCATTTCTGGAATGGTTCTAGTGGTAGGACTGGCTGGTGCGGCATCCGAGCTTGCTCCGTTGGCTGACCCATTCGTTGGCATAGATCACACTCCTTCGCATACCGGACTGCATCTTTCAATGTGGTTGGCCACCATAGGCCACTTTGCCATACTTTCCTTGCCGTCGCATCTCCGGCATAATGGCCTCCGGCGACTCCGCAGTGTGCCTCCCGTAGTATTACCTCCTTCTCGTCGCTGCGCACCGCTTGTCGCCAGATACCGTCCGCACCTTTGTGGTATAGCGTATCCTATAGTAAACAGAAGTGCCGGCTCTGTACCGCCAGGCGTTTTCTCTCGTCCCGGTTCATCTCCTCCGGTGGCAATCCGGTACTCAGAAACTGGTGCATATTAGTTAGCCACTTATCTTCTTGTGCCACCGTTCCATCTGTTGCCGTTTCCGTGGTGACTCGAAAAAGCTCTACATCCGGAAACTCGTCCGGTACTCGGTCACCTGTCTCCCTGGAATCTAACCGACTTAGATAATCTGCTACCGCATGCTGTATGCCAGGTCGGTGGAATATCTCGAATTCGAACTCTTGCAACAACAAAGTCCACTGGGCCAACTTACCGGTAAGTGACGCTTTGGATACCAGGTAGAGGAGTGCCGAATGATCTACATGAAAGGAGAACTTTCTTCCCAATAAATAATGCCTGGATTTTGTTACACTGTAGATCATTCCTAAAGCTTCCCTTTCCGTGGTAGAATAATTTCGTTCTGCTTGGGATAGCTTCCGGTTGGCATAGTACACTGGCCGGTACCAGCTTGGCTCGGTAAGCTGCATGAGCGTGCTGCCGATTGCGATATTGGAAGCGTCCATGAACACATGAAACTATTTACTCCAATCAAGAGGCTGCACTACCGGTGCTTGTGACAATAACAACTTTAGTGCCCGGTAGGCCTTGTCTTCGATGTCGGTCCATTGGAACGGTGTTCGATGTACTGCCGTATGCAGAGGTGTAGCCAGGTCTGCCAAATATCGGAGCATACGGCTATGCCAGCGGATTTATCCTAGGAAACGGCTCAATGCCTTTGCCGTTGCCGGGGTCGGTGCTTCCCGGATTGCTTTCACTTTGTCCGGATCTACAGCAATGCCTTCCTTGCTTACTATATGCCCTAGTAGCGTTCTGCTGGCCACTCCAAATACACACTTCGCCGAATTCAGGCTTAGCCGATACGCCCTACACTTCTCTAGACATAGTCTGAGATGCTGCAAATGATCTTCTTCTCTACTATAGACGGCGAAGTCGTCAAGGAACACCTACATAAAAGCCAGTATGTATTCGCCAAAGATCTCCATGATGATCCGTTGGAATGTTGCTGGTGCCGTTTTTAGCCCGAACATCATCACCACCACAACAAACACTCCCCATTCGGTGACGAAAACCATTTTCTCTTGATCTTAGGGTGCATCCGGATCTGATTATACCCGTTGAATCCGTCTAAGAAACTGTAGACTTCATGGCCGGCGACGGCATCCAAAACTCCATCTGTAAACGGAAGGGGAAATGCATCCGTTACCGTTGATGCATTGAGCTTCCGGTAGTCGACACAAACTCTAATTTTTCCGTTCTTTTTTGGTACGACTACAATCGGGCTCAGCCATGTAGATTTCTTTACGGGCCGGATGAAGCCGACCCTCAGTAATTTGTCGATCTCCTCCTTGACTTTGGCGGCGTAGTTTGGGTTCATCTGGTACCGCCACTGTGCCACCGGCTTGGCGTCTTTGCTCAGATGTATCTGGTGCTAATACAACTAAGGATCCAGGCCTCTCATATCCTCGTATGACCAGGCAAAGACATCGCGAAACTCGTTGAGCAGTGTAATTATCGCCGTTTTGTTCTCTGCATTCATTTCTTTGGCGATGTGCACCGGTTTTGCCTCCTCCGTCGTTCCTAGATTTACCTCTTCTAACTGGGACGCTTTTACGCACTGGGATACAGCCATTTCCCTTTCCAATGTCTCCTGCGCATGCCGTAACTCCTGGATTGCTTCTTTATCCGGTTCCGCTTCGGTTTCGTCCGGTTGCAGTAAGTAGGGTGATACCGCCTCCGCAACGTCAATTTCGAAGAGGGGTACAATCTTCGGGTTCTCCATCAAGTACTGCTCTTCCTCTTCGTCTGCTAATCCCTCCAGCATATTGACACACTCCGCATATAACGGTGCCAGGTCCTTGCCGGTGCCCTTCCTTTGTTGTGTTGGTACCCGTACCTTCGCTTTTCCCCGCCGGAACGTAATCATATTCCTCCTCCAGTTCTGCTTGATATGTGTCGTTTTTAACCAAGGACGTCCCAACAATAATGGGTACGCTCCTTGAGCCTGCAACTGGAGAACTACGGCTGAGATTCGGAATGTGTGGCCCCCGATGGCTACTTCCAAACTCCGTATTAATCCTGTCGGTCGCACCGAACTTGTGTCAGTCATTCGGAGCCAAAACGGACATGGCTCCCACTCTCGGATTCCAAGAGCATCGCATGTTCGGAGGCTGATCACATTAACGTTGGAACCTCCGTCTATTATTGTGCCGGGGAGTTCTTTCCCTTTCACAATGGTCGTAATTGTCGGACTGTTGGTGTCCACCACGGTCGGTCCCTCCTCCGGATTGGAGAAGAATGTCGGAGCCGGTGGTGTTCCGCTTGTCGTCATGCCTTCCTTGAGTCCTTTTGTGAATCTTGGTACTAGCTGCAAGAGTCGTCCTAACGGCAGCGTGATCTGGCATTCCTGCAATACTTGCCATGTCGCATTTTCGGACTGACTGCTTCCGGCGAGCTCTTCGGTGTTCTCCTTCTGTTGCGTGAGTTCTGCTACGTTTCGCTCATTGGCCTTTTTTACCCATTCCGTTGCTTGTTTCCGGATGGCCTCTTGTGTCTCCCATTCCGTAGTCTTCCCCTTCGACCTTGTGGTGACCTGTTGGAGGTCTGCGACTTCGGCGACTACCATGTTTACTGCCGGTCGCTTATCATAGCTTTTTGCCGGACATTGATTACTATAATGTCCTTCTTGCCGGCAGTAATAGCAATATGCTTTCCGGGTGTTGCTAGATTCAGCATTGTTTCCTGTACCCGGTGGAGGACTTGTGGTAACCGCGGGGCTCTAGTCTGGTTGGCTGCTTGAGGCGCCTTTTTCCGGTTCACGTGGGTGGCTCCCGTTTTTGAAATGCCATTTTTTATTAAAGTTCTTTTTGTTGCGGTACCCTTGCCGGGGTTGGTCGTCATACCTCCCGTAATCTTCCCGTCGTTGGTGATACCCGGGGGAGTGATCCCAGTTGTGATGCTCGTACCGTCCATTGTATTCGCGATACTTGTCGTATTTCTTGTACTGGTCGTAGTTGTCTCGCCGGTTGTCGTACCGGACATCTTGTGCCGGTCGATATCGCTCCTCTCATCGCCAGCGTTCATCTTCTTCGTCTCGGCTGCTACGTGGCTCGATTTGCCGGACTAGTGGAGCTTGCCGATTCAATAAGTTATATTCGCACCGGTCCATCGTGTGGCTCATAGATTGGCAGAGTAAGCAGTGCATCCGCATGGTGCACTCCAGTGACGAGTGTCCAGAATTCAAGCAAGTCGTGCATTGGATTGCTTGCCGGAAACGGAGATCCTCATCGGTTGGTAATGCTCGTTGGAGGGCTCCCATTGTTAGCCAAGAGCTCGTTTTCTCCATTTCTCAAACCCGGTCGATGACTTGGTTGACGGTGCTTGTGCGAAAGTCAATGACCGTGCATACCGTTCGTAGAGGTTCCCGGAGCATGGCTAAAAATATAGCCCGCGTTTCTTCCTCCGGAGGTGCGCGGGTAAGCTGACTGTGCATCCGTTGAAACCGGATGACAAACTGTGGGATGCTCTCGCCGAGGTCCTGCCGAATTGTGTAAAATAAGCCCACCATTTCTCGCTGATCCACCTCCTTCTGGAAGAAGTGCAAGAATTTGTCTTTCAGGTCCGCAAAGGTGGTGATGGTGTTGCGATCCTGAGTTCGGTGCCATCTAGCGGCCGGTCCTTCTAATGTCACGCCGAATTCAGCTATCTTAGATCGTTCCTCTTCTGCCGCGGTTAACCGTTGTGACACATGGTTTGCTTCCCATGTTTGTTCAAATGCGTGAACATGAGCCTCTGCATCCGGGTCATCCCGATACTTGGAGTATTGGAATGGCATATCGTCGTCCGGTGTCGGTACGCGGCCTGGCAGTGTTGGTGGTCTTTCCTGCTGTTCCGCCGGCGTCTGAGGTCTTTGCTAGTTTTCCTTTAGTGTTGCCGGCTCGACTTCCGGTGTTGGAGGTTTTTGCCGGTGTACTTCCGTCTCCGGAGGTTGCTCCACGACAAGTGTCGGAGGTTCTTGGTCTGCCAACTCTAGTTCCGGTGTCGGTAAAGTATCTGACTCCTCGTCCTCCGGTCCTCTTGGGGTGTCGTTACTACTGCGATAGTTCGTATGCGCGTTGTAACCCCCTTCCGAATCCGATTCCAGTGCTGAGAATGCTTCAGATTTTCCTTCTCTTCTGGCCAAGGCCTGGAGAAGGGTTTCCGCTTCCCGGAGGCTGCTTAAGCTGCTTCCTTCGTCCGGGTAAGTGTTTTGTTGTAGACAGAGCGACTCCTCTGCCACTTTCCGGATCACTTTGGAAAATGATCGATCCGTTCGGATTTGTTCCATTGCTTGCTGAAAAGCCTCTCGCCACCGTCACCGTTCAACAAGTCTTCGTGCCCTCTCCATAACCGGGTCGTCTGTTGGCCTAGTCATCCATTCCTGCCGCTGTTCACTACGATAATGCAGGAATCGTGGTTGCCAAAAACTGTGTTATTGCTAGGGCCGGACAACAGCCTAACACAGGGTGTCCACTCAAGACACGTCACCAAAGGGTGGTACGGCAGAATGACTTACGGCACAACGCTTAATTAGAACTTAATCGATTACTTAGCCATCCATAATTAACACGCGTAAGATATGACAATAATTACAGAACGGTAATCAACACTTGGAGATTAAGATCATAAGCTTTATTAATTATCCGCTCTTGATTACATTGTAACCGGGCCTTTATATAGGTCTCCGGTGCGAAGTACAAAATGGTGCCAACCGGCACCTTTACGGTATCGTTCCGGATCCGGATCGGCATACCGATTCTAGTCCGTCTATCCACATAATAATATGTATATATTAAGACTACCAATTCCAACAGTTCCCGAATAACTATTCCTTTCACACTCTGGTTTGGACCTCCTTTAGACTTCTTTGTCGGCCGGTAACAAGGTAGATATTGCTCATGTTGTCGCAATAGAGGTGAATTGGATCCTTGATGGGTATGCCCAGATCCTTTAGTACGCGTTTGAGCCAAACGGCTTCGCATGCGGCGACTGTTGCGCCCCTGTATTTGGCTTCCGTGCTCGACAGTGCGACTGTCGGCTGCTTCTTACTACTCCAGGAGATCGCTCCGCTACCAAGAGAGAAGACGAATCCGGATGTGGATCGTCTGTCCGCTTTATATCCTGCCCAATCTGCGTCTATGTACCCTTCGAGTCGAATGATCGCATTTGTCTTGTACATGATGACGTGGTCCATTGTCGTACCGACATACCGAAGTATCCTCTTCGTGTAGTCTAGATGAAGATTTCACGGATTCTGCATAAATTGGCTAAGTAGGCCGACCGAATAACTAAGGTCGGGTCGCGTAATGGTCAAATAGATCAAACTAACGATCAGTTGTCGATACTGAGTCGGCTCACTCTCAACGGTTCCGGAACTGGCATCGATCTTGAGATTACGATCAAGAGGGGTGGACACAGGCTTGCACTCAGTCATTCCGAACTTGTAGAGTAAGTTGAGAATGTAGTATCATTGAGAGATTATTATTCCGACTGTTGTCCGAATTACTTCAATACCTAGGAAGTAATGGAGCTCATGTAAGTCTTTCATTTCGAATCTATCGGAAAGAAGTTGTTAAGAATTAGGGAAGTAATTAAGTATGGGTTAATTAGTACCTAATTATGTGATTAAGTTAATAAGCGGAAGATTAAGAGATATGTGTGTGTTGTGTGTGAGAGGAAGAGAGAGAGAGAGAGAGATACACTTATGAACAACACAAGATGGGGGATGAGTAACTATATTAAATTAGCTTTATCATCATCAAATACAAAAATACCCACAATGACGTATATATGCATCTCATGTGCAAAGGTGCACATGTGTGAGTAGAATATAGGTACTAATGTGTAAGTCCTATATTAAATGTACTTAGGAGTGGAGGATCTAGAATATCCCACTTAAGTACAAGGTCCTATTTAAGGCATTATAGTCAACACTTCTAACTAGATTCTATTTAGGTAACTACGAAGTTACATGGTTGACTAACTAACTAAACTAAGTTGAGCTTGATCTGTCAACAGAAGCGATTTGACTTTGTTAATCTCGGTGAGATCCTTTCCTCCGATGACCAAATCATCCACGTACAGGATGATGATGATCAGGCTATCCGATTCGTTTTGGATGTACAAAGAGGTGTCGTATTTTGATATCCGAAATCCAATTTGGTGAAGATATTGCGTGATCTTCGAGTGCCAAGCACGCGGTGCTTGTTTGAGGCCGTAGAGTGGCTTCTTGAGTTGGCATACGGCGTGCAAATGCTTACGCGATTCGAATACAGGTGGTTGTATCATGTACACCTCTTCTTCTAACTCTCCTTGGAGGAAAGCATTTTTCACGTCCATCTGGTGGAGGTGTCATACCTTCGCTGCGGCGAGTGCAATTACTGTTCGTACAGTTGTCATCTTTGCCACCGGCGCAAAGGTTTCTTCATAGTCTAGGCCATGCGTTTGCGCATAGCCTTTCGCAACAAGTCGTGCTTTGAAGCGATTTAGGGATCCGTCGGCATTGTATTTTACTTTGTATATCCATCTGTAGCCAAACGCTTTCTTGTTCGGCGGGTGAGGGACGATATCCCATGTCTCGTTTTTGCATAGCGTTTCCATTTCCTCATGCATCGCGTTGACCCATCGCGGATCATTTACAGCTTCGGAAAGCCTTTCTAGCTCCATTACTATTGCTACCTTCATCATAAAAGCGTGTAATGATACACCATGTACTCGTCGTAGCCGTAGCGGTTTACGGGGTTCTTGTCACGTGTGGATCGGTGTAGCACTCGATCCGTGGTTGTCTTGACTCCATCTATGCAGATGTCGGGATCTTCAAATTCACTGTCAAGAGAGTGAAGCATCTCGGTCTCTTCCTGATCTTCATATTCCAGCATTTTCGCCTTCCCTTTGCCTAGCTTCGAACTTGGCCAAGATGTGCTTTCGTCGCTCGGCGGCTCTAATGGCCCACTCAACCATGTCGAAATTGGGTTGTCTTCTAACATCTGTGAGAGCCGATCCCCAGATTCTATTTCTATTTCAGTGTCATCCGCATCGAGCGAGGTTGGAGTCGAAGTATTCTCTGGTGCGTACCAGGATGTGTATTCGTCGAAGACTACGTCTCGACTTGTTCGAACTTTACGGGTAGATGGGTTGTAGCATTTGTACCCCTTCTGTTCGAGTGAGTATCCTACGAGGATACATTTCTCCGACTTTGGGTCAAGCTTTTGTCACGTATCGTCAGGAATATGTACATAGGCGATAGAACCAAAAATGCGGACATGTGACAAGTCCAGCTTCTTTCCGAAGAACTTCTCATGCGGAGTTATATCGTGTACTCCCGAGGTTGTGCACCTATTCATGAGATATACAGCCATATTTGCCGCTTCTCCCCAATATGATTTCGGTAGGTTCTTCTCGTTCATCATGGCTCGTGCAACTTCTACTACATGGCAATTTTTGCGCTCTGCTTCGCCGTTTTGCTGAGGCGTGTGTCGACATGAGAACTCTTGTCGGATTCCTTCTTTTCAGAGATACACCATAAATTCATCCAAAAAATATTCTTTGCCTCCCTCTAATCGAAGACAGCGTACATGCCGACCCGTAGTTTTTTCGACTTCGGCTTTGAATGTCTGGAAGTGCCTAAACACTTCACTCTTCTGCTTCGTCGGATAGATCCAGGTGTTCCTGGAGAAGTCTTCGATGAACATGACATAGTATCGGGATCCGCCGAATGTTGTTGTCTGGGCTAGTCCCCACACATCTGAATGTACAACATCCATGATCCCTTTGCTCACATTCCACTCTTTAGGGAATGGGTGATGGCATTGCTTTCCAAACTGACATGCTTCGCATACACCTGTAATCTCCTTCGCTGTAAAGTTTGGGAGTCTGATTATAACTCCTTTCGATTGCATGTTCTGGAGCTTCTGGAGATTGATGTGGCCGATTCTCTTGTGCCACAGTTTTAAGTCGGTTTCGACTTTCTGGCCCTTTGCGTACATGGATGACTTTACCTCGCTCGATTCGAGGATGAACATACGGCCTTCTCGCCGACGTGAGCTATGACTTGATTGCCTTTTTCAATGAAGCATCTGTCATTATTGAAGCATACTTCCATTCCTTGTTCGACAATCTAGCCAATTGAGACCAGGTTTTTCGTAATGGTGGGGACATGCAGCACGTTCTTGAGGTAGGTTTGTTTGCCGTCGTTTCCGAATGGGACATTCCCAATATGCTGTATTGGGTGAGTCGTGTCATCTCCTATTTCGACATATCCGGGACGTTTGGGCTTCCGTAGTTCCCAAAACCAATCTTCATGGGACGTCATGTGATTGGAGGCTCCCGAATCGACAAAACCATACGTTGTTCTGAGTGGAAACGGTAGTTGACCCAAGTGCGGACATTGAGTGCGCTTCGTGCTTCATTATGAACATTCCGCCGTGGTCGCCGTAGTCGGAGTTCGTGCCATAATTTGTTAGTTGTTGGCCTTGCTCACGCTTCTTCTTCTAACACTCCTCTTCATAGTGGTCGGGTTTTCCGTAGTACCTGCACTCAACTGGGTTCCTACGGTTGCTTGGTCCGACGTGATGACTCCCCCTTCCGCCGAACTCTCTGGGGTCGTTTCTGTCTGCTTGCCATTGGTGGGAGTTAAGTTGTCGTGCCTTTCGACGCCGGATCGTTTCCGTGAGTCGGGTGGGAACCACTGAGGTTTTGTACTAGGAGAAAAGAAAATTCTAAGGCAATGAAGAATATGAAATATGTTGTAAGAAAGAAAGATATGAAAAGCTCGTGAATCCCACGAGTATAGTGTATTAGTGAGTACTCAGATTAAGAGAGAAAAACAATTAGCAAATTTGTGAATCCCACGATTATATTATATTAATCCACCCTTGTAAAATAAGCAACAACCCCCATACATCTTTCTCTCCTCCTTATATAAGGATGGAAGAGGCTAGGCATAGCTTCATGCTTTTTCTAAAGTGTTCATGCACACTAAATGTGCATGAGTTGCCTTTTTACACGATGCTTTTATTTCCTAAATATAGTGCTCATCCTCGCTAGATGTGCATGAGTCATTTTTTATTAGTGTACATTTTTCTTATATAAATAAAGTTTTCACGCATTCTAGAAAATGCATGACTTACCTTTTAATAAAGGTAGGCGTAAATAAAGGTCCTATATGTATTAAATCTATATTTAAAACACTTATGATAAGTTAGTACAATGGTAAGGTTGGGGTTTGTCTTTGTGGAGGTATAGGGTTCAAATCTTGCCCTATGCATGTAATAAATATTTTTAATATTTTATTTTATTTATTATACGTACTTTAAATCGGATATAGTATTTTATATATTTCACATAGTGTGTGATTCACACTACGACACTCGCCCCCTCCGAACCCGCACATCCTTCGGTATGTGCCGAAGTCCCCGATGCTTGCTATTCACCTTCATCCGAAGCTTCCTCCGATTCTCCCCTTAAGTCGACTATGAGTTGTAATCCACTTTCTTCGCTTACCGCATCACCGCGATCTTCATCTGATTGCTCCTTCTTGTCGGTCTTGTCTAGGATCACATAGGGTTCTTCATCAGTCCGCTTCTTGAAAATCTTCACCCGTTTCCCGGCTATAGGCATTCGTAGCATCGTTCCATCCAACTCGAATAGTCGGTAAGTTTCGTTGTCGAAAACTTTCCGAACCTCGTATGGCCCGAACCACCTTTTCGCGAACTTCCGCATCATTGTATGTTGATGATCCAAACTACTGTCGTAGACAATCACCCAATCTCCTTCTTCAATCTTCCGCGGTCGTAGTCGGTGCTTTGTGTCGAACCGGCTTTTATTCCGAAATCGCACTTCTTGTTGTTGGCGTATTGCTTCCGCTATGTCTTCCGGTCTTCCCTCCAGTTGTCGTATCCGGACCACTAGTAGTTCTTCCCGGCTCATCTCTTCCTTCCACGGTAGCACTGTCCATGTCGCGATCGCGGTTTCCGTTGGCATTACCGATGCTTGTCCGGACATGAGTTTTGCCGGCATGTAACCGGTTATGGAGCTATGCATCGTCCGATTCGCCCATAGTGCATACAGAAGCATCTGTGGCCAATCCTTCACCCTTCCATCGCATGCCTTCGCAAGTGCTTTGACGATCAGACTATGTCCTCTTTCATTCTTCCCGTTGGCTTCCGGATTGTATGCCGTTGTCAGTGTTAACCGAACTCCATGTTTGGTGAAGAATTCCTTAGCTTTATCAGAGTCGAGTTCTCCCCAATCCGCAATCACTTGTCCTACACACCCGTACTTGCAAAACACTTCTTCCAAAAGGAATTGGCATACCGCAGAACACGTTTTCCTTCGTAGCGCCCGACCTTCTACTTGGTTTGTGAGATCTTCCCGAGCTAACACCAAGTACTTCTTTTGTCCGATCTCGGTTGGCATGGCTACAATATCGACCATCCATTTGAAGGTGATTGTCGGTGAGAATGTCGGATGTAACTCGTCTCAGTGTTGAACTCCGGAGTAGATTTGACACTTCTCGCAGCTTTCTGTGAACTCCGCTATATCTTTGTACATGTTCTTCCACCAATATTTTTGTTTGATTTTCACAAAAGTTGTCCACGTTCCTCGATGTCCAGCCCAATCGGATTTGTGAAATTCGGACATTATCCGGTTTCGTTGCTCTTTCGTCCCGACTACCCGAAGTGGTATGCCATCCGGTCTTTTCGGCTCCCTCCATATTAATCCATTTTTCAAGAAGAACTTTTGGACTTGCCGCTTCTTACTTCGGATCTCGGCTCTCTTCTCTTTATTGTCCGATTATTCCTCGATTTCTTGTATCGCTTTCCCAATCAACAAGCTTTCTCCCTCGAATTCTCGGATTACGTTCACCCAGCATATGTGCTCCGAAGCAAAGTAGTCTTCAGAAACTTCTTCATTATCGGATTCGGTTATGTCATCTCCGAACCGCACCCTTGATAGCATATCCGCTACCGCGTTGTCTTTTCCGGAGATGAGATGTGTCGTACCTCCGGATTAAGTGACTTAACATATGCAATCCACCTTAGCATAGCCACATCCGGTATCGTGCAACACCGCATCATCCCGAGTATCGGAAGACAATCCGTTTCGATCACTACTTCGGCTCCGATCAAATAAACCTGATCCGATTTGATTGCCGACACGACTCCCCATAATTCTCTTTTGACTTGTGCATAACCGTGTTGCCTTTCGTTGAGAACCTTTGCTCCGAATCGGATCGGATATCGCGAACCATCCGAATCGGCTTGATTAATGACCCATCCGATTCCAATTGGACTTGTGTCAACCGTTACTATGATCGGTCGGTCATAGTTCGGCTTCTTTAGTGCTTTTGCCCTCCGTAGTGATTCTTGTTGGTATGCTCTGGTTTCCATTCAAACTTCTTACCCTTCCGCAACAAGTGATAGAGTGGGTCCGCAATATGTGCATAGTGCGGAATCCATATGTGGTAGAATGCACACGCTCCGAGAAACCTTCGGACTTCGGATTGTGACTCGCATATTTCTTTCATCACTTGAATCGCATCGATCTTGGTCGGTGACGGTCTTCGGCCGTAGGGCCCACATAGATGTCCGACTACCAATATCTCTTCTTCCCCAAATTCTGATTTCTCCCCGGAAAGTGTTAGGTGCACATCTTCTAACTTTCGAAGCACTTTCTCGCAATCGCGAATATGGTCGACTACGAACTGTCGGCATCCCCGATCATCCATAGTCTCATCTTTTTCTTCCACCGTGCATCCTTTTATCGGAATGTCATCTAGGAACGACATCATTATCTCCTGAATGCAGTCCCAGAGCACCTTGTTCATTGCATTCATCATATGTGCGACCGAGTTTGTTGCGCCTTGTGGTAGTGTGCACATACGGACTAATCCTATCGGTGTCCGCATGGTAGTGATGTCTCGGCTCTCCATGGCTAGTTGGAATTGGTCATATCTGGAGTATAGGTCCCCGATGGAGTATATCGCGCGACCGGCAAAGGCTTCCGCAAATTCGTCCACTATCGGACCGACTCCGGAGTTCCGGATCGTGACCTTGTTCACCGGTTGCAAATCTTGAATAAATCGGAGTGACCCATTCTTCTTCAGAACTGTAAACCATCGATTTGAGTACGAAGCATTTGATGGCTCTAGAATCCCCATCGCCACCTTCTCCTTGAGCAAGTCGATGACTTTCGGAATATGCGCCCGTGGCACCGAAATCGGCTTCAAGTTCCACTGCACATGGTCAATCGTGAAGATCACCATCGGCTCCACTATCTTCGGATCAACGCACCCTATCTCCCTTGATGTGAATGCGAACGCTTTGCCATGTTGCTCCAACATCTCAAAAACCATTCTTCTTCTTTTTGTAAGAGGAAACCACCTCCACCGATACGAAGTTTCTTCCGGGTCTCATTCGTGAAGCCATGTCCGATATCCACGGACTTCCTAAGTGTCGAATCTCCCGAGACTTCTTTCCTCTTTTGTTCGCTATCGGCGAGTAGTGCTCCCGCGTCTGGTTTCACCTTCTTCTCCACGGTCTTGTATTTCGTACTTACCATTGCTTCTTCTTTGCGGAGCGCATCCGGCCCCATTTTCATAATGATCTTGTACATCTCGACCGATTCCACCGGGACTACCCGGTCTCCCTGTCTTGTATCTTTCGCGAGCTCTTCAAGCCGTTGTAGCGTGCTCCCATAGAACACTTCTTTGACTATTCCCACGATTTCTTCATCTTCTTTTATTATTGATGCCGACCGTACCTTATCCACCACTTTTCGGTATTCTTTCTTCATTCCTCCGGTTATGGCTGTGTACGTAGATGCCCCATCCGAACCAATTCGTACTTGTTTTGCTCCGAGAGTTTTCTTCCTGTGTGGGGTATCAGGGCTTCTCAGACTATCACTTCCGCCCTCCACAACAGTCCACTCTAAAAATCCATCTTTGTTTGGGACAAGAGCTCTCTCTTGTTCCTTTCATGATTTGTCGGCACCGTTAGGAATTGGACGGATTTCCCTCCGTTTTGGCTCCGAATTCGTGCAAAAGCCGCACCGCTATCGAGCACCTTCGTCTCCATCCGTGATGTCGTGATAAAGGGTTGCCCGAGGATCACGGAGTGTGAGACCTCGTCTTGTACGAAGAAATTTTGGTCGATCTCGACATCCCCGATCTTCACCGTCACATCCGAACAAGCCGCAAATAGATCTTCCGTTGCTTTAGTGGCTGCCCGGATCTTCCATCCATGGTTAGTGTTTATAGGCCACTTCCCCTTCCGGTAGAACTCCTTGGACATCAAATTGATCTCCAATCCGTGATCAATCAATGCTAGCACGGGCTCTTTGATGTTGCCAATTCGGACCGGAGTCTCCGTAGTTGTACGTGCCCAGTGGGGCCTTGTGTAGTGGGAGTTCGGTATTTCGTCCTCCACTTCGGTGTCATTCATTAAAACGGTATTTGCAATAACTCTTGGAGCATTTTCCTCCGTACTTTGTCTTTTTCTCTTCACGAGATCCACAAGAAGATCATGGAACTCCTTCGCTATTCCGAGTAATTCCCGAAGTGAAAATTCTACCCGGCTATCGAGGATTCTCTCTTCGAACACCTTTTTCAAGTCTGTTTGTTGTTTGATGTCTGAGGCGAGCTTGAATGCCGGAATCGCCTTTTCTTTTCCCTTCCCTCCGGAGTTCCAACTTTCCGGTGTCTTTGATGGTCTGGCCGCATCATCCGTGCGCCGTCGTTTTTCATCCACATACACTTCATGCAATTGACATAGGGCGTATACGCTATTCTTATCGACGGGGCACTCCCATCCCGTAGCTTCTAGGATGCCTTCCGTGGTGCTTCGGATCTTGTTGGAGTCGGTTTTCTCAGTGTTTTCTAGCATTTCCGGTCAAAAAGACACATTTGCTCCCGATGACTCCCCGACACGTATTCCCGCGGTTGTCGGGTAATTGCTCTTTGCCGCTATTTCCTTCTCTAGGACCTTCTTCATGCTGCCTTTTCGGAAGTTCGGTCGGAGTGGCTTCCGAGAGTCCATCGAATGAATCCGATTTCCCTCGTAGTAGATAAGATCCCGTCATAGCGCTTCCTTGTGCTTGTCGCAATCCCTCCGATCATATTCAGTGCTATCGCACCATATGCACCGACGGTCCATATACTTGGAACTTGTGGGACGGTCATCTGACTTCTTCACCATCGCAATTTTTAGATTCTCCATCTCCTTCAGCAACTGCTCCACCGTAGTTGCGTCGATTCCCTTCTCGGTCGTAGTTTCCCGAGCCCGTTGTCGTGACGATTTTTGGCTACGGTGTGAAACCGAGTGAGACGAATAAACCAAGGATGTGCAACATTGCACATGCACTTAGCAAATAAACCTAAGGCCTAGTGGCACTTGAGTTTATATAGAGGGGTGCAAGCAAGGTTTGAACCTTGCACATCTAAGATACAAGATGATTGCCTTACTATTAGGACAACTATCATATAGTGTAGATTTTATGTATTTCCTTTTTATATACGAATTATGGATGAAACAACCATAGAAAACCATGTGCACAAAACCATGGTTCTAAACCCATGGTTTGTGCATGACATAAGCAAAACCGTGTGCACAAAACCATGGTTTTGTGCATGTCACAAGCATGGAAAGACCTATAAAAGCCTCTAGTTGGGCTTGTGTAAGGGGGGCTCAATATGTGATATCACCAACACCATTATCATCAATATAATTATATTTGTCTTTATCTTCTTCATATTTTTCTACTTCTCAAGTGTACAATCTTTCTTCTTCTCAAGTAAACCAATTTCATCTAATCTTACATTGATCTTCATCTCTTCGATAATTCTGCAAACATCCTCCCCAGTCCAAGACCCCGGTGGTCGCTCGAGTAGCACACACATGCGCGAATCTTCGCGACATCGCGGTTGATGGTCTTCCGATCCGGATCTCGGTTTCGGAATTGGTTCTGAAACCCTCTTTTCGTTGTTGGCAAGCCATTGCCCCCTCTTTGTGTATCGTGCGACGATATCCCGCACGATTTCCCATGTTTCAGTAAGGCCACTCTCGGTAGTCATGTCCTCTAGAAGCACTCCAAGATCCTTCTGGTCCCGGACGTCTATGGCTCGTAAGAACATGATAACTTTGTCTGGTGCAAGGATAGCTTGATCTCTCACAGACAACCTCCCGAACCGACTTTCGAATGTCGAAAACACATCGAGGACCTTCATCCCCTTGTTCGGTGTTTCCACCCAATCCTCGAATCCTCTCCATGTTGCCTTGGAGGATTCCTCGATAGCGAACGTGGTCTTTAGCGCCTCTTCAAACGCTTCCCACATCGGATTTTGTTGTCGTAGCCCATGGATACTTGCTTGAAGCCATCGGTAGCCACCCGGTTGAAGTATGTCACTTGCAGTCCTTCCGAAATCCCGCACCGTAGCATTTCCGCCTTGTAGTCCCGAAGATAGCGTGATACGTCCTTTCCGTTGAATTGCCCGATCCGTTGCACGAGCCGCTCTACTGCCACCGCTATCTCCGACATCGCACGTTGTTCTTGAAGCACCCGCTCGAACATCATCATCATGTTGTTAGCCTCCGGTTGATTTTCCATCTCCTTGCCACCCGTTTTCACGTCGGGTTCCACACTTGTGTCGTGCCTTTCGGCGCCGGATCGTTTGTGTGAATCAGGTGGGAACCACTGAGGTTTTGTACTAGGAGAAAAGAAAATTCTAAGGAAATGAAGAATATGAAATATGTTGTAAGAAAGAAAGATATGAAAAGCTCGTGAATCCCACGAGTATAGTGTATTAGTGAGTACTCAGATTAAGAGAGAAAAACAGTTAGCAAATTCGTGAATCCCACGATTATATTATATTAATCCACCCTTGTAAAATAAGCAACAACCCCCATACATCTTTCTCTCCTCCTTATATAAGGATGGAAGAGGCTAAGCATAGCTTCATGCTTTTTCTAAAGTGTTCATGCACACTAAATGTGCATGAGTTGCCTTTTTACACTATGCTTTTATTTCCTAAATATAGTGCTCATGCTTGCTAGATATGCACGAGTCATTTTTTATTGGTGTACATTTTTCTTATAAATAAAGTATTCATGCATTCTAGAAAATGCATGACTTACTTTTTAATAAAGGTAGACGTAAATAAAGGTCTTATACGTATTAAATCTATATTTAGAACACTTAGGATAAGTTAGTACAATGGTAAGGTTGGGGTTTGTCTTCGTGGGGGTACAGGGTTTGAATCTTGCCCTATGCACGTTGTCGTACCTTTCGGCTCTGGATCGTTGCATGAGTCGGGTGGGAACCACCAGGGTTTTGGACTAGGAGGAAGAAGAATTTGAGACGATTATAATTATGAGTAGATTATTAGAAACTTGTGAATCCCACAAGTATAATGTATTTTATTGATTAATATTTATGTAAGAATATGTATTTAGATTGATAGAGAAAGATATAGAAATCTTGTGAATCCCATGAGTATAGTTTATTAATTGGTGTTTTAAGAAATATATCCAATTTCCCAAATATTTCACACACCTATTACATTGTGCTCCCCATCCTTATGTAGTGATGAGGGAGTCTTAGGAATCCATGCTTCTTCTTCTTTTCTCTAACTATAGACTCCATGCTTTTCCTATAGATAGACTCTATGCTTTATCTAATGTGATTATGCTTTTTCTAACTTGTGCATTTTTTATCAACTATAGCGTTCATGCACGCTAGATGTGCATGCGTAGCTTTTTCTTTTGGCATGCGTTTTTCTTTTAACTAAAGTTTATCTTACGTGAACTTACTTTTTTTATGTGTGACATCTACTTTTTAATATGAATAAAATGCTAGTGTAATGGTAAGACATTACATTATTAACATGGAGGTGCAAGGTTTGAATCTTGCCCTATGCATGTTATATATATTTTAATATTTTCTACTATTTATTCATATTTATTAAATCGGTACTTTATAAGTTTTTCACGTAGTGTACAAAATACACTACGACAACGTAATAAATATTTTTAATATTTTATTTTATTTATTATACGTACTTTAAATCGGATATAGTATTTTACATATTTCACGTAGTGTGTGATTCACACTACGACAACGCTCCTGGTTGTGTCGGCCTTGGCCGAATCGACCTCTCCTTCTGTGGCTTTGTCCTCTTCCTCCATCGAATTCGAATATAGCATTTGTCCGTCATGTGTGTTGTTCCTTTGATGCACGTGATTCTCTTCAACCAACAACAATGATTGGAGATCAAAAAAGGAGGGAGGATTCTCTCTCGCAAGAACGGTTGATCTTATTGCGTGAAAGCGTGGTGCCAAGCCACCGAGGCATATCTGCACCATTTCTTCGTCGTCAATGCTAACATTGATCGATCCAAGGGCATCGCACAACTCCTTGATCTTTAAGGTGTAGTTGTTGATTGACATGTCCCTTTGTTGAAGATTGTTCAGCTCCTATCGAAGTTGGAGATTTCGTGCGGCCGTATTGGCTTCAAAAATCTTCTTGAGGTTTTCCCACGCCTGCTTCGGCGTTTTTGCCTCTCGAATGTAGCCAAGCATGTGATCATGAACGCATGATGCAAGGCAATACAGCACACGGCTTGCAGCCTGCTCCCAAGCGGGATAGTCGACGTGTGTTGGGTTGGGGTGTGATTCGTGAGTTCCTTCGATGTAGCTCCAATAGCCTTGTCCGACAAGATATTGATGCATCTTGTATTCCCAAGATGCAAAGTTCGTTTTGTCGAGCTTCTCGGTAGGAAGGGTGCTTCCCATTTGAGTATTCATGGTGATTTCTTCTCTGTCGATGGGCCGGTTCTATTGATCGTCTGCATGCAGCACAACACAGTCGAAAATGCTTGATCAGGCAACCACACGCTCTGATACCATGTGAAGAAAAGAGGAGGCAAGAGTTTTGTAATGCAACAGAAGATGAGTGTGTGTGTGTGTCTCAAGACAGAGAGAGAGAGAGAGAGAGAGAGAGAGAGAGAGAGAGAGAGACAAACTGTATATTAACCAAAATTACATCAAGCATAAAACATCCAACAATAACTAAGTTACAATGCGTTGGTTTATATACCAACTAAGCTAGGGCAAGTGCCCTTTCTACTATTTACAAAACTAGCCCAACATGTCCATGAGCTAGTGTGAAACCTATCTATGGGAAGTTGAGTTCGACTCTCAACAGGATCGCATGTCAGAATTGGGTTTCTTCGTGTGTCGGTAAAGTGCTTTGGAGGGAACTCATAGAAAAAGAGGTACTAGTTTGAGCTCTATCCAAAGCAAGGACACAGTCGACTACTTGCTCGATTGTTTGTTGTGAGTCGGTTAAGGCTAAAATCGTGTGAAAAGGCTCCCGTAGACCTGCAAGGAATGTGTTGTGTCCTTTAGATGATTTGCGGACACATCATGAGCGAGTTGGCGATAAAGATCCTGGAAGTGTGTCATGAACTGGATACCGTTTCATTTGGCTACTGTGCGATTGCGTAGAACTGTCGGAGTAGTTCTCACTTGGGTATCTCTCGATGGAATAATTCGAGGAATCAATTGCAGACGTCTTGAAACATCACAAATTCTCCTAGGTCATGCTAGGAATACCATCGAGGGTCAATGTGAACTCCGTGATTTTGGACGAGTCTGCCTCGGCAGCAGTCAGATGCTTGCGTCGAGTGGTTGGCTTGCCATGTCGACAAGAAGGTTTTGATGTGTGATTCTGCATCGGGGCCATCCCTGTGATGCTAATACAGATACACCTTGGACAAACACCCTCGAGTAATCGGGTCACTGATTCTAATTGGTCACGCTCTCTCTAAATATAGATCTTGAATCTAAACGTATTCACTCTAGCTCGAAATAAGGATATCTTCTGTCTCCCTTCCCTTCTGCTACTTTATGATTTATATAGCCTTCTCTATTCTTGGCGTGCTTCAACTACTTTCTCCTAATCTTCGACTTATGTCTCGGCTACTGTATTTCAGTTACTTTCCCCCTTGGCTGGTAGTGCTTAGGTCGTTTCCTCTTTTCACGCTTGTCCTACTCATCCCCTTTCATACATCACTTTTACGATCCTTTTTCACACCTTTGTTCTTATTTGTCGCACGGATAACAGTGTTCACACACATCACTACTGAAATATCTAAACAAAAATGAGTTCATCAAAGAAGAGTGCCTCGACATTCAACATGGATGAATTCATCAGAATGGCATATTAGGGCTTAAAAGTGAACTAGGAGAAGTTGCCAATAGTAAAACCCGAAAGAAGATGACAAAGGACGTACTCGTGAGTCGAACATCATCATGAAAGAGGAGCATGATAAATAAGAAGCACCTTTCATAAAAGAGGATGTATGATATGAAGAGATGGTTGAAGGGGAAGGACTTGAACGTAATGCTTTCTTGACATGTAAATGTAAAGGGGAAGGAAGAAAATCTGAAGAAATGGAGAAGGGTGCATATAAGACATGTTGATGTAGTTCAAAGAGTTTGAGTGTTTAGACAATGGCAGGAATGCCTTCTTTGAAGCTTCAACCACAAGCTTTATCAAAATTGAGGATAAGAAGAAGAAAGCTACAATGATGTTCCAAATGATGTAATGTCGAGCATCTTTGAAACATTGTTCCTTGAAGTTGATCGGAAACTAATTGATGAGAATGAAAGGAGTGGTCTTGCACGAGTTTGATACTCTCCTTCCATTTCGCCTCATTCTTCTCATGAGCTTCGTCCCATGAGCTCGGTATATCAACTATTTCTTCTTCAACTTCACTCCATTGTGGAAACATTCTTCCGTTTAAGTAATATTCATGGTAAGACGCATTGTTGCCATGATGCACGAACGTGTGGTACTCAAGCGGGACGGCGGGGGATCTGAACTAAGGAGGGCATGGTGTTGTACGAGAAGACCTTTAAACCCCCTTTGCAGTTGGGTTGCCTTTTGTAATCACATCTTTCAAGAAATAGCTCTTCCACAAATCTAGGCTCGAGGAACTTCGAGTCGAGGAAATATTAGACTAGAGACATGGAAATCCTTCTCCTTTCGACGGCACCGCGATTTGATCTTGCTCTACAACAATTCCTTTATACATGCACATATATGAATGCATTGATATATGTTTTGCCAACTATTCCGGATCAAAGTCATGATGAGCAAAGGACAAGAGATGAACAAGAAGAATGGAATAGGAGTTGTTAACCATATTGACCACCCCAAGCGAAGGACGAGAGACAAACATAAAATATCACTAGTGTCCCATATTGGCGAATATTACCGTTATCCTACGACATGGTTGTTGAAATAGTGAAATGGAAGAAGTGAGCATAACAACCTCACCAATAGAGTCTCTATAGCATCTCAAGATGTTGTAAGGAATTGGGATAGCTAATCCCCTTTAAATTCAACACCTAAGGATCAGAAATGGTTCGAGCAAAACTATGATTTGGTGGAGCGACCACACTTTGTTCTATTGTTTAACCCAATAATTGAAACTTATCACATGTATAGTTAAGAATATTTGCATTTTTGTAGAGAACCAAGTGTAATGTCCTTTCCGTGGCATAAACATGTGCTTGTTATTCTTCTTCATGGCTTGTTTGAGTACCATTTGTTTCAT
Organism: Azolla caroliniana; assembly: GCF_043228905.1. Lineage (NCBI taxonomy): Eukaryota > Viridiplantae > Streptophyta > Polypodiopsida > Salviniales > Salviniaceae > Azolla > Azolla caroliniana. The sequence continues at coordinate 15,757,114 of NW_028230436.1, forward strand.
GGCTTATTTAACATGGTTTTGGTTCCTGACACTTTTGATTCCATATGCCAACAACGTTTCCTACTCATGCTATGTGAGCCCTTTAGGATTGATGTAAAAATGAAGTCATTTTGAGGATCCAACTATTTGGATTATAGATTGTTGAACATTTTTTCCACTTATATATATATATAGATTATCTCTTCATTCGAGAAGTCATTTGGTACACGAAGTCCTATTTCCGCCATTTCTAACCTAGAAAAGTTGGGCAACGTTGTTTGCAACATTTGAGCCATGTGCAAGGATAGTGAGTGTGTCCCGATAGTTCCGTCGCGCTTTGTATTGCATCATCTTAAGCAGCAACATATTGTCGGCAAAACCACATTACGTATATATCATAGATGGTGCAATGATATAGAAGCATGATGGGATGGTTAGTGGTAGTGGTAGTGCGTGCGTGTGTGTGTGTCATGATGGGCGAATGAATAGATGGAATACAAAAAGAGTAGAAATGGAAAAGTGTAGTGTATCAGTGTTTGTCCCACATAGAGAGGACGGAGAGTAAGGGAGCTATAAATAAAGGGCTGTGAGCAGCGGCTGAACATACTTACCTGGGCGGGGTCTATCGGTGATCAGCAAGGCCGATGGCTTAGGGCCGGCGCCTCCATTGCACAGCCGGAGGGGCTGTTTACCCTAGCATCTCCCCAATGTGGGAGAGTGCACGTCATAATTTGTGGCAGCGGGGGTTCGCGTTCGCGCGGCCCCTTTCAAAAACTCTCCAATCAAACAAGTGAGGTGCTGGTCCTTGGAAATCCTGCTGGAATGTGGTTTTACTGATAATATATATGGGAACAAGTTTGGGTGGAGCTTAGTGTGTGTGCTTGTAAACGAGTAGACTGTCAAGGCATCGGTAGAGAGGACATGTGATAAAAACATACATACACATGTATATATGTATGTATAGGGTATAGAGGAGTAGATAATATATAGATCCATGAACGTAAATATTAAATTAGGTAAACGGGAGGGGGACATGGCGAAATAGTTAAAGCGAGGCTCATGTATGTAGGCAGATGCATATATGTATATATATATATATATATCCATACACCCCTCTGATCTCATGCGACCAAATTCAATAGAATCATGGGAATACATACATCCTCCGAAAGGAAGGAAGTGCAAAGAGAATTGTGAGTAGGCTGACGGGGAGTTATATCTTGTACCAGCCCTACACTGGCCATTGCTTGTTCTCCGAGTCGTGCATATTATTTCCATTTTCTGGGCACGCCCATGACAAGCGGCATTAGTGGCCCATCCAGAGAATAGAGAGCAGTTGACTGTGAAATCTAGTTTCACCTTGCCGCGTGAATCGGACAAAGTTGGTCTCAGCACAATGCATGGGCCCGTCCCCACCCAAACAGTGGGTATTTTCCATGTGCACATCCATCATATATCCCCTTGCCATGTATATAAATATGCATTACAATAATCTGTTCCTGCGACCGACCATGGCCCCCACCCCTCAGTAACTTACTTTCCCATTCCTGGCCTCCACTCAATTCGTCCACATCCATCTAATCCCCCACTAACCAGTTGGAATGTGTACACTGCTTGTTTAGTCATATGCATGACTATAATTCAGATCTGTGTGTTTAGTCATATACTTGACTATAATTCAGATCCGACTGCATGCGAGGTTTCCAGTCAAGAAGTTCACCAGCATCCCTGTAACTGGAAGCGGCACTTCCGTCACATACTTTTGAATTAGTTGGAAAATGACTTCTAATGTCTGCAACAGATCCTACCATACATTTTAACCTTCCTTCCCAAGGAAAGTGGAGGATTTTCGATAGATTGTAGTGGGGACGCGCCTGTATGACCTCGGCGTCAGTGCTAAGCCGAGGCGACGCACGCAGCTCCCAGAAACAGCAAGCTGCCTCAGGCGAGGGCTGCCCCCATGAAAGAAATTAGGTTAATATCATGTGGCCTTATAGACCACGTATCAGATATTAAACTGATAAGAACAGATACTACACTTGATCTTAGCCAAAAGGCCGAGAAAGGTATGATTTGGTATGAGCTTCTACTTCCATACTTATAGGCTACACGTAAGCAGCCTTCCATATGTGGGATAAATCGATATAAATGTCTCTCTCTCCCTCTCTCTCTACTACTTACTTTTAACCTTATATAACCTTCCCGTCCTCTCTCTCACACGAAGCCTAGAGACATGATCCTTATGCTAGTATGCAAGATCCAACGTCAATCGCACATCATCATCGGTTTGTCTTGCATAACTCCTTATCTCGGCCGATGAATCACCATACATATACATACATTTAACAAGCGCATTGATGACAATGAATGAATACTAATAATGCCCAGAAATAAAGTAGATGAATCATACATTACAAAATCATGGAAATATTTGTTCATGTCCCATCTACCCAAGGACGTTGAGATGCATGTATTAAACTTCCTTATCGGCTCGTTTCACCACCCCATAACATAGCGTCATGCCTTATTTTCATTAAAGGGTTTAGGGTTTAGGGTCCATTCAATCATATATGCAACACATACAAACTTGTTGACATTTTTAGGTAAACATGGAGCCTTTTGGCCAAGGAGAATAATGGATTAGGAGTTCTTAACCACACCGACCACCTCGAGCAAAGTTCAAGAGAAACATAAACTACCATCAGTGTCCCATTTCACTAAATATTACCATGTGTTGTACCTTGGTTGTTGAAATAATGGATATGATGTAGAGAGTTTAACCTCGCCGATAGAGTCTCGATCACGTCTCCAAATGTCCCAATGAAGGCGGTTGCAAGTCCCCTTTGTACATGTCAACGTCGAAGGTTCCCCTTTGTGTGTGTGTGTGTGTGTGTGTGTGTGTGTGTGTGTAGCTCAACACTTAAGGCTTCGAAATGGTTCTTGCAAAACTATGGTTTGTTGGAGCATCCACACCCTTTCTATTATCCCACCCAATCCTAATCCTTGACATGATCACTTGCCTTGTTATGGGTGTTTTTCTAGACAATAAGACACCACACTTCACTTTGCCTTGCGTCATTAGGGGTCCTTTCCCTAAATAATGTTTGTCTGTTGTTCCTCCATAAGCTTCTTTAAGGACCATTTGTTTCCCATTGTCATACATGGTCGTACCCCACATCTTCTATTGCATGCCTACACCATTTTCTACTCATGTCTTGTTACTTGTTTAGGATAGATTCTATTATGTAAATAAAAAGGACATCATTTTGAGGATGCACACTTTGGATCGACTATGAACATTGTTGCACCTATATGGATGATCTCTTCATTTGAGAAATTGTTTGGTACATGGATTCCTACGTTCATCATTTGTAGCCTAGGAAAATTGTAATTATCCAACATTAGATGCATCGTTTGAGCCACATGGAATATTACCAATCTCAAATTTCTAGAGGATTAACATCTAACACCAATTTCTTGGTTAGCATGGACTACACCGCCATGTACAGTAACATGGGATATCGTTAATGTGGAACAATAACTTTGTTTCCTAATAAGTGGTATTACAACTTCCTAATCATTTGTAGAGGATTGGCATCCACCACACCAATCTGTTGGTTACCATGGATTACACAACCATGTATAATAATGGGATGTAGCGAAGATGGAACAGTGACATTATTTCTTAATAAGTGGTACTATAACTTGTTCATATTGTAGATAATACTCACTTGTTGATTAATTCCCTTGTGCTTTGGATACATGAAGATCAATCAACCGAGGAAATAATTGTGAACCCCCTATTTTGAAACCATTCCTCCTCCCAATAGACAAGGGATCATAGATTATTGAACTTCCCTCAAATTCATATACTGAATTATTGAGCACAGAGAATCATAGGTATGGATAAGATAGGTATAAGGAGTGAATTGAGTATAGAGAATCATAGGTGTGGATATGATAGGTACAAGGAGTGAATTGAGTATATAAAGTTGAGAATCAAACTCAACTTCCACTAGTGTGTAAACACACCACTACTATGTAACAATTAAGTAATGTGTCATAGACGTAGCTCCTATGACACGTAGTTATGAGGTTGTTAAGGTTTCATCCCTTTCCCGAGAGGTAGTTTTAGTAAGCGAGCATAGAGAGAAGGTGACTATATAAACACATTCTCCTCTCCTTTGTAAAACGCTGGTTATCATTCTTGTGAAATATAGTTTTCTGGTTTTTTTGTCTACCTCGTATCGACTCTCTTTTCTCATCGGCCAAGACTATTGGAGTTACATTGAAGGAGCTCAAGAAATGTAACCCAACCCAATACACATTGACTGCCCAACATGGGAGCAAGCGACACGCCACGTGTTGTATTGCCTGGTGTCATGTGTTCAGTGAGGAGTCCTGGAAGGCAGCAGTGAGGAGTCCTGGCACGATGCCAGCGAAGATGGATGGGAGATGGCATGCAAGGAGGCCAAGGAGGAAGTTGTGGTAGAGCGAAGTATAGAGGCAAGAGGGAAAGAAGCAAAGTCGGAGGTCGGCCCGACCGGGAATCGAACTTGTTGGCATTCCGACCCGGATGGAGCGCGATCAGGACATGGATCGTTCAACCGAAACCAGCCCGATATGCAAACCAGGGCGAAGAGGACGTAGGGGCCGATCGACAGAGGATGGGTCCGGACAAGATCAGGGAATGCCGAGTTTTGGATAACCGAGTCGGACAGGAGTCGAACGGACCCGATCGGGGGTCAGAGAAGCGAAGACCAGTGAGTGCAGAGAAGGGGTTGAGCGAGGTTGGTGGCCACGAAAAGAACACCCGAGAGGGATCCTCCACACCTAACCTAGAGGCTTCGGCAGTTGTGGATCAACGTAAGACCGAGGAGATGGAAGGTGGCGGTGAGGGGACGAAGGTCGTAGCAAACGAAGGCGTTGAAGAAGTCGAGCAGAGTGTCACAGAGAACTTTGGAGGCCAAGAGGGCCAATCAGGTAAGTAAGGTGTTCCTCGGATCGGAGAGACGATATGAGACACTACGAGGGACACGAAAGGGGAGAGCACCGACACGGATGTCGGGGTAGCAGCGACCGACGAGGACCACAGGACGAGCATGCATTCGGAGGAGTCGCAGCAAGTGACCGATGATGGAGGTTGGATTGAGCCTACCAAGAGGCAACCGCGAACCGAAAAGGAGGACGGCCCGAAAATCGACGGTTCAGGACCGGCAAAAGTCAGCACGACAGTCGGGTGCCGGAACAACGGAGAATCCGGTGTCGTGAGGATTTTCGGCTATATGGTGAGAAAACCCGAGTGGGACGCATAAAACGGAATGTGCAACATTGCACATGCACTTAGGATATTTGTAAAATAAGAATAAGAAAACAAATGTAAAAGGACGGGTAAAATGTAAGGTGCGAAAAATGCACTACAAAGTTCGTGAAGTATAAAGGTGATGTGCACTTAGGTGCACATGCACATGTAGACTAAAGGGGAGTGCATGGAAGTACGGGTGTAATAACTGGAGGGCATGGTTGTGTGTGAAGTGTGTTGCATTGTCTACTACAGAGGCAGAGTATGTTGTTGCCACTGAGGCATGCAAAGAGGCTTTATGGCTTTCATATTGAGTGAGAGATCTCCGCATTATAGAGTTACCTATTCTTCATTGTGATAGCCAGAGTGCTATCATGCTAGCTCAGAATCTCGTCTTTCATGCAAAGACGAAGCACATAGAGGTGAAGTATCACTTTATCAGAGATGTACTTGACAACAAGAACATTGAGCTTGTCAAAGTACATACAAATAATAATCATGCAAATCTTCTCACGAAAGGTCTTACAGTTGAGCGATTTGCTCATTGCCGACAAATGATGGGAGAGAGAGTCTGAGAGCGTGCATCTCTCTCTCTCTCCCTTTGTCTCTCTCTCTCAGACTCTCTCCCTCTCTATTTTTTATCTAAACCCTAATCCTCGTGCTGCCTTCACGAGTAGCCGACCAAGATACACTTCTCAGGCTTTGCATCTAGCTTCCTCCATTTCTCCTTCGACACATGCACATAGGCAATGTTGCCAAACACCCTCAAGTGTCCCAGATTTGGTTTCTTCCCAAAGTACAACTCATGTGGTGATAGTCCTCCATTTGTAGATGTTTGATTCTGTAGGTAGACGGTTGTCCGGTCCGCTTCGGCATATGCTTCTCCTCAAGCATTGCTTGTGTCGACTCCTCTATAGTCTGATTCTTCCGCTTGGCCACACCGTTATGCTCTGGTGTGTATCTGTAGGAGAATTCTTGCTGAATTCCTTCCTTTTGCAAATAACTCGAGAACTGGTAGGAAAAGTACTCTTTTTTGCCATCAGACCTCATGCAATTGATTTTTCTGCCGATTTCCCGTTCGGCAAGGCTCTTCACCTTCAAGAAGCAGGCAAAGACTTCGTTCTTCTTCACGATCAAGCACGCCCAAGTGTCCCAAGTGTAGTCCTCAATGAAGGTTACAAAGTAACGGCTTCCTCTGATGCTCACGTTTTGTGCCAGTCCCCAGACATCCAAATGGATTAAATCGAGCCGGTTTCGGCCCCGATTTCGCTCATTGGGGAATGGAAGTCGGTGGTGCTTCCCTGGCTAGCAGGCTTCACAGACTTGGCCATTTCGACCACTGAATTTCGGCAACCCAAAAACGATATTCTTCGTCTGCATTTCTCGAAGCCGCGGGAAGTTGACATGGCCGAACCGCTTGTGCCATAGGTCGATGTTTGACTCAAACTTTTGCCCTTTTACAAACATCGCGGTTTCGACTTCATTCGTTTCGAGGATGAACATCCTCCCTTCTCGACACCCTTGTGCGATGACTTTGCCCTCTTCTTCGATGAAGCATCCGAGGTGTGTGAACCGAACCTACTTTCTCTAGTCGACAATTTGTCCGACCAACACCAGGTTCTTCGTCATTGTCGGGACATGCAAGATGTTCATCAACTTTCCTTTTTGTCTGAGGTGGTTTAAGGGAACTTCACCGACATGTTCGATGGTATGAGGGGTGTCATCACCGATTTCGACGACCCTCGGTTGTTCCGCTTTCTCTAGATACGAGAACCACTCTACGTGGCTCTTCATATGGTTTGACGCTCCAAAATCAACATACCATAACTCGTTCGTTTTCGAGGTGCTTGTCTTCATCGAATTAGCCTTGTGCTTCATCACAAAGGATGGGCCCGATCCATTTCCGACTCCTCCTGAGCCTTCGGCGTAGTGCGATCTTTGACGCCTATCGGCGTCACCCCGGCTCGATCTGTGTTTGTCCTAATCGGAGCGCTTCTTCCAGCACTCGCTCTCTTTGTGGCCCTTCCAGCCACAGTACCAACATTCTGTTTTGGCCTTTGCTTGCCGGTTTTCGACGCCACCTTGACTCCCCTTGTTTCTAGAGGGTCCAGAATTGTTGTCGGCATTTCGATTATGCCTTTGTTTTTGCTCTTGTGAGCCACCTCCATTGCGTGCCGACCCCCCTCGTCCACCACCATGACCACAGAGCCTCCATGTACAACATCTTGTTGTCTGCATGTGTACTCGTCGACGCACCCGCATGGTTCTCTTCAACAAGAAGCATCGATTGCAACTCGAAGAATGACGGTGTATTCTCTCCCATGTAGACTGCCGTCCAGAATGATCTGGACTTTTGCGCCAATCCCCCGACATAGACCTGCACCATTTCATCCTCCTCGACGGTCACATTGATGGAGGCGAGGGAATCACAAATGTCTTTGATCTGGGAGGTGTAATCAGCCACCAACATGTCTCTTTGTCGAACATTGCTCGGCTCCTGTCTGAGCTAAAGCTTTCTAGTTGTGGTGCTCGTGGCGAACATCTTCTTCATCTTTCTCCTAGCCTTATTTGGCGTCTTGGCATCCCGGATGTAGCTCAATAGTTGATCACCGACACTGGATGCAAAGTAGCAGAGAACGTTGCTTGCCGATTGTTCCCAAGACAGAAAATCCCTATGTGTTAAATCTAGTGCAGCATCATTTGCTCTTTGGACGTAACTCCAATATCCATGTCCTAACAAATATTGGTGCATCTTGTATGACCAAGATGCGTAGTTGCTCCTATCAAGCTTCCCATGCCTTTGTCCATTTCTTGTTTTCGTATGTTCTTGTTCGAACGCTAAGGTTTGTTTGTGTTGGAAGTTATTGTCAGTAGTAGAGGATGTTCAACCCTTGCGCTCTGATACCATGTAAGAATTACAGTGCGAAAGCTAAACACAGATTGCAACCGGCTCACCCAAATCGCAACAAAAAACATAGAGAATGGAATACCTAGAGTAGGTGAGAGAAAGAGACAAACAACAAAACTCTATTCAAAAAATGGCGCTCGTTCTGTACATTGAATGTGCTCAGAGAGCACTTTTATACAAGTCCTTAAAAGGACTAACACAAGTACCGTCAGTACTTGAATTCTCATAAATGAGCCCCTATACTAACTCCCAAATATATTCCTTAGCGGAATATCTTCCCAACGGCCTTTTAGCTCCCACCGATCCGGCCTCGCGGATCGATCTCCGTCTGATCAGGTTCCTAGCTTCTTCAGCCGATCCGGCCCAAGTTGAGCTTGCTCGCTCAAGAAAGGCCGATTGAGGATCAAATGGCCGAAATCGGTTAGAAGGCCATTAAGAGGGTTGGATGGCCGAAGTCGGCTAGAAGGCCGAATGAGGGCCGGATGATCGAATATATATATATCTATATATATAAAGAAGTTAGGGTTGCGTGGATATACAGACAGAAGCGAACAACATAGCGTAGTAGTGTGTGTGAAAGAAAATAGTGAACATGAGAACTGTGAACAGAGAACGTCACTGTTGCGTAGATGAGAGACAGAAAAGACAGAAGGAAGTGAACACAACAGTTTTTTTATTAGACTCGGTAGAGGAACTCAGGGACCTCAGCAGACGTGTTGCAAGTGCAATAACATTGCAGTCTCTGAGCAGGCTATCCTCCAAACCAAGTTCTATCGTTCTGTTTTTTTTTCTACTATTTTCTTGTTCCGTCTACTCTATGAGACGAAGACTTCTGTAAAGGTTTTTTTGCCTTGAGATTCTTTATATTCCTCTAGTGATAGTTAGGGAGGCATAATTGTTTGTACACTATGAACTATATTGAAGTTTTGGTACCCGAAGGGTCTCATGGTTTTTCCCGATCAAGTTTTTCCACGTTAAAAATTGTGTTTTCTGTTTTTGTTTTTCATTTATCATTTCTGTTTGTTGTCTACTTGGTCGATCCTGATTCCATACATATCAGTATTGAGTGCCAATTGAATCCTCAAATCATTATTATGGGCACACAACCACAAGAGTCCTAAATCGGTTCATACTTTTGATGGTGGCCAAGGCTTATTATGTAAGTGGGACACCCTTATGCCACCTTTTACAAAGAATTCTGTTTGGGATAGTACTATCCGCTAGTCCAAATGTCCTACTATTTTGCTTCCAGACGTAGAACGATTTGTTTGCAATAAAAGGAATCCACTCTATTTTGGTCTTGTAGAGTCCGCTACCCTCAACTAGGAGGAGAGAGATACATTTGAAAATACCACTAGGAGATTACGCAAAGTTCAACCAAATTTAGTTTGTTTTTTGCCGCTTCTATTATTTCCCTTCATCTTCGCCCTCTTTTGAGCTATTTAATTTCTCGTAGCATTTAAGCTTCCAAGTCAATTGGGTTAATCGAATTTTACCCGACATATTTCCTTGAAGTGTTGAACCATGTACATATATACCTTGGGGTCTATTTTAGGCAAGATAAATAAATAAGTGAGTTACAATGATGCAAGCTCTAGCATCCAAGCATAATATATCTACCAAACATTTGGCCATTCCCATTGTTTCCTAATCAAACTTGGGACCTTATGTGGTTTATGCAACTTCAAATGACATCATAGGCCTTTTGGTCATATATTGTTAGCATGCTAATAATACAATGCTTGTTTCCCAAAAGTATCAACGCCATCTCAATTCATTGGCATGTCCTTCATTGACTAATAATGAGCATGTCCTTCATTGGCATTCTTTATCTGGTTGCATGGATCATCTAATGGGACCACATAGAAGTGCCAATTGACTAGTTTTATTCCCCTTAACAAAAAGTATTGATGAAGAAGATTGCACCTTAACATGTAACAGCAAAGTATATGAAGAAAGAAATCATGTGTAGTTTAAACTTTAACAAATTAGAAGCTACAAACTCATAGCCCTTTATTCAATGTTTTTCATTGGCACCAATGAACCTTACTGCTATCTTAGCCTTTCAAGTACTCTTATCACATTCATGACCACACTGTTGAACAGCCCCTTTGTTTCCAAAGCTCGATACATCATCTTTTACAATAACATCAGTCCATGTCTGCAACTCGCTATTGTCAATTTATGTGCTGCTGCGAAGATCTTCATTAAAACCTATTCTATTGGTTTTCTCAAAACACTTTAGCTTGCAACTCAATTTGGGGTCCCATCTCTGGGAAACTCCTATAACCCACATGAGTAGTGACACTTTCTTCCACATATTTCACTCTTATACATTTTGTTGAGAAATCTACATTCAAATGCTACACAATCCTATTTGACTTCTTTGTAGCAAAAAAATTCTTAGCATTCCATTATTTGAGCCACATTATTAAAAAATAACGTTACTACTTAGTATCCATCAAAGCAAAGAATATTCCCACAATTCTTTTCCTGAAGAGGACAAAATAAAAAATGAGTCCATAAGGATACAAAGGACCCATCAAATTTAGTCTCTTCCCAATGAGTAACAATAACAAACATAAAAATGAGGGATTTTCAAAGCTGCACATGTTTCAAGTTTCAACTACTTGCTAGTTAGTTATCCACGGCCCCTGTCTAAGTCAAAAACAATATTCATAGCATCCTTCGAGTCAGTCTGTATAGCTGACAAAACTCAGCATAACAAGAAATACGAAATTACACATCAAAACAACTACCCAGTACCAATAGAAAAAGATCCTCACAAAAAACAAGATATTAAGATGACAAATGAAGTTGAATCAGAAAAAACAAATATATTCTTCCATCTTATACTCACCAAGCAAAATTGTGAATCAAAAAGGGTTAAACAGAATTCAAGATGTATTCCTTATTAAAGCCTTGGCATGCATGGATGGGATGCAATACCGCTTATTTGAGGGCTAATATTATAAAGCATTTCAGCGTCGATGTGTTATGTGATCCTACTTAAAAATACTAAATTTTACTTAAATTTTCTGTCCAGATTAAAGAATGTATCCGTCCACCAATAGGAATCTATAATCTGCATGATAGAAAAGCAATGGCGCTCAAAAAATGAGATACGCAAATTATGGTCAACTTTTGAAATCAGAATTGTTACATAATAATCTATGTGATGCTCTCTGGAAAAGATTATAACCCGACTGATTTCTCAAACTTTTGGATTTGGTTCAAGAAGATCCAGGTCATCTACAAAAAATGAACAAAAGAAGAAGTGAGCAGAACATTAAAGATGATAAAGGCTATAACATAGTAAATTAAAAAAGTTGGGGCAGAGCAAGAAAATACCCCTAACTAGTTTTGTTCATTTACCAGAATTTACCTTGGTTTTTAACATTTTACAAGAATACTCAACACTAGTGGTAAATTTGTTACTACACGAAGGTATTCTCGTAAACTTGAAAAATGCCAAGGCTATCCTGGTAAATACACAACAAATAAGGGATATGTTTTATATTTTCCCAAAGCAATTACCATGACGTGAGGAGCAATCCTAATACAATAAACACCAAATCCACTGTAAAGTTTCAATGGTCCATGTTCTTTTATATTCTTGAGTGCACAATCAAGAGGACCACTGTATGGGTATTTCCCTTCCGCATTAGGCTGCATCTTCTGAATCTGTGTCTTCACATAATCGAATGGCAAACTACAGGCTGATGCAAAGAAACCTGATACAGCACTTGCACCTGCAAAAACCAAGTTTCTTATCTTAGAAGCAATATAGCATGATGAAAATCAAGTCAACTTCCTGTCTGAGAAATCATTATGTAACATGAAAAAACTCAGGAGGCAGTGCTCGTAAACTTAACTACAGATCCCAATCTTGCCTATTACATAAACAACTCAATTCCTCGGCAGGATACACAGGTTTTATATATTTACCAGAATATCCAAATGCTGCCAAAAACAGCCGAAATACCACTGCAACACAGAACGTAGTACGACACTGGGCATTTCTCGCAATTTTATAGAATTAGAATACCCTAACTTTCAGATATCTCTATGTTCTCAAAAATTACTGATGCAGCTCTCTTCAAGTAAACTAAGTTCAATTCTGCATAGAAGCATTACAATATTTATTTATTTTCCCATGAACTAGGTGAGTAGCTTACCAACAATAGTAGGCACCTCAGCAAAGTGCAAATTGTCTCTAAAGAACTCCACACTTTGATCATAAGAGGCCAGCATGCCCATATTGAGTGCCATAGCACGAACTACAGTAGGGCCCGCTCCTTTCCAGAGGGCTAAAACACCTTCATCTGATGATATTTTATACAAAGCATGGAAAACATTCTTGTAATTTCGACGTTGGGCAATCGGCAATGTATTATCTGCTTGCATTCTTATCAATGCAAGATCAGCAGGATTCCCAAAACAAGCACCAATAGCTCCCGCTGTCAACCCACACAAAGCTTTCTGATACAATGGCAATGGCTTGCCACCATTAGCTTGAGTAGCTTTATTGGTTAAAATCCTGTAATATACAAAGATTATAATCTGTAAGACAGAAAGGTTTGAATACGATTATCTCTGATATAAACCTGAAGGATCCAAGGCGAGCTGTTGTATATGTGGCTTGTCTCAATAAGCCAGCTGATAGGCCCTGGAATTACACGATTACAATTTTAGAAGAAAAGTACATTGCATTTTACTAGTGTTCCAATGATATCATGATTTCATTAGTGTCCTAATTTGAATTCAGGCAGACAGATATAAGTGTTATATATGCAAAATTGTTTTGCGTTTAGAATCTAGTCCTTTCTGGATGTGAATAACTAAGATTATGCTATGGAGACTGATGTGTGAATTCAGGAAAACCCAATATAGTAGCATCTATTGTTGTACATGTAGTTATATTCAATAAGTTGTGAGAGCTTGGAAAAAAACTTGTGCTGACACAAACAAACAAACTCCGTTATTATAAATCGAAGCTTGAAATTCTAAATGCTGTAATTACATTGATTTTAGATCATTGTTTATTCATTAAATAGTTAAAACTGTGTAAACACATGGAAGCAAATGGACTTCTATCAATAATCATACTGATTTAAGTTGCTAGCCCTTAATTGAGAATCACTTATCTGTATATTTAGCTTCACGAAACAAATTTTTCAGCACAAAATAACAGATTGTGTATCAATTCTCAAACCTTGTAAAATGACCCCACTCCCTCATTCTTAATCATGCCTTTAGCAACAGTCAATGCTGAGCCTTGTCCCAGTTGTATTCTCACCTGAACATTACAATATCCATTAGCCTGTACACACGTGCACATCTACACTCTAAAATTTATATTTTTAAGAAACTCTTTATTTTAATGCATTGTTTTTTTTAAAACATGCTAAAACTCAAACTCTTTCAATGTTCTTTCATCTCATAAATGCAATATTTTGTATGATCATAGGTGTGCTTGAGTTACGACCACAAATCCATAGCACTCATATCTACAGTTAGAGAAATCATATTTTTCAGAAACTATCTATTTTTTTTATATATGAATCACAAAGAGAAGTAAATACATAATTTGATGACAACACTTATCTTTAGAAACATCACTTCTAATCTATAAAGTTGTTTCATGGACACCATGCAGACATATTTCCTCTATATTTTAACTATAAACAAGGTATATGTTTGAGAGTTCTGCCTCTCTATTAGGGAATTAGAAGGGAAAAGCAACATCTCAAACAATCGCTATTCTCTGAAACATGTTAAGAGTCACAACTTTGAAACATCCTATCTTCGGAGCTACAGACTCATGTTTCCTAAATTCTCCAACCATGAACTGACGTATATCTGATTTGATATAGAGATTTATAAGGGAGCACATATTTCCTTCGAAATGCAATTTCAATAAAGCTTTGAGAAAGCCAAAAGGTCACAAGTTTGTTAAGGCATTTGCTTCCAATCTACAAAATTGCTTGATGTATTATTATCTACAAAAAAGACTCCAACGCATTGATGTCTTTTCATTCTACACATACCTAGCGAAAGAAGGATCCATGTCACGCAAATGTAACAAGAAAAAATCATTCAATTATCTAGTTCTAGTCACTCACAGAGAAAAAAAAGTTTCTCGGCTTAAACTGTGCAAAAAAATAAAACATTTGACGCAAACAAGCCTATGCAGAGACGAATCTTGGTGGTAAAATGGAAATGTCAAAAATAACGAGAATAATCAGACCAAAACATGTAAACGAAATGCAAAACCAAACTTCGTTGAGCAAGAAAACAAGTTACATGCTGAGCCAAAGCAAGACTTAACGGAAGAGATAAACGAGGCTAAGCAGACACGAATCTGCGAATAATGTGTACCAAAATGCTACTATTGAAATAAGAGAAGGCAGATCTAAGGAAGAAAAATGCAGATCAGATCAAATCAGAGGAAAGATGGAGAAAGATTACCTTAACAATATCGACAGGTTGGATAACGCAAGTAGCGAGCATACCAGAGAGTCCACCATTGAGGAAAGGCTTTGAGGCAGACCACACTTTACTCTGAACCTGCGGCTTATCTGAAGAAGCCATGGAGACAAGAGGAAGAAGAAGAACGAAGGGAGAGAAGGGAAGAGAAGAGACAGAAGGAGGAGGAGGAGGAGGAGGAGGAGGAGGAGAAGGGAAACCCTAAATTACTGAAATGTGCCTATATTTATGTGAAACTCCAAAAGTAGGCTTTCCTTGCATTTATGTATTTGTCACAATTACATTTGTATATACATATGTATGTATGTATGTATGTATGTATGTACATGCATATACATATGTGTGTTGTGTGGTCACAAGGGTTCTCCACAGGATCTCTGTAGGGTATTGAGAATTAGCAATCAAACTAGTGACCATGACCACCCTAACCTTGTCCACGAATACAATTAACATCTACTTTTGGGGCAATCGGTATTGGATGTCCTATAAATAGCCAAACTCAGTTCCTATATACATATTGTAATTTTTCCCTTCACATCCCTGTTTAAATGGTATGATATTGTAATTTTTATGTGATTGGGTTCCTGAACTTGACCAAGTATTCACGAGTCGTTTCAAGGCTAGTAGCCAATATGCTTTTGGACTTTTTGTGTATATAGGCATATTTTCGTAATTTTCCCTTCTTTCATATCGGCTCATTTCATGGCTTTTTTTATATAGCTCATGCTACCACCCCACTTAGTTCCTATAATTTCAAATTGATTTGTTACACCATTTTCCTTGTCAAACTCTTTGGCTCGGTGACTTAATTATCAAATGTGTGGGTCCTGATCACCCCTTCCTTTAGGAACTGGATTGTAGCTATGTTAAGATTGGGTTCATAACTACCTAACACTTGGTGGACATGGTATGATGCCAAGGGACATTACTTGATTATTTAAAGTCATTTTCTAATCAAAGGATTCAATACAGGAATGTTATCACAATTGGTATATTTAGATCATATCAAAGCTTGCATGGGCAATTCTTCCTTGGATAGAGGATATTGTGCCTATGTTATATTCTAACTACATTTAGGTTTGGCTTTTAAGCACTTGAATTGCATGTTCTCAAATTAAGTGCCATCACTTGGTTGCCAATGTCTCTACTTAATGTAGCAACTCAATAGTGGTAAGGGGTATGAGTGATGGTATATTTTGACCATATCATATCTCACATGGTCACTTCATCCTTAAAAAGAGGACATTTGTGAGTGCATGTTATGATGTCTAGGTTGAATTATGTGGTTATCAAAGTCTTCTTCTAACAATAGAGAATAGAGATTTGTAAAAGGGTGCAAAGATTAGTATATTTAGGCCAATTTCAATTTGGTAAATTTAGGAAATATCATAACTTGAATGGGCAGTCACTCCTTGACAATAGATATTGGCCATGCCATATATTGTATTATGACTTTCCATGCTTGTCATGATTGACAACTTCCTTTATAACAAGCATTGAACAAATATGTTCTATGTTGAGGTGTGAGGTTGATCTTAGCTCTACAAATATGGGTCACAAGCATTAAAAGGACATATCGTGATATTGACACGAAAACCACTTAGTTTATCCTAAAAAATGTAAGGTGGAGGGGTCATTGGACCCATCTTGGCTAAGGTTTGGGTTTGAGTTTCTTAACAAGATTGCATCATAAGAAAGACACATTGTAACAATGATTTTGAAACAACTCAATGGGCAATTAAAAGTGGATGAACCACCCTAATAAAGGTTCCATCTATGGTTTCTTAATCTTATTAAGGATGTTTTCTCAAGTCAAGCATGTCTTTCTTGCATCAATTCTCTTTGCAATTTCCCTTGTGTGTGTAGACTTCTTATCATCACTCATTTACATTAAAACCCATCATTCTTGATTCATTGAATTATTTCCACATTGGGTAAGAGTAAGAGTAAGGGTGACGTTAATATTTATGTTATACCATGCTCATACCCAAAAGGCAATCCAATTTAACTTAGCAAAAAATAAGGGCTCTCAATTTCCCTTCTTTTTTTTTGTTGGAATATCTACATAATGATTGTTTGTTCATTGTATGGAAATATCTCCTCCAGCCATGCTCAATTATTTATATCTTTCATTGATATGTTAAGCTCTTTGTCTCCTTTTTTCTTATTAAAATTTTGAGAATTTTGTTATTTTCTTTTGATTTGCTTGCAGTTGCATATCCATGTGTTTCCTATATTTTCTTACATTTGATTGATTAGGTCATATATTCCTCTTATTTGACTAATTGTTCCTTCTCTTTTCGTCTCTTCCATTTTCCACACAATCACTTCTATCTTTTGTCAAATGCCGATTGCTCATTGCAATTGTTATGGTCTACCTATGTGAGACCTATTTTATAGTTGCTATCGAAATAAGCAAGGCGATTAATATATTACACTTGTTATTATGTAACCATCTTGTTCAACCACGTCTTAAGGGTAAAGATTAGACATCAAATTGGCATGTCAGACACCTTCACAATAAGCATCAATGACATGTACTATGGATAATATAAATTGTGGTCACTCTGATCAAAGTGTCAACGGAAATTTAAGTTTAAAGGGAATAATAAGGTTAAAGGGACAATAGAGAACTCTATGCGTCCAAGTATGTGTCAATTCACAACTAGGAATAACTCCTCAAAACGTCTCCAAAAAATCAAACTCGAGTACATGATCACCTTTTTGTTTGTCATTTGAAGTTAGAAGAGTTTTTGTATCTTGTCTCTTCTCATTTGAAAAGAAGGCCAACTTCAAAACAAAGTCATTTCACCAAGTTAACTTTGAAAACAAGTAAATACAGAAGACATTGATGCATTAGAAATGGTGTTAGTTGAACAAAACTAGAGAGTTTTCATTGTATAAGATAATAGTTAAAAAAGTGTGCACGGAATTTATTGACGGAAGTTTTATTCGTTTGCGACCATCTTTATGTGTATCCCTAGGTCCTACTTGCTAATTTATGTGCCACACATCATACCTCCACGCATTATAACTTATTTTCCCAATTCAACACTTCATATTTTGATGACCATCTTGCAATGATCTTGATCAATGTAATTATAATTTTTGTTTGAATAAATAAAATTCATTTGAATTTATAAAAGGTCATAAACATTCTCTGAAATTTATCTCAAAGTTTGAAGGTCTGCATTTTGAAGATCTAGAACTTTCCTTTACCATCAAGGTCGAAATTCAAAGATAATTAAAAAACACAATGAAAGTGTAAATTACATTAAACTCAAGTATTCTTCAAGCATAGAAACATATGGCCACCGTCCTCCTCCTTGTCCCTTTCAAACATTCATATTCATACTTTGCATAAGTTTCTTTTTCAAATTATGCTTTGTCATATTTGTAGCATATTTCTAGATTTGCTGGTAATGCAGGAAGCATTTGTTGAGACTATATACTTTAGAAGTGCATTATCTTCAACATGAGCCACAACTTATCTATGGTGCAAGGCTTTAATAAATATAGATATGATAAATGATGTATATCTTGATGGGCTTACAACAAACAACTCCATCAATGACATCATTGTACGATTTACATTTTCAAGACCAAGGGCTAGATAACTCAAATATAAGATGGAAATATAGCCAACATCCTCAAACTTTGAGACAAATTTTATTATGCTTAAACACTACTATATAGCATCAAGCATAATATGGCCTTATCTGAGTCAATGTCACATAGAGAACACTATTCCAACTCATTTAGCGCCATGGTAATGAAGGTTTGTAAACCAAGTCATCGTAAAATGTTCAAAATTATTGGACGAGGATCAAGAAAACGTGAATTTAAGGGCTTAAACCACCCCACGACATCTACATTCTCTCATAAACCTAGGCATTGAAATAGACAAAAGCAAAGCATTATCATCTAGGTTGGTGATGAAGCTAGGGCGAGTGGAAGGAGCATGTCTTTTACGAGTTGTGAGAACTTAGACGAGAAAGCATGGGTGGGTCCAACATTCTTAAAATGTCATACTGTAATTTGTCTAAATCGTAACAACCTTTTGAAATCATACTAGCTTTTCAATATAAAACAATACTTTAGAATAACAGACAAATTATACTCACAAAAATGAGTAAATCATGAGAAAGACATTGTTTTTATAATAAGACAAATTTCTCATAGACAAAAATATACTCATCTTCTTTATATTGTGGTTAATGACAGGATTCCAGGAACATTTCAAACAAAATTTCCATGTGACATTATTGTTTATTCACGTTTGCAACAAGAAGCTAAAAAGATGTAGTGTTATTGTTTTCAAACCTTCGGTTGCAAAAAGTAGTTTTGGGAAGCCATCTATTGAGTAGTTTTGTTAAAAGTAAATGCATGACACCATATTTTATGTATAGCCATAGGCCTTTCTTAATACTAACGTAATATCCTTTTTTTGTAAATAAAAATAAATAAATGCATGAAGCCATATTTCGAGGACAACTACAAGCATGAATGATACATTGATGGCTGTTAAGGGTGTTTCACCTAACGGGTGCATTTCTTATTTTGAGGTCCTAGACAACAATATATTGCGATCTTATAATTTTGATTGTAGTTATCTACAAGACTTGCGAAGTGCACCAGTTTGAGTGGTCGCTAAAACTGGAAAGAAATGGATGCTTGATCCTTACCCTTCAATTGCTCATATGTGTGATATCCTATGGTTATACGCAAAAGACCTTGTTGTAAGATTAACACAGGATTCAGGGGGTTGGCTTTGGTCACACTCCTTGGGGGCAAAGATCATAAAGGTCCCCTTCTTTCAGTACTCAGTAAAACTTGGAAGATCAATACTGCTCTCTCGGAATGTAACGATACCAGCAACTCCGAAACATTGGACCAATTGGGGTGTCTCAACTTTGCATTTGAGAACCTACTGGAAATGGAACTGGTCATTTAAAGGGCCAACTAAATTTATTCTCTTTCGATGGCTATTAGTGCATATGGCACTACGAGTTGGTCAATCATTGAAAGGGAATGTAGCACCCAATTTGTGGCAATGTGGCTTTTATCATGAAGCTCAGGAGACTACCAATCATATCTTATGGTCTTGTCCCTTCGCTCAACAACTATGGAATAAAGTCATGTCTTTATTCCTAACAATCAATGTCGGTTGCCTATTCTCATGGGGATAAGCAATGTGGGGAGTGTTACATTCTAGCTTGATTTTGTATGAGGCAAACGATGTTCATGAAGCAATGACAATACATAATAGAAGATTGATATTAGTTAGTCCCTTTCAACAACCTCGAAAGCAGGTACGACCTGTCTAGATTTGGAAAACAGTGACCAAAATAACATTATAGGCATTATGAAAATGTCGATGTAACCGTCTTTATGAAGCAACAAACATTCATCTTTCAGATGTGCTGCTTGAGATATGGGAGAACTTGCTGGGAGTAGTTCGTGGCCAGTATGATAATATGCATGGTTCCCAAGAGAGTGTGAACAAGAGAAAGAAAAAGCTTCTTAACTTATGGAAAAAGTTTCCCTTGTTTACAATGTCAACTCAAGAGCCTCAATGGCACTACTATCGACTTCCATGGACTCTTTCTTGAATATCAACAAATTCCAACACCTTCTACAAAGTTTGATATTTGGTCCTAAGATTATTTTTTATCATTGTACATAAAAAGTTGTAACCTTCTAGGCAGTTAGGTTCAAGTTATAGCCTTCGGGCGTTTTTTTCTTAATACTATTGAAAAAAATCTTAAAAAAGAAAGAAAAAATCTACAAGCATGAATTTGCATCCTCTTGGATAAGCCAAAACCATAAACATGAGGGATTTGTGTAAACCGTGCATATTAGGCTTGAGCTCATAAACTCAAGGTTATGAAGCTTGTGAAACTACTTTACTTAAAAGAGAAAATGACATGTGTCCTACTCAAGTAATTAAATTTCTTGTGAAATATCCTCAAATAAGCATCCACAAAGTGTGTACATGTATGTGCACATACTATTACTTTTTTTTTGTAACACTCCATTGTGGGCGGGAAAATTAAGGTAAAAAAACACATGCGTGCTTGTGCATAACAATCGGCAATGGTTCGGTTCGAGAGTGTCAAAATCAAACCGGTTAAATTTTTTGAAACTTGAACCAAACCGAACCACGAAACCTTAAACCGAACAATTAAAAAAAAATTAAAACAGTTAAAACCGCAATTTTGTGGTTCAGTTTCGGTTTTCAACTTAGGTCCAAATTCAAATTTTAAAAATTTAAAATATTTCATTATTTTAAAATTTTAAAGATTTTCCTAAAATGTGAGAATAAGGCTTGAAAATGAAAAGATTGTTTAAAAAAAAATTAAAAAATACAAAACCGTTAAACCATTTAAACCGTGGTTTCTAACTGTTGAAACCTAATCGAACTGTTTAAAAAAACCCAAACTTGAACTGAACTGAACCGTTTTAAGCGTTAAGATGGTAAGCCATGGTTTCACGGTTTGTTTTGGTTCAAATTGAACCACTGCCGATTGTTACTTGTGCACACCTATAGTTCGATGTGTAAAATGATAAAGACAATGCTTTCACATTTTGTGGGAGGCCTTCTATATATTTTTGTCTTAAGGGTAATGCGATATATTTTTACCCATATCATTGCAAATGTGTTAATTGCAATTTTGTTTAGGTACAAAATGCAACCTCAATATTGCAAAGCACAAAGAATTACCATGTTTATTTGCTTGAACACTTGGTTTTTCATCCCTCATCATCTCTATCAAGTAGCGCTCTTGAGTCTTGACCTAAACAACCAATTTCTAGCTACAAACTTCTAAACCCCATTGCATAGATGCAATACTTTACATTGTGCTTTAACATGTAATGCATTATTCACTCACCCTTAGGGTATGCATTTGAAGCTTTGTTTCATCTTTTTTTATCTCCAAATATTTTACTATAATCCAAAATAAAATGTAGTCACTCTTCACTTGATTCAACTTTGTTTACCCACAAATATTTTACTAAAGTTCTGTTGAGAATCAAGCTCAACATAGTGCAACATGTGAACACACCTTTTGAGAATCCATGATTACTCAAAGGTCAAGAGTCACACCACTACTCTTTACACATTAACTATGTGTCATAGAATCATATTCTATGACACATAACTAATGAGTTACATATTCCCCATGACTATGAGTCTTCACATTCCTCAAGAGAGAGAGTGGTTGTTGTAAAGTTAATGAAGAGAGATGGTGACTCTATATAAAACGCCCTCCTCATACTTTATACTAAGTCGATTGTGACTCCTTGTAATGCTACAATTTTGTATATCCATTCTACTTGTGAAATATAGATCTTCTTCTTCTTGAGTATTCCCTTTTCTATCTATCTTGTGTTCTCTCTTCTCTCCTCTAATTCCTCTCACACATACACATAACACACATCTCTTCCGCTACACAAGAATCATACCTGATTCTTTACATGGTATCAAAGGGATTTGGTAGCTCGATCTAGCCCACTCGCCTCATTGTGATCGTGTGTTGTGCTCTACGACGACGTTCAAGAAGAACCGACTCATTGCAACCGTAGTGTGACTACATAGCTCGTGTTCAAGAGAGAAGGAAAAGAAAAGAAGGAAGAAATCTACATCGACAATGAATACTCAAATGGGGAGTGTTCTCTCTAGCGAGAAGTTGGATCGCAACAACTTTGCATCTTGGGAGTACAAGATGCACCAATACATTGTCGGCCAAGGCTATTGGAGCTACATCAAAGGAGCACAAGAAAATCGGCCTAACCCGGAAGACGCCGACTATACAATGTGGGAGCAAGCGGCAAGCCGAGTGATGTATTGCTTGGCGACATGTGTTCACGATCACATGCTCGGGTACATTCGGGAAGCCAAGACGCCGAAGGAAGCGTGGGATTACGAAAGATTTTCGCCGCCAACACTACTGCGAGAAAGCTTCAACTCCACCAAGAGTTGAATAATATCCAACAAAGGGATATATCCGTCACGAGCTACACCTTGAAGATCAAGGAGATTTGTGATTCGCTCGGCTCAATAAGCGTAAACCTGGAGGATGACGAGATGGTGCAAATATGTCTCGGCGGCCTTGCACCACGATTCAGTGCGATGCGGACCGCCGTACTAGCACGGGAGAATCCGCCCTCCTTCTTCAATCTTCAATCCATGTTGCTGGTCGAAGAAAACCATGTTCGAACAAGGAGTAATGGCTTGGAAGGCCAAATGCTCTATATGCACTTGGACGGAGGAAGAGAACGTGATTGTGCAAGAAGAGGCCGATTCAGCCAAGGACGAGGCGGATGAGGCTCAGGTTATGAAAACAACTCTCAATTACGACAACAAGATGGAGGCCATCGGGGAACCTTCGAAAGAAGGGGGAGCCACCATTCCGGTCTGAGCCGACAAACCTCAATCAAATGCGGATATTGCGGAAAAATCGGTCACCACGAAGACGAATGCCGTAAGAAGATACGCGAGTCGGCTTCCACTAGCTGACAACTCACCAATTACACCATCAACTCCGACTATGATGATCGTGACGGAATGTTCGTGATGAGACATAGAGAAAATTCTATGTTGACCTCTACTTCTACTAGTGCCTCCGGTCCAGAAGACGTATGGTTCGTCGATTCCGGTGCCTCGAACCATATGACATCGCATCAAGAATGGTTCTGAGAACTTCGAGAGCTGGAACGACCCGACTATGTCGAAACCAGAGACGACACTATGCATATGATTCGGCACATCGGCAATGTTCTGTTTAGAGAAGAAGGTAAGCAAACTTACATTAAAAATGTCTTGCATGTACCAACTATCACGAAGAATTTGGCCTCCGTCGGCCAAATTGTAGAGCAAGGAATGCAAGTATGCTTCATCGAAAAAGAGGGCCGACTCATCGCTCGTGGACGAAGAGAGGGCCGCATGTTCATTCTCAACTCACACGAGATGAAATCGGCCATGTTCGCAAAGGGCATGAAAGCCGATTCCGACATAGAGTTATGACACAAGAGGATTGACCATATAAACCTCCAAAAGCTCAAGGCAATGCAATCGAAAGGAGTCTTCATCGGGCTCCCGACATTCATGGAGAAAGAGGTTGAAGGCGTGTGTGCCGCTTGCCAATTCGGCAAGCAACATCGGCGCCTGTTTTCGAAGGAGCGGAACATGAGCAAAGGCGTACTCAACGTAATTCCTTTCGATGTATGGGGTTCGGCTCAGACGGCTACATTCGGCGGATGCCGATACTACGTGGCCTTCATCGATGACTTCTCCAGGCACACCTGGATCTACCCCATGTGACAAAAGAGCGAAGTGTTCGGACACTTCCAAAAATTTAAGAATGAAGTCGAGAAAGCCACGGGCCGACATGTACGATGTCTTCGGTTGGATGGAGGCAAGGAGTACTTCTCCGACGAATTTTCGGTGTTTCTACGGAAAGAAGGAATACGACGAGAGTTTTCGTGTCGACATACGCCGCAACAAAATGGAGTGGCCGAACGCATGAATTGGCACATCCTCGAAGTGGCACGGGCTATGCTTAACGAAAAGCACATGCCGAAATCGTATTGGGCGGAAGCAACTAACACGGTTGTCTATCTCATGAATCAGTGTACGATATCAGGTGTGCACGAACTTACTCTGCACGAGAAGTTCTTCGGAAAGAAGCCGGACCTATCACATGTTCGGATATTCGGCTCCATTGCGTAGGTGCACATCCCTGACAAGAAATGTCAAAAGCTTGACCCGAAGTTGGAGAAATGTATCCTCGTGGGATACTCACTAGAGAAAAAGGGGTACAAGTGCTACAACCCCTCAACACGAAAATCTCAAGTAAGTCGAGACGTCGTTTTCGACGAGTCCGCATCCTGGTATGCACCAGAGACAAATTCGACTTTGATTCCGCTCGACCCGGATTCCACCGAAATAGAGATAGAAGCCGAAGATCGACTCACGCGCATGTTCAAAGAAAGCCCAATTACGAAAAGGCTTAGTGGGCCAAAAGAGCCCCCGAGCGATCAAAGCACATCTCGACCGAGTCCGAAGATGGACAAAGGGAAGGCGAAAATGCCGGAGTATGAAGACGATTACTTCGACGGCAACGAATCGACTCACTCCCTCGATAGTGAGTTCGAAGGCCTTGAGATCTAGACAAATGGAGTGGAGAAAGCCGTAGTATCCGCAAACAAGAAGCTCCGCCGATCCACCCGTGAAAAGAACCCCGTAAGCCGATTCGGCTACAACAATTATATGGTGTACCATTATGCTTTTATGATGAAGGTAGCAAAAGTACGAGAGCCGGAAACCTTTTCCGAAGCTGCAAAGGACCCGCGATGGATCACAACAATGAACGAGGAGATGCGTGCATACGCAAGAACGAGACATGGGATCTCGTTCCCCACTCACCTCACAAGAAGGCAATTGGCTGCAGATGGATCTACAAGGTGAAGTATAATGCCGACGGCTCCGTCAACCGCTACAAAGCTCGACTCGTAGCGAAAGGATACGCACAAACACATGGAGTTGACTATGAAGAGACCTTTGCCCCGGTGGCAAAGATGACAACGGTGCGGATCGTGATTGCACTTGCAACGGCAAAAGGGTGACACCTCCACCAAATGGACGTCAAGAACGCCTTTCTTCAAGGCGCATTAGAAGAGGAGGTGTACATGGTACAACCTCCCGACTTCGAATCGCGCATTCATCCGAAAGCCGTGTGCCGACTCAAGAAGCCACTCTACGGCCTCACGCAAGCACCGCATGCTTGGCATTCAAAGATTACGCAATATCTTCATCAAATCGAATTTTGAATGTCGAAATCCGACAACTCCCTCTACGTACGCCACGACTCTAGAAGCCTAATTGTATTCATCATCTACGTGGATGATCTGGTTATTGGAGGTGAGCATTTAGTCGACATCAACAAGGTGAAGTCCCTTCTCTCCAACAAATTCGAGATGACGGACATGAAGGAGCTTCATTACTTCCTAGGCATCGAGGTAATTCGGACTCTGGCCGACATTATGATTTCCCAACGACACTACATCCTTAACTTGTTATACAAGTTCGAGATGACTCAGTGTAAATCTGTGGCAACCCCTCTTGATCGAAACCTTAAATTGGATGCCCACTCCGGCATAGAAGAGTGTGAGCCGACCCAATATCGTCAATTGATCGGGAGCCTCATCTATCTCACGATCACTCGACCCGACCTTAGCTATCCAGTTGGATTCCTTAGCCAATTCATGCAAACTCTGCAAGATATCCATTTCGAATACGCTAAGCGAGTATTACGGCACATGAACGGCACAATGGATTACGACGTTCACTACGCATCAGCCACACCAATACGACTCGAAGGGTACACAAACGTGGACTGGGCAGGCAAAAAGCCAATCGATGATCAACCTCCGGATTTGTCTTTTCGCTTGGTAGCGGAGCAATATCTTGGAGTAGTAAGAAGTAGCCTACCGTCGCACTTTCGAGTACAGAGGCCGAATACAGGGGCGCAACCGTAGCTAGCAATGGGCCCGGTTCGGTTTCAATACCTTGAAACCAAACCAAACCAAACCCTTTATATAAAACTGTAAAGAATCAAGAGATGGATTCTGTGCAACGGAATAGATATGAACTGTGTGTGTGTATGAGAGAGAGAGAGAGAGAGAGAGAGAGTGAGAGAGACAAGGAGTAAGACGCAGAGAATATGCAAGGTAAAGTATATTAACAAGGGAGAAAGACTCAACATTATACAAGGTGGGAGGAGGGTGCTTTATATAGTCACCCTCTCTCTTCATTAACTACAAGACTCATGGAGCATGGGGAATATGAAAGCTCATAAGTTATGTGTCATAGAATCATATTCTATGACTCATACTAAATGCTAGAATACAAAGTGGTGACATAATGGTGACTCTTGTCCGTTGGAGTGTCTATTCACTCTCAAGGTGAGTTCACACACTAGACCAAGTTGAGCTTGATTCTCAACACGCCCCCTCAAGCTCAAGTCGGGTCGGTTTCAGATGGTATCCGAAATCCGCTTCGACTCGCGTTTTGGAGTCTGCGTCAACTCGTGTCGACTCGCATTTATGCGGAGTTGTGGAATCCATGCTCCAGCTTGCGTTGTGCGTAGTTGAGAAGTCTGTGCTTCGGCTTGTGTATTTCTTCGCGGCTTTGCACGGTAGATCGGCTCTTCGTAGCTTCGTGCGGATTCCACGCGTTATTGCGTAGTGTCTTCAATACTCCCCCTCAAGCTTGGCAGGTCAGGAATCGTCAATCCGAGATCGATCATGAATTGCCATAGCTTGTTGGCTCTGAAGGCTTTAGTGAAGATGTCAGCCGTTTGAAGATTTGTGCTAATGTGTTGTAGGTCGACATCGCCAACTAGAACGCGCTCTCGGATGAAGTGATAGTGCACTTCGATGTGCTTTGTTCGTGTGTGGAACACCGGGTTCCAAGCCAGATAGATACTACTCATGTTGTCGCAGTAAAGGGAAGTCGGATCCTTGGTGGGTACGCCCAGATCCTTGAGTATCCTTTTGAGCCATACGACTTCACATGCGGCCACTGCCGAGGGAAAAAACAAATCCGGAGGTTGATCTTCTATCGGCTTTGTAGCCGGCCCAATTGACGTTTGTGTACCCCTCGAGTTGTATTGGCATTGCGGTCTTGTAGAGGATGCCGCAATCCATTGTGCCGCTCACATATCGTAGAACTTGCTTAGCGCAATCCAAGTGAGTATCACGCGGTGTTTGCATGAATTGACTAAGGAGACCGATTGGATAACTGAGGTCGGGTCGAGTGATCGTGAGGTAGATGAGACTCCTGATGAGTTGTCGATACTGAGTTGGCTCACACGTTTTGGTGCTGGAGTTCGCATCTAGTTTGAGATTGCGATCGAGCGGGGTTGCGGCGGATTTGCACTTAACCATCCTGAACTTGTATAACAAGTTGAGGATGTAGTGCCGTTGAGAGATCATGATTCCGGCCGGAGTCCGAATTACCTTGATGCTGAGGAAGTAGTGGAGCTCCTTCATGTTCGTCATCTCGAACCTGTCGGAAAGGAGGGATTTGACCTTATTGATTTCCACGAGATGCTCACCTCCAATGTCTAGGTCATCCACATATAAGATGATGACGATCGGACTTGTGGAATCGCTTCGTATGTAGAGGGTGTTGTTCGATTTTGACATACGGAAGCCGATTTGATGAAGATATTGCGTTATCTTCGAATGCCAAGCACGCAGTGCTTGCTTGAGGCCGTAGAGTGGCTTCTTGAGTTGGCATACAACTTTCGGATGGGTGCTCGAGTTGAAGCCGGGAGGTTGTATCATGTACACCTCCTCTTCTAATTCGCCTTGTAGAAAGGCGTTCTTGACATCCATTTGATGGAGGTGCCACCCTTTCGCCGCGACAAGCGCAATTACGGTCCGTACCGTCGTCATCTTTGCCACTGGCGCAAAGGTCTCTTCGTAGTCAACTCTGTGCGTTTGTGCGTAGCCTTTCGCTACGAGTCGTGCTTTATAGTGTTTGACGGAACTGTCAGCGTTGTACTTCACTTTGTAAATCCATTTGCATCCGATCGCCTTTTTGTGTGGTGAGGTGGGAACGAGATCCCACGTCTCGTTCTTGCGTAGTGCCTGCATCTCCTCGTTCATGGCTTCAATCCATCGCGGATCCTTGGCTGCTTCGGAAAATGTTTCCGGCTCGCGTACTGTCGCCACCTTCATCATAAAGGCATAGTGATATGCCATGTAATCGTTCTAGCCGAATCGACTGACCGGATTCTTTTCACAGGTGGAGCGATAGAACTTTTCATTTGCAGAGATGAGGGCTTTCTTAGCTCCAATTGGTAGATCGATGCCGCCGAACTCACTGTCGAGTAGGTGAGTCGACTCATCGTCATCGAAGCGATCATCTTCGTATTCCGACATTTTCGCCTTGCCTTTGTCCATCTTTGGGCTAGGCCATGATGTGCTTTGATCGCTTGGAGGCTCGTGTGGTCCGCTCAGTCAGGTCGTGATCGGACTTTCTTCGATCATGCACGTAAAACAATCTTCATCCTTTATCTCTTGTTCGGTGGATTCCGGGTCGAGCGAAATCGGAGTCGAAGTTTTCTCTGGTGCGTACCAGGATGTGGACTCGTAAAAAACGATGTCTCGACTTGAGATTTTCGAGTTGATGGGTTGTAGCATTTGTACCCCTTTTGTTCGAGTGAGTATCCTACGAGGATACATTTCTTTGACTTTGGATCTAGCTTTTGCCGCTTTTCGTCGGGTATGTGCACGTATGTTATCGCGTCGAATATCCGGGTGTGCGATAAGTCCTGCTTCTTTCCGAAGTATTTTTTGTGCGGAGTGACCTCGTGCACTCCGGATGTTGTGCACTGGTTCATTAGGTAGACGACTGTATTTGCAGCTTCGGCCCAATAGACTTGGGCATATGCTTCTCGTTCATGATGGCCCGCGCTACTTCGAGGATGTGCCGATTTTTGTGCTCGGCTACTCCGTTTTGTTGTGGAGTGTGTTGGCAAGTGAATTCTCGCCAAATTCCTTCCTTTTGAAGATACGGCGTGAAATCGTCCGAGAAGTACTCCTTGCCGCCATCCGATCGAAGGCATTGTACATGACGACCAATGGCTTTTTCGACTTTGTTTTTAAACCTTTGGAAGTGTCCGAATACTTCTCTCTTTTGCCACATCGGATAGAGCCACGTGTGCTTGGAGAAGTCGTTGATGAAGAGCATGTAATATCGGCATCTGTCGAATGTAGCCGTCTGTGCCGGTCCCCATACATCGGAATGGACTACGTCGAATAAACCTTTTCTCACGTTCTGCTCTTTCGGGAATGGGTGTCGGTGTTGCTTGCCGAATTGGCACGCTTCACATACACCTTCAATCTCCTTCTCTTTGAATGTCGGGAGTCCGATGACGACTCCTTTCGATTTCATTGCTTTGAGTTTGTTGAGATGTGGCCGATTCGCTTGTGCCATAGCTCTATGTTGAAGTCGGTTTTCGTGCTTTTTGTGAACATGGCGGATTTCATCTCGTGTGAATCGAGAATGAACATCCATCCCTCTCTTCTTCCACGTGCGATGATTCGGCCCTCTTTTTCGATGAAGCAGCCTTCTTGGTCGAATCGTACTTGCATCCCTTGCTCAACCATTGGCCGATCGAGACCAAGTTCTTCGTGATGGTGGGAACATGCAAGACATTTTTAATGTATGTTTGCTTACCTCTTTCGCCAAACGGAACATTGCCGATGTGCCGAATCGGGTGCGTAGTGTCATCTCCGGTTTCGACATAACCGGGTTCGGCTCTCGAAGTTCAAGAAACCATTCTTTATGAGATGTCATATGGTTTGAGGCTTCGGAGTAAACAAACCATACGTCCTCCAGATTGAGGGCACTAGTTGAGGTAGAGGCCGACATAGAGTTTGCTCTATGTTTCATCGTGAACATTCCGCCAAGGTCGGAGTTGTGTGTGTACATTCCACCACGATCTTCGTAGTCAGAGTTGTGCCCGTACATTCCGCTATACTCTTCGTAGTCGGAATTATGCGTGTAATTCGTGAGTTGTCGTCTTGTGGAATCCGATTCGCGCATCTTCTTTCAACACTCTTCTTCGTGGTGGCCGAGCTTTCTGCAATATCCGCATTCGGTTGCGTTTTGACAACTCGGGCTGGAGTGAAAGCTCCCCCTTCTTGCGAAGGTTCCTCGTTGGCTTCCGTTTTGCGGCTGAAATTGGGAGTTGTCATAGGCCAGACCTCGTCCGCCTTGTCCTTGGCCGAATCGGCCTCTCGCTTGTTCACGTCCTCTTCCTCCGTTCGAGTGCGTGTAGATTATGTGGCCTTCCAACTCATTGCTCATTGTACGCACGTGGTTTTCTTCGACCAATAGCATTGATTGGAGCTCGAAGAAGGAGGGAGATTTCTCCCTTGCTAGAACGACGGTTCACATTGCGCCGAACCATGGTGCGAGGCTGCCGAGGCATATTTGCACCATCTCATCATCATCATCGATATTTACGCTTATCGAGTTGAGCGAGTCGCATAGCTCCTTGATCTCCAAGGTGTATGTCGTGATGGACATGTCCCTTTGTTGAGTGTTGTTCAACTCTTGGCGGAGTTGAAGCCTGATTGTGGTTGTGTTCGCCGCGAAAATCTTTCGTAGATTTTCCCATGCCCTCCTTCGGCGTCTTGGCTTCGCGAATGTAGCCGAGCATGTGATCGTGAACACATGTTGCCAAGCAATACATCACGTGGCTTGTGGCTTGATCCCATGTCGCGCATCCGGGAGCCGTTTCGACGGGTCGGTCTTCGTGCGTTCCTTTGATGTAGCTCCAATAGCCTTGTCCGACAAGGTATTGGTGCATCTTGTACTCCCAAGATGCAAAGTTGTTTCGATCCAACTTCTCGGTAGGGAGAGCGCTCCGCATTTGAGTATTCATTATGTCGATTCTTCTTCTTCTTCTTTTTCTCTCTTCGAATGCGAGCTATGTAGCGAAGCTACGATGGCGATGAGCCGATTCTTGGTCGTCGGCGTAGGACACAACACACGTGGATAGGCTAGATCGAGCTACCAAGTCGCTCTAATACCATGTAAAGCATCAAGAAATGGATTCTGTGCAGCGGAATAGATATGAACTGTGTGTGTGTATGAGAGAGAGAGAGAGTGAGAGAGAGACAAGGAGTAAGACGCAGAGAATACGCAAGGTAAAGTATATTAACAAAGGAGAAAGACTCAACATTATACAAGGTGGGAGGAGGGTGCTTTATATAGTCACCCTCTCTCTTCATTAACTACAAGACTCATGGAGCATGGGGAATGTGAAAGCTCATAAGTTATGTGTCATAGAATATGATTCTATGACTCATACTAAATGCTAGAATACAAAGTGGTGACATAATGGTGACTCTTGACCATTGGAGTGTCTATTCACTCTCAAGGTGAGTTCACACACTAGACCAAGTTGAGCTTGATTCTCAACAAAAACAAAAACCAAACCAAATCGTTTATGAACATTCAAACATTTAAACCAAACTAGTTAAAAAAAAGGTAAACTAAACCATTTAAACCAAAACCGTTTAGGGAAAAGTTAAAACCAAACCAAACCATTTAATAAAAAGTTTAAACCTAACCACATTTAAGCCAAGCTAATTAAAAAATTAATTAAATAAAAATACACAAAATTAAATAAGCATTTATGTTAAAATAAATAAATAAATAAATAAGATTAATTGAGCCATTAGGTTAAATAAACAATTAAGTTAAGTGAATTAAACCAATGAAAAACATTAATTAAATCATTAAATTACATAAACATTAAATGGATAAAAAAAGATATCCCAAAAACCTATAAACCTATAAACCTATAAACCAAACCTATAAACATATAAACCCTAGTTTTAAAACCAAACCGAACTGAAATCGAACCGTTTATTATTAATTAAAACCAAACCAAACCATTTAATTATTTTGGAACTTATAAACCTTTAAACCATGGTTTAACGGTTCAGTTCGGTTTAAGCTGAAACTGGGCCCATTGCTAGCCGTAGCTGCATGTGATGCCATATGGCTCAAGAGGATTTTGAAGGATCTGGGCGTCCCCATCAAGGATCCGACTCCCATTTACTGCGACAACATGAGCAATATATATCTGGCTTGGAACCCGGTGTTCCACGCACGCACAAAGCATATCGAAGTGCACTATCACTTCATTCGAGGGCGCGTATAGGCCGGAGATGTCGACCTTCAACACATCAACACGAATCTTCAGACGGCCGACATCTTCACCAAAGCCTTACGAGCTGACAAGCTTCGACAATTCATGTCAGACCTCGGATTGACGATTCCTGACTTGCCAAGCTTGAGGGGGAGTAAAAGCGAGAACTGGTGTAACGTGTGAACACACCTTTTGAGAATCCATGATTACCCAAAGGTCAAGAGTCACACCATTACTCTCTACACATTAACTATGTGTCATAGAATCATATTCTATGACACATAACTAATGAGCCTTCACATTCCCCAAGAGAGAGAGAGAGTGGTTGTTGTAAAGTTAATGAAGAGAGATGGTGACTCTATATAAAGCACCCTCCTCATACTTCATACTAAGTCGATTGTGACTCCTTGTAAGGCTACAATTTTGTATATCCATTATACTTGTGAAATACACATCTTCTTCTTCTTGAGTATTCCTTTTTCTATCTATCTTGTGTTCTCTTTTCTCTCCTTTAATTCCTCTCACACATACACATAACACACATCTCTTCCGCTACACAAGAATCATACCCGATTCTTTACAAGTTCAATATGGTCACTCTTCACTTGATTCAGCCTTGCTTGCCTGCGTTAGTTATTATGTATGTGTATTTCAATTAAGATAAAACAATTTTTTAAATGTTAGCCGGTCAGGGAAGGCATCGGACAAGTGTGAAGCGTCGGAGTTGACAATGTCCGAAAAAAGACAGAATCGGAGTCAGATCGATGAGTCAACAATTTTGTTGACTAAATAAAAAGTAATTACGAATATTAGAGTTACTTAGAAGTTTTGGATAGTTCTTGCCAACAAGGCAAGTTGTAATTCTTGATCAGTCAGTCTCTCGGATTGCCTATAAAAAGGAATCGAGAGCATTGTAACAACATCGTCTATTTTGGGGAAATTAATATAGTTATTAGTTAGGAGGAAATATGTGTGTAGTGCTGTTCAAAGTATTATTTTCATATTGTATTCTGCACATTTCAAGAAGACCGCAAATATAATAATAACCGACCACCAAATCGGTGGTTCAATAAGCCAAAGGGGACTCAACAATTTCAACATGATTCGCAGAGAAGAAACGCTGACTCCCACGAAGCTAGAAAACCACAATATGAACATGGGGAATCTAGTGGTTCATCGATGCCAGCTTGCTACATTTGCAGAAAGGATGGTCATTATGCAAACCAATGTCTGACTAAGGACAAGGGAAAGGCACCGACTGTCAATATGGTGTTTCCCAAAATTGAACAAGTGACTACCCGAAGCAAAGGTAAGCAATCTGAATGGGAATTCCAAGAAGCTGTGCGGAAAGTAGCTAAGGAATGGGTAGAAGAACCTAACAAAAATAATGTCTCTAGAATGCTGCAGGATAATGAACGTTAAACAGGGAGCAACCTGTGGATTCGTCCGGATCATTACCATTGCAAGAGCAAGAAGAAACATGGAAAATTTTGGCCGATTGTCAAGTTTCATTACCGTTGACCGGATTACTGAAACTAGTTCCACGGTTCACGGAGAAAGTAGCACGTCTAATTGTGCAAAAAGATGTCAAGTAGGTATCTGTAAATTACGGCCAGACAATCATGGATGAGCAAAGTCCCTCCATAAAGGTGATAATTTGGGGACACGAAGTAGCTGGAACCATTGTCAACGGTGGTTCGGGGGTCAATGTCATCAATAATACCACTTGTGATAAGCTCGGAATTACCAAATGGGATGCCTGTCCATTTTGGTTACGAATGGTTGACACTAGTACAGTAAGGCCACTGGGCTTAATTTGGCAAATGGATGTCATTTTGGCGGTCAGATTTTTCAGATATCAGCAGTAGTGCTAAGTTTGGAGGCTCAGGGGGCATATCTACTTCTGTTGGGCTGACCATGGTTAAAAACAACAAATATTAAATAGAATTGGAACAAGAATGTATTAACATTTAGGAAAGGAAAGAATAAGATCTGGATATCAACGCAGGATAAAGTCAGTATGACTCGACAATGTCTACCAATCTATGTGGAGGCCGTCAATATGATGGAGGGGCTAGATGAAACTGAGGAAGATCAATATTTTCACGACAACCCAAAAATCATTCCACTATTCGAAGTTGTCATTCTGCACACACTCACAACCTATGTCAAGGATAAGCAACATGAAATTCTGGTAGATGACCACACAACGCAAGAACTTCGTCTCTAACACGAAGCTATGGGAAAAGAGATGAAAGTACCTCAAAGAGTACAAGCATCGGCACTAGAAGAGTTAAATTTAGCCGATACTGGTACCAACGGCAATACCAAGTCTGAAACGAAGACTATACTAATAGCCAAAGAAATGTTGGCGGCTGATAAAGAGAAACTGAAACAGTTACTAAAACAGTACAAGGATGACTTCGCTTGGTTTGAAGATATGAAAGCTCTACATCCAACATTTTGTCAACATCAGATACATTTACACAAGGATGCAAAACCGGTGCAACTGAGGCGTTACAGGTTGAATTCGAATTATGCGATCAAAGTAAAAGAAGAAATCGATAAATTACTCGGAGTCGGATTTATTCGACCAATAAAAAGGGCAACATGGTTGAGTTTGATCATGGTTGTACCTAAGAAGAATGGAAAAATTCGGGTATGTGTTGATTACCGTAAACTAAATGCAACAACAATAACAGACACATTTCCCTTACTGTTTATCGATGGCTTCCTAGATGCTGTAGCTGGTCATGAAATGTATTATATAGTTTTCTAGATGGTTTTACCGGCTATAACCAAGTTTGCATGCATCTGGAAGACCAAGAAAAGACAACCTTTGTAACTGAATGGGGAGTATTCGTGGTAGTATTCATGATGTTCGACTTTAGAACGGCTCTGGCAACATTCCAAAGGGCAATTCAAGAAATCTTTCATGATTATATTCCTGCATTTATGCAAGTATTTCTGGATGATTTTGCAGTCTACAGTCGGGAGACCGATCACTTGGAACATTTACGCCTCTACTTAGAACGGTGTCGGCAAGGTCGAATTAGCCTTAATCCGGCTAAATGTGCATTTGAAGCAACAAGGGCTCATTACTGGGTCATATCGTAAGCCAAGACGGAATAGCAGTCGATCCAGATAAGGTGAAAGCAATATTGGAAGCACCGGCACCAACCAATGCAAAAGGCCTTAGTGGATTCTTAGGGCAAATTTGATGGCATAGTCAGATGATTCGATATCTCGCTGATGTAGCAATTCCCTTACATACAACAGTACATAAGACGCCTTTCCAATGGATAGTTGTGGAGCAAGATGCATATGATTGTCTAAAGAAAATGCTCACTAAAGTACCAGTCATGCAATCTCCCGATTGGGACAAGCCTTTTCATGTGTTCGTAGATGCATCAGAAATAACGATCGGTAGTTCGTTTATGCAGCTCTAGGAGCCGAACTGGTACAGACCAGTCTATTACGTGAGTCGAAAACTTTCCACAACCGAAAGAAACTATTCAACCACTGAAAGAGAGGCTCTAGGAATGATTTATAGTATTAATAAATTTCGCCACTACCTACTAGGGAGGAAATTTACATTTCATGTGGATCATTCCGTTCTGCTGTTTCAAAACAAGAACTCACAAGGAAATTAGCAAGATGGACATTACTTCTTCAGGAATTCGAATTTGATATTCTTCATCGACCAGGGGTCCAACATGCTGTTGCAGATTACCTTAGTTGCTTAGAATCGGGGGATTCAGAAGGAAAAGGAGTAAAAGATGATTTTCCCAACAGTCCACTTTTTTGAGTTACCATAATACCGGTTGAAGAAATGAATGACGACACAATTGATGCGTGGATCATCGAAATGACAATTTTTCTCACAACGAGTTTACCACCCGAGCATATGTCATTAGATGAAAGAAAGAGGTTATCGGTCTGTAATTGAAATTTTTGCCTCTTAAACGACACATTATATCACAATGAAGCTGATGGGATTTGGCGACGCACGGTTCGCCACTTCGAAAAAGAAGGAATTTTATGAGAAACCCACTACAGGATTGCCGGAGGACATTACGCAAGAGAAGCTTCGGCCAAGAAAATATGGAGCAGTGGTTTATGGTGGCCAACAATAACAAAAGATGCGGACGAATACTGTCGACAATGTGATTTATGCCAAAGAATCGGACAACCAATTGAAAAGGATAGGATGCCTTTTCAACCCGTTTTACCCTTAGAACCATTTCGAAAATGGGGATTGGATTTTGTCAGACCCTTTAAGCAAGCAGCTCTAAGGATCGGGAATCAATATATCCTAGTAGCTACGGACTACTGTATGAAATGGGTCGAGGCCAAACCTTTACGGGATAACACGGCAACATTGACAACAAAATTCCTTTACGAAAATATATGGTGACGGTTTGGACACTCTATCGAGTTAGTGAGTGATCAAGGTACCTATTTCATTAATAAAATTGTACATGAATTATCTACATACTATGCAGTGGTACATAAGAAGAGTACTCTGTACTATCCTCAAGCCAATGGATTGGCAAAATCCACCAACAAGACATTGTAAATGATTTTAAAGAAAATAGTTAATGAAAATAGGACAGATTGGGACCAGAAATTAAATAGTGCTTTATGGGCCTACCCGACTTCATACAAAATGTCCATTAATCGACTCCATTTAGAATGGCATTCGGATTGGAAGTAGTAATGTTGGTTTTGACGCTTCGAGTACAAGTTACAGAAAGATTAGACAAAGAATAGTCCGAAGAAGTTCGGAAATAACAACTACTTTTAGAGGAAAGAAAATACAAGCTAGGACTGCACTGGAGCAAAAACAAAGGCAAACAAAGGCATTTGTGGACCGACATTGACGACAAAAGGAAAAACTGTTTG
Organism: Azolla caroliniana; assembly: GCF_043228905.1. Taxonomy (NCBI): domain Eukaryota; kingdom Viridiplantae; phylum Streptophyta; class Polypodiopsida; order Salviniales; family Salviniaceae; genus Azolla; species Azolla caroliniana. Next base: position 15,794,438 of record NW_028230436.1, read on the forward strand.
CAGCTGAAAAACCAGTCTTAGTTTTTCAGACTAGAATGGGTTTAATGCCTGGAAAACTATGATTTCGGTGGACTGGACCATTTTGGATGGGTGACAGTAAAAATGGAACTTATCAAGTAGGCACACTATCATGAGAAATTCTGCCAAAATGGGTAAACGGTTTTCGATTGAAACCTTATCAAGGATCAACGCTAGAAAATCCTTTTCGGGTTGGAGACAAATCCGACACACCGTGACGTGGCATAGGCCACAAATGTAAAAAGTATATACCATTATCAAAAAAAGAAAAGAAAAAGAAACAATCTTGGCAAAATATAACAAAACTAACATGATGATTTCTTGGGGTGGTCTTTTTTAGACTATATATTAACAAGGTACGAAATCATGCAACATTCATTACGAGTGGTGGAGCTATTATTACTATTATTGTACTAGCACTAGCATTAATAGCATATTGTCATAAATAGTATATTCTTTTTTAGAAAAAACTATGAAATGCCTAATCTCTCAAAAACCTACCCTTTCATGTTCTCCGTGACAATAGAAACAGAAAAACCTTAGAGCAAATCACTTTTCTTCTCTCTCTTTCTGCACCCAAAAACCATCATCGCCATCACTTCAAGTTTCCGACTTATCACAGGAGGACGAAAACATGCCGATCCCAGTCTTTGAGGAACTCAGACAGTGGCTACAAAACAAAGGATTGAAAGGCTATCTCAAGATTGTAGATTCAGAACCGCATCTACACGCCGCTCAAATCATACAACAAATCGACATAACTAGAATCACGAATAAACAGGTATGTCGATTATTGAATTTGAAAAGGGAAGGATTTGATGCTATGCAAAAGCTCGACGCAAATGTTTTGAGGTCATATTTTCGGGCATGCTCGCCATTGGTGAAGGCATATCAGACACAGGGAGGAGAGGATGAGTTCTTCCAACTCAAAGGATGCGTCGGATGAAGCAAAAGGCACAACGATTGCCACAGGCCGAATAAGAAGCACCGGCAGGAAAACGGCAGAAAACTGACGAGCAACCTTAGCAAACAAGAAATGAAACCCGTGTCAACCCAGATGACACAAGTCGAATCGAAAAAGGGAAATCATCGCTCATGACTCGAGAAGCATTAGCTTTACTCGAACTTCCTCCGGCAACACATGAACTTGCAGCCATTCTCCAATTCGGAACTTTCTATGAATTAGTGGAATGGCTGCTCACCGAATGCGGGTAGTGTCAGAAAGATTGGCGCAGGAGCACAAGGATCGTATCATGATCCAAAAATCCTTACTTGGCGCTGTCGAACCGGAAGAACAACAAGAAATTGACAGAATCGACCGGCAACAGAATGCCAAAAATAGGGAGAAGTAATTCAAATGTCACCCTTACATGAAGCACTCGTAGAAGTGCATAGGGAATATGAGAGAGCCAGTAGAGCCGCCAAAGATATGGTTGAATCCAATAAAAACGCAATGGCAGCGACACAACAACTAAACGAGCAATGTACAAAAACGCAAGCCGAAAAAGAGGAATTGTTAGATAAGCTTCGACAAACAAAAGAAAAATTGAAAAAAACGGAGAACCAAATGCAGGCAAGCTAGTTACCTGAGAGACTTTCCAAGTCTGATAAGGAATTACATCAGAAGTTACAAGAAGCCGAAAAGATAATCAGCGCTGCAACAACCAGAGCAAAAGAAGCGGAAACCAAAGTTCAAAAACTGGAAGACCGAATTAACTTAGCCAAGATTGAAATTAGCAACTGGTTGGAAGCAAAAGATAATGCCATACAATGGCTTAAACGACAATTGACACAACATCATGAGGAAAACAGACAACAGGCAGAACAAATATTGGAGATAGAAGAATATGTTTGCATTCAGGAAGACTATTTGGCGACCCAATTGGCAAAAGCTGAACTTCAAACGACCGCAACACAAGAGGTGCATAATGAAGAAAAACAACAATTAGAATCGGCAAATACTAAATTGCAAAAACGTTGCACAGAACTAGAGGCTAGGTACGAAAAGAAAAGATTAGATCTATTGGTAGCCAAAGCAAAACTCATGCAAGCAGAAGGAGCGACCAATGCACAGATAACAGACTTATCAAAGCAACTGGCCACGGCACAATACAACGCGAGTATGGGCGAAGAAAAAATCAGAGCAATACTAAATCGCCACAAACTCAACACTTTAAAACTGGTATCCAACTCACTTGACAGAGGATGGAAGACTTGGTTGGCACAAGCAGCAGAATTACAAATATTGCGTGCCGACAGGGATAACCGTAAAACCCAGGGGCTAGGATTCTTCAAAATGATAGAGGAGGCAATATCCACCGTACAGGAAGATATTGCTAGAGACTTGTATGACATGGCTGCTAGTCATCGAGAAGAGATAACTCGACTAATGCAAGAATTTGATAAGCATGAAATTGACACCTCTGTCCAGTTAGACGGTTATGAACAAACCTGACGAATTCAAACACCAAAGCTCGGAGCCCCAACAACATCACAATAACCACCACAACCCCATAACGCTGGTGAGGAAGAAGAAAACGTTGACGACAACACCGACACCGACAACAAAGAGGAACCATCATTGTTCGATATTCTACAAGACGACAATGAGGATGATATGGACGACAACCCCAACCCCGACCGTTAAGAGTAGACCATAATCGTGGGTTCGACCGGGCAAGGCCCTGGCCCACGGGCATGCCAAGTGTTAGCCGGTCAAGGAAGGCTTCAGACAAGTGTGAAGCGTCGGAGTGAAAATGTCCAGAAAAGACAAAATCAGAGTCGGATCGATGAGTCAACAATTTTGCCGACTAAATAAAAAGTAATTATAAATATTAGAGTTAGTTAGAAGTTTTGAATAGTTCTTGCCAACAAGGCAACTTGTAATTCTTGATCAGTCAGTCTCTCGGATTACATATAAAAAGAAACCGAGAGCATTGTAACAACATTGCCTATTTTGGGGAAATTAATATAGTTTTTAGTTAGTAGGAAATACATGTGTACTAATGTTGAAACTACTATTTTCATATTGTATTCTGCATATTTCTATATTAACCATAACAGTTTTAGTACCAATTTGTCGATCACAATACAAGTATATAGTATCATCACCCTACGTAGGAGTAAACCAATATCCATTTGTACTCCACAATTTCTTGAAAGAACGTTCGGAACTAGAACGTTCGACCTTATTGGTTGTCAGTCACAGGTGTCGGTTGTCGACCGAACAACATTAAAGATGAATTGAGTTTAACATTTTTTTGTATCTAATACATTATCAACCTTCTAATGATGCTAATTCTTTACAAAAATGGATATATTACAAACAATGGTTTAGTTATCTAGACTTTGATCCACTCATGACGTGATCTATTAGGGTGCATGTGCAAAGCATGATCTCGATTAAAATTCAAGACCAATGATTGTAATACTCACATAGAAATGTTTTTCCGTAGGATCCTATATGTCGTCCTGGTTATGAATGATGTCATTGCTTCTCTATCAAAATTTCCAGTATCCTAAATACACACAATAATTGAAAATAATAGTTTAATAATACTTATCCCTGATTAGAGAATAATCAATTATACAGCCATAATTATGGGTGTGCACATTGGCCTACAGCTTCAGAAGATCCATAGAAATCAATGAATGAATGAATGAATGAAGCAACTTGCTTCTTATGAGCTTGAAATGCAGCACAAAGCTTGGAAGCTTGAATGAAGATGAAAATCGTCAGCTAATCTGTTAGCCTGAGAAATGTATACTTTGAAATGTATAGGTATTAAAGTGCTTCTTATGTCCATGGCCATTGTGCTTCATACCATGTGAACGATCGGCAACAAGGCGCTTTAAGAGATGCAGGGCAAATGTTCAATCCAGTCTTTCCTTCTTTTAGATTATCTTGATCTCTTTGTATGGCACGGAATCTATACTCATTACCATCAATGTACTTTGGATGTTGAAGAAATCTAACTCCTTTCCACCACAGTAGGAAAGCCTAGTGTCCATGAAACCAAATAGATGATCAGACTTTAATGTTGTTGCCAATTTGGGAATCACGTACCTTCCATCTATGATACAGCATCTTTTGTGTACCATATTCTATATATTTAGTACATTTTATGTAACATGTTCTATATATTTAGTATTTTTGAGTACCATTCTAGTAACTTTTGTGTACTATATTCTATATATAAATTATATATGAAGTATGGTACATTCTGTTATGCATTTCTTGTATCTTATTGACCTCTTTTTGAAGCATTGATGCATATTCTCTTAAGGAAAGAAACCTTCATGCTATTTGATTTACCTGCCAATAGATTCCAAGGGCAGTTTTGTGAGGCATGAACCAGAAGAACTTCTCGACACTTGTTTGAAGGCCTTCAATTCGAGTTGCATTCAGAGAGGCAGTGAAGAAGTTCCCAAATTCTGGATGTTGGACGGTAATTGTGATTGCTATGGTCTTCCCTGGCACACGACTTTTCATCTTCCATGCACCTAACATGTCCTTTGCATATACAATAGTGTGTGTATACATAATATCTTCCAATCAGTCGAGGAAGTAATTGCAACTTAAACAAAATAAAATGAAAGTTCTTCTGGTAGAGATGACGAAAATCTTTTTTTCAGATATTCATGGTCGCATTTTATGAAAGCCACTTTCACTTGCCTAATCTAACAAAGATGATCATATGACAAAGGGCTTTAAGAAAGAAAAAGCACCATAAAAGGGCTGACATGTAGTGGCTTTGCAACTACATCGCCATCGGGATTGAATAGGAATGTTACCCTCTCTCCCCAAGGAGTGTTTGTCACCTGAAACAATGAAAGCAAAGGTCCGCCAAATTAATGCAATTGTACAGGAATACAAATTTATCATACAAAGTTTATGTGGGATATCCATGCGTGCAGTGACTCTGTTAGAAATCCTAACATAGAGAATATTCAGTTCTCTATGCTTAAATTACAAGATTCTATTTTATTTCAAACATAAAAAATGTTCTCAGTTCATTGTATGATCCATCTCAGTTAGAACAAGAGCAATATATAAGATAATAAGATCTCAATTGAAGCATTTCTAATCACTAATAATCAGCACTAGCATTAGCTCCCCACAATCATCTCTTTTCCAATTTTCACACTAGCATCAAACACATACTCGAAGACATTCTCAACTCCTGCTAAATAATGCAATAGTTCCCTTGCTGGTAGGCTAGTGTAAAGAAATATGTAGAATGTCTACCAAGAAACCTTCTCAATTCCTGCTAAATAATGCAGCAATCTTCAGGCTTGACAACGTGAAATGAAGAATTTAAATAATTAATGATTACTATCATCGAATTGGTGGATGAATATGGATGTTGCAGTCCATCGAAAGATAAATCAATGGATGAACTAGCATGCGTTTATTATTTCCAAACATTGATCCTGTAAGCACAGTGTTTCCCACTAAAAATTGCTATAATAGTTATGATGATTGTATACGTATTTATGTTTTAGGGGTTAACCTAGAAGGTAGATAAACTAGACCTCTAACATAATGTTATTATGCTACTCATGACATATCTAATTTGATCCAATTGGTATGCCTTCACATACCTCTGCAATACAGCAGGAAAGAGAAGTCTCATCATCATTGAAGCAGTAATAGACACTGAGGGGATTCTGTTCATAACCAACGCTGGAAGGAACTGTGAGCAAGTACCTAGGTAACCATCAGATTGTAACAATACGAGATTCAGGCTAAGCATAGGAAAAATAAATGTATATTTGCCCACGGGAACATATTCACAATAAAACCCCTAGTTCAGATGATGAAAAAGCACAGACATGTATGGAAACAAAAGCATAGCTTCAGCAATGAATTAGAAAGAATTGAAACAGAGGAACAATTAAAGGTAAAAATGACTAACTTCAGAATATGATGAAAAACTAATGAATATAGGAAACCCTAGTTTGTTGCGGATCATGATAAATACCTCAGATACTTCCACACAGAAGAACTCATAATGTATAATGAAAAACCTTACCTTCAGATGATGGATATCCTCAGCAACTCCGCATAAATGGTACTAATCACATTTATTCGAAACCCTAATAGCTGTAGCTTAGTGGTACTATTCACATTTCTTGGAAACCCTAACAGTTGTACATTAGCAGTACTATTCACCCAATGTAACTTTGTAAATTGATACACATCAATATAGAGACCAATGTGAGAACAAGTATCCTTGTGTCATCTTGGCCACTGTCCGATATCCGGTTACGACGACACACATTGTCTTGACACTATTCATATAATGCGAACATAGTATATTCCCGGCCATGGAGCTCTTATGGACATTTGAATATCCTGGAAACATTGTATAGTGTCATAGGTAGATTTGCATAGATCCACCAAATCAGCAATAGGATTTCCTGTGTTTGAGCTCAACCTTCCTGAATAAGGACTCAGATGGCCATCATGTGATTCAAGGTGGTGCACCTCTTTTAGAAATCTGTTTGTCCAACTAAGTGTCTCTTTGACCACAAACTCAATTCAGACTCTAGGATTGGGACAACTCAACTCAGCTCTACTCAGACCAAGTGGTGGTCAATCATGGATTTATCATTAATACCTTCTTTCCTGTTCCGTTTTCCTCTTTCCCCTCTTTTTTAAAGTTCCTGTATACTCTAATGCATTTGCTCTGAAAGTAGGTTCACTACAAAGACATACACATTGTCTGTTTGCAATTTGGAAGCCCTAACACTTGTGGCTTCATATAATGATTTAAAAACCCTAAATTCACACAGATGTGCATCTCAATCCGTAGAACCTGCTGCTTCACGTTACACATGGGAAAACCTGAATTATAAAACATGGATGAACCGGAAACTAGAGAACCCTAATTAGCAAACCAGATCTATAAAGCTAGGTAGATCAAACAAGAAAAAAGAAAGAGAAAATAACATATACAGAAAATTAAAAAAGATCAAACTTTTGATGCAGATGGATAGATCCAAAAATAAATCAAAGAAGCTAAACATAGATGGATAAAAAAAGAACGGGAGAAAGGCTGAAAGCAAATGACAAAAGACAAAAAACAGAAAACAAAAGTAAAGAAGAAGAAAAAGAGAAACAAAGTTTTTGGTATACATACACGGGTCCATCTGATCCAGCGATGGCGCGAGCTTGAGAAGCGGAGAGATGGTTGGGAGCGAAGCAGAGGGATGCTGATTGACTGTCTAGATTGATTAGAGCATATCGAACGCTGTATGAGAATTTATGGTGAGAAGGAGCCTTCCTCTCATGCCATACCGTGCCTTTGTAGAATGCTATGGGAGGAAGTTGAACATCAGCATTATCATCAACATCATTATCGTGAGATTCTTCTTCTTCTTTTCCTTCGCGCCTGATATTAATTTTCGATTTTCTTGTTCTGATGATTCCTGATGATGATGAAGAAGAAGAAGAAGAAGAAGAAGAAGAAGAAGCGGGAGGAGCAGCTATGGCATCTGGATGAAAGCACAAGGTGAACGAGTAGAAAGCTGATGTGAATGCGGTGGAGATGACAACCCAGAGGAGAGAAATGGCCTGCTCACAGATGCTGCTGCTGCTTCGTCCACGCTCTGCTCTCATCTTCTTTTCTTTTGTCTGCGCTTCTTTCTCTCTCTCTCTCTGGCATGGGCCAATTTTGGCCTTAGAAGACGTTAATATATCTTTCTTTCTTTCTTTCTCTCTCTCTCTCTCTGTGTCTTCTTCAGTCAGTGCCTGTGGGCTTTCTGCTTACATTTACATTTACATTTACATATATGTACATAATGATACATTGATATACATATATATACATATATGTATGTACTGTAACAGTACATGTACATACATGTTTGTACATTGTATATCCTTCCCTTTTTCACTGAAATTCCGTCCGGTCAAAAGAGGTTTCTGTTCATTCTCCATTCGGACTCGTCCGCTCCGGCCACCCGAAATATTAGTGACTCCTGTGTCTCTTATGACACCAAATCTATTAATTTGAGGTGGCAACGTTATATGTGCAATGGACTATATAGAGCCTGCTTCGGGAGCCATGGTAAATCTCCACCGTCATTTCGATGTAGACCTGAAAAAACTATAATTTGTCGGCTTTTCATTTCTAACCCGATGCTTGGACACCCGACTATCTACATGATATGCACAATGGACTATATAGAGCATGCTTCGGGAGCCATGTTAAATCTCCACCATCATATCGATGTAGACCTGTGAAAAAACTATAACTCGTAGTCTTCTCACTTCTAACCCAATGCTTGGAAACTCGACTATCTACACTAACCTAACAATATGTTCTAACCTGGCTTTCTGCACTAACCCGACTATAATATTCTTACTCACCCATTTGCACTAGCCCGACTATAATTTTCATACTTGGCTTGGCTTAGGCTATCTACATCAACCCGGCTATATATTTTTTTACTCGATTGCACTGACCTTGCAAAAAGTTTGAATATGAATCCGAAGAATTTGAAAATCTTGGAGTGCCAAATAGCCATCCATTATGCAAACTCCTCCTATTCTACGATTCTTTTATTCGGTAAGTAAATTGTTGCCATGTCTTATTCATTTGGCATCGGTCACAGTTTCGGTAGTATACGGCTCGGAACTTTGACATGGTCCATGTCGGCAACTCCCAGCACTGTGCTATTGTCGGCATTGGCATGGTAAAACTCGACCATCCAGGTGGTTCTACCTTAGTCCTTGGCAATGTATGACACGTCCCAGAGCTTACACAACCATTGATCTCATTGAGACAACTCGACAAAGCAAGCATTTGTGTTGGCTTCTCATAAGGAGGGTGGACACTTAACAGAGGGAACCTCCTAATCGCTCGTGGGCCGAAGGTACATTCACTATACCCATTATACGTCACACTAAGAGAGGGTAATTTGTTTCTGGTAGATATCCCAGTGTCGTCTTTATGGCATGGTAGACTAGACTATTTGAGTGAAGTCGGCATCACACATCTATCCAAAGCCGATTGTTGGGCTAAAAGTCCTACTTCTGACCGTTGTACCTCTAGTATGAAATCTCCCTTGAAGTTAGGGCTTAGTTCTCTCTAGTATAACTAGGAGGAATTCCTCATTGTACAATCTAACGAATAATAGATCTACTCTTAACACTGGGACATTTGAAATAGGTAATATGTTGCATTCTCCTTTTTGAGGAGAATAACGTGGAATATCGCTCGGCCACAACCGAGTATTGAATCACAAAAATGGGAATGAACGAGACAGTACACAGAAATGACACAGGATGTTTACGTGGAAAACCCTAAATGGGAAAAACCACGGGAGCCCACAGACTCCAACTATCACTATAGGAGAAAGGTACAATCAGAGCCTCGGAGGCAACAACCTCGAGCTCTGTATCTTCGCCAACTGGCGTTTACAATAGAGTATCGCTCTATATCTCACTCGTTATCTGTCTTTGTTGCTCTCTCTGTACAGTAGTTATGCACATACAACAATATGACAATTCATATATAAAGTGATTGCCCTAAGTCATATTTATACTTATATGAACTTAGGGCTATTTACAAATATAACCTCAATAGGCTTACTCAAAATATATTTATAGATATGTCTCTCTTCTAGTTCTCACCGGGTCTCCACTGGTTTTCGGATCTCTTCCGATTCTCACCGGGTCCTCCTTTATTCATCACTGGATCCCATCCGGAGAGACTGATTTCCCAACAATATCTCCCCCTTCACTCAGGCATGGAATGTCTTGTCAGCTCGATCCGCTTCCAACACGCGTCCAACTTGTCAGTTGTCAGGACCTTGGTCAGCATGTCCCACCCGTTGTCGTGGAGAAAACCGGCCATAGGAGGAAACAGGGGAAAAGACGCAAGAACCGACCCTTACGCGTGGCCACACTATTTATTAAGTTGTACATAACTAGGTCTGATTCAGCCGATGTACTAGGTAGTACGCATTAATTGTCTAGGGCATCCAAGCGTATCTCTATCTGATGGGATAGAGGATAAATGCATGTAGCCGAGGGTGTAACAATCTTCCTCGGCGGCCTATAAAAGGGAGGGGAAAAGACTGATACAAGGATTGCGCATTTGAGAGGACGAAGTGTTGTCGGATTGGGAACCGAGCTCTCTCCTCCATTATCGTTGTTGCTTTTGCAGGGATTTTGGAATAGGTTGGTGGCCTCTGCTGCGTGAAAGCCCGTGTGTTTCCGGTAGAGACACCACTGCGTATTTCAGTGCGTGTGGTGGTCTGCGTTGAGTCTGTCACCGACTTGCCAGTTGTAACATTGCAAGCTCTGTAATCTACACTACTATTGGAATTGATTCTTTCTTTTCTGTCTCTCTGTGTTTCTACGAATCGCCCTCCCTTTTCTCTCTCACACTCCTCGGTTCAGGGCCCTCGCGGTCTCGCCTTATTTCATACGCGAGAGCGTAACAACACTACATCTTAGGTGAATCTGACGTGAAACAAGGCGGCAGAGGAGTTGAAGATGAGGGGATCGGAGCTCGCCGAAGCCATGGCGGCAGCGGTTGATCGGATAGTAAGCGCTCGCGAGGGCACATGCACCCTCGACAGGGCCATCGAAGCGATTGTCGACGCGATAGGCCAGTTCAATGGAAAGAACACCATGAGTTATTTGGAGGCCTACCGGGCTGAAATGGTGAGGAGGGACATTCTGGAAGATAGGCGGTTGGCTGGTTTCCCTCGAGTGGCGACGCCGTGCATTCACGTAGAGGTGCTCGAGGTACAAGCTGGATGCCGAACCTGGGGAGAGTTTGAAGGTCAGATCCTCGAGAAATACGGGCTCGATGACTCGCTTCGGCTGTCAAAGCGAGAGTTTATGGAGTGGGTGGAGACCCCTGGAAAGGTGAGGAACACGTCTGCGCTCCTCCAGGAATTTGAAAAACGGTTCGCTCAATTGTTGGAGCTGGACCGGATTGTGCTCGACATGAGTCGGGTCCTGCTGTTCGTCAAAGCGGTGGATGCGTTGGACAGGGAGAAAGTGGGTTTGCTATTGGAGACGGACAAAGGGCTCACGACAGACTGGGCCGTGGTAAAACAAGTATGTAGTCGTTTCGACAAACGGCACGAATGGAGTGGCGAGGGATCTCCAGCAGCGAGGCCGGTCCCAGCAAGGAAGTTCGAGGAGCCGGTATCGGTAAGGAAAGATGACCTGTGCTACGGAGGAGCTACACGGGGCGTGCCTGAATGTGCGCGTCAAGATCGGCGACGTCGAGATAGATCAACACTTTTTCGTGCAGGAGACGTCCTCGCACACGGTGATTCTTGGCAAATCGTACATTACAGCGGCATGCATGGAAACAAAGGTGCTTTACAATGGTTTGGCGTACGCGCGCGTCAAAAGCCAAGACGGACGACACTCCGGCCAATTCCTGACGGTACGACCGAACCATGAGTGTAACCGCAAGGCCCTCGGTGGCGACAACCGAGGGGAGTTTCGGAGAGGGCTATCAAGGCATGGGGCTGCGATAGTCCGGACACCCCGGAGGAACCCCACATGTGTACAATAGGTAGGAGGTTTTGGTTCTCCGAAAGTGGAGGTTGTACCGTAACCGGCATCAACGGTCGGGAAAGGAAGCGGGCAGAGGGAAGACTCAGGGCGTCCAGAGTCCTCACCCCCGATGAGGAAATTAGCGGCACCGTGGAGGCGATCTCTTTCAACGACACCGGGTCTTCCGTTGCCGGGTACTTGTCATTCGGTTCTCATAGGGTCTTCCGTAGCCGGGTACTTGTCATCCGGTTCTCACTGGGTCTTCCGTAGCCGGGTACTTGTTCTTTTCACTTCCCATCCGGAGGGACCTGTTTCCTAACACTTTCCGCCAACTCCTCTTCTAGGGCCACGTCTTCTAAGTGTGTAGTACGCACCTCCACCGGCTTCTCCGGTTCTGGCTCCGTCGAGAGCCTCTTCCACTTCACCAAGTCTACGATGGAGTCGTGAAACTCCCTCTTGGCGATTCCCAGCACCTCCCGCAACGACAACTCCACTTTATTGTCGAGGATCTGCTCTTCAAGGACCTTCCGTAGGTCCGTTGCTCTCTTGATTTCGATGCTCAACCGAAACCCTGCTTGCTTCTTTCCGTCCGGCGCGCCTAGGTTGTCGGCATCGATTGGTTTCGGTCCGAACCGGGTCTCGTACCTCTGCGGGGGACCGACACCCCTGGCCTTTCTTGCCCATTTGTCTTCCACCAGAACCTCGTAGTTCTGGCAAGCGGCTTCTACGAAGCCCGTTTTCTCTTCGACCGGATCGTCCCATCCGGTGACCTCTTGGACCTGTTGTTCCACGCGGTTTGCCTCTTCCTTCTTCAGCCGAACTCTGGAGAGGCCTTCTAGCACTAGCGGCCAGAATCCAGAGTCCTTCACCTTCCGGGTCTCATCACCCCCGACCCGAATTCCCGCCGACATTGAGTAGTTAACGGCTTCTACATGCCATGCCGCGGCCTCTTCCATCAACCTCTTCATTCCGCCGCGCCCCGTATTTAGTTCTAGGGCTCTCCGGGTCTCGCTCGCGTGCACCCGCCCGTTCCAGAGGTACACTAGGTTGGTCCTGAGCGCGTCGGCGAAATCCGCGCAATCCTTCCAAATGTGACCGATTGCGTCACACCACATGCACTGCTGCCCAGCTGGCGGCTTCCGGTCGCAAGGTTGTTCGCCGTTGTCTCTCCATGCCTGTGCGATCTGCAGGTCGCGTACCATTTGTGTCAGCTCCTCCAGAGTCGCTCCTCCGGATGGGCCTTTGACCACGTCGTTCGATGCTGACCCCGACGCCAACCAAATTCGGGTCTCTTCCTTCCTACCGGCTGGCATCGATACCGGCTCCTTGAGCCTCCTCGCCGGGACCGGCCCTGACCCCGACGAGCTTTCGTCACTCCAATTGTGCCGTTTGTCGAAACGGCTGTGGACCCCTTTTACCACGGCCCAGTCTGCCGTGAGCCCTTCGTCCGTTTCCAATAGGGGACCCACCTTTTCCCTGTCGAGTGTGTCCACCGACTTGACAAACAGTAGTACTCGACTCGTTTCGAGCACTGTCCGGTCCAGTGTCGACAACCGCGTGAATAATTTTCGAACTCCTGGAGGACCGCCGACGTGTTCCTCCCTTTTTCAGGGCTTTCCACCCACGCCATGAAGTCCCACCTCGACAACCGAAGCGAGTCGTCAAACCCGTACTTCTCGAGGAGCTGCAGCTCGAACTCCTCCCAAGTCTGGCATCCGGCCAGCACCTCGAGCACCTCCGCGTGGATGCTCGGCGTCACCACCCGAGGGAATCCGGACAGTTGCCTGTCCACCGGGATATCCCTCATGATCATTTCGGCCCGGTAAGCCTCCAAATAACTTGTGGTGTCTTTCCCTCCCAACTGGCCTATAGTGCCGACGATCGATTCAATGGCTCTGTCGAGGGTACCCGTCCCCTCATGAGCGCTTACCAGCCGGTTGACGGCTACCGCCATTGCCTCTGCTAGCTCCGATCCCCTCATCTTTCGACTCCTTTGCCGCCTTTTCACGTCGGGTTCACCAATGATGTCGCATTGTTACGCGCGTGCGTGTAGAAAGAGGCGGGACCACGGGGGCCTTGAACCGAGGAGAGATAGATAGATAGATAGATTATATTATCGTCTTCGGAGATCAAATATGACCTATGAGACCAAAAATATTACATTTCACGTGATACGTGTGAAAGTGAGTAGTGACTCTCGATGTTCAAGAACTTTACCAATGAATGTTGCAATCGAGAGTGCACATTGTGGTTGTGAGAGGAATTCATGCAAAGATTGGGCTCGATCGAAGAGATGTGGAAAGCATGGTCGAATATGATCAAAGGCAGAGCATTGTATCAAAGTGTGATACTCAGACTCGCGAACTTGTTTAGGGCAAAGTGTGCATAGCCGACCACTCTCATCACTTGTACCCCAACGCCCTGTTTCACATCGCAATGCATGTGAGCTAAGTCGCATGGAAGCAATGGTTCGAATGGCAGATAACGGTATGGGCTCTAACATGTATGGATGTGTACGATTTCCCCTTTCCGCGAAGAATATGGTTTTGTAGTTAGGTGCAACATGTGTAGTATAATGTGTGAAGCGTGAGCCTCCACATTTGTCCCATGTCATGATACATTGGCGTTGCAAAAATGCCTCATTTACAGAGGAATCTAATGATGCATCATGAAGCAAGTGTCTCGCATCCCATCTACCAAACCATTTTTCTATATCTTGCATCCAACCGGAACACAAAATTTTGCTTTTATGCGTCTTTTGGATCTTTTTGCTTGCTTCCCACGCAATTCTAGGAAGTCGATGTGAGGGACTTTTTTGAACCTTAAGCATGTATTCAACAACCCTTTCCATGGCCATGATCTCAATGGGAAGCGATCCCGTCTCAAGGAGGAGGAGGGTGTAGGGCGTTTGTTTCTTAACTTGTAGAAACTTGGTAAGAAAATGCTTTTGGACATTTTCAAACTCTTTCCACATAGACTTAGGGATGCTACCACCCCATACTTCCACCCCATAGAGAAGAACTGGTGTCACCAAAGTGTCAAAAAGATATTTCTTGAGGACCCAACACTTAATATCTCCAAGATTGCATGTGTTCTCAAATGCATAGTATGCTCGTTTGCCCGCCTCTAAGCGGCGTGTAGCACATTCATTCCATCTATGATTTGAAGGAACTTCAAGGCCAAGATATTTGAAGCTTTCCACACATTCAAGTGGCTCATTGTTGTACATAATGCATGGTTTATCTCTTTTTTGGCTCTTCACAAGCATAATCTTTGTTTTAGAGCTATTGACACTTAATTTAGTATGCATGCAAAATTTTTCCAATGCCTTCATAAGCTTTTGTGCATCTCCTAAAGTATTTGCAAAAAGCACTACATCATCTGCATATAGCAAAAGCATAATCACAACATTCCCAATGGCAACTTCTTCAACACATTCTTCCTTTGCAAACTTGGTAACCATTTCTTCCAATTCATCAATGCATAGACCAAATAGTGTTGGTGAGAGTGGGCATCCTTGCTTAACACCAATAGTGCTTTTGAAAAAATCCGAAAGTTTATCTCTCATGCGCACACAACATATAACCTTCTCATAAATTCGGGAAATTGCAAGCATATATTCACTTGGCACCTCAAGTTCTTCCATTCGCCTCCAAAGATGCTCACGAGGTACCATATCAAAAGCTTTCAAGAAGTCTACAAAGCAACAATATAAACCTTTACCTCTAAGGCGACTTTCCTCCATTAATACTCGAAGGGTGATAAGGTGATCAATGGTGCTATGGTGTTTCCGAAAGCCAGCTTGTCCATAAGCTCTCTTACCACTTTTTTCAGCCCATACACTTATCTTTGATTCCATTATACATCCAAATAGTTTTGCCATTAATGAGCCAACCATGATGGTTCGATAGTTGTTTACATTATTTATATCTCCACCTTTATGTAAAGGTTTGATCCAATTTGTAGTCCAATCGTACGGCATACCATGTTGCAATGCATCATTAAACATATCTCTTATCCATATATGTGCTTCCTTTCCCGTCCATTTGAGCATTTCAGCCTTTATACATTGAAGATCGCTTGCCTTTCGAGAGGCCAATTTCTTAAGTCCTATGCATATATCTTCAATTGTAAAGAAGGAAGGCATATGTGAAAGAGAACCATAACACATCATCTTTCCGGCAAGAGATAACTCATATAAATTCTTACAATGCATAGACAAGTCGTGAAGAGTTAAGTCACCATAACTCTCAACACGTTTTCCCTTTAGATTTCCCCAAAATTTAGCACATGCATGTGCTTTCTCTTGCGTTTGGATAAATTGTTGAGTAACTTCCCATATTCTTCTCTTTCTTTGAATAAGCCTTTTATACTCATGCAAATGCTTTTGGTAATTCTCTTTATCCTTAACTACATCCAAAACCATAAGGCACTTTCGAGCTTCACGACATTCTTTATCAAACCATTTTTTCCTAAGTTTCTTGGTGCATTTCCAAGATGTGCGGTTGGTCGAAAAACATTTGTTTGTACATGAGAGAATGACTTTCTTGAAAGCTTCCCATTTGCATTCTAGTGTGGCACCATGTTGTATCTTTGTCATTTGTAACATATCCTCAACCATCTTGGAATACATGGGTGCTCGCTTAAGGTTCATGCTCAAGTGCGGTTGTTTATTATCTTCAATAGCCTTCTCACAATCAAACCTATGCATACATTTGAGATCAATACATAAAGGCCTATGATCTGATTCCGGTGTCCATTCACCAAGTGAGAATTTATGTATACGATCCAAAATACCTTCGGAAAGTAGCACATAATCAATCACACTATTTCCGTTGTATTTTCTACATGTAAAACCATTAGTGTTGGGCCATAAGGAAATACCATTTGCAATAAGCAATCCGGTACTATTGCACATTTGTAGGAGTAACTTCCCAAATTGGTCCGGATCTTTTTCATCGCTAGAAGAGCGGTTATACATTTGCATATCCTCTTGCATCCTTGAGATATGTGGCATGAAAGATTCTTGTGAATCAAGTTGGAAACTTCTTGTACGAGCATTCATGTCACCAAAGACAATAACTTCCCCTTTGGATTTGAAATAAGCAATATCATCTTCTAGATTGGCAAACGGTTGATCTTTATCCAAACACGCATAAAAGTTAGAATCTTGATGAGGAATGTAACATCCAACAACAAAAGTGGGCAAATCATTAGGTGTTTCTATTTTGAGCCATATGTAGCATTTATTTTCATCATTTTTTATGATTGACACATATTTCTCTATTTCCTTCTTAATCAAACATGCCACCCCTCCTTGTCCTCTTCTTTGTCTTGGATTTTTCTTCCATATCAAAGAGTGTACATTATAGTTTCCTAAACCTTGAATCCTTTGAGTATCATGCTCCCATGTTTCAACAAGAAGTGTGATATCCGAGTCATTGGTGAACTCCTCTATGCCAAATCCCGCATTCCATGGGTATCCATTGCAGTTCCAAAAGCATAGTCGTAAAAGGCGTGGGTTAGTCTCATAGATCACGTGTCCCTATTTGCCTACATTTCCATCTTTAGGCACATCCTTAACCTTGTTTTTCAATCTTTCTTCATATGCTTTACGACGAGCATTTTGTTGTGAGATAGTACGATCTTCACTCACAAAGCATTGTGTACCTTTGAGGTATACCCAACTATTTTCGAGTATGATCCGCCGCTTTGTATCATCTGTCATTGTGCATACAATAGGCCTTTCTCCGGAGCGAGTAACACCATGTTTCCCAACTCGGTGTGCCCCATATACATTCACATCTGTATGGGCTTATCGCACGACCTTTAAAACCAGTATCGGCTCAACGCCTTTTCAGCTAGCTTTCAGATTAGAAGCCACAATCCACATTGAATTCTAGGTACCCAACTTACGTGTACAAATAGTCGAACGATTACCGGAATCAGAATCCGAACACCAGCATCTGGTCCAATTGCTCGAACTCGGAGAACAACAAATTACCAGTCTGGCTCAATTGGAGCATGGCCAGAGACGAAGGAAATCCTTCGTCGACAGACATTGTCGGATACCAGACAAAACTTTTGAAATCGGGCAGCCGGTCCTGGTTTTCCAAACAAAACTTAGGGCTATGGCCAGCAAGCTTCGATTCTGGTGGACAAGACCTTTTTGGATCATCGACACATACAATGACACCTTTCAACTCAGCACATTAGCCGGTGAAGTGCTGCCACATTGGGTAAACGGGTTTCGCTTGAAACCGTACCGTGGAACGACACCACCTAACCCCTTTACCAACCAACGACACAATTTTGACCAAACAATGGTCGGTGGAATAGAAGATTATGAGGGCATCACCCCTTGATTACAATAACAACCCTACCTACCAGCCACGTGTACAGTATTATTATGAAAAAATAATAGAAAAAAAATAGAGAGACCCACTCACTATTTAAAGATGAGGTACGAGGTTCAAGAAAAGCAAGTACAAAAGCTTCACACAACACGTGGTCCTTACCTCTCAGCATGACAGGCAAGATTCTGAATCTAGGGCACAAGGGCACATCTCGAGAACTGAGGAACCTACACAAAAACATCACCAACAACCAAAGCCACCACACTTGCAAGAACTCTCAAGCTTTCGCTCCTTCTACGCAGAACTACTACCATTCGCCTACTCTCTCTAACGAAGCTTTCTCTCGTTCTCCATCTTCACATCCTTCTCCCTATCTACCTGACTCTCCAGCCCTCACCATGCCGCTCGAAGTATTTAAAGAAATCTGCACCTGGATGTCCAGACACAACCTCCCACTTCAGGCGCTGACTTCTACAAACATTTGGGACTTCTGTGAACTTGTCAACCGCGCACCATCCTCAAACTGAAAGAGTCAACCAAATCCTCGAACAATACCTTCGGTGTACAGTCAACTACCAACAAGATGATTGGGTGGACTTCCTTGCCTACAATAATAGTATCCATGCCTCAACTAAGGTTTCCCCATTCTCTACAAACCACGGTTTCCACCCTCGTTTCAACATTTCCATTCCGGATACTTCCATCAATCCTTCGGCCGAGAGGCGTACCCACACCTTACAAGATGTCCATCATGACCTCTCCCTCAAGCTCCGTGCCGCTGGCAAACAATATAAAGCTCACGTTGACCGACATCGCTTGGTCGCGCCGACCTTCGCAGTCGGTGACATGGTTTGGCTGCTACGTCACCACATCGCAACCACCCATCCATGCGCAAACCTCGACTACAGAAAACTAGGCCCCTTCCATCCTCCAACGTGATAACCTGGTTGCCTTTTGGTTAGCACTTCCCCCCACATTTCAGCTTCACAATGTTTTCCACGTCTCTCTCCTCGAACCCTACCATCCTTCTCGCATTCCGGGACGACAACCTCCGCCCTGCCGCCCGTGGAATTATCAATAGGTGAGGAGTACGAGGTTGACCGGATCCTTGGATCCCGCTTGCGTCGCCAAAGACTTCAATACTTGATCTTATGGAAAGGTTACCCTCTTTCGGACGCCACATGGGAACCAATTACACATTTACAAAATGCGTCGGAGGCAATTTGCGCTTTTCATCAACGATACCCTCATAAACCGGTTGTGGGTGTTAGGAGGCGACCTTAGAGTGAGGATAATGTTATAGACATATGCCACGAAGGAAGATAGATTGAACCCAAGACCCTTTTCATGGTCTCTATTGGGCAACCCTACCAATTGAGCTACCTATGTGTCCTTGTACCAAATCCAACTTCATGTAGTGTAGATTGAACATTCGAAGTTTCTAGCTTGCACACAGTCTCATGCATTCTCTATTGCATGCATCCTCATGCATTCTCCATTGCATGCATCCTCATGTATACTCTATTTCTAACTGGCTTACATAGATAGCCCTACCTTCTTGTATAAATACTCAGGTGCACCTTGATTCTAATGAAGGTGAACAACACCAGTTACAGATTCTATAATTTGAATTCTTGTTCTTTTTCTCTCTCTTGTGTTCTAGTCTTCTCTTCTCTTTGCTCTATTATACTTGTCCGTGACAATATCCGGATGTAGACCGTGTTACAAAGGGCACTACGGCTCTTTTGTGTGCACAGCGGATCGTGATGTGCTAGATCGTTTAGTGCTTAAGACAGAAAGGGGAAGGGGAAGGAGACTTACCTCTGTAGCAAAACAAAAGCTACTATTCCATTACATGTAGAGCTCAACTTGCTCTCATCAGTTTTCTGTTTTTTGTTCTTACAACTCTCTGCACTACTCTCACTCTTCTACTTTTCTACTTGCTTTTTACCTAAGTTATAAGTGACTTATATATGTAGCTAATTAGCTATCAGTACCTAATTAGCTGTTTGTAGCTAAATAACTGTCAGTAGCTAAATAGTTGTGCATAGCTAAATAGTTGTTTCACCTTTATGTCCACTAGTAGCTAATTAGCTAATAGCTACTATAGCTTATTTCTCAATAAGCATCACATACATTTGTTGAGCTTGCTTCTCAACACTCCCCCTCAAGCTCAACTTATCCTTTCTTTGGATCATGTTCAATATTCTTTTCTTCATGCTTTTCAGCTACCATGCCGATGGTTATAACTCCCATCATGTCTCTAAACTGTGTATGTTTTTCCATGCTCAATCTCTTCGTAAGAATATCAGCCACTTGCTGATTTGTACTTACATATAGCAGATCCACTTCTCCATCAATCACTTTTTCTCTAACAAAGTGATAATGCACTTCAATGTGCTTTGTTCTTGCATGGAACACTGGGTTTTTTGCCAGCTGAATGTTGATCATATTGTCACACCAAACTGTGACTGCACCATCTATATACTCTCCCAAATCAGAAAGCAATCTTCTGATCCATACCTTTTCAAAGGTAGCTATTGCAGCTCCTTTATATTCAGCTTCAGTACTTGATAGTGCAATAGTAGCTTGTTTCTTGCTACTCCATGAAATAGCTGCACTTCCCAATGTAAACATATATCCACTTGTGGATCTTCTATCAGTTTGGCTTCCAACCCAATCAACATTTGTATATCCTTCCAGATCAACCCTGTAAAACAGTTCATAGTTCTGAGTAGCTTTGACATACCTCAAGATTCTTCTAATGCAGTCCAAATGTGGCTTTGTTGGTTGTTGCATAAACTGGGTGACTAATCCAACACCATAACTCAAATCAGGTCTTGTTATAGTCAAATATATGAGGCTGCCCACCATAGACCTCTACATTTTACATCTTCTATTTTGGCTCCCAAATCAACCCTCAATTTTCAATTCTTATCTAGTGGTATACCAATAGGTTTGCATCCAAGCATACCATACTTCTTCAACATAGTTGTTGCATACTGTTTTTGCAACATATATATACCACTTTCAGATCTGATCATCTCAATGCCAAGAAAGTATCTCAGCTCTCCCAAATCTTTCATATGAAATTGCATTTCCAGATTTT
Organism: Azolla caroliniana; assembly: GCF_043228905.1. Classification (NCBI taxonomy): domain Eukaryota; kingdom Viridiplantae; phylum Streptophyta; class Polypodiopsida; order Salviniales; family Salviniaceae; genus Azolla; species Azolla caroliniana. The sequence continues at coordinate 15,815,454 of NW_028230436.1, forward strand.
TTTTCAGCTTTCTTATTTCATCCATGGAATTACCTCCAATGATTAAGTCATCAACATATATCAAGATAACAACAATGCAATCATTTATCTTCTTTACATACAATCATGGATCATCCTTTGACATTTTGAAAGCAAATTTTTTTAGAGATTCTGAAAGTTCTTTATGCCATGCCCTTGGTGCTTGTTTCAATCCATAGAGAGCCTTTTTCAGCCTTCATACATATTCTGGATGCTTCTTATCTTCAAAACCTGGTGGTTGACACTGTACACTTCTTCTTCCAAGTTACCATGTAAAAAAACATTTTTTACATCCATATGGTGCAGAACCCATCTTTTGGCTGCACTCACAACAAGTAGTGTTCTCAATGTTGCCATCTTTGCAACCGGTGCAAATGTTTCATCATAATCAATACCTTCAATTTGGGCATATCCCTTTGCCACAAGTCTTGCTTTATGTCTGCTAACATTTCCATTGGAATCGTGCTTTTTCTTGTAGACCCATTTGCAACCTACAACATTTTTTTCTTTCGGTAACTTCACCAAAATCCCATGTTCTGTTTTTAGCCAATGCATCTATTTCTTCTTGCATTGCATTCACCCATTTCTTTTCAGATTTTGCTTCTTCAAAACTATTTGGATCAGGGATTTGCATAGCCATATATGTGTCATAACCAAATCTTTCAACAATCTTTTTCTCTCTATCTGATCTTCTTAGTTTTTTATTAGCATTTTTCATTACTTTTTCCATACTAGGGATTTTCAAGGCTCGTATACCAAGCTCATCATCCAATGATGTATCTGAATTTACATCTTCCATGTTTCTAGATCCATCATCAAGCATTTCATATTCTGGCATTTTCTATTTTCCCTTTTTATCATCATATTTTTTGTGTCTTCCATTTTTTCCACTCCATGCATTAGATTCAGATTTACTACCATGCATTAGATTCAGATTTACTTTGTTGTCCAACATTGTTTCCATCTCTGTGGTTATCTCTTACATTTTCAGATTTATCCCTGTCTTCATTTCCATTGTCTTCGTCAGTTTCTACATTTTGTTTTGGGTTGTACCAGCTGCCCAACTTATCAAATATTACATCTCGGCTTACCACAATCTTTTTTGTCAAAGGGTTATAGCATCTATGCCCTTTTGCCTCCTCTGAATATCCAACAAAAATACATTTTTCAGCTTTTGATCAAGCTTACTTCTCACTTCAGCAGGTACATGAACATAGGCAAGGCATCCAAACACTTTTAAGTGTCCTAAGATAGGTTTCCTTCCATAGAAACATTCTTTAGGAGTTACTTCATGTACTCCAGATGTTATACATCTATTTAGAATGTAGTTTGCTGTGTTTACAGCTTCTGCCCAATAATACAATGGCATATTTTTTCCAGTCATCATGGCTCTTGCAATGTTCACCAGAGTTCTGTTTTTTCTCTCAGCCACTCCATTTTGTTGTGGAGTATATCTACATGTAAATTGTCTTCTTATTCCTTGATTGCATAGAAAATCAGAAAATTCATTTGAGAAGTACTCTCCTCCTCCATCAAATCTTAGGCATTTTATTCTAGTTCCAGTCTGCTTTTCTACCATGCATTTAAACTTACGGAAGCAATCAAATACTCCACTTTTCTCTTTCATGAAATAAACCCATGTTTTCCTTGAGCAATCATGAATAAATGTTACATAAAACTTACATGCACTATTTGATGCATTTTTTGTTGGTCCCCATACATCTCTATATGTATCATATCCAACAAATTTTTGCTTACATGTCTTTCATGAGGGAATGGTAACCTGTTTTGCTTTCCATATTGACATTCTTCACATATTTTGCTCATTTCACAGTTTTTTAGCTTAGCTTGTCTAGCCACTGCATTTTTCCTCAACATAGTTTTCAATGTTTGCATACTTATGTGACTGATTCTTTTATGCCACATTTCCAAATCTGAGATTACATTCATTTCTCCTGCAAACATGGTTGTAATCTTCCTAGGCATATCCACATCCAAAACAAACATTCTTCCTTGTCATTTCCCTTTTGCAATAAGCTTTCCATTTTTCTCTATGAAGCATCCACTTTGCTTAAATTTCACTTGCATTCCTTGCTCCGCTATCTGTCGAACAGAAATCAGATTTTTTGCAAGGTTTGGCACATGCATAACATTCAACATATATTTTGTTTTTCCTTTTTCTTCCCACAATGGGATATCTCCAACATGCTCTATTTGGTGAGTAGTATTATTACCTGTCTGTACATAACCAGGAATCTCTGGTTCTCTTAGTCTTTCAAACCAGTTTGCATGTCCTGTCATATGATTAGATGCCCCAGAATCTACATACCACATAAACTCTTCATTGCATCTCTGTGAACATTCAACCATTGTTGTTGTTTCATGTTGCACCACAAATGCACCATCTTTATCACAGTCTTCACTAGTTGAGGCATAATTATTTTGTTGTCTCTTCCCTCTTTTTTCATCATTTTTCTTTTTATTGCATTCCGCATGTGTATGGCCTAGTTTTCCACAATACCAACAACCATCATCATTCAAATAAGTTTTCTTACCTCTTCCTCGATTGCTCCCCCTACCTCTGATGTTGTTTCGTCCACTTACAACCTGTTGTCCTCTTCCTTGATAATTGTTGTTGGTTCTAACTGAACCAAATCTTCCATGGCCTCTTCCTCGGCCTCTTCCAGCACTATTGTAGAGGGCTTGCCCCTCAGTCTTAGAGTTTCCTTTGTTTACATCATCCATCTGATTTCTTTCTTCCATTACAAGCATTGAAACAAGATCTGGAAAACTTCGGATGCTATCCCTTGTGAGAATAGATGTTTTGAAGCTTTTATATTGAGGTCCTCAGCCTCTTAAGCATATTTCCACCTTATCATCATCTTCTACCTTCACATTGATAGAAGAAAGTGATTTACATATGGTCTTTATTTTCAAAGCATACTCATTTACTGACATCTTACCTTTTTCCAAGGTATTTAGCTCAGTTTTCAACTGAAGCTTTCTAGCCTTTGTGTTCACTGCAAACAGTTTTATTAAACTGTCCCAAGCTTCTTTTGGAAGCATAGCATCTTGTATGCGCCCAAGCATCGAATCTGAGATGCTAAGTGAAAGCTAATGCAACACCTTCCTTGCCCCTTGATTCCATTCCTTAAATGCTTTAATCTGTGCAACAGTTGCATTTTCTTCCGGGATCTCTGGAACCTCTTTTAGGTCTCCTTCAATGTAATCCCAGTATCCTTTTCCCATCAAGAAATTTGTCATTCTGAATTTCCACGTCGGGAAATTGTTTTTATCCAGCTTTTCTGTGACTATTTGGCTTACATTTTCTGTAATCATTTTCTCTTTCAAATTATCGGTTGGTTTAGTTTCTTGTCCGAATCCGGTCGGTTCATCGAGTGTCATCCGGTTACCAGCTAATTTTCGGTTTTCAACTGAGTAAGTCCTTGTGTCCTCAAACCGGTTTTCATTGGTTGATCCGGAGTCCATCATCTTCTTCTCCGACTCCCACTCGACAATGGTCTTGTCTTCCATGAAGACTATGTCCCAACTCCGGAACACCTTCTTGTTGACCAGATCCCACACTCGGTAACCGAACTCATCATCATCGTATCCAAGAAATATGCATGGTCGGGACTTGGGGTCCAACTTTGCTCTCTTGTCCTTTGCGACATGCACATATGCAAGACACCCGAACACCTTCAGATGCCGGTAAGACACGTCTTTACCGGTCCATACTCTTTGTGGTGTGTCTCCTTCCACGGGTGGTAAGGGTGATCTATTAATCACGTACATCGCCGTCATCAGCGCCTCAGCCCAAAACATCTTGGATAACTTTGCATGTGCTAGCACACTTCAGACTCTCTCCATTATGGTAGGGTTCATCCGTTCATCCAGACCATTCAATTCCGGCGTCTTCGGCACAGTGAATTCGAGCCGGATTCCCTTCGACCGGCAGTACTCCTCAAGCTGCCCCTGGTATTCGCCTCCGTTATCTACTCGAACCGCCTTTAGCTTCCGGTCGGTTTCCCTTTCCACTCTCGCATGGAGCTCCTTGAAAATGGACAACAGCTGATCCATCGTCTTCAATGGTGAGATCCATAGCTTCCGGCTGTGGTCGTCTATGAACATCACAAAGTACTGCGATCCAACATGTGACTTCATGTCCACTTGACACACATCGGTATGCACCAGCTCTAGTGATGCATTCCGTCTCATCATAGGTCTTGACCGGAAGGAGGTTCGGTTTTTCTTGCCGTCCAAGAAATCGGTGCACTTCTCAAGATGCACGCCTTTAACCTCCGAAATGAGGTTATCTTCGACAAGTCTTCTCATCCCCTTCTGGCTCATATGACACGGTCTCTTGTGCCACAACTCACCGGCAGTGTCGAATGCTATGCTCACTTATTCCCGGCATATCCGAGCATGCATTAGATACAACGTTGTCGTGGTGTACTTTGTACACTACGTAAAATATGTGTGGGCTACCCAATTGACTAAGTATAAAGAAATAGGAGAAAATACTACAATAATTATGTTACATGCATAGGGCAGGATTTGAACCCTATACCTCCATGTTAACGATTTTAAGCCTTACCATTATACTAGCATAGTATGAGTTTTCAAAGTTATACTATACTTTATCCCATGTAAATATTCTAGATAAGAATGATAGAAAAAGTTATTCATACATACACACTCGAGTTAAATGAAAAGATGTGATAGAAATCTAATCATGCACATGTGGTGTGCATGAAAACTAAAGTTAGAAAAGGCATGATGCTTGCATGTGGTAAACTTAGACTCTTCCATCACTATATAAGGAAGAGAGAAAGGTGTATATGGGGGTTGAATATTTTTTTAGAAAAGGGGATTAACAAACTATACTTGTGCGATTCACAAGTTTTTTATCTCTTTCTTTTCATCTAAATTCATATTCTTATCTAAGTGTTGATTAATACACTATACCCGTGGGATTCACGAGGTTTTTATATCTTTTACTTACAACCTATTCACATTCTTATTTGCCTTGAATTATCCAAACTCCTAGTCCAAAACCCCAGCGGTTCCCACCCGACTCACGCAACGATCCGGCACCGAAAGGCACAATAGCGTGTTGATCTTCCGGGCTCATGCCACAATTAGGCTTCCCTTGCTGAACTTCATGACTCCGTTCCAAATGCTACCCGTGTAGCCTTCAACCGAACCTTCGGAACATGTCAAAGATCATTTAGCAACAACTTGCATCTGGTTAATGTCGTCAACAACACATCTCCTATGCCGATGATTCGGTAGGTCCCTTCATTCCCCATCTGGACACAACCGTGATCTCCGGTTGTGTAGGATGAGAAGCATCTCCGGTCCGGTGTCAAGTGGAACGACGCTCCGGAATCAACAACCCACATTGTCTCATCGCCGAAAAGGTTTAATTCATTTTCCTCGATGATGAGCAATAGTTCTTCTTCACTTGTCGTGATTGTTGACGTTCCCTTCTGATCCGAGCCTTTCCGGTTCGAACTCTTCCTCAAATCGGCACTGTTGGTTCCTTTCTCTTTCCGGAAATGTCGACAGTTCTTTTGGAAGTGCCCTGGTTTCCCAAAATAAAAGCAAGTAGGCCTCCCCCTTGACTTCGACCTTGTCCCCAACATTTCCCAGTTCTGGGGATTCTGGTTCCAGTTTCTCCCTCGTTGTGTTTTGGATTCAGATAAGGTCTTTTGAGTCAGAGATCACTTCCTTGTCTTTCCGATGCACCTCTTCATCTAGCAAGCTCGACTTCACTCTTGCTAGGTGTGAAGTCGATTTTTGCTCGTAAGAAAAGACCGTGACAAATACATTCGATGTGAAGGTATAAAAGAATAGAGCATAATATGAAAAGATTCAAGAGTTAAAAGATGAATGAAATTGAATATATATAAAGTTAGAGGCGTTTTTCAAAGGTAGAAAAAGTAGAAAAAAAGAAAAAGAAGAAAACGCAGGGAAAAAGCAAGGTAGAGAAAAAAGCTCATAACTTCTTCATCTCTTATCGGGTGGAAGCATGCTACGGTGTACCAGAAAAGTACTGTTTTTGGCCACAAAAATTGTCAGTACTTTCGATACTGTTAGTACTGAATAATTCAGGAAAAAAAATCAGAGAAAAAAAAAATCAATTTTGGAAGTGGGGTGACTGTAGTACAAGTGTCATTTACTACAAGGAGTGGGGGGAACACGTGAGGAGATGTTCTTTCCATTTTGGGGGTTGTTTTCCCCTCACGTCGTTTTTGGCGGTTCCCTTCATAATCCTCTTCCTCTATCCCTCTGAGCTCTTCATCTCAAACATCCATGTCACGTTTATGCTTTTCCTCCAATCTAAGAGTTTTGTTAGGGTTTAGGGAGCAAATCTCAGACATCCATGTCAGGTTGGAGCTTTTGAGTTGAGGATTTTTGGTTTTTTTAGGGTTTCTGTTTTTGTTAGGGTTTAGGTTGAGGAACAGAGACTATTCTGAGGCCTCTTATAACAGCCAATATTGACTTCTTCGACAACGACTTTCTTACTTCCACCGATTGTAGTTTATGTCGTGGTGATTTGGGGCTTTTTCCATCGAGGCGAGGATCCTTCCACCGAATCCAAGCGGCATATCACAAAGATTCAAGGCGCCCTCCACCATTGGAGGTTCCTTCCACTAAATCAAGGCGGCATATCACAAAGATTCAAGGTGCCCTCCACCATTGGAGGTTGTTTCCAGCAAATCGAGGCGGCATATCACACAGAATCAATGCTCCTGCCACCATTGGAGATTCCTTCCATCCAATTTTTTATTTTCAGGACTAAATTTTTTCATTTCTTCATTTTTCAGTACTAAATTTTTAGATTTTACAATTGTCAAATTTGTACATCGTGCTTCCCCCATTGGAGGTTCCTTCCAGCAAATCGAGGCGGCATATCACACTGAATCAACGCTCCTGCCACCATTGGAGGTTCCTTCCATCCATTTTTTTATTTTCAAGACTAAAATTTTTCATTTCTTCATTTTTCAGTACTAAATTTTTAGATTTTACAATTGTCATATTTGATCTGTAATTCTAATGTTCGAAACGAATTATTTCTCACTTTGCAGGCCACATTTAAAAACATTTGACTATGTTTTCTTAGTGTAGTCTATATAACATTAACTACTCTTGCCGGACCCTTAATTTTTTTGGATAAATCTAGTGACCAAATGGGGGTCCCCAACGAGAGTGAGTTGTCAAGTAACTCATGTATATATGAAAGAACCAAGAGACGGGTGGTTCTTCACATAGTTCATTATTTGGTAGAAATAATGAAGAGATTTAGTGAAGAGGATCGTAGGGATATTATATGTAGAGTGTTACACCATCAACGTTTGAATGAAGACATGGAGAGAATAAAATTTAGGTACCAATGTGTTTCAGAAGAGATTGTAGAGTCTATGAAGTCATCCCTAGACTTAGTGAAAGGTGTAGAGAGCATAGACAAACTTGCTGCAAAGAGGGCAGCCCTACACATGGTTGTGAACGGTGCGAGAGAAAAAAAATATAGTGATACTAAAGTTGCCTTAGCCCTAGGTATTCAAAGAAGGAACTTGAGGAAACATCACCGAAATATACACTCAAGCCAATTCATGTGGCTGGGGTTGGGACGTAGACGACGATACGATGCCTTATCTCAAGAGATTATTGAGAAAGTGGATTCATTTTGGGCCAAAAATACGCGTTTCTCACCAAATAAGAAGGACGTGTGTAGACAACAAATAAGTTAGGGTAAGTACCAGATTCACCCTAGACACTTCTTGGAGATGACAGAGGTATTCCATTTTTTTATATCAATTCACATTCCATAAATTTGTGTTTTGACCAAGTGTATATTAATGTTTTCTATATATATTGGTTGATGTAGGCTGAATTGTACATGAACTTTAAAGACCAACATCCAAGCTTGACTGTTGGATTCCACAAGTTCCAAGGTTTGAAATCATTTTATGTTAGAAAATTAAATGAGAGGAATACATGTTGTTGTGTGTACCACGTGAAGATGGACATGTTAAGGTTAGGAGTGAATGCAATGCGTACTGATTCTAAGGGTATACACGAGGAATTATGTGCCTGCACTTGTGAGGTTTGTAGACCAAATGGGGAGGATAATAGGTGTAATGCACGAAACATGACTTATGCATCCGTTTCTGAGCTATGGAGGTCTTGTGTTTGTGAAAAAGAACCATCATATGAGTGGCATCGTCGTACATGTCTATTAAGAACATGTAAGGTTTGTCCGCTACCATTATTTTGTAGGTAAGAGCTTGATTTGGGAAACAGTCATATTGTGAAATGGAAATATTTAGAGTATGTGACTGAAAATATTGGCAAGGGACTTGTAACTAAGTGTATCAAGGAAGTATATAAGGAGACATGTGCTGTTGCCCTTGTCTCAAAATTTAAGAAACAACTTGGGGAGTTCATTCCACATAACTTCCGAAGTTATTGGCAAAATTCACAGTTCAAGGAATGTATTAATAACTTACCAACGAGTGTCATCGTATCCGTTATTGACTTTGTAGAAAACTATACATTTAAAGTTCAAAATGAGGTTCAATCAATGCATTGGTACAATGATCAATGTACAATACTTGTACATATTTGCTATTGGAGGCAAGACGGTGAGTTACATAAGAAATCAATATTTTACATTTCAGATGATAAAAAGCATGATACACTATTTGTTCAACATTGTTTTAAGCTTCGCCATGTAGATTTATTGTCTCTAGGGTTAACCTTTAATCGTCATTGGGTTTGGTCTAATGGTGCTGCCTCGCAGTTTAAGGCGACACGATCGTTCTACTTTATCGCCAGGTAATTTTTAATCCATATGTTTAGTACTTATCATGCAATGTGTAAGGAAGTAATTCTTGTCTTAGTGCATGCATACTAATTATGTTTGTAACTATTTGAACACAACACTATTCACATGGATGCATGCATACTAATTTTGTTTGTAACTAAGTTAACTATTCTTGATTGATCAAATAGTACTATCTTGTCACGTGAATCTGTGTTTATTATCTTTTAATCCATGTGAAGCGTTCTCCATAGACACATTGTACTATGTTGTGTGTTGTATCTTTACTAAATCAGTATTTACTGAAGAATGTAAAGTACTCGTATTGTACTCTATAGTATTGTCCGTCCTCAAAAGAATTGTACTAATTATCTTTAATCCATGTGAAGTGTTCTCCATAGACACATTGTACTATGTTGCGTGTTGTATCTGTACTAAATCAGTATTTATAGAAGGATGTAAAGTACTCGTCTTGTACTCATAGTATTGTCTGTCTTTAAGAGAATTGTACTAATTATCTTTTAATCCATGCGAAGTGTTCTCCATAGACACATTGTACTATGTTGTGTGTTGTATCTTTACTAAATCAGTATTTACAGAAGGATTTAAAGTACTCGTCTTATACTCATAGTATTGTCCGTCCTTAAGATAATTGTACTAATTATCTTTTAATCCATGTGAAGTGTTCCCCATAGACACATTGTACTATGTTGTGTGTTGTATCTGTACAATGTTGTGTTTACAAAAGGATGTAAAGTACTCGTCTTGTACTCATAGTATTGTCCATCCTTAAGAGAATTGTACTAATTATCTTTTAATCCATGTGAAGTGTTCTCCATAGACGCATTGTACTATGTTGTGTGTTGTATCTGTACTAAATCAGTATTTCCTCAACTTGTACTCATAGTATTGACCGTCCTTAAGAGAATTGTACTAATTATCTTTTAATCCATGTTGAGGGTTTTCCATGGACACTGTATTGTACTTTGTGTTGTATCTGTACTAAAGAAGTAATTATCGAAGGATGTAAAGTACATGTCTTTTACTCATAGTATTGTCCTAGATTGAAGAGTTTGTACTAATTATCTATAAATCAATGTTGAGTGTTCTCCATGAACACACTGTATTGTACTTGGTGTTGTATCTATACTAAATCAATAATTATCGGAAGATGTAAAGTACATTTCTTGTACTCATAGTACTGTCTTATATTGAAGAGTTCGTACTACTTATCTATTAATCCATGCTGAGTGTTCTCCATGAACACATTGTATTGTACTATGTGTTGTATTTATACTAAATCAGTGTTTATTGGGGAATGTGAAGTACATGTGTTGTAGTACTAATTATCTTCTAAGGAGGGTTGTGTTCTCTGTGGACACATTGTACTGTATTGTGTATTGTATTTGTACTAAATCAGTATTAATGAATGTAAAGTACTCGTCGTCAGCAACATAGTACTATCTGATATTGAAGAGTTTGTACTATTTATCTGTTAATTCATGTAGAGTGCTTTCCATGAATTCATTGTACTATGCTTTGTGTTGTATCCATACTAAATTAGTATTAATGGATGCCAAGTTCACATGCTTGACAACATAGTACTATTTATCTTTTAATAAGTGTAGAGTGTTCTCAATGGATACGTTGTGCTATGCTTTGTTTTGTATTTGTACTAAATCAGTATTAATGGATGTGTAGTACTCTCGATTGACAACATAGTACTAATTTTGTTGGAAACCTGAGATACAAAAGTAGGTATTTCTCCTTATTCAACATTCATATGCAATGGAACTACTTCGGGTTTGGACATGGAAAAGGAGAGCATGATGGCGCGGGGGCTGTGATCAAACGTGCCCTTACAAGTGAGCAGTTGGATAATAATGGTGCTAAGTTACAAAATGCACATGATGTTGTGCAGTGGCTAACATGGAAGATGTCAAATGATGGTAAGAACAGATTGTTTGTTGAAGTTCGCGCTAATGAGGTTGATAAAACTAAATCATATGGTTGTAAAACCGTGAAAGGCACACGTAGCACCCATTGTGTATTAGGGTTTAGCCGCAAGGACACAACACAATTGTTACTCCGTACTTTATCGTGCTTTTGTTCCATGTGTATAGATGAAGCTTGGGATAAATGCATCAACCTATCAATCGTCGAGCCCTGGAAGTTGCAGAAGCTTGAGCCTGAACGACAAGATGATATTGAAGAGGATGCACATTCAAACGATATTGTATACTACAACCAACATCAAGACTTGGCAGTTTTATTGGAAGTTGGAGATCATTTTGCAGTGCTCAAATCTCCTCAGAATGAAGATTTAGAAGACAACTACATTGTGGTGTGCAAGCAAGGCAAGACATTATTGAAAGAAGTGGTGACAGATGGTTGGGGCAACAATTTCAACCTTGGTGAGTCTGTCATGTATGGAAACTATTATGCAAAGTTGCCGCAGTGCAAGAACACATATGCATTACTAAAAGAAGCACTGATCGCAATAATCTACGTTGATGCCATTCTTGCGATCAAATTCAATATGACTCAAGCAAAGCACAAGGTTAAGGGATACAACACTGTCTACAAGGTCCCCCAAGAGGTTCATGAGCACATATTAGGAGAGATCTCTCTATTTAATGCTTGAAAGTCACCCTATCAATACATTGTACCAGAAAACTGAAAAATATCCACTTGTAGTTCACTATTTGATGTATTGATATATTAATTTTGATGATTGACAAATGAATCGATATAATTCCTCTTTCTTCTATTATGTATTATGAATCAATATATTTGATGTATTGAGACTATTTATTGAGCTTGTATTGTAAGTGTTTATGGTAATTATAGAGTTGCTTGTTTCCATGGTTTAAGGTGTGAAGTCTTCAATACTTTTGTATTGTCAATGTTTATGGTAATTATAGAGTTGCTTGTTTCTATGGTTTAAGGTGTGAAGTCTTGAATACTTAGTAGCTTAAATATGGCCCAAACTTATTCAACTATCAAGTCTCTATTGTGTGCACTCAAGTCATTATTCAACTCTAACCATGTGCACTCAAGGAGACCATACTTCGCAAGTATCAATATACATATTAGTACTAACGCAAGTATCAATATACATATTAGTTTAGTAGTAATGTCAATTGCAAGTATGTCAATTGCAGTCTCCCAATGTCAATTGCAAGTATTAAGTAATACATAGTAGTCTCCCAAAGTATCTCAGTTAGACGGATACATACATCTAATGTAAAGTTTGGTTGCATGACAGTATATACCAGTCTTCTAAATCTTCATCTGGTATAACGAACTATATATAACATCTCAATTAACAATATAGAATTTTATTTGTAATCAACACAATCATGGCTACATGGGAGTGTACCTGGGAGTGCATCGGAAGAAAACTCACCCATGTCAAACACATACCAATTAAAAACAGACAGACAGGAAACATAGAGAAAATGAAAACATACCAGTTGGGATGCAACACATAGACTATGAATAATCAAAACCTAAAAATGCCCATACACATACAAATTAAAACCAGACAGACAGGAAACACAGAGAAAACGATAACATACCGGTTGGAGGCAGATGGAGCCAAGGTCAAAGGCAGAGGTACCACACCTTCGGAGCACACCAAGCCTTCAAAATCACCTATATGCAAGAGGTTGTTGACGAGGCTGCTGCAGAGGAGACAAACGAGCATTAACAGAGGAGACAAACGAGCATACACAAGGAAAGAAAATCAACAACAAGAACATCAATCCGGGGAAACAGAAATCTCTTTATATACAGAGACAGAGATCGAACCTGGCACAGAGGGGAACACAACAACAACTACGCGGGGAAACAGAGAATCGAAGGGGGAGTGAGAGAGAGAAACAGAAAGAAAGAAAGAAACAAAGATTCAAAGGTGGAGTGAGAGAGAGAAAGAGAGAGATAGGTAATAGATATGTGTTGTCTTTCTAACTTTCTGCCTCTGTCTGTCTGACAACTTCGAGACAAAAGAGAGAGAGACTGAGACTGAGACTGACCAACTATCACATTCCAAACCTTCTCCAGGTGTGCTTTCGTACAACTCTACCTAGGAGAATGAAGTTACAATTAATGTATTAAATATGGCCTTGGGACATTTCGAGTGTGACATATATTATCTTTGTACATTCGAGTGTGACGTAATGAATTTGTTATTTGAAATTGAACACCATTCAATAGATGATAATTGTTTTATTTTCAATTTTTAATGTTTATTTTCTTCCTCGATTTAGTACTAAATTTTTGGCCAAAAGTTGGTACACCGTAGCATGCTTCGACCCTATCCAAATTTCAAAAGAAAAGATTCATAAGAAAGCTGACAAAGGGAGCTTTCTTATATGAAAAATTTCGATGACAAACCAGAAATAATGATATAAAAAATGCATCACATAAACTCGAGCATATGTAAAAAGAAAAGAAAAGAAAAAAACAAGAATAACACAACTAAAAATCTATAAATATGAAGGTATTCTTAGCAATTGGGAAGAGGAAGGAAGAATAGAAGATCTACAAGAGAAGGAGGGAGTAAGAAGAGAATATCTACAAGAAGAAGGGAGGAAGAATAACAGGGCTAGAAGAAGTGAGAAGAAGCTTAGTAGAAGAAAGGGTGACGAAGAAAAGACTATTTTCAATTATTGTCATTGAGGTTAGAGTAGAGTTATTTGGGGTTGTTATTTGTAGAGTCTAAGAAGATGATATTGGTTTCCTAATAGTGTATTGAAGTATTTTTTTCTCTTCCTCTACTCTCTTCTCTATCTTTTTCCTCGCTCTCATCATCACTAGGGATAATTGCTTTCCTTCTGGCCCGGCGTTGGCCAAAGTGACAACTAGCGTCTCCCATCTATCCGGAAGGGAACCGAGCAATAGCAACGCAAGTACCTCATCGGCCAGAGGTACATCCAACTAGGTGGCTCTCTCTTATAGTATAAACTCTCTTTCCATTTCTAGTGTTCTCTCTCTCTCTCTCTCTCCCTCCCTCTCTCCCTCCCTCCCTCTCTCTCTCTCTGTATACCTTCTATCGTTATCTTATCTTTGTCTCTCCTATTCTCAAGTCTCGACAGTTTGAACCGAATATCTCTCGTTTCTTCTTCTCCAACTTCTTCTTCTTATTTTAACCTTATTTCAAGAAAATCTAGCAACTTTCTCTCGTAACTATGGAGTCTGTTAGCAAGCAAGAATATATGCGTGTTCTCTCCGAGCTCGACATGCTAACAACCAAATTCATGGCACTGGAGCATGAAAATCAAAGATTACTAGGAGACCTACAACAAGTAAGTGCTAAGAAAGTACAACAATATGAAGAATTATCTCAACAAGTGCATCAATTGGAGACTACTCTATTGCATCCACAAGCGGCAGAAGTTCAAACCTCGCCGAAGGAACCCAAGTTTAGTCTGTTGGCCAAGTTTGATGGTACAAGGTCTCAATTTCGTGGATTTTTAAATCAGGTACGGCTTGTGATTAAATTGCATCCTAGCCGTTACCCAACTAATGTTGCTCGTGTAGGACTAGTTGGTACCTTGTTAACGAGTACAACATTGGCGTGGTTTGCACCACTCCTAGAGAAGCACTCACCGTTATTAGAAGATTTTGAAGGGTTTATTAATGATTTCCAAGCCAACATTGGAGACACCGATAGTATGAGGACCGCAATAAACAAAATTCAGCGATTACAACAAGGAGATCATCCTGCTTCCGCTTATCCTGCAGATTTTCGCCTTCTAGCATGTGATATTCCATGGGACGAGGCGGCGTTAATGGACCAATTTCGTCAAGGTCTGTGCAATGATGTGAAGGATTTACTTCTTACCTTCCATGATGATCCAAAATCTCTTACTGAAGTAGTAAGTCGGGTTGTGCGATGTGACAATCGCTTATTTGAGCGGCGTTCTGAGCGCCAACAAATGTTACGCTTCAGACCAACAGAAACATATGCTTCGGTGGTCGCAACTCCACCCCAACTATCAAATTCAAGCGTGGTTGAATGCCCTACTCCAATGGAAATTGAGACAACACGACGTCGAGGACCATTATCGGATGCTGAAAAGCAACGACGGCGAGCAAATCGTCTATGCCTCTATTGTGGTGTTCCAAGGCATATTGCTGTGAATTTTCCACATAAACCACGATGACAAGTTAACCAAGTAAATGCTCATGACAATCCCATCTCAATTTCTGCCCCGCCTTTTCGTAACCCAAGTAGGCCTAGTAGTCCCTGTCATTAAAATACATTTGATGTCTTGAGCCAATTAGATGATGTGTTAAATGAGTAAGTCCGGCCAAAATCGGAGCCATTTGGTTGGACAGCCCTAGGCATGTAACGTCCATCCCTAGTTGTGGTTCCATTTCATCCGGTCAAGTTAGTCGAGTTTTCTCTGCACAAGTTGAGCTTAACACATCAAGGTGCCATCGAGTCCCAGCTTCTGCCCTCTTAGACTCTGGAGCCAACTCTTGTTTCATGGATCGTGAGTTTGTTGTAATGCATAATATTCAATTGCATAAGCTCCCAAGCCCAGTGTCTGTCGGAGTCATTGATGGACGCCCCATAGCATCAGGTGATATAGTTGAAGAGTCTGAACCAATTCGTGTAGTCCTAGGCAATTTGGCTAATGTCATCTCATTCAACATCATTAGTAGTCCAGAGCACTCCCTAGTTCTTGGTCTTCCATGGTTTGAGCTACATAACCCAACTATTGATTGGAGAAAAAGAACCATTGAAGAGGTCACAATACAGTATGAGTCACTTAAAACTCCAACAAAGGATATGACATTCCAAAAGATTTCGACAATCTCTATACATCAGTTACGTGAGGAAGGACGGAAGGAAGACATGTTGGTGTTCGCAGTTTTAACAACTCCCACATCGAGCTCAAGAGGATCGGGGGTCCAACTACGAAAGAAATATATAGAATTCTCCGATGTGTTTGATAAGGTGAAGGCCAATATGTTGGGAGATAGGTCCCTCCGGATGGGAAGGGAGAAGAACAGTGCTGATGAACAAACTCTGCCGAGGCCGAAACCGTATGAGGAGTCCCGGGCTACGGAGAGCCGGATGGTGCAGACCCGGTGAGAACCGGATGAGGAGTACCCGGCTACGGAGAGCCGGATGGTGCAGACCCGGTCAAGACCGGATGAGGAGTACCCGGCTACGGAGAGTCGGATGGTGTAGACCCGGTCAAGAACCGGATGAGGAGTACTCGGCTATGGAGAGCCGGATGGTGAGAGTCCATCATGGCTATATTTGTAAATAGCCGAAAAGTCATATTAGTATAAATATGACTTAGGGCAAACTTTTAGTTGTGGGTTGTCATTTTCTTGTTGGTGTAAGCAGAGAGTGTGTGTAACAGTGTACAGAGAGCGAGAGAGAGAGAGGAAGAGGTCGTTGCCTCTGTTGTAACCGCCGCCTGTGGCGAAGATCGTGAGCACGAGGTCATTGCCTCCGTGAACTCACTGTTGTACATTCTAACATAGTGATAGTTTGCAGCCTGTGGGCTGCCGTGGTTTTTCCCTTAGTTTGGGTTTTCCACGTAAACATCCTGCGTACTCTTCTCTTCTTCGTGTCGTGCTTTATTTCCCGTTTTCTGTGTATGATTCTAAGCTCGGTTGTGGCTGAGCGTTGTGTATAACGAGCGTTTAGTTCCCGTCAACACAATAGACTACCAAAGCATCGACCATATGATTGCCCGATTGATTTGAAACCTAGAAAAGAGCCTCCATGGGGGCCAATTTATAACCTTTCGCCCACGGAGCTAGAGGTTCTTCGAGAATATATCGATGAGAACTTGGTGAATGGGTTTATCCAGCATTCAAGATCTCCTGCCGACGCACCCATATTTTTCGTTAAGAAGAAAGATGGTTCGCTTCATCTGGTCATGGATTATCGAGGATTGAATAAAGTAACTATTCGAAACCGATATGTTCTACCATTGATTTCAAGCCTTCTGGAACGCCTCAGTGTTGCTAAGTATTTCACAAAGTTAGATCTTCAAGGTGCTTACAATCTTGTTTGAATTCGTCCTGGGGATGAATGGAAGACTGCTTTTCATACTCGCTATGGCCATTTTGAGTATACAATGATGTCATTTGGTCTCACGAATGCACCAGCAGTTTTCCAACATATGGCAAATGATATTTTTCGAGATTTCCTCGATATTTTCATAATAGTTTACCTGGATGATATCTTGATCTACTAAAAAACTCAAGAGGATCATGACATACGCGTTCGACAAGCTTTGCAATGGTTGCGTGAATATGGTCTCTATGCAAAATTGGAGAAGTGCAGTTACGACCAGCGTCAAGTGGAATTTTTGGGGTACATAGTCTCTTCACATGGCATCTCTATGGATCCAGCAAAGGTTCAAACAGCTTTGGATTGGCAAACACCACAGTTTGTGCGAGATGTACAATGTTTTTTGGGGTTAGCAAACTTTTATCGCAAGTTCATCAAAGATTATTCAAAGATCGTATTGCCCCTCACTCAACTGACACAAAAGATTCGACCATTTGTTGGAGTATAAATGAAAACTCTGCATTTGAAGTATTAAAGCAAGCATTTACATCCGCACCAATTTTGATGCATGTTGATCCATTGAAGCACATTATACTCGAAGTTGATGCATCCGACTTCGCACTAGGAAGCGTATTATCCCAGATTAGCAATGATGGCCAACTGCACCCTATGGCTTTTCATTCATGGAAATTCGAAGCTGCTGAAATCAACTATGAGATTCACGACAAAGAGCTTCTTGCGATTGTGGATTCTTTTCAACAATGGCATCATTTTTTGGAGGGTTCGTCTCAACAAATCATTGTCTATAATGATCACCAAATCTAACATACTTCCAAAGTGCTCGAGTCTTGAGTCATCGACAAGCTCATTGGGCGCAGTTCTTAACTCGTTTTGATTTCGTAATTCTATATTGCTCTGGGACGCAACAAGGAAAAGCAGATGCTTTATCTCGGCATTCATATATGGAACTTCAACCAGGCGAGGCCGCATTTGAAAGTCAGAAGCAAATCCTCTTGGGTCCTAACCATCTACGACTAATGGCATTTCATGCTATAGACACACCCAGGGATTCAAGTCTTCTGGACTCCATTTGGGAGCATATTGAGACTGATGAATTCGCCCAAGACATTCTGAACCATATTATCCCAGATCGTGCTTCTTGTTCATAATCTCAAAATCCTCGTCAAGACTACAACCAGTTCAATTGGCATGATGGTTTACTTTTTCGACAAAATCTCTTATATGTGCCTGATGGTCCTTCTCAACTCCAAGTCTTGCAACAATGTCATGACACACCAATGGTTGGACATTTCGGCATCCACAAGACTTTGGCGTTAATTTGTTGAAGGTATTGGTGGCCACGACTTCGCCATTTTATTACGGATTATGTTCGTAGTTGTGATACATGTTGACGATCCAAAAAACCTCGGCATCATCCATATGGCTTATTACAGCCAATGCCTATTCCTGAGAGTCCATGGAAATCTATTTCATTGGACTTCATTACGGATCTACCACCTTCCAAGGGTTTTGATTCTATTCTCACGGTAGTAGATCGTTTTACCAAATGGCACATTTTCTTCCTTGCACAAAGGCCATTACAAGCCAAGAGACAGCTGAGTTACTCATGCGAGAGGTGTTTCGGCATCATGGTCTTCCTATTGATATTATCAGTGATCGGGGTCCCCAATTCATCTCAAAATTTTGGTGGAACATGTTCAAACTCTTACATACTTATTGCAAACTCTCTTCCAGCCACTATCCAGAAACTAACGGACAAAGTGAGCGCACCAACCAAATAGTAGAACAATATTTTCATTGCTTTGTCAACTATCAACAAGGTGATTGGGTTGATCTATTACATTTGGCGGAATTTTCTTACAACAACTCAGAACATTCTTCTATTGGATATTCCCCATTTTTTGCAAACATTGGGTACCATCCTCGTTGGACTATGCTTGAACATCCCAAACTCCCGACAAACCTGGTTGCTGAAGATCGGCTCACCCGACTCCAAGAAGTTCAAGATATCCTTTTGCACCATTTATGTGATGCTCAAAACACTCAAAAGAAGGTTGTTGACCGTCACTGACGTGATTCATCGACTACGTTTCAAGTGGGAGATCGAGTATGGCTTTTACAAGGTCGCATTAAAACAACCCGACATTGCTGCAAATTGGATTATCAACGTTTTGACCCATATGTGATATCTGGTAAGATCAATGATGTGGCATTTCGCCTTGATCTTCCCCCTCATATGCATCTTCACCCGGTCTTCCATGTTTCACTTTTGGAGCCGTACACAACCAACTCTATTCCAGGCCGTCTTACATCTCCCCCACCTCCAATCGATGTTTCGGATGGCTCCGAATATGAAGTTGCTGCCATTCTCGACGCCAAGATCATTCGCAAGAAACTGTATTATTTGGTTGATTGGTTAAGATATACAGCTAATGATCGAACATGGGAACCTCTCGAGAATCTTACTAATGCCTCCGAAATGGTAGCTGCGTTTCACAACAAATATCCCCATAAGCCAAGTCCGAAATCCTGTCTATCGAAAAGGGGGGATAATGTCATGAAGACATACATTTTGGCCTTACAAGGATTCAAGCCCAAGACGTCTTGGTCTATATGTTAGACCTTTAACCATTATAATAACATATATGATGTATAGTTATAATAAATGTATTATTAGTTATTACAAGACATTTAGAGTATTCTGGAACTTTCTAGAGTATTCTAGAACATTCTAGGATATTCCATGATTATATTAAATATCATAAATATCTAAAATATTCTAGAACATTCTAGAATACTCCATAAGGACCTATAAATCGGTGTCTATTCATTCATTACAACTCATTCAGTTCAACACTAGTTTGTAGCCCTTTAGCCTACTCTTTGTAATCCTTGCTCTCTCTTATAATATAAACTCCCTTTCCATTTCTAGTGTTCTCTCTCTCTCTCTCTCTCTCTCTCTCTCTCTCTCTCTCTCTGTATACCTTCTATCGTTATCTTATCTTTCTCTCTCCTATTCTCAAGTCTCGACGTGAAGCATCTAATGTATGTCTTCGTCTTCATGTGCATCACCTCTCATGTCATATCATCGATCTTGTCTGGTTTCTTGTCCCGAACTGTACCGGCAGCAAGAGATCTTTGACCACGAGCATGTCCCTCGTCTTCGACTTCTACACTGGGTAGTTGGAGACGGTGAGCTTGAACATGCTTCCGAATGACTCTTCCATTTTCTTGTTCACTCTTGATACCAGTTTGTGAGGAATAGTGCTCGGCCACAACTGAGCCTCAAACACTTTATGAAAGAACAAAAAACAGAAATGGAGGTTCCTACACTTACATCGAAGATACGACACAGGATGTTTATGTGGAAAACCCTAACAGGGAAAAAACCACGGGAGCCCACAAGCTTCAACTATCACTATATGAGGAAGAAGGTACAATAGGAGACTCAGAGGCAACGACCTTAAGCTCTATGTCTTCGCCAACCGGCGGTTACAACAGAAACTAATTCTTTATATCTCTCTCTCTCTCTCTCTCTCTCTCTCTCTCTCTCTCTTTCTCACGTTCTATGTACAACAATGATACAACAACTACCACTTCTACTTTTCAAAGTGGTTGCGCTAAGACATATTTATATTTATATGAATTTTGGTCTATTTACAAATATAGCCTCAATAGGCTCACCATGAAACATATTTACACATATATCCTTGGATTTGGTTTGCACCGGATCCATCCGGATTCACTCGATCCGGTTTTCGTGTCTCATCCGGAACCCTTCCGGATCTGGTTCCTTCATCCGGATCCCATCCGGAGGGACCGAATTCCCAACAGAGAATCATGCTCTTCTTGGGTCTTTGAATAAACCAATAGATCATCCAAATAGATGATCAAACAAACATCCAAGAGATCTCGGAATATATCATTTGCCATGTGTTGGAAGACTGTTGGTGCATTACTGAGACCAAATAACATGACTGTATACTCGAAGTGCCCATATTTGGTGCGGAACGCGGTCTTCCATTCATCTCCTGGTCGGATCCGTACGAGGTTATATGCTCCTCGTAAGTCGATCTTTGTGAAGAACCTTGCACCATTGATCCATTCTAAAAGACATTAGATAAGGCGAAGTGCATACCTATTCCTGATGGTGACCTTATTCAAGTCGCGGTAGTCTACGAAGAAAATGGGTGTGCCTGTTGGAGATTTTGAATGTCGAATGAAACCATTTGCCAAATTCTCCTCTATATAGGCTAGAAGGACTTCTAGCTTGGTTGGTGACAAATTGTAGATCGGTCCCCATGGTGGCTCTTTTCCCGGTTGTAAATCGATGGGCCAATCATACGGTCGGTGATGAGGAAGTGTATTGGCTTGTACCTTATTGAACACATCGGCATACTCACGATACTTCTCTGGAAGTTGAACTCTGGATTCCTCTTTAGTAGTGTTGGAAGGTTTTACTGATACCGCGAAGTCAAACATTGCTTCCTTGCGTCCTTCCTCACGCAATTGTTGTAGTGAAATGGTTGCAATCTTATGAGTAGATCCTCGGATTTGTCGATATCGGATTTCTATTGTTCTCCAATCTATGTCTGGGTTATGTAATTCGAACCACTGTAACCCCAAGACAATTGGATGATCTCTACTACTAATTATATTAAATGATACTACACACACCAAGTTATCTAGGACAACTTGAATCGACCCTGACTCCTCTACGATTTTTCAGGAAGCCATGGGACGACCATCAATAACTACTACATATGTTGGGCAAGAAATTTTTCTTAGGGATATTTGATGATCTTGGGCAAAATTCCTATCCATGAAGCAAGAGTTGGCTCCAGAATCTAAGAGTGCTAAGACATGTACTGGAGGAGTACTTCTAGTACTAACTATTACTTGAGCTAAGAACACATTGCTAACTTTCTTAGAGGAAATGGAACCACTAATGGGCTGCACATATCTAGGGCTATCCAACCAAACGGCTCCTATTTTGGTTGGACTTAATCGTTTAACTCTTCTTCTAGTTGACTAAGGATTTCAAATTTGTTTGAAAGGCTTGGGCTATTAGGACTTTCGAACACACCTAGAGAGATAGACTCGGGTTTGGTACTATTAGTACTAGCGGTTATTTGATTTACCTACATTCTTGGCCAATGGGAACAGTTCACTGCAATATGCCCCGGTCCACCACAATAAAGAATTAATTGATTTGCTCGGTGTCGTTGCTTTTCTTCTTCCGTTAGTGGTCCACGACGACGTGTCGTGTCAATTTCCATTGGATTCGGAGTATTTGTTGGAGACGTATTAAATGACTCCCTTGGGAAAGGCTTTGCTACAACTGAAGCATAGGTGGGCTCCGATCTTGCCCTCGACATTTGAAACTAACGTTCCGAACGTCATTCGAAGAGGCAGTTATCGCATCGTACTGCGCGACTGATTGCTTCTATCAATGACTTTGGTTCTTCGGGGAAAGTCAAGAGTAAATCCTTGACATCGTTACATAGGCCATAATGAAATTGCTCCATTAATGCTTGGTCATCCTAGGGGATATCGAAGGCGAGTAGACGGAAATCTACAGCGTATGTAGAGGCTGGATGGTCACCTTAACGTTGTCGCGTTGTTACGCGCGTGCGTGGAGAATGAGGCGGGACCACGAGGTCCTTGGACCGAGAAATAACCGAATGAGAAGAGGGGAAGGAAACTACCGATGTACTTCACACGCGCACAGACACATCAATTCACAGGAGCTGCAACTAACTCTGAACAATGGAGACAGAACAAATGTATATGTATATATAAACCAAGGAGTTAGAACCGGCAAGCCGGCGAGTGATAGGCTCCGATGCCTACACGCACACACACACGCACACACACAGAGAACGCGAGATGGAGACTCTGTCGGAAGCACTCGGGTGTTCCGCGGAGCAGAGTCAGCCTCCCAAAACCTGCACAGAATGACTATGGACAAGACAAAGGAGAAGAGCTCAGTTCTAGTCCGGTAGCACTTCGTCCTCCACAAAACGCGATATCCCCCCTTTTACAATACATCTCCCTCTCTTTTATATCCCAAGGAGGGAGGCCATTACCACCCGTTACATCATGTTTATTCCCCATCCTTTCGGACAGGGATACGCCTCGATTTTTTTTTCCCTAATGAATGCGTGCTACTTAGTATTTCACCTCAACCGACTTGAACCTGCCTACGTACTATACAACAAAACTTGTGCCCACGTGTAAGGCCCGGTTTACGCACGTTATACCCAGTTTCCGCCTAGGGACGGTTTTCTCCACGACATCCGCCCCCACCTAACCGCGCATCCACTGGTATGCGCCAAAATTAGACTCTTGCCTGAGAAGACTGGCCCACGCTTATCCTTTGTCTTCCGGACCGACATCCGTTCCGAGCCAGTCGTTGTCGCTATCCAAGTCGTCCGGGTCCGGTTCAGCCTCGTGCCGTTTTTTGAATCCTTTGATCCTTTTCCCCGCCACCGGTACCACCATCCTTGTCCCGTCGAGCTCCGCGAGATGGTAGGTCCCATTGTCGTTGGTGCTTGTCACCACATAAGGCCCGAACCACCTTCTTGTAAACTTCCACATTGCCATGTGTTGGTTGTCGAGGCTGTTGTCATACACTAGAACCCAATCGCCTTCCTCGATCTTCTTTGGTCTCAATCGGTGAGTCTGGTCAAACCGTCCTTTGTTCTTTACCCTCGCCACCCGTAGCTTCTCCGCGGCTCGGTCCACGTCCTCCGGTCTTCACTCCAGCTACCGAATTCGTGCCGCTAACAGCTCCTCCTAGCTCATCTCGTCTTTCCAGTCCACCGTGGCCCATGAGGAGATTGTCTGCTCCATTGGCATGATCGGCTTCTGCCCGTACATTAGCTCTGTCGGCATGAACCCGGTTACCGAATTGTGCGTAGTTCGGTCCACCCACAACGCATAGGGTAAGAGCCGCGACCTGTTCCCGACTTGGCCTCCACACACCCGTACTAACGCTTTGACGATCAGCCCATGTCCGCGTTCCACCTTCAGAGGTGGATTGTATGTTGTGGTGAGCGAGAGTTTAATCCCTAGTCGAGCAAACAGCTCTTCCGCCTCTTGCGCGTCCAATTCTCCGTGGTCGGCCACGATCTTACCTACGCACCCGTACCATCATACCACTTCTTCGATTAGAAATCGGCACACGGTCGTGGTCGTTTTGTTCTGCAATGCTCGGTTTTCCACCTGGTTCGTCAGGTCCTCCCGAGCCAGCACCAGATACCGCATCTGCCCTATCCCCACCGGTATCGTCACCAGATCCACCATCCACTTGAAGTGGACAATCGGAGGGCAGGTCGGGTGAAGCTCGTCCCGATGTCGGACTATGGAGTGCACCTGACAACTTTCGCAAGTCGTCACGAACCGATGCACGTCCTAGTATAGTCCCGGCCACCAATACTTCCCCTTTAGCTTCTCGAATGTGGCCCACGTCCCACGGTGTCTAGTCTAGGGACTCTCGTGGTATGCCGTCAGTAATTCTTCCTGTACCTCTTTCTTCGCCACCACTCAAAACGGGATGTCGTTTCTCTTATTCGGGTGTTTCCATATGCTCTCGTCCCATAGGAAGAATCGGTACGCTTTCCTCCAAATCCGGTTGGTCTCTTCCTTCGCCCACTCCGCATCTGGTGTCATTATCTTTAGGAACCCGCCGATCTGGAGCCACTCCCCGTCGTACTTGCTCTCATCGAATTCGTTAAGCGCCGGAGTGCTCCCCTTTCTTGTTGTTACGTAAGCCGCTTCGAAGAAGTCCACGCCGACTTCCTCGCCCTCCGAAACCATGTTGTCCTCGTCATCGAACCTCGCTCTCGAAAGCATGTCGGCCATGGCATTGTCTTTTCCGGAAATGTGTCGCATTTCCGGATTCAGGGACTTGATGTATGCGATCCACCTGATCATTGCCAGGTCTGGCGTCGCGCATCCGGAAACCATGCTGAGAATCGGGCAGGCAATCCGTCTCGATTATCACCTATGTCCCGATCAGGTAGTCTTTATTTGCCTTGACCGCCGAAACGATACCCCAGAGTTTGCGTTTAACCTGGGCGTACCATCACTGTCACTCACTGAGGACTTTTGCGCTGAACCGGATGGAGAACCTCACACCGTCATCATCCTCTTGGTTGATCACTCATCCGATCCCAGTTGGGTTCTTGTCCACTGTGACGTAAATGGGGACTTCCTTGTCGTAAACCGCTTTCCGTAGAGCCGGTCCCGCGGCAAGCGCCTCCTTCAATCTCCGGACCGACTCCGTGTGCTCCGTCCTCCATTCGAACTGGCACCCTTTCTTTAATAAACCGTAAAGCGGCTCCGCGACATGCGCGTAGTGCGGAATCTAGATGTGATAGAACGCACATGCCCCCAGGATCCTTCGAACCTCCGTGACCGACCCGCAATCATCCTTCATCGCGGAGATGGCCTCTACCTTCGCCGGGGACAGGTTCCGGCCGTAAGGCCCGCACAGGTGTCCAACTACCAGGATCTCCGGTTGTACGAAGGCTAATTTTTCTCCGGAGAAGGTGAGCCGCGCGCTCTCGAGTCTTTGTAGCACCTTTTCGCAGTCGCGGATGTGATCCGTCACGAAGCTCCGGCAACCGTCGGGCCCGACCGACTCATCCTTGTCCTCCACTGGACATCCTTTGATCGGGATGTCATCCAGAAATGGCATGGTGATGTCCGGGATGCAATCCCTCAACACCTTGTTCATCGCATTCACCATGTGCGCCACCGAGTTCGTTCCCCCTTGCGGTAGGGTACACATCTGAACTAGGCCGAGAGGAGTCCACATCGTCGTGACATCCCTGCTCTCTACGGCTAGTTGGAACTAATCGTACCCTGAGTACAGATCCCCGACCGAGTAGATCGACCTCCTTGCGAAGGCCTCTGCGAACTCATCAATGGTCAGTCTGATACCTACGTTTCGAATGGTCACCTTGTTGACCGGCTACAAGTCCTGTATGAAGCGCAGTGTGTCGTTCTTCTTCAGCACGGTAAACCACCGATTCGAATATGGGGCACTCAACGGTTCGAGGATGCCCATTTCCACCTTCTATTTCAGCAGCTCCATCAGCTTCGGGATGTGAGCTCTGGGTACCAGAATCGGTTTGAGATTCCACCGCACATGCGGTACTGTGAAGATCACCATTGGTTCCACAACTGTCGGGTCTACACACCCGATCTCCTTCGGTGAGAATGCGAAAGCCTTCCCATGCCTCCCGAGCATTCTCCGAAACCGGTCCTCTTCCGCCGGCAGTAAAAAGCCACCCCCACCGATCTTGAGCTCTTGTAGCGTTATGTCGGTGAACGTGTGTCCTATGCTGGCCAGATCTCGTAAACTTGGGTCCGATGCGACCCCCTTTATCCATAACTCGCTGCCCTCTGGTCCATAGTCTTGTACTTTGTATCCACTCGGACTGTCTGATCCGACTCGAGTCGATTACCGAAGTCAGCGATGACTTCATACATCCTTTCCGAACATACCGGAATCGTTCGGTCCTCATTAAGGCCTTGTCCGAACACCTCTCGTAACTTCCCCAAGGTGTCGTCGAAAGAGACCGCCTCCACGGCCCCGTTGATTTCCTCTTGAGGGCCGAGGACTCCGCATGCCCGAAGTCGCTCCTCCACCTACTTCTTTTCCCAGCCAACTACGTTGGCCATCGTACAACCTCCGCTATCGGAGAACCAAAATTTCCTACCTATGGTACAGGTCTTTTTGCCTATAGTACATCTGTGGGGTTTTTCCAGGGTTTCCGGACTATCGCGGCCCCACGCCTTGATAGCCCTCTCTAAAAATCCTCTTAGTTTTCGCCACTGAGGGTCTCACGGTTACGCTCATGGTTCGGTCGCATCGTCAGGAACTAGACCGAGTGACGCCCATCCTGGCTCTGGACTCGTGCATATGCCGAACCATTGTCCAACACCTTTGTCTCCATCCGTGCCGCCGTGATGTACGGTTCCTCGAGTATAACCAGATGCGACGACGTCTCCTGCACGAAGAAGTGTTGATCGATCTCGACATCGCCGATCTTCACTCGTACATTCGGGCAAGCTCCATGTAGCTCTTCCATGGCGTGCGTTGCTGCCCGTATCTTCCACCCGTGCTTGGTGTTGATCGACCACTTCCCCTTCTTGTAGAAGTCCATCGACATCAAGTTGATTTCTGAACCATGGTCCACCAACGCCACCACCGGCTCCTGAACATCTCCGATCTTGACGGGGGTCTCCATGGTTGCTTTGGCCCAATGTGGCCTTGAATAGTGGCTCTCTGCCAACTCTTCTTCTAGAGCCATGTCTTCTAGATGCGTCGTTCGCACCTCCACCGACTTCTCCGGCTCCGGCTCCATCGAAAGCCTTTTCCGCTTCACCAAGTCTACGACGGAGTCGTGGAACTCCTTCTTGGCGATACAACACTTCCCTCAGCGATAGCTCCACTTTGTTGTCGAGGATCCGTTCCTCCAGGACCTTTCGTAGGTCCATGGTTCTTTCGATCTCTATGCTCAACCGATAACCGGCTCTCCTGGCCTTATCTGGTGCGTCGGTCGCACCGGCATCATTCTGCTTTTGCCCGAACCGGGTCTCATACCGTTGTGAGGGTCCGACCCCTCCGATCTTACCCGCACACTTGTCCTCCACTAGAACCTCGTAGGTTTGGCAAGCGGCTTCAACGAAACCCGTCTTCTCTTCAACTGGGTCACTCCACCTGGTTGCCTCCCGGACCCATCTTTCCGCGCAGTCCGCTTCCTCTTTCCTCAATCGTACGCCGGCGAGGCCTTCCAACACCAACGGCCAGAATCCGACTTCCTTTGTCTTCCGGACTTCATCACTTCCGACCCGGATTCTAGCCGACGCCGCGTAGTGAACAATCTCTGCGTGCCAAGCTGTCGCTACTTCCATCAGCCGTTTCATACCCCCTCATCCGACATTCAGATCCAGGGCCCTCCGGGTCTCGCTAGCATGCACCCAACCAATCCACATTAGCTCTTATCGCTTCGGCAAAGTCCCCGCAATCCTTTCGGGCGTGGCCGACCGCGTCGCACCACAAGCACCGGTTCCTAGTCGGTGGCCTTCAGTCACGGACTTGTTCGCCGCCGTCCCTCCGTGCTTGTGCAATCTCGAGGTCCCTCACCATCTAAGTCAGCTCCTTCAGAGCCGCTCCTCCGGACGAGCCTTTGACCATGCCGGTCAAAGTCTAGCCGGTCTCGAGCCAGTCTCGGGTCTCTTCCCTTCGCACCGGTGGGGGTACCTCGACCATTCTTGTCGCAATAGAACCTGACCCCGTCAAGCCTTTATCGACCCACTCACGTCGTTTGTCAAAATGGCCACAAACTCTCTTTACCACGGCCCAGTCGGTTGTTAGGCCGTCATCGGTCTCCAGCAAGAAGCCCACTTGGTCCCGGTTCCTTACGTCCACCGATTTAACGAACAATAGGACACGACTTGTGTCTAGTACGGTCCGGTCTAGCGCCGAAAGACGTGCGAAGCGTTCTTCAAACTCCCGAAGGAGCACCGACGCGTTTCTCCCCTTTTCGGGGATCACCCTCAGTACCCTTGGACGGAGACATGCCACAGAGAGTGTGGACCGGTAAGGAAGTATCCTACCGGCATTTGAAGGTGTTCGGGTGTCTCGTGTACGTGCATGTAGCTAAGGACCGGAGAGGAAAGTTAGATCCAAAGACCCGGCCATGCATATTCCTCGGTTACGGTGACGATGAGTTCGGCTACCGAGTGTGGGACCTGGTCAACAAGAAGGTATTCCGGAGTCGATATATTATCTTCATGGAGAACAAGACGCTCGCCGACTGGGAGTCGAAGAAGAAGATAATGAACTCCGAGTCGACCGACAAGGATCGACTCTACGATGAGCAGACCCAACCGGCGAGAGACCGGTTAGCACTTGAAGAACCAGCCGGATATGGTGAGTATACCGGACAGGCTGAAGAAGAAGTAGAGGAAGCCAAATCCGGAACCGGCCAAGACCCTGAATCGGATTCGGATGAAGAGCAAATGGATGAGCCAGTCACTGAAGCCCGAAGACGGAGATATCCTCTCAGAGAGAGAAGGGCCCCCCGGAGATTTCCGGATGCAGAGCATGTTCTGCTGACCGATGAGGGGGAGCCGGAAAGCTTCGAAGAAGCGAAGGAAGACACCCAAAGCCGAAAATGGTTAAGTGCCATGCAGGACGAGAAGGATTCCCTGCATGAGAACCATACGTACGAATTGGTGGAGTTGCCGAAAGGAAATCGGGCAGTCCGAAACAAGTGGGTGTACAAGTTGAAACCGGGTGATGTCGGAAACCCCCCGAGACACAAAGCCAGGATCGTGGTGAAGGGGTTCAGCAGAAGAAGGGCGTGGACTTCGACGAGATATTTGCCCCGGTAGTAAAGATGACCTCCATCCGGACAGTGCTGAGTATAGTAGCAAGCATGGACCTCGAGGTAGAGCAGCTGGACGTGAAGACGACATTCCTTCACGGTGACCTCCACGAGGAGATTTACATGCAGCAACCGAAAGGATTCGTGGAGAAAGGGAAGGAGCACCTGGTATGCCGGTTGAAGAAGAGCCTGTACGGACTGAAGGAGGCTCCCAGACAATGGTACCGGACGTTCGATTCCTTCATGACCGATCAAGGGTACCACAAGACACAGGCCGATCACTGTGTGTTTGTGAAGAAGTTCGAAGGAGGCGACTTCCTAATACTCCTTCTGTACGTGGATGACATGTTGATTGTCGGACGTGACCAAGTCAAAATACGGATGCTAAAGAAGGCTCTCAACCGAACCTTCTCAATGAAAGACTTGGGTCCGGCAAGACAGATGCTGGGGATGCACATCATCCGGAATCGGTCAGCGAAGCAATTATGGCTGTCACAAGAGAAGTATGTGACAAAGGTGCTTCACCGGTTCAACATGTCAAAAGCGAAACCGGTCGGATTGACACTTCCGGCAAACTGCAGGCTATCCGGCAAGCAAAGCCCGAAGACGAAAGCAGAGAAGGCGGATATGATGTAGATTCCATATGCCTCTGCCATCGGGAGCTTGATGTACGCAATGGTTTGTACTCGACCGGATATAGGATACGCAGTCGGAGTGGTGAGCCGGTTCATGAGTAATCCCAACAAGGAGCTCTGGAACGCGGTCAAATGGATACTCCGGTATTTGAAGGGCACTTCAAATATGTGTCTCTGATTCGGCTCCGGAAAACCTCAACTAGACGGTTTCACCGATTCGGACATGTCGGCTGATGTTGATACCAGCCGGTCTACATCCGGGTATGTAATGACATATGCAGGGGGAGCTGTTTCGTGGCAGTCGAGGCTGCAGAAGACAGTTGGATTGTCAACCACGGAGGCGGAGTACATGGAAGTTGTGGAAGCCGGCAAGGAAATTTTATGGATGAAGGACTTCATCGAAGAGCTCGGTATCCGGCAAGAGGAATACCGACTCTATTGCGACAATCAAAGCACCATCCATCTTGTTAAAAAAGCGGCCTACCATTCCCGGAGGAAGCATATCCAGCGTAGATGACCAGGAGTTCGCACTAACGAAGATCCACACGGCCGAGAACGGGTCAGATATGCTGACCAAAGTTTTGACACACGACAAGCTGGACGCATGCTGGAAGAGGATCGGACTGGTAAGACACCCCATGCCGGAGTGAAGGGGGAGTTTGTTGGGAGACAAGTCCCTCCGGATGGGAAGGGAGAAGAACAGTGCTGATGAACAAACTCGGGAAACCGTATGAAGAGTACCCGTCTACAAAGAAGCCGGATGATACAGACCCGGTGAAGACCGGATGAGGAGTATCTGGCTACGGAGAGCCGGATGATACAGACCCGGTGAAGACCGGATGAGGAGTACCCGGCGACGGAGAGCCAGATGGTGCTGACCCGGTATGAACCGGATGAAGAGACATATTCGTAAATATGTTTTCTGAGAGTTCATCGAGGCTATATTTGTAAATAGTCGAAAAGTCATATTAGTATAAATATGACTTAGGGCAAACTTTTAGTTGCTGTTGTTGTTGTCAATTATGTTTAGCACGAGATCAATGTGCGTAACTGTACAGAAAGAGAGAGAGAAAGAGATCGTTGCCTCTGTTGTAACCGCCGCCTGTGGCGAAGATCTGTGAGCACGAGGTCGTTGCCTCAATGAACTCACTATTGTACATTCTTACATAGTGACAGTTTGGAGCTTGTGGGCTGCCGTGGTTTTTTCCCCTAGTTTGGGGTTTTCCACGTAAACCTCCTGTGTATCTTCCTCTTCTTTGTGTTGTGTTTTATTTCCCGTTTTCTGTGTATCATTCTAAGCTTGGTTGTGGCCGAGCGTTGCGCATAAGGAGCGTTGAGTTCCCGTCAGATACGCCTCGATTATTTTTTCCCGAATGAATGCGTGCTACTTAGGATTTCACCTCAGCCAACTTGTACCCGCCTACGTACTATACAAAAAAACTTGTGCCCATGTGTAAGGGCCGGTTTACGCATGTTATACCCGGTTTCCGCCTAGGGACGGTTTTCTCCACGACAACGTTGTCGTAGTGTAATTCGCACACTACGTGAAAAATTACATTTTTGGTTTCTCCGGATAGGATATGGAGTACCCAGTGAGAACCAGAAGGAAGAACCGGTGAGGACCGAAACCGGTAAGGAGACCGGCAAGAGCCGGATGAAGAAGGCCAGTGAGAGTCGGTGAGAAACGGACGAAGAGGGCCGGTAAGGAGGATCCGGTAAGAACCGGATAAAGAAAACCGGCGAGAACCGGATGAAGCAGAACCGGCAAGAGCCGGATGAAGAAGGTCAGCAAGAGTCTCTCACCAGATGAAGAGACATATTTGTAAATAGAAGAAAGTATAAAATTATATATTACATGCATAGGGCAATATTCGAACCTTGCACCTCCATGTTAATAATGTTAAGCCTTATCATTATACTAGCGTATTATGAATTTTAAAGTTATACTAAACTTTATCCCATGTAAAATTTCTAGACATGCATGGTACAAAAAGTTATTCATGCATAGACACTCGAGTTAAAAAGAAAAAGATGAGATAGAAAGCTAATTATGCACATGCAGTGTGCATGAAAACTAAAGATAGGAAAAGCATGATACTTGCATGTGATAAACTTAGACTCTTCCAACACTATATAAGGAAGAGAGAAAGATGTATAGAGGTTGTTGATTATTTTACAAGGGTTGATTAATGTAATATAATCGTGGGATCCACGAATTTGCTAACTATTTTTCTCTCTTAATTTGAGTACTCACTAATACACTATACTCGTGGGATTCATGAGTTTTTCATATCTTTCTTTCTTACAATATATTTCACATTCTTAATTGCCTTAGAATTTTCTTTCCTCCTAGTCCAAAACCCTAGTGGTTCCCACCCGACTCACGTAACGATCCGGAGCCGAAAGGCACGACACAAGTCGTGAACCCAACGTGAAAACGGGTGGCAAGGAGATGGAAAATCAACCGGAGGCGAACAACATGATGATGATGTTCGAGCGGATACTTCAGGAACAACGTGTGATGTCGAAGATAGCGGCGGTAGTAGAGCGGCTCATGCAACGGATCGGGCAATTCAACGGAAAGGACGTATCACGCTATCTTCGGGACTACAAGGCGGAAATGCTACGGTGCGGGATTTCGAAAGGAATGCAAGTGGCATCCTTCAACCGGGTGGCTATCGACAGGCTTCAAGCAAGTATCCACGGGCTACGACAACAAAATCCGACGTGGGAAGCATTTGAAGAGGCGCTAAAGAGCACGTTCGCTATCGAGGACTCTTCCAAGGCAATGCAGAGAGGATTCGAGGATTGGGTAGAAACGCTGGACAAGGGGATGAAGGTCCTCGATATGTTTTTGGCATTCAAAAGTCGGTTCGGGAGGTTGTCGGCGAGAGATCAAGCTATCCTCGCACTGGACAAAGTTATCATGTTCTTACTGTTAGGAGAAGAACGGTACTGATGAGCAAACTCAGATAAAGAGTACCCGCCATGAGCCGGATGAAGAGTGCCCGACATGAACCGGATGAGGAGTACCCAGCAAGACCGGATGATGAAGACCCGGTGAGAACCGGATAAGGAGTACCCGACAAGAGCCGGATGATGAAGACCCAGTGAGAACCGGATGAAGAGTACCTGGCAAGAGCCGGATGGCGAAGGCCCGGTGAGAAGCGCTCACCGGATGAAGGGACATATTCGAAAATATGTTTCTGAGAGTCCATCGGGGCTATATGTGTAAATAGCCGAAAAGTCATATTAGTATAAATATGACTTAGGGCAAACTCTTTTAGTGTTGTTGTCATTCTTGTTGGCGTAAGATTAGAGTGTGCAATTGTGTATAGAGGAAGAGGTCGTTGCCTCTGATTGTAACCGCTGCCTGTGGTGAAGATAGCAAGCTCGAGGTCGTGGCCTCGGTGCTTTCTTATTGTACATTCTGATATAGTGATAGTTTGTGGTCTGTGGGCTGCCGTGGGTTTTCCCGAGTTTGGGTTTTCCATGTAAACATCATGTGTACTCTTCCCTCTATCGTGTTGTGCTTTCATTCCCTGTTTTTTGTGTTTTATTCTAGGTTCGGTTGTGGCCGAGCGTTGTTCATCGGGAGCGTGTAGTTCCTGTCAAAGTGGTATCAGAGCAAAACGACACAGAAAATGGACGATTCGTTGGGAGGCATGTTCAAGCTCACCGGCTCCAAGTATTCGGTGTCGAAGTTGAAGATGAGGGACATGCTCGTGGTTAAAGATCTTTGGTTGTCGGTTCAGTTTGGGGACAAGAGACCGAACAAAATCGATGCCACGATATGGGAGGTGATGCACATGAAGACAACGGCTTACACACGGTGCTTCATCGACATGAGCCTATACAACAACTTCAATGAAGAGAGCAAGGCTCATGAGCTCTGGGAGAAGATCGGCATTATGTTTCAAAACCAAAAGGTTGTTAACCAGGTTTCGGTATTCCGGAAGCTCGTAAGACTCCGGTACCAAGATGGCTCCAGCATGGTGGAGCACATGAATGCCTTCCAGGGGCTGATACACCAGGCAACATCATTGGAAGTACCTCTCGCGGATGAGGTACTAGTGCTAGTCCTGCTCGGTTCCCTCCCGAATAGTTGGGAGACGTTGGTTGTCACTTTGGGCAACGCCGGGCCGGAAGGGAAACGGTTATCCCTAGCAAGAGTGAAGTCGAGCTTGCTAGATGAGGAGGCGCATCGGAAAGATAAGGATACGAGCTCTGACTCTAAAGCACTCCTTACCGAATCGGAACGCGGAAGACATAGAAACCGTAGTCCCCAGAACCGGGAAAATTCGGGGACACGGTCAAAGTCAAGGGGGAGGCCTACTTGCTTCTATTGCAGCAAGCCGGGACACTTCCAAAAGAACTGTCGGCATTTCCGTAAAGACAAGGAAACCGACGGTACCGATTCGAAGCGGACACCGGACCGGAATGGTAAAGACCGGAGGGGAACGGACCGAAAGGGCACGACGGCAATCGCAGCAAGTGAAGAAGAGTTGATGCTCATCACCGAGGAGAGTGAGCTAAACCTTGCAGGCGATGAGATGACCTGGGTGGTCGACTCCGGAGCGTTGTTCCACCTTACCCCGAACCGGAAATGCTTCTCATCCTACTCAGTCGGTGATCACGGCTGTGTTCAGATGGGGAATGAAGGTACATGCCGAATTTTCGGCATAGGAGACATGTGGTTGACAACACCAACCGGATGCAAGTTGCTATTGAAGGATGTCCGACACGTTCCGGAGGTTCGTCTGAACCTTATATCAGCCGGTCGGCTAGATGATGAAGGCTACACGGGTAGCATCCAGAACGGTGTTATGAAGTTCAGCAAAGGGAGCCTGATTGTGGCTCGGACCCAGAAGGTCAACACGTTGTACCTGATGAATGCCCAGTTATGCCCGGAAGAAATGAACGTGGCATCCGACATTGCCGGTGAGCTATGGCACAAGAGACTGTGCCACATGAGTGAGAAGGAGATGAAGAGGCTTGCAAACGACAACCTCATTCCAGTGAAGAACGTGCACTTGGAGAAGTGCACTGATTGTCTGGCCCGTAAACAAAACCGGACCTCCTTCCGATCGAGGCCACCGATGAGACATAATGCACCACTGGACTTGGTGCATTCTGATGTGTGTCAAGTGGACACGAAGTCACATGCAGGATCACAGTACTTCGTGACATTCATAGATGACCACAGCCGGAAGCTGTGGGCCACACCATTGAAGACGAAGGATCAGGTGCTATCCGTCTTCAAAGAGCTCCACGCGAGAGTGGAAAGAGAAACCAGCCGGAAGTTGAAGGCGGTTCGAGCAGATAACGGAGGTGAATACCGGGGGCAGTTTGAGGAGTACTGCCGCTCAAAGGGAATCCGGCTCGAATTTACCGTGCCGAAGACACCGGAACTGAACGGCTTGGCCGAGAGGATGAACCAGACCATAATGGAGAGGGTCCGGAATATGCTGGCGCATGCAAAATTACCCAAAAAGTTTTGGGTCGAGGCACTGTCGATAACGACATATGTGATAAACAGATCACCCTCAGTACCCTTGGACGGAGACACGCCGCAGAGAGTATGGACCGGTAAGGATGTGTCCTACCGGCATCTGAAGGTATTCAGGTGTCTTGCGTATGTGCATGTAGCTAAGCACCGGAGAGGAAAACTAGATCCAAAGACCCGGCCATGCATATTCCTTGGTTACGGCGACGATGAGTTCGGCTACCGAGTGTGGGACCTGGTCGACAAGAAGGTATTCCGGATTCGAGATATTATCTTCATGGAGGACAAGACGCTCGCCGACTGGGAGTCAGAGAAGAAGATAATGAACTCCGAGTCGACCGGTAAGGATCGATTCTACGATGAGGAGACCCAACCGACAAGAGACCGGTTAGCACTCGAGGAACCAGCCGGTTACGGTGAGGATACCGAACCGGTAGAAGAAGA
The DNA here is from genome assembly GCF_043228905.1 of Azolla caroliniana. Classification (NCBI taxonomy): domain Eukaryota; kingdom Viridiplantae; phylum Streptophyta; class Polypodiopsida; order Salviniales; family Salviniaceae; genus Azolla; species Azolla caroliniana. Next base: position 15,851,362 of record NW_028230436.1, read on the forward strand.
AGTAGAGGAAACTGAAACCGGAACTGGCCAAGACCCCGAATCAGATTCGGATGAAGAGCGAATGGAGGCGCTGGTTACCGAAGCCCAGAGACGGAGATATCCTCTCAGAGAGAGAGGGACCCCCCGGAGATTTCCGGATGCAGAGCATGTGCTGCTAACCGATGAGGGGGAGCCAAAAAGCTTCGAAGAAGCGAAGGATGACACCCACAGCCGCAAATAGTTAAGTGCCATGCAAGATGAGATGGACTCCCAGCATGAGAACCATACGTATGAATTGGTGGAGTTGCCGAAAGGAAAGCGGGCACTTCGAAACAAGTGGGTGTACAAGTTGAAACCGGGAGATGATGGCAAACCCCCGAGATACAAAGCCAAGATCGTGGTGAAGGGGTTCCAGCAAAAGATCGTAGTAAAGATGACCTCCATCCGGACGGTGTTGAGTATAGCGGCAAGCATGGACCTCGAGGCAGAGCAGCTAGACGTGAAGACGGCATTCCTTCACGGTGACCTCGAAGAGGAGATCTACATGCAGCAACCGGAAGGATTTGTGGAGAAGGGGAAGGAGCACCTGGTATGCCAGTTGAACAAGAACCTGTACGGACTGAAACAGGCTCCCCGACAATGGTACCGGAAGTTCGACTCCTTCATGACCGATCAAGGTACCACAAGACGCAGGCCGATCACTGCGTGTTTGTGAAGAAGTTTGAAGGAGGTGACTTCCTGATACTCCTTCTGTACGTGGACGACATGTTCATCGTCGGACGGAACCAAGCCAGGATACAGATGTTGAAGAAGGCTCTCAACCGAACCTTCGCGATGAAAGACTTGGGTCCGGCAAGACAGATGTTGGGGATGCATATCATCCAGAACCGGCCAACGAAGCAACTGTGGCTATCACAGGAGAAATACGTGACAAAGGTGCTTCAGCGGTTCAACATGTTAGAAGCAAAACCGGTCGTATCGACACTCCCGGCAAACTGCAGATTATTCGATAAGCAAAGCCCGAAGACGAAAGCAGAGAAGGCGGATATGATGAAGGTTCCATATGCCTCTGTCGTCGGGAGCTTAATGTACGCAATGGTGTGTACTCGACCGGATATAGGATACGCAGTCGGAGTGGTGAGCCGGTTTATGAGAAATCCCGGCAAGGAGCACTGGAACGCGGTCAAATGGATACTCCAGTACTTGAAGGGCACTTCAAATATGTGTCTCCGATTCGGCTCCAGAAAACCTCAACTTGACGGTTTTACCGATTCGGACATGTCGGCTGATGTGGATACCAGTCGGTCTACATCCGGTTATGTAATGACATATGCAGGGGGAGCTGTTTCGTGGCAATCGAGGTTGCAGAAGACGGTTGCGTTGTCAACCACGGAGGCAAAGTACATGGCGGCTGTGGAAGCCGGCAAGGAAATATTATGGATAAAGGACTTCATCGGAGAGCTTGGTATCCGGCAAGATGAATATCGGCTCTATTGCGATAGTCAAAGCACCATCCACCTTGCTAAGAATGCGGCCTACCATTCCCGGACGAAGCATATCCAGCGAAGGTATCACTAGATCCGGGAAAGAGTAGATGACCAGGAGTTCGCGCTGACGAAGATCCACACGGCCGAGAACGGGTCAGATATGCTGACCAAAGTACTGATACCCGACAAGCTGGATGCATGCCGGAAGCGAGTCGGACTAGTAAGACATCCCATGCCGGAGTGAAGGGGGAGTTTGTTAGGAAACAGGTCCCTCCGGATGGGAAGTGAGAATAATAGTACTGATGAGCCAACTCGGATGAAGAGTACCCGACATGAGCCGGATAGTGCAAACCCAGTGAGAACCAGATGAAGAGTATCTGGCTACGGAAGACCCGGTAAGAACCGGATGAGGAGTACCCGGCAAGAGCCGGATGATAAAGACCCAGTGAGAACCGGATGAAGAGTACCCGTCAAGAGCCGGATGGCGAAGGCCCGGTGAGAAGCGCTCACCGGATGAAGGCACATATTCGTAAATATATTTCTGAGAGTCCATCAGGGCTATATGTGTAAATAGCCGAAAAGTCATATTAGTATAAATATGACTTAGGGCAAACTTTTATGGAGTGTGTTGTTGTCATTCTTGTTGGCGCAAGATTAGAGCACGCAACTGTGTACAGAGAGAGTGAGAGAGAGGAAGAGGTCGTTGCCTCTGATTGTAACCGCCGCCTGTGGCGAAGATAGCAAGCTCAAGGTCGTGGCCTCGGTGCTTTCTTATTGTACATTCTGATATAGTGATAGTTTGCGGTCTGTGGGCTGTCGTGGTTTTTCCCGAGTTTGGGTTTTCGACGTAAACATCCTGTGTACTCTTCTCTCTATCGTGTTGTGCTTTCATTCCCTGTTTTCTGTGTTTTATTCTAGGCTCGGTTGTGGCCGAGCGTTGTTCATCGAGAGTGTGTAGTTCCTGTCACTTACGAGCGGTAGACGTCCGGGACCAGAAGGATCTTGGAGTGCTTCTAGAGGACACTAATACCGAGAGTGGCCTCACCGAAACATGGGAAAGCATGCAGGATATCGTCGCACGATACACAAAGAGGGGGCAATGGCTTGCCAACGAAGGAAAGAGGGTTTCAGAACCAATTCCGAAACCAAGATCCGGATCGGAAGACCATCAACCGCGGGCTCGGGAAGCTACGATTGAGAAGGGAATCGACACAACTACGGTGGAGCAGTTGCTGAAGGAGATGGAGAATCTAAAAATCGCGATGGTGAAGAAGTCGGATGACCGTCCCATAAGTTCCAAGTATATGAACCGTCGATGCATATGGTGTGATAGCACCGAACATGATCAGAGGGATTGCGACGAGCACAAGGAAGCACTACGACAGGATCTTATCTGCTACGAGGGAAATCGAATTCATTCGATTGACTCTCGGAAGCCGCTCTGACCGAACTTCCGAAAAGGCGGCATGAAGAAGGTCCTAGAGGAGGAAATAGCGGCGAAGAGCGATTACGTGACAACCGCGAGAATACGTGTCGGGGAGTCATCAGGAGCAAAGGTGTCTTTTTGGCCGAAAGTGCTAGAAAACACCGAGAAAACCGACTCTAACGAGATCCAAAGCACCGCGGAAGGCATCCGGGAAGCTACGGATGGGAGTGCCCCGTCGATAAGAATAGCGTGTTTGCTTTATGCTAATTGCATGAAGTGTATGTAGATGAGAAGCGACAGCGCACGGCTGAGGCGGCCGGTCCATCGAAGACACCGGAAAGCTGGAAAAGAAAAGATGATTCCGGCATTCAAGCTCGCCTCGGACATCGAACAACAAACGGACTTGAAAAAGGTGTTCGAGGAGAGAATCCTCGATAGCCGGGTAGATTTTTCGCTTCGAGAATTACTCGGAATAGCGAAGAAGGAGTTCCACGATCTTCTTGTGGATCTCGTGAAGAGAAAAAGGCAAAGTACGGAGGAGAACGCTCCAAGGGTGAATGCAAATACCATTCTAATGAAGGACACCAAATTGGAGGACGAAATACCGAATTCTCACTACACAAAGCCACACTGGGCACGCGCAACTATGGAGACTCCGGTCCAAATCGGTAACATCAAAGAACCCGTTGTCGCGTTGTTACGCGCGTGCGTGGAGAAAGGCGGGACCACGGGGGTCTTGGACCAGGGAGTGACGGAGCGTAGGAAGTCGTGCTTCACCGTTTCCGGGGAATCCCAGAAGGACACCGGAAGCGACCGAAGGGAGAGAGAGAGAGAGAGAGAGAGAGAGAGAGCGCTTAACACCGACTCACGCACACACACGCACACACACACACATGTCGGCCCGACTCACGCCCTTATGTACAGGAAACGCAGGAAAGAGGAAGCACCCGACACCAACAGAGACGCAGATATACACAGACAGACGCAAACGTATATATATATAAAAGAAGAATACATTCCCGGCGTCGAGCCGGACCGAGGTAGGTTACAGTAGTCGTCAACTGCCAAGCCACCGGTCGGGGAGCTCACGGGCTCGTCGCGCCGAGCGGGGTCTTGCGCAGGAGATGAGCTGAAGCAAACCCTAAGCGAACACGAAGGGGGGAGAAGAAGAAGAAGAAGAAGAAGAACCTAACTCTAAACCTAACGGTATACCCTCTAATGCAAAATGGGCAACCCTTTCACAAAGGGCGTTCCCTTCCTTTTATAGAACAAGGAAAGGGATGCGTTACAATGTGGGATAAATCCCGACTTACATGGGATTGTCTGTCCCGACTTGACTACTCTTCGGCGCCATAAAGGCACCCTCGTTATTCGCACTAAATGTACATGGGTGCGTACACACGTTGCACCCCGCCGATGTAGCCAATGTTTCCCGGTTTCCGCCTCTGGCCGAAATTCTTCACGACACCGTGCTAGCATTGATTGATCACGGATCAGAGATCAACTTGATGTCCAAGGAATTCTACCGGAAGGGGTAAGTGGCCTATTAACACGAATCATGGGTGGAAGATCCGGGTGGCCACTAAAGCAACGGAAGATCTATTTGTGGCTTGTCCGGATGTGACGATGAAGATCGGGGATGTCGAGATCGACCAAAATTTCTTCGTACAAGACGAGGTCTCACACTCCGTGATCCTCGGGCAACCCTTTATCACGGCATCACGGATGGAGACGAAGGTGCTCGATAGCGGTGCGGCTTTTGCGCGAATTCGGAGCCAAAACGGAGGAAAATCCGTCCAATTCCTAACGGTGCCGGCAAATCAGGAAAGGAACAAGAGAGAGCTCTTGTCCCAAACAAGAATGGATTTTTAGAACGGATTGTTGTGAAGTGGGGAAGTGATAGTACGAGAAGCCCTGATACCCCACACAGGAAGAAACCTCTCGATGCAAAACAAGTACGAATCGGTTCGGATGGGGCATCCACGTACATGGCCGTAACCGGAGGAATGAAGAAAGAATACCGAAAAGTGGAGGATAAGTTACGGTCGGCATCAATAATAAAAGAAGACGAAGAAATCGTGGGAATAGTCGAAGAAGTGTTCTATGGGAGCACACTACAACGGCTTGAAGAGCTCGCGGAAGATACAAGCCAGGGAGACCAGGTAGTCCCGGTGGAATCGGTCGAGATGTACGAGTTCATTGTGAAAATGGGGCCGGATGTGCTCTGCAAAGAAGAAGCAATGGTAAGTACGAAATACAAGACCGTGGAGAAGAAAGGGAAACCGGCCGCGGGACCGTTACCCGCAGATAGCGAACAAAAGAGGAAAGAAGTCGGTCCGATAGTGGACGAATTTGCGGAAGCATTTGCCGGTCGCGTGATATACTCCATCGGAGACCTATACTCCAGATATGACCAATTCCAACTAGCTGTGAAGAGCCGACACATCACTACCATGCGGACACCGATAGGATTAGTCCGGATGTGTAGGCTACCACAAGGCGTGACGAACTCAGTCGCACATATGATGAATGCGATGAACAAGGTGCTCCGGGATTGCATATCGGAGATAACAATGTCGTTCCTAGATGACATTCCAATGAAAGGATGCGCGGTAGAAGAAAAAGATGAAACTATGGATGATCGGGGATGCCGAAAGTTCGTAGTCGACCATATTCGCGATTGCGAGAAAGTGCTTCGAAAGTTAGAAGATGTGCACCTAACACTTTCCGATGAGAAATCGGCATTCGGGCAAGAAGAAATATTGGTAGTCGGACATCTATGTGGGCCCTACGGCCGAAGACCGTCATCAACCAAGATCAGCGCGATTCAAGCTATGAAAGAAGTATGCGAGTCACAATCTGAAGTTCAAAGGTTTCTTGGAGCATGTGCATTCTACCACATATGGATTCCACACTATGCACATATAGCGGACCCACTCTATCACTTGTTGCGGAAGGGTAAGAAGTTTGAATGGAAACCGGAGCATACCAAAGCCGTGAAGAAGCTCAAGAAATCACTATGGAGGGCAAAAGCACTAAAGAAGCCGAACTATGACCAACGATCATAGTAACAGTTGACACAAGTCCAACCGGAATCGGATGGGTCATTAATCAAGCCGATCCAGAAGGTTCACGATATCCGATCCGATTCGGAGCAAAGGTTCTCAACGAAAGGCAACGCGGATATGCACAAGTTAAAAGAGAATTATGGGGAGTCGTGTCGGCAATCAAATCGGATCGAGATTATTTGATCGGAGCCGAAGCAGTGATCGAAACGGATTGTCTTCCAATACTTGGGATGATGCGGTGTTGCACGATACCGGATGTGGCTATGCTAAGATGGATTGCATATGTTAAGTCGATTAATCCGGAGGTACGACACATCTCCGGAAAAGACAACGCGGTAGCGGATATGTTATCAAGGGCGCGGTTCGGAGATAACATAACTGAACCCGATAATGAAGAAGTTTCGGGAGCACATATGCCGGGTGAACGTAAAATCCGAGAATTCCGGGAAGAAGAATACGAGGGAGAAAGCTTGCTGATTGGGAAAGTGCTACAAGAAATCAAGGAATCATCGGACAATAAAAAGAAGGGAGCCGAGATCCGAAGTAAGAAGCGGCAAGTCCGAAAGTTCTTCCTGAAAAATGGATTACTATGGAGGGAGCCGAAAAGACCGGATGGCATACCACTTCGAATAGTCGGGACGAAAGAGCAACGAAACCGGATAATGTCCAAATTTCACGAATCCGATTGGGCTGGACATCGAGGAACATGGGCAACTTTTGTGAAAATCAAACAAAAATATTGGTGGAAGAACATGTACAAAGATATAGTGGAGTTCACGGAAAGCTGCGAGAAGTGTCAAATCTACTCCGGAGTTCGACACCGAGATGAGTTACATCCGACATTCTCACCAACAATCAACTTCAAATGGATGGTCGATATTGTAGCCATGCCAACCGAGATCGGACAAAAGAAGTACTTGGTGTTAGCTCGGGAAGATCTCACAAACCAAGTAGAAGGTCGGGCGCTACGGAGGAAAACGTGTTCTACGGTATGCCAATTCCTTTTGGAAGAAGTGTTTTGCAGGTACGGGTGCATAGGACAAGTGATTGCGGATCAGGGAGAACTCGACTCTGATAAAGCTAAGGAATTCTTCACTAAACATGGAGTTCGTTTAACACTGACAACGGCATACAATCCGGAAGCCAACGGGAAGATCGAACGAGGACATAGTCCGATTGTCAAAGCACTTGCGAAGGCATGCGATGGAAGGGTGAAGGATTGGTCGTAAATGCTTCCGTATGCACTATGGGCGGATCGGATGACGCATAGCTCCGTAACCGGTTACATGCCGGCAGAACTCATGACCGGATAAGCACTGGTAATGCCAAACGGAAACCGCAATCACGACATGGACAGTGCTACCTTGGAAGGAAGAGATGAGCCGGGAAGAACTACTAGCAGTCCGGATACGACAACTAGAGGGAAGACCGGAAGACATAGCGGAAGCAATACGCCGACAACACGAAGCGTGATTCCGGAATAAAAGCCGATTTGACACAAAGCACCGACTACGACCGCGGAAGATTGAAGAAGGAGATTGGGTGATTGTCTACGACAGTAGTTTGGATCATCAACATACAACGATGCGGAAGTTCGCGAAAAGTTGGTTTAGGCCATATGAGGTTCGGAAAGTTTTCGACAACGGAACTTACCGACTATGCGAGTTGGATGGAACGACACTACGAGTGCCTATAGCCGGGAAACGGGTGAAGATTTTCAAGAAGCGGACTGAAGAAGAACCCTATGTGATCCTAGACAAGACCGACAAAAAGGAGCAATCGGACGAAGATCGCGGTGATGCGGAAAGCGAGGAAAGTGGATTACAACTCATAGTTGACTTAAGGGGAGAATTGGAGGAAGCTTCGAATGAAGGTGAATAGCAAGCATCGGGGACTTCGGCACATACCGGAGGATGTGCGGATTCGGAGGGGGCGAGTGTCGTAGTGTAATTCGCACACTACGTGAAAAATTATATTTTTGGTTTCTCCGGATAGGATATGGAGTACCAAGTGAGAACCAGAAGGAAGAACCGGTGAGGACCGAAACCGGTAAGGAGACCGGCAAGAGCCGGATGAAGAAGGCCGGTGAGAGTCGGTGAGAAACGGACGAAGAGGGCCGGTAAGGAGGATCCGGTAAGAACCGGATAAAGAAAACCGGCGAGAACCGGATGAAGCAGAACCGGCAAGAGCCGGATGAAGAAGGCCGGCGAGAATCTCTCACCAGATGAAGAGACATATTTGTAAATAGAAGAAAGTATAAAATTATATATTACATGCATAGGGCAATATTCGAACCTTGCACCTCCATGTTAATAATGTTAAGCCTTATCATTATACTAGCGTATTATGAATTTTAAAGTTATACTAAACTTTATCCCATGTAAAATTTCTAGACATGCATGGTACAAAAAGTTATTCATGCATAGACACTCGAGTTAAAAAGAAAAAGATGAGATAGAAATCTAATCATGCACATGCAATGTGCATAAAACTAAAGATAGGAAAAGCATGATGCTTGCATGTGATAAACTTAGACTCTTCCAACACTATATAAGGAAGAGAGAAAGATGTATAGAGGTTGTTGATTATTTTACAAGGGTTGATTAATATAATATAATCGTGGGATCCACGAATTTGCTAACTATTTTTCTCTCTTAATTTGAGTACTCACTAATACACTATACTCGTGGGATTCACGAGTTTTTCATATCTTTATTTCTTACAATATATTTCACATTCTTAATTGCCTTAGAATTTTCTTTCCTCCTAGTCCAAAACCCCAATGGTTCCCACCCAACTCACGCAACGATCCGGAGCTGAAAGGCACGACAACGTAATCATCGGATTTTGTTGATTGTTGTTCTGATGCTATCAGTATCTCCAAAACAGGCTTTAAACTCACTTATAAACTCCTCAAAATTGTTTAGTAATGGAGATTTCTTTTTTAACAACGGAGTGAACCATGCCAAAGTTGAGCCACTTAACAACGTGCCTACTAGACCCACTCGTGATGCATCGGTGGGATATCAGGAAGGATGCATTTGAATGACTAATCATACCTGATTAATGAATCCTCTAAACTGTGATCGCATTCCATCGAATTTCATAGGAAGGTCGATCTTGGGTTCTTTATGAATCCCTTACATACTTGGTCCTTGTTGTTGCAACGCTACAATGGTCGCTTCAAGCGGTTGCACGCGTAACGCTAGTTCCCCATGTTGTTGTTGCGTTTGGTGCTTTTATAAGGTGATTTGTTGAAGATCCCCCAACAGTCGTTGATTTTCTTGTTCCAATGCAAGAAAATTCTCTTTCAAGCATTGCAACTCCGAGAAAACGGATTGATATTCTTGAGCACTAGTGGCCATAGTATGAGAGAAAAGAGGAATAAGATATTAGTATGAAGGGAGGGAGAAGTAAGAAGATAAAAGGAAGAGGCAAAAGGAGAAAATTCGGTTCAAACTGTCAGGGATAGTACTGAGACAAAGAGGAGATTAGTACTAAGAGATGAAGATTAGTACTAACAGGAAAAGAGGGTGTAGAACACAAGAGAGAGAGAGAGAGAGAATGATGATGACAACAGATATATTATGTAGAAAGAATATACAAGGATAGTTAGGAGGCTTAAGACTGGCGTTAAACCGATTTGGTTCAAAATAATGCCTTGTGCCTCCTTATATAGTGTTTTCAGGAGTACTCCTAAAGTTTCTAAAATGTTCTAGAGAAATCTAGAATATACATCAATTTTCTATAGTCAAATAATAAATGAAAATAATATCCTTCATATTACAATGTATAGTCTAATGACAAGGGCTCGACCCATATAACATAAGGTCATGGGTTCGAATCTTGCCATATCATGATAGCGGCTAAAGATATGAACGTTAGCAGCAAAGAAGCACGTAAGCAAGCCAATACCGCCACCAAGTTGTGGCAAGCATCGGAACACCGCCTAGCCGCACTAGAGGCACGACTCCAGAGATAAGCGGAGTTTGCTTTGCTCGGCTTGCCCCCTCCCACCTCCAACCCATAGGAAGCGTCGACCCAAATGAAACGACGAAGTTGCGTCGAGCTGATAGATATATCCACCCAAACATATTCACCCAGCCCCTGCGCAATGCAGGATGAAACAACCCAAACCGAGGACGGTCATAACACGGTTCCGTTCGAAGATGTCATCCGCCAATATAGGGAAGAGCTTATCATTCAAACGGCCATTGCAGACAAAGCTAAGGAGCGATACGACACAGCTAAAGCCAAGATTGCCAAGATAAAGGAGCAAGCAACGAAAAAGGAAGCCGAGCTAAAACAATTGCTCCATGACCGGACGATCAAGCTCCATGAGATAGAAAACAACGTCACAGCCGCCCTCAAGACTACATAGGATATAGCTACCACACAAATATCATCTCTAAACCAGGAGCTCGTGGAACTAAAGGAGCGCTCCAGTCAGTTCCTGCATAAATTGGACCAAACCGAGACGGAGCGATGCCAACCGGCGAACTCCCTTCACGAACATCAAATAAACACAGCGTTGGAGCTCGAAAGGCAACACGAGAAGTATTTGAAGGAATCAGCCGACAGCACGGATCGTCTCCTCCGGCGGTTTGACCAATTAACGGAAGAGACGGAGGCAAGGCTCACCACGATCAACATGTCGTGCTCATCACTGAAGCGGGAGGCAGAAGAAACTAAAAGAGAAACTATCACCCTACAAGCCAAATACGACATGTGTGAGGAACGAATCCACGACTTGATGGTCAAACAACGGTAGAAGCTCAACCGGAAGGTCAAAGAGACTCTCTCCAACGGCTGGAAGGAATGGTCGGCTCAAGCAAACAAACACCTGGTTTTACGGGCTAACGCCGAAAACCGGAAGAAAGAAGGTCGCGCCTTCTATAAAATGGACGAAAATAGCATCCAAATGGTCCGAGAAGACCTCGCTGAAGACTTCCAAGCCTTGGTAAAAATGCACACCACGGTAATCGAAAGCCTCCTTGAGGAATTCAACAACAACCAGTTGTTGTTTATGCTTGAAACCGAACGGGCCTTCACGGAAACAGCTTCTGACCAGACGGACAAAGCCGTGATGGAGACGGCACCACGACCAGACCAAGAACATGAAGCCCCCACCCCACCAGCAACGAGGACAGTTACCGAACACGAGCCCGATTTTTCAGCCGAGCGACCTCACAGAACGAGCCGGAACCAACTATCTCGGCGACCACGATGGAGGAAACAACCATGCACCCAACCTCCGAAGGCATCCTTGACATTTTGACCAAGGAATGAGTACCATATAAATTTTGCGGTTCTTTTCGATTTTGGTGGGTTCGACGTGCGAAGGCACTGTCCCACAAGCGTGCCAGGTGTTGTCTGTGGGACAGATTGATAATTTGGGTATGAAATGAATCTAGATGTAGGTGAAGTAGGTAAAGGAAACCATAACATGGAAGGTATCGAAGAAAATGTTGCCGTGAAACGTGGAGCCAAAAACAAGTAAAGACTGAAGCACGCCAAGCGGGAAAGAAAACTATAAAACATGAAGTAGAAATGAAATAGAGGAGGAGGACAGAAGAGGGAAGAGAAGCTACCTATTTAGAATAGAAATATAGTACTAAGACACATAGAATATCTTATTGAGCTTTTTGTTTGTAACTCCGGCCGTGCATCGTGTATTACTATTCCGGATTAGATAATATATATCTAGTTTTGTGTCCAATCTAGTTTGTGTCTTGAGATCGCTTCTGAACTATAACATCTTAAATTAATATCCTATTTTACGGTTAACATACGTTGACCGTCTCTCTGTACGAATCGGATTGCCGAGCAATCCCTCTCTCACCCTGACCTCCACCACGTACCACAGTCCCCTAATCCGATTACCATAGGAGTAATCGAAGGTGTTGCTTCCGAGAAGGAGACAACGTGGATTGGTTCCGGATTCTTGGTCCTTCCGGTGAGCTTCTTCATCCAGCAAGCTTGATTTTATCCTTGCTAGGGACATGTGTTTTCCTTCCGGCCTGGCGTTGCCCAGAGTGCCAACTAGCGTCTCCCAACTATCCGGGAGGGAACCGAGCAACAGCAACGTGAGTACCTCATTGGCTAGAGGTACTTCCAATGAGGTTGTTTGATTTAAAAGCCCCTTGAAGGCATTCATGTGCTCCATCATACTGGAGTCGTCTTGGTATCGGAGTCTCACTAACTTCTGGAATACTGAGACCTAATTCACATCATTCTTACTCTCCAACATGGTACCAATTTTCTCCCAGAGCACATGAGTCTAACTTTCTTCATTGAAGTTGTTTTACATGCTCATGTCAATGTCACATCGGATGTAAGCCATCATCTTCATATGCATCACCTCCTAGGTCGTAGCATCGAACTTGTCCAGTCTTTTGTCTCCAAACTGTACCAGCAACCAGAGATCTTTAACCACCAACATGTCCCTCATCTTCAACTTCCACACTGGGTAGTTGGAGTCGGTGAGCTTGAACTTGCCACCGAATGGACCTTCCATGCTCTGATACCATATTGATAGGAATAGTGCTCGGGCACAACCTAGTCTCAAACTCACAATGGAAGAAATAAACAGAAAGTAGCAATGCACTTGACAAGATAGAAAAGACAACACCAGATGTTAACGTGGAAAACCTTAATCGGGAAAAACCACGGGAGCCCACAAACTCCAACTATCACTATGAGAAAGGAAGGGTACAATGGTATGAGACTCAAAGGCAACGGCCTCGAGCTCTACCTTGGCCAACCGGCGATTACAACATCAATTATAATGATGATCTACAACTCTCAGCCAACACATAATAACAATATTGCCCTAGTTATATTTATACTTATATAACTTTGGGGCTATATACAAATATTACCTGAAACAATCACATTGGAACATATACATAAACTAATGTCTGACCGGATACCAACCGGATCCATCTGATCCGGTTTTTGGATATTTTCCGGATCCATCTATTATGGTTCTTTCCTTCGGCTCGTCCGATCCGGCTTGTCTGATTCTCATCAAGATCCCATCCGGAGGGACTAAATTCCCAATAAGTTTCACACGAGGAGGTCCCGGAGGATCACTCTGTTCTCTGTCACTTCGCTTGATTATTGTACGTACCAAGTGGCGGCGACATTTTTGAGAAGGGTACGAACTTCCAAAGCTTTGCACTCGTCAGACCATCAATGATAAATGGAGATGATCTCAAAGTGGTCCAACCAGGCTAAGACATCCTCAGAAGGCAAGCCGGATAAGGACTTTGGTCGGACCTTGGAATTTGGCCAATCTTGAGCGTGATCGTTGTTAGTGGAGAGGAAGGAGAGCATAGCTAGATTTGTGTGGCTGATTTGAAGCATGGTGTTGGAGAGGACTTGCAGGAGCTGCTCCATTTGAACAGGGGGTGGCCGTTCATGAGGTTGCGGGAACTCAGGCTACATAGGGGTATCGGCTTCGGAGGCGACGGAAGCGAATTAGGATGCCATGAATGAGGTGGTAGTGGCCAAAATTTTACCCCGCTTCTCCACCAATATGTGAAATGCACATAAAAGGAATCCAAACCAGCTTGCTTAGCTTCTTACTTATCATTCAATTTATAGAAGATACAAAGGTACCTATTTTGGGTTGGCCTAGCTACATGCGTGCCAAAAGGGTATGCCAAAAGGGTGGTGTGTTAAAAGGCATGCACTTGCACGAAAGGGACACCACAATATACTAAAGACTAGAATATTCTGAGTGTACTATATGTTAGACTATACAATATTAAACCATATATAATTTATATGTAACTTAAGGGTTTCCATATGGTTTATCTAATACTATTTATTGGTTGTGTTATAGGTCAGAGGTTTGAGTCTAGAGGTGACAGCAAAGGCAGAGGAGGTGGACTCGGCCCATCTTATGAAGGGAATTCAAACCCTTAGAAAGGAGATGGAAGCCTTCAAGGAACCTTCAGAAGAAGGGGGAGTTCCCATCCTGAACAAGGTCTGCAAAGCAAACCATTTACCTGCAACTATTTTGGGAAGATTGGCCACACCGGAAAAAGGAGTGCCAAAGGAAGAGAAAGGAGTCGACTTCCACAAGGCGACAACTCACAAATTACGCCACCAACTCCGAATACGACAACTATGGTGGATTGTTCGTCATGCACATTAAGGCTAACTCTATGTCAGCATCTGACTCCACTAGCACCTCCAATTCGGAAGACATGTGGTTCATTGACTCCAGCGCCTCAAATCATATGATGTCACACCAAGAATGGTTTTGTCGCTTAAGAATGTCGGATCGTCCCGGCTACATAGACACGGGAGACAACACCACACATCCTATTGGGCACATTGGCAACGTTCCATTCAGAAAAAATGGCATAAACAATTGCATCAAGAATGTCTTGCAGGTTCCTACAATAACAAATAATTTGGTCTCGATCAACCAAATCGTGGAGCAAAGCATGCAAGTCCATTTCAACAACGGAGTATGCTTTATAGAAAAGAATTGGACCGACTCATAGCCATAGGAAGAAAAGAAGACTGGATGTTTATTCTTGATTCGAACGAGGTAAAATCGGCCATGTATGCCAAAGGTCTCAAGGTGGAGACAAATATAGAACTGTGGCACAAGAGAATCTGCCACATCAACCTCCAATAGCTTCGAACGATGCAATCAAAGGGAATCGTCATCGAACTTCCAGCATTTGAGTCAAAACAAGTGATTGAGTGTGTGAAGCATGTCAACTCGGCAAACAACGCAAATTTCCCCTTCCAAAGGAGAGCTACATAAGCAAAGGCCTCCTCAACATGATCCACTTGGATGTATGGGAACTGGCTCAAACACCGACGATCGGAGGATGCCGTTATTACTGTCACCTTCATCGACGACCACTCGCACTACACATTGATCTTCCCGATGAAGAAGAAGAGTGAAGTGCTCTCACACTTCCAAAAGCTCAAGAGCCAAGTCGAAAAAGAAACTAGACGACATATTTGATGCCTACGATTGGATGGAGGAAAGGAGTACTTCTCCGATAAATTCATCTCCTATCTCCAAGATGAGGGAATATGGAGAGAATTTTCATGTTGACACACACCCCAAAAAAATGGAATAGCTGAAAGGAAGAATTGACATATACTTGAGGTAGCATGTGCCATGTTGCATGAGAAGCACATGTCGACCTTCTATTAGGTTGAAGCAACATCCACAACTTCCTACCTTATGAATCGGTGCACCACTAATGGAATGCATGAGCTAACTCCATATGAGATCTTTGTTGGAAGGAAGTCGATCCTTTCGCACGTAAAATTATTCGGAAGTATTGTGTATGTTCACATCCCGAACAAAAAACGGTAGACGCTCAACCCGAAGTCAGAGAAATGTATCCTCATAGGATACTCGTCTAAGCAAAAGGGGTACAGGTGCTTCAACCCTTCGACCCGAGCGGTTCAGGTAAGTCAGAACGTAATCTTTGATGAATCAACATCATGGTATGAACCTGATTCGACTCCATCCGAATTGACTGAGGAAGAGTTGGACGTCAATACGGATGACAAAATTTAGCCGAGGCATGTACCTAGTGGAAGTTCAAGCTCAACCATGATGAGTGGACCACATGAGCCTCCAAACATCGAAAGCATATCTTGACCAAGGGGCCGGATCGGACAAAGGCAAAGGTAAGATGCTCGAATATGAAGTCAACCACCCCAACGAAAGTAATTCAGATGTGTCAACTCCATCGCTCGATAGTGAGTTTGGTGTACCCGTTATGCGGATACCCGATGTAAAGAAGGTGCTGACATCAACAAATGAAAAACTCTGACGCTTGTCTAGAGAGAACGGTGTCGTGAAGAAAACCGTCCCTTAGCGCAATCGGTGCATAGAGCGCGTGAACCGGCTCTTCACACGTGCGCGCCCTTTAATGTATATAGTAGAGAATTAGTGTTGAGCGGCAAGCTCAATCGGAGCCGGATCGGCTGAATAAGCCGGAGCCGGTAAGCGAGACAGATCGGGCGAAACGGATCGGTATGACGGTGAGCAACCGAACCGGCAAGCAGTGGAGGCCGGGTGCAATCCGTAACCGGAAGTCCAATCGGAAGCCTAGTATAGGATAGACTACTAGGTAGCTATAGTCTCGTAGTAAGTGTTAGATGCTCGTGTGAGCATTGAAGTACATGGTACTTCTGTCAGTCCCAAGAGGACTTGTATAAATAGTGCTACTTAGCACAGTGTGTAGACGGAGTCTTTATATAATTTTGAAATTGTGTTCTGCTCTCTCTCTCTCTCTCTCTCTCTCTCTCTCTCTCTCTCTGTGTTGTTCTCTGTTTTACGCTTCTGCGAACACTTACATTCACATGGTATCAGAGCGCGAGGGTTGGGAACCTCTGCTGCAGACATTTACTCTTGAGAAGAAAACCCTAACAGGTCGAAAACAGACACAGTAGAAGACATGGATAGAGGCATGGCTACGTCGCTCCCGGTGGAGAAGCTCGACAGGAGCAACTACGCATCCTGGTCTTACAAGATGCACCAGTACTTGCTTGGACACAGGTACTGGAGTTATGTCGAAGGAGCGAATGATGCGGCGCAAGACTCGGCACACAAGGACTTCCCGGTATGGGAACAGGCGGCAAGCAGGGTGATGTACTGCTTCGCGTCCAGTGTCGGCAATCAGCTGCTCAACCACATCCGTGACGCCAAGACACCGAAGGATGCTTGGGGGAACCTGAAAAAGGTTTTCGCCGCAAGCACCACTGCTCGGAAGCTGCAACTCAGACAGGAGTTGAGCAATGTTCGACAGAAGAACATGTCCGTGGCAGACTACACGGGCCGGATAAGGAGATCTGCGACTCGCTTGCCTCTATCAATGTTACCGTAGAGGAAGACGAGATGGTGCAGGTATGTCTCGGAGGCCTGGCGTCCAAGTTCGGAGCGTTCCGGACTGCGGTGTGTACAAGGGAGAATACCCCCTCATTCTTCGACTTACAGTCGATGCTCCTTGTAGAGGAGAACCACGCCGGTGCATCCAACAGTGCATCCCCGGACAGCCGAATGTTGTACACGGGAACAGATCGGCTCCATGGGCGTGGTGGAAGAGGTGGGTTGGCACGCAATGGAGGCGGCCGGCAAGAGCAGGAACGGAGGCACTATGAGCGTGCCGACAGCAGTTCCGGGACTTCCACAAGCAGGGGGAGTCAAGGCGGTGCCGGAGACCGGCAAGACAAATCCGCTACGGAATGCTGGTACTGTGGCAAAAAAGGCCACAAGGAAAGCGAGTGTTGGAGAAAGCGTGCCGATTCGGACAAATCCGGATCCGGCAAGACCGGTAAGGATGGCCAGCAAAACTCGCACTACGCAAACGGATCAGGAGGATCCGGAACCGGAAAGGCCGGTAAGGGGCCAGCCTTGGTGATGAATCACAAGGCAAACTCAATGAAGAAGACCACTTCCAATACGGAGGAAGTGTGGTATGTTGATTCCGGCGCGTCGAACCACATGACGAGCCACAAAGAGTGGTTCTCCTTTCTAGAGAAACCGGATCAACCAGGAGTAGTCGAAACCGGAGACGACACTCCTCACCCAATCGTGCACGTCCGAGAAGTCCCTCTAAGCCACGTCGGACAGAAAGGGAAGCTGATGAACGTATTACACGTTCCGACAATCACGAAGAACCTGGTGTCCGTCGGTCAGATTGTCGACCAGGGGATGCAGGTGCGGTTTACGCACCTCGGGTGCTTCATTGAGGATGAGGGTGAAGTCATTGCGCAAGGGCGCAGAGACGGGAGGATGTTTATCCTCAACACCAATGACGTTGGCACCGCTCTGTTCGCGAATCGACAGAAGGTCGAGTCGGACATCGACCTGTGGCACAAGCGGATAGGCCACGTCAACTACCGGAGGCTTCAAGACCTGCAAACGAAACAAGTCGTTTTCGGTTTGCCGAAGTTCAGCGGCCGGAGAGCCGAAATTTGTGAAGCCTGCCAACTTGGGAAGCAACACCGGCTTCCATTCCCCACCAAACGGAACTGGAGCCGTAACAAACTCGATCTCATCCATTCGGATGTGTGGGGACCGGCACAAAGTGTAAGCCTAGGCGGGAGCCGATACTTCGTCTCCTTCATCGACGACATTACGTGTTGAATATGCTATATAAGTTCGGCATGACGGATTGCTGACCTGTCTCCACACCCCTGGACCGGAACCAGAAGCTCCGTCCCAACTCCGGACCGGCCTACAATGAGAAACGGTTCCGACAGGTTGTCGGAAACCTGATCTACTTAACCATCACCCGACCCGACATCAGCTATCCGGTCCGCATGGTAAGTCAGTTCATGCAGAAGCCGACCGTGGAGCACCTTCAGTGCGCGCAACGAATATTACGGTATATCAGCGGCACTAAGGACCGGGGACTCCTATACCGGCGAGGTATACCCGAAGAGCTTGTCGGTTACACAGATGCTAACTGGGCCGGCGATGCTTATGATCGCCGCTCCACTTCCGGATACATGTTCTCCATAGGTAGCGCGGCCGTTGCGTGGAGCAGCAAGAAGCAGCCCACAGTGGCTTTGTCAAGCACTGAGGCTGAGTACCGGGCCGCTACTGTTGCCACTTGTGAAGCCATCTGGCTTCGGCGACTGTTGCGAGACTTGCGGATCGAGGTACCGACCCCGATCCCAATGTACTGCGATAACATGAGCAGCCTGCAGCTCGCCAGGAACCCTGTGTTCCATGCTCGCACAAAGCACATCGAGGTGCACTACCACTTCATGCGTGACCGGGTCCTGAGCGATGAAGTTTACCTACGGTATGTTCATACGGATCGGCAAGTTGCCTACATCTTCACCAAGCCGCTCGGATCGGACAAGTTGCAGCACTTTACCGACATGCTTGGTATTCAGCATCTCGACGTGCCGCACTTGAGGGGGAGAAGCAAGGGCAAAGTCTCTATCGAAACGGGCAATGGCCAAAAAATTGTTGAACCCGTCGGTAAGAGGAGAGCCGGAAGAAGAGGAGACAAGAAGATGAAGGAAGCCGAGTCGACGAGGGAAGTCGACACATCCGAACAGGTCGGAGCAAGCGGCTGTGAAGAAGAGTTGTGCACTCAGGAAGAGAAGTGCATGCTGTGCGGAGGTCATCACGACGGTACTGACCATGATACAGAGTCGAATGAAGAATTTGATTTCGGTTCACCGGCTGAAGAAGCCGAGGGAAGCATGGAGAAGGCCAAGACTCGGAAGTGGTTCGATATGGTGAGAGGCCTGAAGCCGGAAGTCGAATCGGAGTGTTCCGATTCGGACAAGAACTGGAACGAGTCGGAGATAGCTGACTCAGATCAACAGATGGATGCGGATGACTCAGATCGACTGAAGGCCAAGGGGACACGGACACAGCGGAAGTCGATGCCATCGTGGGAGAACCGACGGATCGGCAAGCGCCGAAGTCACAGCAACGTGAGTGCTAAGATGGGCCTATTGAGCAGACATGCCGACCGAGAGGGTCGAGGCGCGCAAAACCAAAGGGGTCGCGGCAAACTGGACCGGACCGGACGAGGAGCGCGAGCAAGGCGGAGTGACGCTAGGAGAAGTCGGTTGGAAGAACCGACTGCCACAGAGGTCGACACTACGACCCCACCTCAGGTTGAGCTTGAGGGGGAGTGTTGAGCGGCAAGCTCAACCGGAGCCGGATCGGCTGAATAAGCCGGAGCCGGTAAGCGAGACAGATCGGGCGAAACGGATCGGTATGACGGTGAGCAACCGAACCGGCAAGCAGTGGAGGCCGGGTGCAATCCGTAACCGGAAGTCCAATCGGAAGCCTAGTATAGGATAGACTACTAGGTAGCTATAGTCTCATAGTAAGCGTTAGATGCTCGTGTGAGCATTGAAGTACATGGTACTTCTGTCAGTCCCAAGAGTGTTGGGATTACGGTCCCTTTCGGATGGGATGGTCGGATGTCGGAGATGAATGCCGACAAGCCCGGTTTCGGTTTCGGAACCGGATGATGAAGACCCCGGTTTCGGAGCCGGATGACGAATGTACCCGGAGAGAGATCCGGATGCGGGGACATATCTGTGAATATGTTTGCCAAGGGCCCTTGAGGCTATAGTTGTAAATAGCCCCAAAGTCATATGTGTATAAATATGACTTAGGGCAAACAGTTTTAATGTTGCTACTCATTTTTCTGTTTTTCCACTTAAGAGGAGTGAAGAGAGAGCAGTCGTGAGAGAGATAGAGCGTGAGAGAGGAAGAGGTCGACGCCTCTGTGTATTTCCGCCGCCTGTGGCGAGGACAGCGAGCTCAAGGTCGTCGCCTTGCAGCTCGCCATTGTATACTTCTCTGTGCATAGTTTTGCTTCGGAGTCTTGTGCTCCCGTGGTTTTTCCCGTACAGGGTTTTCCACGTTAAATCGTGTGTCCACTCTATCTTTCGCATTTCCCATTTTCTGCAACAACGATTCGTGTGTTTTCCTTGGTTGTGGCCGAGAGGTGAAGTTTGGAAAGTTTCGATTAATTTCCATCAATTTGGTATCAGAGCGAACTGCTGCAGAAAATGGAAGGCAGCGGCAGCGGGCAGCCGGGGATGATGGTGCTGAATGCGCAGAATTACGCCGACTGGAAGATCAAGATGGAGGATCTTCTGATTGTTCGGGACCTGTACGAACCGATTGACAGGTCGGAAATACTGAATTGAGTACTTGAGTCGGAATGGAGGCTTCTGAACCGGAAAGCCGTTGCAACCATTCGGCAATACGTAGACGTGAGCGTTCTACAACATGTGGCGAACGACACCAACGCATATGAGATGTGGCGGAAGCTGTCGGGCCTCTACGAGAGGAAGAATGCGTTGAACCGGACCTCCCTGATGAGGAAGATAGTGAACCTCAAGTACCGGGACGGCGAGAGTATGGTGGAACACGTAAGCACGTTCATGGGATTCGTGAACCAGCTTGCGGCGATCAAGTTCCCGCTGGAGAATGCAATGCAAGCCATCATTCTGATGTGTACATTGCCGGAAAGCTGGGAGAACTTGGTGGTGACTCTCAGCACCTCCTGCACCGAAGATAACTTGTCCCTACAAACGGTAAAGACAAGTATTTTGAACGAAGAAGCGCGTCGGAGAGATAAAGAACCGGCCTCCGATCCGAAGATGTTGTTTACCGAATCGGAACGGGGAAGACAATGGAACCGGAGTCCGCAAAGACGGGAGAAGTCGGGGACCCGGTCGCAGTCAAGAGGAAGACCCACGTGCTTCCACTGTGGGAAGCCGGGGCACTTCCGGAAGAATTGCCGGCATTACCGAAAGGACAACGGAGCCGACGACACCGATTCGAAGAAGTCACCGGAGAGAAACGGTGCATACCGGGGAGCCACGGACCGGAATGGTTTGGATCGGCGAGGGCAGGACCGGAAAGGAACGACGGCACTCGCGGCAAGTGAAGAGGAGATCATGCTCATCACCGAAGAAGGTGAACTAAACATTGCCGGCGATGAGACTACCTGGGTGGTAGATTCCGGAGCGTCGTTCCACCTGACCCCGGAAAGAAGATACTTCTCATCCTACGCAGCCGGTGAGCATGGCTGTGTTCGGATGGGAAATGAAGGTACGTGCCGGATTGCCGGCATAGGAGACGTGTGGTTGACGACCCCGACCGGATGCAAAATGCTGCTGAAGGATGTCTGACACGTTCCGGAAGTTCGATTGAACCTGATTTCGGCCGGGAGGCTAGACGATGAAGGCTACACAGGTAGCATCCGGAACAGCGTAATGAAGTTCAGCAAGGGGAGCCTGATAGTGGCTCGGGCCCGGAAAGTCAACACACTGTACCTTATGAATGCCTGGTTGTGTCCGGAAGAGTTGAACGTGGCAGCCGACACTGCCGGTGAGCTGTGGCACAAGAGACTGTGCCACATGAGTGAGAAGGGGATGAAGAGGCTTGCAGAAGACAACCTTATTCCAGTGAAGCATGTGCACCTGGAGAAGTGCACCGATTGCCTGGCCGGTAAGCAGAACCGAACCTCCTTCCACTCAAGGCCACCGACGAGACGTAGCGCACCATTGGAGTTGGTGCATACTGATGTTTGTCAGGTAGAAACGAAGTCACATGGCGGAGCCCAGTACTTCGTGACATTCATTGATGATCACAGCCGGAAGCTGTGGACGGCACCGTTGAAGACAAAGGACCAAGTGTTGTCCGTCTTCAAAGAACTCCACGCGAGAGTGGAAAGAGAATCCGGCAAGAAGCTGAAAGCGATACGAGCGGATAACGGAGGGGAATACCGGGGGCAGTTCGCGGAGTACTGTCGCTCGAAAGGAATCCGGCTCGAGTTTACTGTGCCGAAGACGCCGGAACTGAACGGGCTGGCCGAGAGGATGAACCGGACCATAATGGAGAGGGTCCGGAGTATACTGGCGCATGCGGAATTACCCAAGGGGTTTTGGGCTGAGGCGATGTCGACGGCGACATACGTGATAAACAGATCACCCTCAGTACCTTTGGACGGAGACACGCCGCAGAGAGTGTGGACCGGTAGGGAAGTATCCTACCGGCATCTGAAGGTGTTCGGGTGTCTCGCATACGTGCATGTGGCAAAGGACCGGAGAGGAAAGCTAGATCCAAAGACCCGGCCATGCATATTCCTCGGTTACGGCGATGACGAGTTCGGCTACCGAGTATGGGACCCGGTCGACAAGAAGATATTCCGGAGTCGTGATATCATCTTCATGGAGAACAAGACACTCGCCGACTGGGAGTCGGAGAAGAAGATGAAGAGCTCCAAGTCGACCGGTGAGGATCAACTCTACGAGGAGCAGTCCCGACCGGCAAGGGACCGGTTAGCACTCGAGGATCCGGCCGAAGACGGTGAAGAAACAGAACCGGCCGAAGAAGATGAAAATGATACCGGAACCGGCCCCGATCCCGAAATGGATTCGGATGAAGAAGAATCGGAAGAACCGGTTACCGAAGCTCCGGAACGGAGATATCCTCTAAGAGAGAGAAGGGCCCCCCGGAGATTTCCGGAACCAGAGCACGTGCTGCTAACCGACGAGGGGGAGCCGGAGAGCTTTGAAGAAGCAAAGCATGACACCCAGAGCCGCAGGTGGTTGAGTGCCATGCAGGACGAGATGGATTCCCTGCATGAGAACCACACATATGAACTTGTGGAGTTGCCAAAAGGAAAGCGGGCACTTCGAAACAAGTGGGTGTTCAAGCTGAAACCGGGAGATGCCGGAAACCCCCCGAGATACAAAGCCAGGATCGTGGTGAAGGGGTTTCAGCAGAAGAAGGGCGTCGACTTCGACGAGATATTTGCCCCGGTAGTGAAGATGACCTCCATCCGGACGGTGCTGAGCATAGCGGCAAGCATGGACCTCGAGGTAGAACAGATGGATGTGAAGACGGCATTCCTTCACGGTGACCTCGAAGAAGAGATCTACATGCAGCAACCGGAAGGATTCGAGAAGAAAGGGAAGGAGCACCTGGTATGCCGGTTGAAGAAGAGCCTTTACGGACTGAAGCAGGCTCCCCGGCAATGGTACCGGAAGTTCGACTCCTTCATGACCGACGAAGGGTACCTCAAAACGCAGTCCGACCACTGCGTGTTTGTGAAGAAGTTCGAAGGAGGAGACTTTCTAATACTCCTCCTGTACGTGGACGACATGTTGATCGTCGGACGGGACCAGGTCAAGATACGGATGCTGAAGAAGGCTCTTCACCGAACCTTCTCAATGAAGGACTTGGGTCCGGCGAGACAAATACTAGGGATGCACATCATCCGGGACCGGAGCAAGAAGCAGTTGTGGCTGTTACAGGAGAAGTACGTGACAAAGGTGCTTAAATGGTTCAACATGTCGGAAGCAAGACCGGTCGGATCGACCCTCCCGGCAAACTGCAAGCTGTCCAGCAAGCAAAGCCCCAAGACAAAGGCTGAGAAGGAGGACATGATGAAAGTGCCATATGCCTCTGCCGTCGGAAGCTTGATGTACGCAATGGTGTGTACAAGACCGGACATTGGATACGCAGTCGGAGTGGTGAGTCGGTACATGAGCAATCCCGGCAAAGAGCATTGGAACGCGGCCAAGTGGATACTCCGATACCTGAAGGGCACGGCAAACGTGTGCCTCCGATTCGGCTCCGGTAAGCCCGAACTTGACGGTTTTACCGATTCGGATATGTCGGCTGATGCAGATACCAATCGGTCCACATCCGGGTATGTGATGACCTATGCAGGGGGAGCCGTTTCGTGGCAGTCGAGGCTGCAGAAGACGGTTGCGTTGTCAACCACGGAGGCGGAGTACATGGCAGCTGTTGAAGCCGGCAAGGAAATAATATGGATGAAGGACTTCATTAGAGAGCTCGGGATCCGGCAGGAGGAGTACCGACTCTACTGCGATAGTCAGAGTGCCATCCACCTTGCAAAGAACGCGGCCTACCATTCCCGGACGAAACACATCCAGCGTAGATACCACTGGATCCGGGAAAGGATAGAAGACAAGGAGTTCGTGCTGACGAAGATCCACACGGACGAGAACGGGTCGGATATGCTGACCAAGGTGCTCACACCCGACAAGCTGGAAGCATGCCGGAAGAGGATCGGATTGGAGAGACATCCCATGCCGAAGTGAAGGGGGAGTTTGTTGGGATTACGGTCCCTTTCGGATGGGATGGTCGGATGTCGGAGATGAATGCCGACAAGCCCGGTTTCGGTTTCGGAACCGGATGATGAAGACCCCGGTTTCGGAGCCGGATGACGAATGTACCCGGAGAGAGATCCGGATGCGGGGACATATCTGTGAATATGTTTGCCAAGGGCCCTTGAGGCTATAGTTGTAAATAGCCCCAAAGTCATATGTGTATAAATATGACTTAGGGCAAACAGTTTTAATGTTGCTACTCATTTTTCTGTTTTTCCACTTAAGAGGAGTGAAGAGAGAGCAGCCGTGAGAGAGATAGAGCGTGAGAGAGGAAGAGGTCGACGCCTCTGTGTATTTCCGCCGCCTGTGGCGAGGACAGCGAGCTCAAGGTCGTCGCCTTGCAGCTCGCCATTGTATACTTCTCTGTGCATAGTTTTGCTTCGGAGTCTTGTGCTCCCGTGGTTTTTCCCGTACAGGGTTTTCCACGTTAAATCGTGTGTCCACTCTATCTTTCGCATTTCCCATTTTCTGCAACAATGATTCGTGTGTTTTCCTTGGTTGTGGCCGAGAGGTGAAGTTTGGAAAGTTTCGATTAATTTCCATCAAAGAGGACTTGTATAAATAGTGCTACTTAGCACAGTGTGTAGACAGAGTCTTTATATAATTTTGAAATTGTGTTCTGCTCTCTCTCTCTCTCTCTGTGTGTGTGTTGTTCTCTGTTTTACGCTTCCGCGAACACTTACATTCACAATTAGGTACAAAGGTATATCCTAGGTAGTTAGATTCGGTAGGTAGGAAGTTAATGAGGGAAACGGCTCCCTTCTCGAAGCTATGAAAGAGAGGGAGACGCGGGGAGAGAGGGATCGCGCATTGAGGAGGACGAAGTGTTGTCGGACGGAAACCGAACGCTTCTCCTCTGATTCGTTCTCCATCGCTCTTCTCTGCAGGTTTTCGGGAGGCTCGCGCTGCTTCGAGGAACACCCGTGTGCTTCTGGCAGCACCTCCATCCTATCCCCTTTCGTGCGCAGACGAACAAGCATCGGCATCTGTTCGCCGGCCTATTCGGTTGTAACCGCTCGTGTGCTCTGTTGTTTATTTGTCATTCGTTAATATACAAACATTCGTGTCTTCTGCGTTGACGGGCCATGTCCCTGTGTTTCTTTGCTCATACGTAACCGGGCGCCTCTCTCTTTCTCTTTCCCCTTCTATCACCTGCTCTTCGGTTCAAGACCCCGGTGGTCCCGCCTCGTTTCTCCACGCACGCACGTAGTAACGCGACATCTTTGGTGAACCCGACGTGAACAAGGCGGTAGAGGAGCAGAAGATGAGGGGGTCAGATCTTGCAGAGGCCATGGCTTCGGCCGTGGACCGGATAGTGAGCTCCAGCGAGGGCACCGACGCCCTTGACAAGGCTATTGAGGCGATCGTCGGTACGATCAGCCGGTTCAGTGGAAAGGATGCCACGAGTTATTTGGCGTCCTACCGGGCGGAGATGTTGATGAGGGATATTCCGGAAGAGAGGTGTCTTGCCGGATTCCCTCGAGTGGCGATGTCGGGCATCCATGCGGAGGTGCTCGAGGTCCGGGCGGAGAGCCGGACCTGGGAGGAGTTCGAAGGACGGCTCCTGGAGAAATACGGGCTGGATGACGCGCTTCGACTTTTGAAGCGGGGCTTCATGGAGTGGGTGGAGTCCCCCAACAAAGGAAGAAATGCGTCGGTACTCCTCCGGGAGTTTGAGGAACGCTTTGCGCGCCTTTCGGCGCTCGATCGGACCGTTCTGGACACAAGTCGTGTCCTACTTTTTGTCAAATCGGTTGACGCACGGGATCGGGAGCAAGTGGGCTCCTTACTGGAAACCGAAGACGGGCTGACAGCCGACTGGGCCGCGGTAAAAGGAGTCTGCAGCCGTTTTGACAAACGGTGGGAATGGGCTGATACAGGGGCGACCGGGGCGGGTCCTGTCGCAGCAAGGAAGCTCGAACCGATACCATAGGCGCGAAGGAATGAGACCCGGGAGTGGCTCGAAACCGGTTCGGCTTCGACCGGCGTGGTCAGAGGCTCGTCCGGGGGAACAACTTTGGAGGAGTTGACACGGGCGGTAAAGAATCTCCAGATCGCCCAGGCTCAGAGGGAAGGCGGCGAACAAGCTCGTGACCGACGGCCTCCAGCAGGAAATAGGTGCATGTGGTGCGACGAGGTCGGCCACATCCGGAAAGACTGCGGGGACTTTGCGGAGGCTTTGAGAAGCCGGGTAGTGTACCTGTGGGAAGGTCGGGTGCACGCCAGCAATACCCGGAGGGCCCTGAACCGAAACGACGGGCGAGGAGGAATGAAAAGGCTGATGGAAGAGGCGGCGGCCCGGCACGCGGAAACCGTCCACTACTCGGCGTCAGCCGGTATTCGGGTCGAGGGCAGCGAGGCCCGGAAGGAGAGCAAAGCCGGGTTCTGGCCGACGATGCTGGAAGGCCTCGCCGGTGCCCGACTAAGGAAAGACGAGGCGGACCGCGCGGAGAAGCGGGTCCAGGAGGTAACCGGGTGGAGTGACCCGGTCGAAGAAAAGACGGGTTTCGTCGAAGCAGCTTGCCAGAACTACGAGGCTCTGGTTGAAGACAAATGGGTAGGTAAAACCAGAGGGGGCGGACCCTCATAGAGATACGAAACCCGATTCGGGCCGAAACGGAACGAGGCCGGTGAGACCAGTGCCCGGGATAACCACAAAAAGGGCGGATACCGGTTGGGCACGGAGATCAAAAGGACCATGGACCTACGAAAGGTCCTGGAAGAACGAGTCCTCGACAGCAAGGTGGAACTGTCGTTGCTGGAGGTGCTCGGAATCGCCAAGAAGGAGTTCCACGACTCCATCGTAGACTTGGTGAAGAGGAAGAGGCTGTCGACGGAGACAGAACCGGAAAGGCCGGTGGAGGTGCGGACGACGCACATAGAGGACATGGCGCTGAAAGACGAGTGGGCAGAGAGCCACTATTCGAGGCCACACTGGGCCGAGAGCGACCACGGAAACCCCGGTGAACATCGGAGAAGTTCAGGAACCGGTGGTGGCGTTGGTGGACCACGGTTCAGAAATAAACCTGATGTCCATGGACTTCTACAAGAAGGGGAAATGGCCGATCAACACCAAGCACGGGTGGAAGATACGGGTGGCGACGCGCGCAACCGAGGAACTACACGAGGCCTGCCCAAACGTGCGGGTCAAGATCGGCGACGTCGAGATAGACCAGCACTTCTTTGTGTAGGAGACGTCCTCGCACCCGGTCATACTGGGAGAACCGTACATTACGGCAGCGCGGATGGAGACCAAGGTGCTGGACAACGGGTCGGCTTACGCGAGGGTCAAGAGTCAGGACGGGCGTCATTCGGTCCAGTTCCTGACGGTGCGACCAAACCACGAGCGAAACCGCAAGTCCCTCGGTGGCGAGAACCGAGAGGATTTTTAGAGAGGGTTGTCAAGGCGTGGGGCCGCGAGAGTCCGGACACTCCGGGAAAACCCCACAAATGTACGATAGAGGCGAAACCGAAGAAACCTTGTACCATAAGTAGGAAGTTTTGTTTCTCCGACAATGGAGGGTGTACGATAGTCGGCGTCATTGGCCGAGAAAAGACAAGGGCGGAAGAGCGACTTCAGGCGTGCAGAGTTCTCGAACCCAGCGAGGAAATCAACGAAGCTGTGGAGGCGGTCTCCTTCGACGATACCTTGGGAATACTGTGAGAGGTGGTCGGAGAGGGCCTTAAAGAGGACCGGATGATACCGGTTTGTTCAGAAGAGATGTACGAAGTCATCGCGGACTTCAGTCGAGGGCTCGAGTCGGATCGGACGGTCCGGGTTAACACGAAGTACAAGACTGTGGACCGGAAGGTAAGGCCAGTTGTGGCACCCTTACCGGAGGGCAGCGAGTTGCGAATGAAGGGGGTCGCGTCGGACCCCAGTTTGCGAGATCCTACTTACATAGGACACACCTTCACCGACAGAACACTACGGGAGCTCAAAATCGGTGGGGGCGGGTTCCTACTGCCGGCGGAAGAAGACCGGTTTCGGAGAATGCTCGGAAGGCACGGGAAAGCCTTCGCATTCTCACCGGAAGAGATCGGGTGCGTAGACCCGACAGTCGTGAAGCCGATGGTGATATTCACGGTACCGCATGTGCCGTGGAATCTCAAACCAATTCCGGTACCGAGAGCTCACATCCCGGAGCTGATGGAGCTGTTGAGGCAAAAAGTCGATATGTGCATCCTCGAACCGTCGAGTGCCCCATACTCGAACCGGTGGTTTACCGTACCGAAGAAGAACGGGACGTTGCGCTTCATTCAAGACCTGCAACCGGTCAACAAAGTGACCATTCGGAACGCAGGAATCGGACCAACGATAGACGAGTTCGCGGAGGCCTTCGCCGGAAGGTCGATCTACTCGGTCGGTGATATGTACTCGGGGTACGATCAGTTCCAACTAGCCGTAGAGAGCAGAGACATTACGATGATGTGGACTCCTCTCGGCCTAGTGCGGATGTGTACCCTGCCACAAGGAGGGACAAACTCGGTGGCCCACATGGTGAATGCGATGAACAAGGTGCTGAGGGATTGTATCCCGGACATCACCATGCCATTCTTGGACGACATCCCGATCAAGGGATGTCCGGTGGAGAAAAAGGACGAAACGATCGGACCAAATGGATGCCGGAAATTCGTGGCGACACACGTTGACGACTGCGAGAGGGTGCTGCAGAGGCTAGAGGACACGAGGCTCACCTTCTCCGGGGAGAAATCGGCCTTCGGGCAATCTGAGATCATGGTCGTCGGACATCTACGCGGACCGTATGGCCGGAAACCGTCTCTAGCTAAGGTGGAAGCCATCTCCGCGATGAAGCCCGACTGTAACTCGGTCACGGAAGTACGGAGGTTCTTGGGAGCATGTGCGTTCTACCACATATGGATCCCACATTACGCCCACGTTGCAGAGCGGCTATACGGGTTGTTGAAAAAGGGGCGAAAATTCGAGTGGCGGGACGAGCATACGAAGTCGGTTCGAAAGATGAAGGAGGCTCTTGCTGCAGCTCCGGCACTCCGGAAGGCTGTCTACGAGAAAGGTACTCCCATCTACATAACGGTAGATACAAGTCCGACCAGGATCGGATGGGTCGTCAACCAAGAAGATGAGGACAGCATTCAGTTCCCAATCCGGTTCGGCGCGAAGGTCCTCAGCGAGCGACAGCGAGGATATGCCCAGGTTAAACGCGAACTCTGGGGTATCGTTTCGGCGGTGAAGGCCGATAAAGACTATCTGATCGGGACAGAAGTGATTAACGAGACGGATTGCCTGCCAATTCTCGGCATGGTTTCCGGATGCGCAACCCCGGACCTGGCAATGCTCAGGTGGATAGCGTACATCAAGTCCCTGGATCCAGAAATACGACACATTTCCGGGAAAGACAATGTCATGACCAACATGCTTTCGAGGGCGCGATTTGACAACGAGGGCGGCATGGTTTCGGAGGACGAGGAAGTCGGCGTGGACTTCTTCGAGGCGGTTTACGTAACAACCGAGGGGGGGAGCACTCCGGCACTTAACGATTTCAACAAGAGCAAGTACGACGGGGAGTGGCTGCAGATTGGGGGATTCTTGAGGACGATGACGTCGGACGCGTCATGGACAAAGAACGAGGCCAACCAGATCCGGAAGAAAGCATACCGATTCTTTCTCCGGGATGGATACTTGTGGAAGCACCCGAAGAAGAGAAAAGGCATCCCACTCCGAGTAGTGGCGATGAAGGAGGAACAGGAGGAGTTGTTGAAGGCCTACCACGACAGCCCCTGGGCTGGACACCGTGGGACGTGGGCCACGTTCAAGAAACTAAAGGGGAAGTACTGGTGGCCGGGACTGTACCGGGACGTGCATCGGTTCGTGACAACTTGTGAGAGCTGTCAGATACACTCCATAGTCCGACATCAGGACGAGCTTCACCCTACATACCCTCCAGCCATCCACTTCAAATGGATGGTAGATTTGGTGACGATGCCGATGGGCGTAGGGCAGATGCGATATCTGGTGCTGGCCCGGGAGGACCTGACAAACCAGGTGGAAGGCCGAGCCCTGCAGAACAAAACGACCACGGCCGTGTGTCGGTTCCTGATCGAAGACGTGATATGCCGGTACGGGTGCGTCAGGAAGATCGTGGCTGACCGCGGGGAGTTGGACATCGAAGAGGCCGAGGAGTTGTTCGACCGGTTAGGGGTCAAGCTCTCGCTCACCACAGCGTACAATCCAGAGGCGAACGGGAAGGTGGAGCGCAGACACGGACCAATCGTCAAAGCGCTAGTCCGGGCATGCGGAGGCCAGGTTGGGAACTGGCCACGACTGTTACCTTATGCCTTGTGGGCGGACCGGACAACGCACAGTTCAGTAACCGGGTTCATGCCGTCAGAGCTCATGTTCGGACAAAAGCCGATCATGCCGATGGAACGGACAATCTCCTCTTGGGCGACAGTGGACTGGAGAGACGAGATGAGCCGAGAAGAACTGCTAGCGGTGCGTATACGACAGCTCGAGCGGAGGCCAGAGGACGTGGAACGAGCGGCGGAGAGACTTCGGACGGCGAGGATGAGGAACAAAGCCCGGTTTGATCGAACGCACCGGCTCCGACCAAAGAAAATCGAGGAAGGCGACTGGGTGCTAGTCTACGACAGCAGCCTCGACAACCAGCATCGGGCAACACAGAAGTTTGCAAAGCGGTGGTTCGGGCCTTACGTGGTAACGAGCACCAACGACAACGAGACGTATCACCTGGCGGAACTCGACGGTACGAGGATGGCGATACCGGTAGCAGGGAAGCGGATCAAAGCGTTCAAGAAGCGCCACGACGGCGAACCGGATCTAAGAGGCCTGGACAGCGACGACGAACAGTCTGAGACGGAGGACGAACCGATGGATGAGGAACCAGAACCCGGACCGGTTTTCTCCAACTAGAACCCAATTTTGGCGCATACCGGTGGATGCGCGGTTAGGTGGGGGCGGATGTCGTGAAGAAAACCGTCCCTTAGTGCAATCGGTGCATAGAGCGCGTGAACCGGCTCTTCACGTGTGCGCGCCCTTTAATGTATATAATAGAGAATTAGGTACAAAGGTATATCCTAGGTAGTTAGATTCGGTAGGTAGGAAGTTAATGAGGGAAACGGCTCCCTTCTCGAAGCTATAAAAGAGAGGGAGACGCGGGGAGAGAGGGATCGCGCATTGAGGAGGACGAAGTGTTGTCGGACTGAAACCGAACGCTTCTCCTCTGATTCGTTCTCCATCGCTCTTCTCTGCAGATTTTCGGGAGGCTCGCGCTGCTTCGAGAAACGCCTATGTGCTTCCGGCAGCACCTCCATCCTATCCCCTTTCGTGCGCAGACGAACAGGCATCGGCATCTGTTCGCTGGCCTATTTGGTTGTAACCGCTCGCGTGCTCTGTTGTTTATTTGTCATTCGTTAATATACAAACATTCGTGTCTTCTGCGTTGACGGGCCGTGTCCCTGTGTTTCTTTGCTCATACGTAACCGGGCGCCTCTCTCTTTCTCTTTCCCCTTCTATCACTTGCTCTTCGGTTCAAGACCCCGGTGGTCCCGCCTCGTTTCTCCACACACGTGCGTAGTAACGCGACAACGGTTCGGCTACAACAAGTATATGGCCCATCACTATGCCTTAATGATGAAGGTAGCGGTCGAACAAGAGCCCAAAAGCTTTACAAAAGCGGCTTGTGACCCCCAATGGATGGAAACCATGGATGAAGAGGTGCAAGCACTTGTCCTTTGACCATTTAACACTACAAGCCTTCGTCGCTAGCTTGAGGGGGAGGAACCAAAACTGTCGCGGAAAGGCTGAAGAAAGCCGAAAACCGAACAAGAGCCGACATGAGCCAGAAGCTGGATGGAAGCCGACAACGCTGATAGTCAAACTAAATGTCGGACACCTCACACTTGAGCTTGAGGGGGCATTTTGAGATATCAAGCTCAACTAGCTTTAGTCATTTAGTCAACCATGTAACTTAGTAGTTACCTAAATAGAATCTAATTAGAATGTTGACAGTAAAGCCTTAAATAGGATTTTGTACTTGAGTGAGATACATTCTAGATACTGCACTACCAAGTTCATTTAATATAGGTCTTACATCCTTGTACCTATATTCTCCACACACATGTGCACCCTTCCACATGACTTCTATATATACCTCATTGGGAGTACTTTTGTAACTTGATGCTTATTAATATAGAGAGCTTGGTTATCTTGCTACACTCTTGTTAATCATCCCCCATCTTGTCTTATTGTTCATAAGTGTTCTTTCTCTCTTCCTCTCATACTCACACATACACACACATATCACATAATCTTCCGTTGCTTAACCACATACGTGATTAACTACTCACATCATTAGATACTAATTAACCCTTAGTTATTTACCTAATTATTAACAATAACATACGTATTTACGAATGTTTGGTGAATATAAATGCTAGAAAAGTTGCATGTAGTCATTATATCTAGAGCGTCAAGTTCCTAGGTATAGTATAGAAAGTTGGAAGTTAGAGTTTGTGTTAATTTGTCGTGACTCATGGCTTGAGTTCTCTGTAATCAGTATGTGCAGAGCGTCAAGTGCCTAGATATAGTACAAAAGTCAAAAGTTACGATTCTTTCAAATGGAAACAACATGAGAGACCATTCAATATCATAATGGTCAATATTCTATGATAATGTAGTTTCATTCGGGACCTAAGTCCTCTCTTAGAATATACGTTCTATTTTTCACTAGTTTGTATGATCCAACTTTATTATTTCCACCATTGTTTGAACTTTGAACAATTTGGTTAAAAGAGTATAAAACCTATTTTGTTAATTTCGTATGTATGTACTTATCTTATTTTGATATATAAGTTTATACCTTAAAGCAAGTCAACACTTAGCAGGATTCATGTGTCTAGCTTCTCATCATATGCATTTGCAAGTACGGATATTTTCATTGAGTGTTCAGTTACCATGTTGATGCTAAACTTCATTATCAACTACTATGTGAGTTCATTATGTTTATGACTAAAAAGTAGGTCTTATGTTGTTCTTTCAACTATTATCATGTGTGCATGTTTGTGACATTGATTCCATAAATCCAAGTAAAGTTATAGGGTGAGTTGGCTATGGTGTGTAGGCACGCGCTCCATTCACCATCTTTATAGCTAAATTACATCAAGTATACGATATTGTTGTTAATTACCACAAAATGTTATCACAATACACAACGATTATAAGTGTGGTGTATTTGGTGTGGAATTTCTTTTTCTAAGAAACGATTTGTGAGCTTCTTAAACTTAACGACAAACATTCTTGTATGATTGTGATCTTTTGACAAGGATAGAGCATTGTGTGACCATCCATGCATGATATAAACAATTACTTCAAATTCAACTATGTAAGTCATCCAAATTTAATACCTAGCAATTTGACATTTGAAATGTAGTAGCACATTTACCAACACTCCTAAGTCAATCTTTATACTAAAGAATCATCCAAATTATATATTTCAACTCTTCATACTTAAAGACTATCATTTGAAATGTGATATCAAAGCTTCCAACTCCAAGTGAATGTTCATATTTTTAGATCTCTCCAAACTGTTTTAACATTTTTATTAAAGAGAACATTAATTACTCATTAAAAACTATCATTGCAAAGTACAAAGTTAATCATATTGATATGATTACCTATATCTTGTGTCTTGTGTAATGGCAAAGTATTGTAATTAGTTTAGGGCAATGAATGCACTAATGAGTATTCAACGTATGTGTTCCCTAATTGTATTTCTTTATGGATTTATTAATTTACTATAAGTGAAGTTTTTCTAGACGGTCATATACATTAATCATCCACATGTAATAGATATTGGATAGGTCATGGAAAGGAAAATTTAAACAGCTAAAAGTTGTTTCCCTCCTAGATGTCATTAAAGACATATAGTGAAATGCACTATTTGAATCCTTATTTAGTTCATCAAGGGGGCATCAAGTGTCCTAGCGATTGTTTCCCATATCAAGAAACAAAAAGATGCTCCAAATACGCGTTGCTTCAAGAATTTCTTACCTTGTTCACAGAAGATGTGGTTCAAAGTTCAAACCTACTCAAAAGGGGGTTGTGCCCAAACAACTTGCTTGACTTGGTTAATCTTCATCAGTATTTTTTTACCAATTGACTTAGGGACTTTTTTCTTCATTATTTGAATTCTAATTGCATATACTAATGAAGTGGAATGTCTTCTTGCTTGATTTTGCCATAGAGTTATGAGCTAGATAAACTTCTCTTTAGTGAATTTCTTAGGGTAATTGTGTCCTTCTAAGGTAAAAGGTTGAACTATCTTTGTGACTATATGCCTCCAACAATATTAGGTGCCCATACCATGATATCCCAACATGCCACAATCAAATAACAACGAGGTCAAGAAGGATCATTTTATTTACTCATTCATAGAAGGGCACTCCCAACATCATTTTACACTTATGAAAATGGTTGTGGCTTCAAATAACTTCGCCTTTGTCTATGCTCTTTTTTGGGCTTTTGTTCTCTTGCCTCTCTTGAATGGTGAGCTTGTTTCAGCTATTGTCAAGGTTAGTTGCAAGGTTGTTCCTTCATATCTAATTCACCAATTGTGAGGATTATTATTTGCACCTTCCCCTAGTACAGGATATAACTTTAATCTTTGGTTTCAAACTTTCGCACATGTCAAAATGAAGCTCCATAGAGTAGAATACCTAAACCCATGCACAACATGACAAATATCTTTCTTAGATAGCACACTAAATCACTAAGTTATCCAATGCCCCCTCTATTTGTCTTATGACTCTAATGCATCACACGTTAAGCAACCATCTTTGTAAGGCAATAACCGTAGGGTTATTCAATGTAGCATCATGCATAGTACCTTATTTCGGATAACATATTATATTGGTGTCTATAATAATTTATATTAATCAAAGCTCGTGAGCCATGTCAGATCACTCAAAGGTTATTAAAAATGGAGTAGAAAAATGTATCTATAATTCATGGAAAATAAAATGTTTGTACCTATGCCCTCGACACCTGTGATATAGAAGAAGCTTCACGTATATATTTGACCACCATTATGACCAAATTATTAAGAACATAAGTATATTGATCTAAGGTCAACGTGCTTAAGAAACATGGACAACATCAATTACTGGATGTAAAAATCTATATTGTAACCAAATAAATTTCCCTTATCATCAGCGCAATGAAAGTGAAATACATGAAATAAACACGGATAATGCAAGGGTGAGAACTCTCCTCAAAAGGAATATGAGGCTCAATTACCCCATATGATTAATTGGTCCAACACCAAAGACACGACTATTGTAAACCCAACAAGCACAATATCATTACATCAAAACTAGAAAGTAGCTTGTAAAAATGTGCTCGTCAAAATTAAGAACTCTTGTCCTAAGCAAATATGAATTGATGTTCAATTAACACATTAATAGATGGCGCACTTGCTATACACTTTTGAGTTGGGGTATACACTTTTGTGACACATGCCATCATCGTTACTTGCATTATTAGAGAAGCTGAAAAATATGAAGTGCATAGATGTCACTAATATTTTAAACACCGAAAGCATAGGTTCTTTTCGTACTAGAGGTTCCTAGCTATGGGTACCCAAAGCTAACCATCTAGCTCGAGCTCAAACTTATTTATGCCTCTAGCACTTGTTTCCCTCAAAGTTTGTAATGATGAGCATTAGTATTGCATAAAGGGACAAATACAATATCCTCAAAGATGATCGTGAGTAAACAGAACGGATAGTCCGGAACAATAATGAAGTACACCATAGATTCACATATTCTTTAATAATAAAGTACAATTAATATTTTGTTGAATGGAAGTATAACTTTTACTACTCTTTGACTATTAAAGAAAAGCTAACCAGATCCTCAACCAATTAACTATTTGAACAACCATGAGCAAACTTGTGAATAACTCTTCTAGTTAGGGCCAAACAAGAATAACTCTAGATTGTCACACAACCGTCATTACCACGTACATATATCTTTATCAATACGTAATCAAAAAGTCAATGATCGTCCAAAAGGACTATCATACCCTATAAAGTAAATTAGAAATAATAGGTACGAATGTACCAAACATTGAATTTATCGACATGCACCTTACATTTGTAGAACCGACCAGAACTATAGTCAGATGGATGACTAATCCTATGTCTATATGTCAACACATTTCCTTACATCAAAATGGGAAGTTGTGCAGCATGGAGGACCACAAAAAATATCATGCTATACATGCAAACAAGTTGCAAGCTAAATGTACTCTCTAAATATGAAGCCAATATTCCGATCTAGTTATGGAACATGCAGAGTTGTTTTCCCTAGTTACACAAGTGTACTCACTATCGAATATCACTTAGTGTTGTAGTAAAATGGAGTGTCCTCTACAGTGCCAATCATGATTTCACAAACAACTTTAAAGAAATTCTTTATTGTTACCCTATAAAGCTTTCATTTATAAATATCCATATATTAAAGAAAATATGAACTTTAGCTAGTGCACATTCTAGATATCACGTAAATTCCAGTAGATATATGCATCAAAACTTTATTTATCAACGTGTTCATGTACAGACATGGGAAAACAAAATTGTGGCTACACTAGTGAACTTGGGTAAAAGTGTAGATGGTCAAATGCCACCCAATTAGAAGTTACATGTGTGTAGGGAATATTAGTGGTAAATCATATTCCCAGTATTATTGCATGTGTCAAAATGTTTGGGGTTAGATGCAAGTTTTAAGTGTTATGAAATTATTTTAAGTAAGATGCATTTTGATCGACCATATGTGTAGATCTATGTTCAAATCCCATTGAATGTGAGACTACAGTAAACCATACAATAGCCGTGCATGAGAGATAAACCAAGCCGTATACTTGTTAAGCCATAGATCTATGCTCAAAATCAACTTTACTAGGCATCTATGTATACAAAATGTAGGTTTGAACATATAAGTATAACCTTTTGCTTGTTCTTTGAAAGGGTTGTTTGCAAGATTTAGTTTGAACATATAACCTTTTGCTTGCCCTTTGAAAGGGTTGTTTGCAAGACTTTTGTACTAAATGTGGGTCATGGTTTCGATGTGAGGTAACTAGATGATTGCATATGTGAACACAAGGTTGGCATTCCATTATATTAAGTTGTTGCGAAACTATGGGAACTTTGGCTTGGAAGAGTTATCGTGAAACTATGGGAACTTTGTCTCTCCAAGGGCACTTTAAACTAGTGACCACCTTCTCTCTCTCCTAAGTACTTGAACTTATGACCAAAGTTCACTTGAACTCATGACCTTGTCCTATCGGCATCCACCACCTTACCTATATGAATTTTTAACATTCATTTCTCTTTCGCAATCATGACATATCAAATATAAATACAAGGAGTAAATAAGGGGTAAAAACATTCGGTGAAAGTGAGGAATGTGAATGAACAAAGCCAAAGTGTTGGATCCCCAAGGGGAAAGTTTTCATGGAGGGAATCGGGATGGGAATGAACAAAGCCAAATCCTTGATCCACAAGGGGTATGTTTTCATGGTTGTTCGTGTTTATTGTGAACATGAATATAAGAGAAAATATACAAAGCGATAGTAATATATCACATCCTTGGTAGCATATGCACTTACTCAGGTCATCCAATTATTTCCAATATACAAACATTTGTGGTGCATGTGCGTGTGCGTGTGCATGTGTGTGTGCGTGTGCGTGTGGGGTTTGTGTGTAGCAAAACTTTTGAGATATTATTTTGAGTCAGTATTACATTAACCAGCAAAGTTCATCTTCTAACTCGGCTCTTTTAACCAAGTTTTCACATTTTAGGAACATTCGTTACATCATAACAAAGAGATCAAAACAATAAGTTTGATTCACTAGAAGTACTAATTTTATGGATTTCCATGGAAGTGTAAATTTCCATGCCCATGTAAAAAACCGGATTAATCCATTTATCACAGTCTTTTATTTTATTTTCCAAAAACACACTCTTTTAATTAAATCATCACAAGAGTGTATACAACAAATTAATAAACACCCTACCATACTAAAAATATTTGTGGCAAACATCAAGTATTCCATTGCATGTGAGCATCCATGACCCATCATCGGGAAAGCCAACATAAAAAACATACAATCACTTTGTGGCAACAACAAAAATCAGATGTCTAGTATCTACACACAATGAGACAGTAAAAATGACAAGAATGAATTAGCACTACATTTGTGACCATGAGAGACTCTTACAAGAATATTATTGTGAATTTTAGACCACAAGTTACATATGATATAGAGATTAGATAGGACTACATACATATCAGCTCAATTTCCTCTACTACAGTGAGTTCATCATCACAAAATTGAGGCTCTGAATGCACTTATTATATATATATATATATATCTACATTAACTGGCAACATTATTAGCTAGTATCCAGAGAAATCCCACAAATGTATGCCTTCAATATCTTTGCTACAGCAAGCCACAAACCGATCATTAGCAACTAGATCAGTAACATTGGCGATGTTGGTTGGATTCGACAGGCCATACAAATGCACACACGATCTATATTCCCATACATGGATGACACCATTGCAGCATAAGAACAAGTGGCGCGAGTTCATAGCACCATTGACGCACATTACACCATCATCATCATCATCATTATTGTCATCAGCCCCGTCAACCTCATCAGATTCATTATTGATATTGCGGTAAGGTGTCAAGATTCGGCTCGCATCGAAATGTCGAACATGGGGTTGTAATGTGCTCGTGCCGATCTCGATGAGGATAGCGATCCCGCTTTTCAACACAAGCGATGCAAAGTTGCGGCACGAGGAGAGAGTGGGACAAAGGATGTGATCATCATCGAACGGCATCACGAGAAAGTGGGAGGGGATATCGAATAGCATGGTGAAATGCTCCATGTCCATGACGCACAACCGTGACCGGGTGGCCACCACGATGACCTTAGTGGCTTGGCTTACAATCTCGACACGCCCGATGTATTGGTTCACATTGTCAACCAACAAATGCCAACCATGGTACGCATCCGGGTCTGTCATGTTGCCGCCATTGAAGATCAGGTCATGGGTGGAAGCGTCCCAGATGTGGAGAGAACGGCCATTGACACCAACATAGAGGCCAACCCATCTGTCACTGTCTCCAGTGAAATCAACTAGTATACCATCATTCACATAGTTCCCAACCATCACTCTTCTGTACCCACCTCTCTCGCCACCGGCTATACCTCTAGCGGTGATTACACCCTCAAACAAACTGCCATCCATGGAAGCAAACATCACTTGGTTCAGCTCCCCCTCCTCGATAAACAGCCCAGATATGGCCCGAGAGTGGGGACCTATGATTATCTCATGGGTGGGCTTCACACTGAAGATACAGTCCCTGCTACCACCACTGTGGAATACCATGACTGAACCATCAGAGAAACCAGCGGCTATGAAGCGGGAAGCTAGAGCTAATCTCCTACAGACCATGTGAGAATCTCCGTAGCCCGCATTGTGGCTAGAAGAAGAGAGGCTGGCAGAGGGCTGGCGACGGTAGTGAAGGACGGAGTACTCTGCTCTGCCATGGATAAAGTTGGAAGCGGTTTTGTGAAGGTAGATGTAGGTCCTCCTCCAGGAGCCTCTGCAAAACCGGCGGTTTTCCTTCCACACGGATTTGGTGAGGTCCCGCCAGAGGCTCTCCGAGTAAGAAACGGCTTGCCAGCCCGAGCAAACCTGGAAGAATTAATAATCGCATTACATTTTAAGAAATGGAAGCAGAAATTTAACAAAAATGGCATCCATCCATCCATCCATGGGTGATGCTGATGGTGATGGTTGTTAGATGAGATGAGATGGGATGGGATGGGATGGGATGGGATGGGAGTGCATGTATATGTATGTATGTATGTATGTAGATGAGGGTGACATGGGGGGATGGGCGAACCTGGAAGAAGGAGGCGAGTGCAGGGGCGGCGGAGAGGGGGCCTGCAGCGACGACGGAGGAGGAGGAGGAGGAGGAGGCTGCTGCTGCGCCCACGTGGTACGCCAGCCGCTCGATGCATTCCTCCGGCCATGACGAAGCCAGCACGGACACCTACCTATAATATATATATTAATATATATGTATGTATGTATAATATATATATATATATGTACTAACTAAAGATAGATAGATAGATAGCTGTATGTATGTATGTATGGGTATACGTAGGCAATGATGTGACGGTGTGAGATTCGTTATTGAAAGGAAGAGGAAGAAGAAGAGAGGAGATGGACGGACGGACGGACGGAAACGGTGGACGATGATGGATGACGACGCTGCAGCGGCAAACTTACAGCAGGAGCCACAACAAAATATTAATAATACTATATATTATATAGATGATGCATACATATACTGTACATACACACACGCACAACAAATAGAACATTTGTGACGGAATAAATAAAAAAATACATATATATTACGTATAAGAAAATACTTATAAAAGTATATATACATATATATCATATGTATACGTAATAAATATAACAAAGAGGGTGTGTGTGTGTATATAGTACGGCTAGCCATTCCACGTTGCCTAATATATGCCCCCCGCCCTCTCCTCCCAACCCCCTTCCCGCTCAATAATTACTGATCATCCTCCCCCCCCCCCCCCTCCTCCTCTCCTAATGGATATTAAGAAGAACCCCCCCCCATCTTGGCAAAGGACAGACCGTAGATGAGAGGCTTGAGTCGACACTTGTCACCATCCATCCATCATTGGGAATGGTAGTCGGGGACTCGTCGTCGAACATCGTTGAAAAGTTCAGGATGAGTCATGTGTACAGTGGGGTTTCGGGATATGTTAATATGGCCAATCTTACATCTTCTTAGCATTTTTACATACATTCTCTCAATTATTCATTTAATCCAGTAAGCTATATAATGTGGTGTATATCATTTTTGTGGTCTCACAGGCCACATCTGAGTCTTTAGAGAAAGTTAAAACTTAAATACTCTTCTTCTTGTCCTCCATCTAAATTTATGTTCCTATTAACACTTAAAGAAGGGTCTACCCTAGTTTTGAACACTTCATTACCTTTAGGGTAACTTTTGTTTCATAACATCAATGGCAGACTCAACAAGACAATCCTAGTATTATAAACTTTTAATGCTATGCTTTTGTACAACATTGAACAAACCATACATGTTTACGGGGGTCACTTAAGTGAACATCCTATGGTCTGATCTCTGCTACTAGATACATAGAATATGTCTGGTTTTCTAGATTAATGATAATAATATCACATCAATAGGATTGTCTAAGTAATTTGATGGGAAATCAGATAGGATGTTCCCTCTCGTTATTTCACCTCTCTCTCTCTCTCTCTCTAAATAATGTATGTTTCAATTTAAGCTTCATCTGGATTCGCTCCAATGGTGAAGCGACTTAGTTTAAAATTTTGACATCCACATTGTACTTGGATCTTAGAACATGTCAATGTGGGCCTCAGTTTTGGAGCCTACCAACAATAAGGTTTCACACAACACTTCATGTTAGCAATACAAGAAAACATTCAATACTTAAATTTGATTAATGTACTCGTAATTAATGGCTTTTCTAATTTTGGCCATTCAGTCCACTTTCATAGCCCTTTGAAACATTCAACTTAAAGCCATAGAATCGAAATTGGGGACATGAATACCCGCTTTTAGCTTAATTCTGGTTGGTGTTTTGGGTATAAATTTAAGATTAGGTATTCGTAAGATAACAAAATGTTTCCTTAGTCGTGGCTACTTTACAAACCTCCATATAAATTAGGTCTTCAATTCCATACAAGATGCCTCACCAAGCATTTAATTGTTGACACTTAATATGTCGGTGAGCGCATGTAGATCGACATGCACTTGCAATGCTTTCTTTCAAGCACCAACATCATAGCAAATGCTTAACTACGACTTTAACATCTAGTGCGTACCCTTGATTTATAGATATTTGTACCCCATATTATTACAGTTGCAACCTTGCAGATAAAGCTAAGCAATGTCATACATATTGTCCCACTCCTATAATCTTCAACAAGCTTGAACCTAACATGTACTACATATGGTGACCTTGACACATATCACGAGTTGTGTCCATAGTTGATTATGAATGTCCCAACATGTAATCCAACCTAAAATATAAACTCCAATATTTGCAAATATAAATGAGGTAACTATAGTCTATACATGTGTACTCTCTACATCCCCTAGAGTTTTAAAATTTAAAAATGGCTTGGATCGAGTGATACTTATATTGCTATTTGTGTGTGTTCTTCATGTTCGCATATCATCATTGGCCTTGTACATTTGGTTCATGATTTGCAAGCACATCACCACCCTTGTAATATACAAAGAGACCAAAGAACTCGAAACAGAAGCAAGAGTACTTCTTCTGAGTTTTTTTTAATAAGGATGTTTATCATGTTGGTGTTGTATATATTCTCATATCAT
The DNA here is from genome assembly GCF_043228905.1 of Azolla caroliniana. Lineage (NCBI taxonomy): Eukaryota > Viridiplantae > Streptophyta > Polypodiopsida > Salviniales > Salviniaceae > Azolla > Azolla caroliniana. The sequence continues at coordinate 15,894,527 of NW_028230436.1, forward strand.
GAATGCAATCCATGTAATAAACATCTCCATTCACATTGTCAGTCAAATATTTATTCCCACATGCAATGGCATAATATGACATACTTGAAGTGTATACATATCTATGCTAAGAGATGGGTCATTGGAGTAAGAATACTTGCGTTTGAACCAAGGTGTGCCATGATGAAAGATATCTTAAAAATGAAATCTCCTACAAACATGCCTTGAAAATAGGTTCGAACTTCGATAATAGGTTGCCCTTGCCATTTGCTTATATGTCATGATAGTATCCTATGATCATGATGTCCAACTAAGTGCTATAAGCGTAAATACATTGGTTGCCTAATAAAAGATCGCAACTGTCATTTTGGTACTCGTCCAACATGTTCACATGAACAATGTTGGTGCACAAAACTACTACATTGACAATCAATATTTCATTGCTACAAACTAGTTGCCGCAAAATAGTAATTGAGGGAAATGATTTCAATCATAATCATCAAGTTCAATTTATGATGGGATTGTAATCATCATCACTTGCAAATTGTAAAATCTTGAAAGTTACGGCTCCTTCTGGGAATGGTGTAAAAAAAAACTTTGCAACCCTTATGCTTGATTTGAATCAAATGCATTCTTTTCAAAGAAGAAGGAAGATTTGCCTTCAAATAAAAGGCATTAGCATAATCTTACATTTATTATGTATCCTGTTTCTTTATTGTTCCAAGTGTCCCCCATTGTCAATTGTTTGTGTTAATATATTTTTACATATTTTATTAATACATCATTATTCTCCCATCTCTTTGATTTCCTTATTTATAAAGTAAACATGTAAACATTTTCTTATTCACCAATTGATTATCCAGCTAGTATTTCATGTGCAAAAATGAGCACTTCGATCAATAATAATGTTCGAAATTTAGCAACATCATACATGTCCAAATGCATGGTAACACCAACATCTCTCACAACCCTTTAAATCTCGAAGTCGCCCCATTGTAGACATTTTAAATTCAAAACCCTACATCATGGGCTCATGGGCAATTCGTTTTAAAATTTGAGCAACATGATGCATGTCCACGTGCATACTTACTAACACCATCATCTTTCCTAAATCTTTTGATCTTAAAGCCACCCCAATACATGCAACCCTACATCTGGGGCTCATGGGCAATTCATGTTCAATTTGAGCAACATGATCCATGTCTAGATGCATGCTAACACCATCATCTTTCCTAAGTCCTTTAATCTTCGAGACACCCCAATACATGCAACACTATATCTTGGGCTAATGAACAAATAGTCTTCATGTTCAAGCAGCATGAGGCATGTGCACATTCGTGATAGCACTAACATCTTTCCCAAGTCGTTTGATCTCGAGAACACCCCATTGTAGGCATTTTTAAATCAAAACATAATAGATGAGGCAAACGATGTTCAGGAGGCAATGGTGGTACATAATAGAAGATTGATATTAGTTAGCCCCTTTCAGGAACCTTGAAAGCAGGTGCAATTTGTCCAAGTTTGGAAAACAGTGACTACGGTAACGTTATGGGCATTATGGAAATGTCGATGTAATCGATTTTATGATGCGGCAGATCTTCGTCTCTCATATGTCCTGCTTAAGATATGGAAGAACTTGTTGGCAGTAGTCCGTGGCCAATATGACAATATGCATGGTTTTCCAGAAGACTGTGAACAAGAGAAGGAAGAAGCTTCTTCACTTATGGAAAAAGTTGCCCCTATTAACAGAGTCAAGTCACAAGCCTCAATGACACTATCGACTCCCATGGACCCTTTCTTGAATATCATTAAATCATGGCAATGTACATCAGAAAATTCCAACACCTTCTGCAAAGTCCTATCTTTGGTCTTAGAATTATTGTACATCATTATAAATAAAAAATTGCAAGCTTCTGGGCAGACAAGTTCGAGTTGTAGCCTTCTAACGTTTTTGCTTAATACTATTGAAGAAAATCTTTGAAAAATAAAATAAAAATTTTGCACTTCATCTTCATCGATAGTTATAAACTATAGTCATGTATTGCCTTATCCTTAACTAAACAAAGTTTGATGTGAGCCTTCGTTCTTACATTATGGCATCTTGACGTGTGGTAGAGGTCATTATGTAATTTTTCAACTAGGATTGAAGAAGTGGGGTTTGCTAAATATCTATGCTCCGAATCATGCAAGAGATAGAACGATATTATGGAAGAATATAATGTCAAAGTTACCAACTATTAACCATTGGGCAATTGCGGGTGATTTTAATATGTTGGAGGATGTGAGTGATAGGTTAGGAGGCACATCACAAACATTGGCAGGCACAGAATTATATGAATGGGAACGTTTGATTTTTTCTTTGGATTTAGTGGATTTATGGCATGTGCCTTCTTTTGTAAGGATACAAGATTCGTTAGCTTACTCAAGGTCAAATAGAAGAGAGTCACATACCAATTTATCTAGGTTAGATAGATTCTATGCTGATAAGTTTTTATGGGACAAAGGAGGTTCCATTGGAATCATACCTTCATTCTCTTTTTCTGACCATGCACTGCTTCGTTTAGTTATAGTATTGCAGGAACATCATAAAACTTCTAGGTTTAGAATTCCAAATCATGTGTTTCTTAGTCAAGAGTGTGCTCCTATTATACATAATATTTGGAATAAATATGACTATTCTTATGATTTTGCACTATCAAGTGTTCAGAAGGCTCTTGGTGAAATACAACAATTTTTCCATTTTAAGTCTAAACAAATATTCTATGCGTCTTTTACTAAATAGGAAGACTTCGTAGGGGGTTAAGGTCCTTGCAACATCTGCAAGAAAAAAGACCATATTCAAGTTATATAAGTTCCCGAGTGATACAACTAGGGAATCAGATATTGGAATTAGAAAAGATTGCCGTTGATTTTCATTATCATAATATATCATCTACATGGGCAGAATCGGGAGATAAAGTCACTAAAATGTTCTTTGCAACACATAATCATTATAAGTCGAATGTTAGGATTTCTCGGTTAAAATGTCCTGATGGTTCTTATTATGAGACTTTATTGAAAGCTAGATCCTTTTCTGGGGATGATTTAGTTAAAAGGGACATCATATGGTCAAGGATTCGCAAGATGGTGTCGGTACAACTTTCAGAATGTCTTTTGCAGCCTTTAAGTTCCCAAGAGATTCTTAAAGCAGTAAAAGCTCTTGCAAAGGATGTTTGTCCTGGATTGGATGGGATGGGAGTCCAATGGTATATAAAATATTGGGATTTGATAGGTGATGGCCTTACCAAAGCTTATCAACAGATCTTAGACTTAGGAAATATGCCACAAGAATGGAATGAGGGGTTAATCTATATGATTCCTAAAATAAATGGATAGGTAGAAGAACTTAGTCATTGGAGACCAATTACTCTGTTGAATGTTATTTATAAGATATTAGCAAAAACAATAGCTAGAAGGTTACAACCTTATCTCCCGGAGCTAATTCATGATTCCCAAACCGGTTTTATGAAAGAGCTAAGTATTTTTGACAATATTATTCTTTTTTGGGAAATGGTGGCAATTGTTGAATTACGTAAGCAAGATCTAGCAGTGTTATTTCTTGATTTTGAAAAAGCTTATGATAGAGTAGATTGGGATTTTATGGAGGGAACACTACTTAGGATGGGTTTTCCCACCACCTGGATACAAGGAGTGACAACATTATATCGTCATGCACATAGTTCTCTTTTATTTGCGGGGGATATTGGTAGGCAGTTTTCTATTTCAAGATCCGTGCGACAGGGATGTCCACTTGCTCCTTTTCTGTTTCTACTAGTATCTGAAGCGTTTTCCATACATCTAAATTCTCAAGATGTAAATATTAAAGGTTTAGCACTATCTGTGGAAAATGCTGGCGTGGATAGTGAGTTTGTTGATGATACAACTCTATACGTTGTTGCCTCACAAGTTAATTTGTTACAGGTACAAAAAGTTGTGGATGATTTCTCACATGCATCCGGAGCATTGATAAATTGGGATAAATCATCAGGTTTTTGGATTGCTTCGGGAGATCCGCCAGTTAATATACCTACCTCAGGTTTTACATGGATACCACATGGTCAATCCATTAGATATTTAGGTTGTAGAGTGGGTTTGGGTTTAAATGCAGAGGATATGATTGCACCATTATTGTTAAGATTAAGGAACAAGTTAATATATTGGAACAAGGAGAAGCTATCCTTAGCAGGGCGTGTAGTTGTAGCTAACTCAGTGCTTTTGTCTTCGATTTGGTATATAACATCTACCTGGCTATTTTCTAGGTCAATAATGCTTAAAGTTCAACGCCTTATACGTAATTTCATTTGGGGGAACACTATTGCAGACAATTCTGTAGCAAAGGTAGCTTGGTCGGTTCTAACACAATCTAAATAGAAAGGAGGTCTAGGTTTGATTGACCCTTTTATGCAAAGTAAAGCCTTAATTGCTAAACATGTCGTTAGGAGTTTATTGCCAGGTGATGAGTTATGGAAAAAGCTATGGATTCAGCACTTGCATAAGGTTAAGCCCTCAGTAAGAGGGCAATGGCATGATAGTCTTAGGTGGTTTTTTAATTCAGATTTTCCATTACCTAAGTCCAATGTTGGATCATTACGTTTCTTTAGTGGAATTTTTCGGGCATGGGAAACTCTGCGGCAAGCGCTTGTTTTCTTGCCACCGAGAAATTATCATCAATTCATGCGTCAACCTTTGATCTGGAATCCTTTATTTACGGATGAAGCTGCATGTGTTTTGGGTCTACGACCAAGGTTATCTTGGGTGGCAATGGACAGTGGGCCAGCCCGTACAGTTGCGGATTGGATAAAGCTTCTACAAACTTTAGCACACGACCAAAAGAGTATGTTGTCTAATTTAAGAGGTGCACGGATAATGTTCTCTCAATTGTCCATGGTGTATCAGGTCACACTACCAACTTTGTAGTTTGATTATGTTCAAAGTTGGTATGGTATGTTTTCGACATTTAATATACTAATAGGAGCTCGTTTATATCATCATAATGCCAATTTTTATTGTTACGAAGTTTTGGACAATGGTAGATTGATATTAGTGGCGGAGGAGTCTTCAATTATGTCCAATGCAAAGCAATTGCCAGTGAGAGTAATTGCTAGATTAGATAAAAAAATATTTTCCGATCCTAGTCCGTTAATTGCTAACTATGCATCTCATATTTGGGTTTTACACTCTAGGACACTTGTCGATCTGTAGTGGGACCCATCAGATTATGGTTGGAAAGTGTCCATGTCTGACCCAACGAATAAGATCCTACCATTCTTCTCATATTCGGTGGCATTGGGTAGAAACTTTATGTTGAATCAGACCGAGTCTATCCCAGCGGGAAAAAAGTATTGGGAGGAAGGTAATGTCTCCTCCTCTCATATGAGGATGTTTTGGAAAAGGTTTTGGGTAACTAAATGTATGAATAAGATATTGCATTTCCGTTGGTTGATGATTCACTATGTATTGCCAGTAGGTGAACTATTGAGGGGTCCTGTGAGTGATCGGTCATGTGTTATGTGTGGGTTTGCATCTGAGTCATTGCATCATGTATTTTGGGAGTGTGTGTTCGCTAAAAGGTTTTGGTTTCAAATTCTTAGACTTTTAGGTCGTAAGTATACCTCTGTTATCTTCACATGAGGTGCAGTCTTTTGGGGAATGTTGGATCAACAAACGGCCTTTTATCATCATCTGCATTCTTCTTTGTCTGTACATGTGAGAAGTTTTCAAGTATTCCAAGTATATGCTACCTCAAGTTCCTTGTAGGGAATCAAGTTCTTTTTGCGGAGTTATGTGTGGCAAATTGTTTCCTCTTTGGGTTTATGGGTTCTTTGGAAAGCTAGGTGTTCCAAGCTATACAAGGATGAAAATACTCATGTTGTAGAACAAGTTAAGTCTTTTTAGGACTTATTGGTTCATACGGTTAAAGGTGATTATGACAGTTGTAAGGGATTAGGAAACACAACTAGTCAAAAAAGAAGGAGAATTAGAAGAGTTTGGTCATCTATTCCTATCATGTTGGATGTAGAGACTAATGTTAAGTGGAATTACATACCGCCTCGTTGGTTGTTCTAGCCACCAACACCGTCCTTAGAGCATACAACATGACTCAACATGGAAGAGGTGATTGGGGTGCATAGTAAGAGTTTTTTCATAAAAGATTTTTTTCTCGGTAATCTCCAATATGTTTGGTGCAGATAGTGAAGCAAATGCTTTGCCTTACATAGGGATGATGATCTTCATCCCTTAGATAGGATGAATGATAAGGTTGTTTCATAAGGACAACAGTGTATGCATTCATTTTTGTTTATGTAGGTTTAAGCTATTGGGGATACTCGATAACAGTGAGTTGATTGATGGGGAACTTCTTGGACATTGGCAAGATGTTAATACGCGAGATGGCTGATGTGGACTGAATGAAGAAATTTTGCTTGCGATAAGGATGAGTGAAGATGATGGGGGTGTTGTGGCCGACTATCATGAATGGGTGAGGTTTTTTCATGGACATTAGCATGAGACTAATCAGCCAGATGGTTGATGTGGACTGAACGAAGAAAATTTTTCTGTGATAAGGATGAGTGAAGATGGTGGGGAGGTCGAAGCCGACCAGCACGACTGGGTCAGGAAACGTTTAGACTAATTTTTTGTTGATTAATACAGGATATGCGTGGACACTGGCACCATGTTAATCAGTGAGATGGCTGATGTCGACTGAACGAAGAAATTTTTCTGGGTTAAGGATGAGTGAAGATGGTGGGGAGGGTCGAAGCCAATTATCAGGAGTGGGTGAGGAAACGTTTAGACTAATTTTTGTTGATTAATACAGGATATGCGTGGACATTGGAACCATGTTAATCGGTGAGATGGCTGATGTCGACTAAATGAAGAAATATTTGTTGTGTTAAGGATGAGTGAAGATGGTGGGGAGGGTTGAAGCCAATTATCAGGAGTGGGTGAGGAACCGTTTGGAATGATTTTGTTCTTAACACATGATTACCAACAAGATATAATCCCAATTCAAAACCAGGTTCAATCTTGCATTGGAAAAAGGCAAAGAAAGGTATATAAAGACTGAGAAGATGGGCAGGTTGAAGAGAAACCAGTTTTTTTGGCAATGTTTAAGCCGATGTTTACAGGTCCAAGAGTTTGGACAGGTTATGAATCTTGCATTGGAAAAAGGCAGAGAAAGATATATAAATACTGAGAAGATCGGTAGGCTGAAGAGAAACCAGGTTTTTTGGCAATGTTTAAGCCGATGTTTACAGAGCTAGAAGAAGACTACGACCAAGAAGCAGCAGATTACCTCAGCAGCTTGATTGGAGAGAGGGGATTTTTACTACCAAACTGGTACAAAAAGGACATATCACATGGGAAAGTTAAAGGCCAAGGAACGGGCACAAAACTGAGTGTTATTCTGTATGACATTGAGCCATTTTAATCTATCTTATTCTGTATGAGATTGAGCCAGTTTCTGTAGGAGATTGAAGAAAAGAAGATGGGATGCCAAAGAGAAACTAGTTGAGTCTGTGATGAATACCCAATTGTTTTCAAGGGAAAGAAGGAGGTGGCGGTATTATGGGCTTTCATTATGGGTTTTGCTGTGTTTTATGGCTGTTTGATTTGTTCTATGGCTGCCTCATCGAGATGTCTCCAAAACATCGTACATTTTCAGTATATCATCCCATGGAATATAAATCAATGGTAGTGGCAAAGAAGTTAAATGGCAGAGAATGGTTCTGGTTGGACAATGCCCCACATATTCAAGCAAAGGCGAATGGAAAAGAGGTGATAAAGAGGCTTATTCGTGCTAAAGTGGAGGCCTTCTCAAGGTTTATATGTGGTCTTATAGCTCGACGTAGTAATGGAATTTTTTCAAGGTTTATATGTGCTCTGCTAGCAAAGGTGTTATTGGCAACAATGTAGTTTTTTTGATAATATGTATTTGTGCAGAGGAAACAGTATTATGTACTATTTGTATATTGCCTTTGGCTTTTTATTAATACTAATGGAGGATATTTTTATGGAAAAAAAAACAAAGTTTGATGTGTGCATTATGTTTAAAAAAGAGGCAAAGTGTGAATTTAGTTAGAAAAAGAGGATATGTGGATACATGCATGTACTTATCATTTAGCACGACACAATATCGAGAATTTGTTTCTATAAGAGATTCGTTGGCATGCGTAGAGAAAGTATATTAATATATTATTCTTACCAAAACATGATACAATTTTTCTTTGGTAGTGAGCAAATGACAAAGTCGTGCTTTGAAGCTATTTATGAAGACGTAGTTTTAGGTTTGTAAATAATGACGTGACAAGAGTCCTTTAGATGAGCCTATGCAACAAATCAAAACATGTTCTCTTAAATCTTGTTAGATATCACATGTCTTCTTAACATTAAATTAGTCAAGGATGATTGTGATTTTATCGTTTTCAATATTAAACCACACCATCCACTTTATGTACACCTTTTGACTTTATGGAGCAATTAATTGAATGTGCAATATATCCAAAGTAATACACCACCACTAGAGGTCAATGTTAAGACTCAAGAGTAGCACATGGAACTCAAATGAACCCTTTTGGAGCAATGGTATTGTTCCCTCACGAATTGAAATGATCATTATATATAGTTATAAGCTATGCAACTATTAAGTTCATTTCCATTCTATAGGGTTAATATCGAGGGTCATAAACTCATTATAACAATTGTTTCAATGTCACACTTTGAGCCACCAAAAATGGAGATGACATCAAAGAGAAAGTCAAAGTTTAAAGGCAAGTCGGAGTTCTAGTTTGGGTCTAGTGCTATTCCTAGTCAAAAGATGAGGTTCAACTCCATGTCAAAGTCCAGGAAACTAGTCTTTAAAGACATGTCACAATCACTTGCTTTCACAAACATCACGATGTATGACGAGACTTGTAGTCAGTATGAAGACATGTATGTGTTAAAACTTTTTTACCTCCTCCATCAGTTAGGCTTTGAATTTGTTTTATGTATCTATTGATGTTGAAGCCAAAGGTAGTGGAGTAGGATTTGAAAAGTAATGTGGATGGATGGATAGAAATAAAATAAAAGAAAAAAGATCAACAAATGGAAAAAAATATTTATTGAGTTCATTTCCTCTGTAAACCAACCGATACAAATAGAAATTCCTTTGTTTATCTGAGGTCTTTTTTCTACTTTTTATATTTAAATTAAAAGAAAAAAGAAAACCAAAATGATCCCGAGGAAGATTTTGATTTTGTGTGCTATTCATTCAAGAAACAACACACACAAACACACGTGTGAGATTTATTTGTGTTTAAAACATAGTAAAGAATTAAAATAAACTACAAAAATTACCTCACAAGTCATCATCAACTTTATCAGAAAACTCGAATATGTACATATACATATAGACATAGACATAGATACATACGCCTACGCATACGCATACGAGCATTATATTCATGTGGTCGAGTCATAGTAAAAAACAAAAAGCCTTGATTAAAGTCATCTTAGAGTGCAATTAGTAATTTCACCCTGTGTAGTTAGCATTCCCTATCATCATTGATTATCCAGTTAACTTTTTTTAGTTTGTTAAGGTATAACTATGCGCTTAACATTTTATGTGATTGAGAACTTGACGGATGATGCATTTATGTATGTAATTTTGAAAAAATCCCCATTCATACTTTTTTACTTATACATCTAAGCATGATTTGGTCATTTTCTAATGTCAATGTTGATGGCATGTATGGGCATAGGGCACTTACAGTGCAAGATCTAAATTCTCATTCAATAGAACAACGACCATACAAATTACCATACTTTCAAAATCTCATTTAATAGAAAATAAAGTTTGTACCAAACCAAACTCGTTATTCTAATGGGCTTATTGATATGTTTGACCCAACACCAAGGGGGAATAATATTGTTATGCTTGAACCTACTAAGGGTGTAGTTGATATTAACTACGGGAATACACTTGGCTATAGACATTACCAATTATTGGCCAAGGGTTATGCTTGACATTTCTAAACATGGGAACACTATGAAATCTATGCAAAGGGTATTTTCAATAATGTAATACATGACGATAGGGACATGCTATAATGCGAGCTCAATCACGATCAACTTTAAAACACATAATTTAACAAAATTTAGTAGTGGAAGACATCATATTCACAAGAAATGCTAGAAGCATTCTTCATGAGCCAAGGGTAATATTTATAATTTTGAAAACAAGACTATAGTTGATATTATGCCGCCAACATGGATCAAATGCTACATGCATTACCAAATTTGCATTCGAAGGACAAGACTGATATTTTCAAACACATGAATATTATAAATGTTGATATTAACCTTTATACAAGGAGGGGTATTTTGGATATTATTCCCATGCCTATATGTGCACACACTCAATATATATATCTAGATAAGACACGTCAATTTTATGTATTAGTTCTATTGTATATAGAACAATATAGTAAATATATTTGCAAATCGTATAAACAATATATATCGTAAATATATATTAATAGCTATATTATGCTATTTTATCTAACAATATATTTAGGTGTTTCTTTGTGTATAATGGAACCTTGAAGAAAGTATCCATGTCTATATATGGAAATTTTGAAAAGAGCACGTACCAAGGTCTCACTAAATGTACCAAATTCCATATACAATAGTATACTAACAAAATCATAGAGTTTCACATTCAACGTTCGTAAGAACAAGGGCCATGGTTTTTGATGCAACAACCATGATCATCACTTGACAATCTTTAGGGATGTTTATTTGACGTCTCGTCCAATGGGAGCTTTGCTCGACTTGAAGCCTTGCACACTCATAACTCATGTGGAGCTCTCTTCCCCTCATCTTCATATCTTCTATTCATGATGCACTCAGATAATGATTATTTGTAGACAATGTAGGTAGCTTCGAAACATCACATGTCCTACAAATCAAACCCTATCATATGCATAGTCCCTTATCATTATCATACACACTCTAAGTATTTAAGACGTTTGAAAACCATCAATATTGTGCATATATTTATATAAGCCCCATGCAAGACATAATCAATGAAGACAATAGATGATACAAGATTATTATTTACATCACACATATATAAAGGGGCATAAGGAGTTGGGAAATCAGTTTCATGATATGATATAGGCATCTATATACACATATCTATATAAGAAGTCATTACATGCACCTTTAAATATTAACAATCTTTAGGATATTTTAAAAGATACACGAAAGATCATATACATAGTTGTAGAGAAACATGATAAAATAGTTCTTATTTCTAATTTTAAGATTGTTTAGGCATTCAAACATTTGACAACAAGGTTCTAGTCAAAATCATTAAATGGAAATGATAGGGAATGTTTACAAAACAAACACGCTATGGAGGAACACATCTATGGTGACGCAACGAGGAAACGACCCGAGGTGGAACTACTAGCCCTTGTGCTAGCTGTTTCCTACTCACCTTCCACCCTCCCTCCGTTGAGGGCCAGAGGATTGGGCTCGTGCTGGCCATCGATGATTGTCACTATTTTATAGCTCTACATACCTACTTACATTAAGTAGAAAGTAAGAGATGATATCTACGTAGTTTCATATTCTTGAACTTGGCCGGGTGGTGATTCCCCGACTTATATACTTGTATAGTCTTTTTGTAAAAATCTCTCCTAACTAATGGGAAAGGAGCTCCTTTTTTGGAAAAAATAAACAAACAAACACGTTATCTATGTATGTCAAGGATTTTAGAATAACAATGAAACTAAATGAGCTATGGTGATACACACACAACTCTTTACTTAAAAATATTGGTAGCATCCATTAACCAAGAACCATCCCAAGCAAGAATTAGTGCATATTATTAGATATATTTGCTAACATCCTAGATGAAACAAAGATATAATACATTTCAAATAGTTTACGAATGCAAAGAAGCTATCATATATACCTCGTACATTTATGCACATTCGAGATATGAGAGAAGGTTTACTAGCTAAAAAGAATCACTTTCCAATTTTTGCCATAACATATTGCCCACTTATATAAATCCAATGAAAGTTTGTACTCTACCTAGTGTTTGGTGAAATATACATAACACAACACAACACAAACTACCAACATTATTTTATGTCTAATAGGGAAGCATAAATATGTGTTGACGATTTTCTTACAAATAATGAACGAGATGAGTATTCCACAAATCAAGAGTGGCACAATTAGCTGCAAGCATTGGAGTTTAGAAAGAACTATCATTTAAGCCTTCATTTAATAGAAAATAGTATGCATCAACAAAAGGTATTCCATCAATCACCTGGGATCACTCTTTTGACTCTTATACACAAAATCAAACAAAGAACAAAACTATGGAATATAAAGTGGGGAATGCCAAATACAAATGTTTTACCCAATGTGTATATTTATATAAATAACAATTAAACCATGAAGCATCTTATTGTTTTATGTGGTAGGAACTTGCACAAACTCTTTTCACTAAACTTTACCATTATGAAACATAAGAATATCATAACAATGCAATTTTGCATTTTTAAGAACATGAAATACTTAAAAGTCAAGCAAGAAAAGGGAATGGGTGGGGAATTCAATATTCCCCCTTCTTTTCTCTATATAACACAATTTTAACAAGCTGACATACGACCAATTTAACGTCATGCACGAATGTGTATTATCTGTCATGGACGAGTAGAATAGAGTAGAACCAAGATGAGACTAAGTATTAAGAGAGAAAAAGAACAAGAACTCAACTTATGATTCCATAAGTGGTGTTGTTCACCTTGATTAGAATCAAGGTGCACCTAAGTATTTATATAAGAAGGTAGAGAGGTATGCATGCAAGCTAGGAATAGAGAATGCATGCAAGCTAGGAAACTTCCAATGTTCAATGTACAATACATCAAGTTGGATTCTACATATAAAAATGTATAGATGGATGTAGCTTAGTTGGTAGGGTTGCCCAATGGAGACCAAGAGGTCATAGGTTCAACCCCTACCTTCCACTGTGACGTGGCATCTAGGTGACTTCTGTAAAGAATCAGATATGGTTCTGTGCAGCGGAAGGTGTCTGTGTGTGTGAGAGAGAAAACACAGAGTTATATAGAAAACTAGATAACTTGGTATTACCAAGAGATTAAAAATTCAACAGTTACAAAGGAAAGGAGAAAAGGTGCTTACGTAGTCACCTGGCTGAGGCACTGATGACAACGACCTATGTGATAAACATATCACCCTCAATGCCCTTGGACGGAGACACACCACAAAGAGTATGGACCGGTAAAGATGTGTCTTACCGGCAGTCGAACACCTGTAGCAAAGGACAAGAGAGCGAAATTGGATCCGAAGTCCCAACCATGCATATTCCTTGGATACAACGATGATGAGTTTGGCTATCAAGTGTGGGACTTGGTCGACAAGCAGTTGTTCCGGAGTCGAGACATAGTCTTCATGGAAGACAAGACAATTGCCGACTGGGAGTCGTAGAAGAAGATAGCTTCGACCGGATCAACCGATATATAAGTTGGAAGATACAAAGACCCATTCGGCTAGAAGCCGGATGACACTCGAAGAACTGGCCCATTCCGGAAAAGGAACCAAATCGACCGAAGAAGATCTGGACACCGAAACCGGACAAGATCCTGAACCGGTGTCAGAGAACCAACGAAGAAGATACCCTCTAAGAGAGAGAAGGCCCCCCCCTCGGAGATTTCTGGATGCAGAGCATGTTTTATTGACCGACGAGAGGGAGCCAGAAAGCTTCGAAGAAGCAAAGAAAGACACCCACAACCGCAAGTGGTTAAAGGCCATGCAAGATGAGATGGATTCGTTGCATTGGAACCACACATATGAATTGACAGAGCTGTCGAAAGGAAAGAGAGCACTTCGGAACAAGTGGGTGTACAAGCTGAAACCGGGAGACGCCGGAAATCCACTAAGATACAAAGCCTGCATTGTGGTGAAGGGCTTCCAATAGAAGAAAGGAGTGGATTTTGATGAGATATTCACCCTGGTAGGTAAGATGATATCCATGCGGACGGTGTTGAGCATAGCGGCAAGCATGGACCTCAAGGTAGAGCAACTAGACGTCAAGACGACGTTCCTACATGGCAACCTCGAAGAAGAGATCTACATGCAATAGCCGGAAGGATTCGTCAAGAAAGGGAAGGAGAACCTGGTGTGTCGGTTGAAGAAGAGCTTATATGACTGAAGCAAGCCCCCCGACAATGGTACTGGAAGTCCGACTCTTTCATGAACGATCAAGGATACCACAAGACGCAGGACGACCACTGCGTATTCGTGAAGAAGTTTGACAGAGGAGACTTCCTGATACTACTGTTGTACGTGGAAGACATGTTGATCGTCGGACGAGACCGTATCAAAATCGGAATGCTGAAGAAGGCCTTGAGCCGGTCATTTGTAATGAAAGATATGGGTCCTGTGAGACAAATTTTGGGGATGCACATAATCCAAGACCGGTCAAAGAAATAGTTGTGGCTGTCACAGGAAAAGTACATGACAAAGGTGCTTCAAAGGCTCAACATGTCGGATGCTAAGCCGGTCAGGTCGACACTTCCGGCATATTGCAAACTGCCCGGAAAGCAGAGCCCGAAGACAAAGGTAGAGAAGTCGAAAATGATGAAGATACCATATGCCTCTATAGTCGGAAGCCTCATGTACGCAATGGTGTGTACACGATCGGATGTTGGATATGCAGTCGGAGTGGTCAGCCGGTTCATGAGCAATCCGGGAAGAGAACATTGGGCCGTTGTCAAGTGGATGCTCAGGTACCTAAAAGGCACCTCGAGCATGTGCCTTCGATTCGGCTTTGGTAAACCCCTATTGGAAGGCTTCATCGATTCGAACATGTTGGCTGATGCAGATACTAGCTGGTCTACATCCGGATACATCATGACATATGCAGGGGGAACCGTATCGTGGTAGTCGAGGCTGCAGAAGTCCGTTGCACTGTCGACAACGGAAGCGGAGTACATGGCAGCTGTGGAAGTCGACAAGGAAGTAATCTGGATGAAGAACTTCATCGAAGAGCTAGGAATCTAGCGGGAGGAATACCAACTCTATTGCGATAGTCAAAGTGCCATCCACCTTGCAAAGAACGCGGCCAACCACTGTCGGACTAAGCGTATCCAGAGGAGATATCACTAGCTTCGGGAGAAGGTAAAAGATAAAGAATTTTCACTGATGAAGATCCATACGGAGGAGAACGGGTCGTATATGCTGACCAAGGTGCTACAGATCAGATTGACGAAGACCCCATACCGGAGTGAAGGGGGAGATTGCTGAGATATCGGTCCCTTCGGATGGGGATCGGATATCCGAAAACCGGATCGGGATGGGGTCTAGTTGGATCTGGTATGAACCCTGAAGAGTTACAGATTTGTAAATATGTTTCTTATGGGCTGTTGAGGCCACATTTGTAAATAGCCCATAAGTTATATAAGTATAAAATATAACTTAGGGAAAATATGACAGTGTGTTGGTGATCATTCTTTGTGTAAGAGTTTGAGTTGTATAGAGAGACAGAGAGTGAGAGAGAGAGAAACCGAAAGTATTTTCTGTTGTAACCGCCGATAGGCGAAGATAGAGTTCGAGGTCATTGCCTCTGAGTCTCCAACTGTACCCTTCCTCTCTCGTGATAGTTGGAGTCTGTGGGCTCTCGTGGTTTTTCCCGATCAGGGTTTCCACGTTAATATCCCGTGTCGCCTTGTTCTGATTGTGTAAGTGCATTATATCTATTGTTTTATTTTCCATTTATTCCATTGAGTGATTGAGACTCGGTTGTGGCCGAGCACTATTCCGTACACTAGGGCCTTCGTGAAGATGTCGTTCGTTCGTAGATTCGTATTGATATGTTGCGAGTTGACATCTCTGAGCAAGACACGTTCTCGGATAAAATGATTGTGCACCTCAATGTGCTTAGTCTGAGCATGGAAGACGGGGTTGCGGGGCAGGTGAATACTGCTCATTTTGTAACAGTACAAGAGAATAAGATCCTTGATGTGAACCCCCAGACCTTTCTATATTCTTTTGAGCCAAACGACTACACATGCGGTGACGGTCGCGCCCCTCTATTCGGCCTCTATGCTCGATAGTGCGATTGTCGGCTGCTTCTTACTGCTCCACGATATGACTCCATTGCAGAGGGAGAAGACGAAACTTGACGTGGATCGTCTGTTGTCTTTGTAACCGGCCCAATCAACATCATTGTACCCTTTGAGGTGAATTGGTGTGGCCAACTTGTAGAGGACGCCGTAATCTATGGTTCCACTCACATAGTGTAACACTCGCTTAACACAAACCAGGGGTATGTTTCGTGGTGTCTGTATAAACTGGCTAAGGAGGCCGACCAGGTAACTGAGGTCGGGTTGAGTAATTGTGAGGTAGATTAGGCTTCCGACTAGCTGACGATAGAAAGTCGGCTCACACTCTTCTAGATTTCGATCAAGAGGGGTAGTGACAGGCTTACACTTTGTCATCCCAAACTTAAAGAGCAGATTGATGATGTAATGTCGTTGGGAGATCATGATGCCGCCAGGAGTCCGAATTACTTCTATAAGGGTCCTAGTACCACCACATGGATTTGGAATCTACATGCTGATGCTCATGATTTTAACAATCACACCAATGATTTAGAAGATATATCTCGCAAAATATTTAGCGCTCATTTTGGTCAACTAGGTATTATTTTCATCTGGCTGAGCGGCATGTATTTTCGAATCCAATTTTATTACCAAGCCCTATACTAGCGAGACTGAGATGCATCTTCACTTCTTCCAAGCCGAGAGGTTAAATCATTCCGTCTATTTATCTCTCGTTAGTGCGGGAGTGAGTTTGTAATCACTCGTGCCCCCAGTTTATGTGCGATATACGTTAGAATTCAAACATGTTACCAAAAGGATTGACTGTTTCAACCTACTTTTTTTGGTCTGAATCACAAACGACAAAAGTTTTTGTGGCAATCCGAAAACAACATGTTTTGATTGCAGTTCTTGAAGCCTCAGGTAGTTGACATGGCCAATCCGCTTATGCTAGAGATCGATGTCTAATTCAATCTTCAGTCCTTTCGCAAACAAGGCGGTGCCGATGTCGTTGGTGTCGAGGATGAACATAATCCCATCCCTACACCCTTGCACGATTATCCGGCCTTCTTCCTCAATGAAGCACCCGAGGTGCGTAAATCGCACCTGCATCCCCTGGTCGATGATCGGCACCCCAGGTTCTTTGTGATTGTCGGAACACGTAGTACATTCATCAGCTTTCCCTTTTGTCTGACATGGCTTAAAGGGACTTCTCCGACATGCACAATAAGCTAAGGAGTGTCCTCTCCGGTTTCGACAACTCCCGGTTGCTCCGGCTTTTCCAGAAACGAGAACCACTCTTCGTGGCTCGTCATGTGGTTAGATGCTCTAGAGTCAACATACCATACTTCCTCCGATTTGGAAGTGGTTTTCTTCATTGAGTTAGCCTTTTGCTTCATCACAAAGGTTGGCCCTTTTTCAGTCTTCCCGGTTCCGGATCCTTCTGATCCTTTAGTGTAGTGCAAGCTTTGCCGGTTCCCTTGTCCAGCCTTACCGGACCCAGATTTGTCCAAATCGGTGCGCTTCTTCTAGCACTTGCTTTCTCGATGGCCTTTCTTTCCACAATACCGGCATTCCGTATCAGCTTTCGATTGCCGGTTTCCGGTGCTGCTTTTACTCCCCCTGCTTGTGGAGGGTCCGGAACTACTATCAACACTATCCTTGTGCCCCCGATTCTACTCTTGTCGACCGCCTGCATTGCGTGCCGACCCACCTCGTCCTCCACACCCACGGGGCTGATCCGCCTCTTTGTACAACATCTGATTGTCCGATTGAGTGTTCCTTGACCCACTCGCATGGTTTTCTTCGACCATGAGCATCGATTGCAGTTGAAAAAGGATGGTGGCTTCTCCCTTGTGGGGATAGCGGTTCGGATGGGCCCGTACCTTAGCCAGACCGCAGAGGCAGATTTGCACCATTTCGTCCTCATCTATCGTGAGGTCTATGGACCCTAATGTGTCACAAATCTCCTTTATCTTCGTGGTGTAATCTAAAACTTGACATATCCTTTTGTCGGACATTGTTCAATTCTTGTCAAAGTTATAGCTTTCAGGCTTAGGTACTTGCGGCGAAAATCTTTTTTAGATTTTCCCAGGCATGTTTCAGCGTCTTAGCATCTCTAATGTAGCCGATCATCTGGTTGTGCACGGAAGACGCAAGGCAGTATAGAACTCTGCTTGCTCTTTGTTCCCATGTCAGGAACTCCTTTTGTGATGACGTCGACGCTATTTCATGGTCACCCTCAACATAACACCAGTATCCATGTTCGGGCAGATATTGATGCATCTTGTATGACTAGGATGCATAGTTGTGTTTGTCAATCTTCTTTGTCGCAAGCGAGCTTGCCATACCTCTGTCCATCTAATGTGTCACAAATCTCCTTTATCTTCGTGGTGTAATCTAAAACTTGACATATCCTTTTGTCGGACATTGTTCAATTCTTGTCAAAGTTATAGCTTTCAGGCTTAGGTACTTGCGGCGAAATTCTTTTTTAGATTTTCCCAGGCATGTTTCAGCGTCTTAGCATCTCTAATGTAGCCATCATCTGGTTGTGCACGGAAGACGCAAGGCAGTATAGAACTCTGCTTGCTCTTTGTTCCCATGTCAGGAACTCCTTTTGTGATGACGTCGACGCTATTTCATGGTCACCCTCAACATAACACCAGTATCCATGTTCGGGCAGATATTGATGCATCTTGTATGGCTAGGATGCATAGTTGTGTTTGTCAATCTTCTTTGTCGCAAGCGAGCTTGCCATACCTCTGTCCATCTAATGTGTCACAAATCTCCTTTATCTTCGTGGTGTAATCTAAAACTTGACATATCCTTTTGTCGGACATTGTTCAATTCTTGTCAAAGTTATAGCTTTCAGGCTTAGGTACTTGCGGCGAAAATCTTTTTTAGATTTTCCCAGGCATGTTTCAGCGTCTTAGCATCTCTAATGTAGCCGATCATCTGGTTGTGCACGGAAGAT
Organism: Azolla caroliniana; assembly: GCF_043228905.1. NCBI lineage: Eukaryota > Viridiplantae > Streptophyta > Polypodiopsida > Salviniales > Salviniaceae > Azolla > Azolla caroliniana. Next base: position 15,913,640 of record NW_028230436.1, read on the forward strand.
GCAAGGCAGTATAGAACTGTGCTTGCTCTTTGTTCCCATGTCAGGAACTCCTTTTGTGATGACGTCGACACTATTTCATGGTCACCCTCAACATAACACCAGTATCCATGTTCGGGCAGATATTGATGCATCTTGTATGACTAGGATGCATAGTTGTGTTTGTCAATCTTCTTTGTCGCAAGCGAGCTTGCCATACCTCTGTCCATCTAATGTGTCACAAATCTCCTTTATCTTCGTGGTGTAATCTAAAACTTGACATATCCTTTTGTCGGACATTGTTCAATTCTTGTCAAAGTTATAGCTTTCAGGCTTAGGTACTTGCGGCGAAAATCTTTTTTAGATTTTCCCAGGCATGTTTCAGCGTCTTAGCATCTCTAATGTAGCCGATCATCTGGTTGTGCACGGAAGACGCAAGGCAGTATAGAACTCTGCTTGCTCTTTGTTCCCATGTCAGGAACTCCTTTTGTGATGACGTCGACGCTATTTCATGGTCACCCTCAACATAACACCAGTATCCATGTTCGGGCAGATATTGATGCATCTTGTATGACTAGGATGCATAGTTGTGTTTGTCAATCTTCTTTGTCGCAAGCGAGCTTGCCATACCTCTGTCCATCTAATGTGTCACAAATCTCCTTTATCTTCGTGGTGTAATCTAAAACTTGACATATCCTTTTGTCGGACATTGTTCAATTCTTGTCAAAGTTATAGCTTTCAGGCTTAGGTACTTGCGGCGAAATTCTTTTTTAGATTTTCCCAGGCATGTTTCAGCGTCTTAGCATCTCTAATGTAGCCGATCATCTGGTTGTGCACGGAAGACGCAAGGCAGTATAGAACTCTGCTTGCTCTTTGTTCCCATGTCAGGAACTCCTTTTGTGATGACGTCGACGCTATTTCATGGTCACCCTCAACATAACACCAGTATCCATGTTCGGGCAGATATTGATGCATCTTGTATGGCTAGGATGCATAGTTGTGTTTGTCAATCTTCTTTGTCGCAAGCGAGCTTGCCATACCTCTGTCCATCTAATGTGTCACAAATCTCCTTTATCTTCGTGGTGTAATCTAAAACTTGACATATCCTTTTGTCGGACATTGTTCAATTCTTGTCAAAGTTATAGCTTTCAGGCTTAGGTACTTGCGGCGAAAATCTTTTTTAGATTTTCCCAGGCATGTTTCAGCGTCTTAGCATCTCTAATGTAGCCGATCATCTGGTTGTGCACGGAAGACGCAAGGCAGTATAGAACTCTGCTTGCTCTTTGTTCCCATGTCAGGAACTCCTTTTGTGATGACGTCGACGCTATTTCATGGTCACCCTCAACATAACACCAGTATCCATGTTCGGGCAGATATTGATGCATCTTGTATGACTAGGATGCATAGTTGTGTTTGTCAATCTTCTTTGTCGCAAGCAAGCTTGCCATACCTCTGTCCATCTAATGTGTCACAAATCTCCTTTATCTTCGTGGTGTAATCTAAAACTTGACATATCCTTTTGTCGGACATTGTTCAATTCTTGTCAAAGTTATAGCTTTCAGGCTTAGGTACTTGCGGCGAAAATCTTTTTTAGATTTTCCCAGGCATGTTTCAGCGTCTTAGCATCTCTAATGTAGCCGATCATCTGGTTGTGCACGGAAGACGCAAGGCAGTATAGAACTCTGCTTGCTCTTTGTTCCCATGTCAGGAACTCCTTTTGTGATGACGTCGACGCTATTTCATGGTCACCCTCAACATAACACCAGTATCCATGTTCGGGCAGATATTGATGCATCTTGTATGACTAGGATGCATAGTTGTGTTTGTCAATCTTCTTTGTTGAAAGCGAGCTTGCCATACCTCTGTCCATCTTTTGTTCTTTACCGGGTGTTAGGGTTTTTCTTCAGTAATCGCTCGTCGGTTGTGGAGGTTTTCAACCATCACGCTTTGATACCATGTCAATGTTGAAATGCAGAAGCTTTGACAAACCGGTTCAGCCGGATAGGAATAGAAAGAGTACATGTTTAATGGAAACCTTATGAGACACAGACAAGGAGTGGGAGAGACAAAGAGAGCAAAATAACATTAATTAAATTCAAAATAATAACACTCTGTCCATAGGATGTGCTCAGTGAGCACTTTTTATACAAGTCCACAAAGGACTGACAAACGTACTATCTACTTCAATGTTCATACGAGCGGCTGACACTAACTATGAGGACCATGAGTAGCTAGTAGTCTAGAATAGTAAGCCTCTAAAAGGCCTATCGGTTCACACTTGAGTCTGGCTCTTTGATTTGGCTCTTGGTCCTGGATACCGATTCGGTCCATCCATTCTGGATACTTATCCGAACATCGATCCGGATACGATTTGGCTCAGCCTTGTTCATCCGATCCGGATTTGGTTGAGCTTGTTCACTCAACAAGTGCTGCAACTTGTTTGATGCGAGTGCCTTGGTGAAGATGTCGGCAACATGGTGATCAGTTCAAACATACCTGAGTTTGACTTCACCGCTCAGGACCCACTCATGCACAAAGTGATAATGCACCTCGATGTGCTTTGTGCGAGCATGGAACATGGGGATCCGTAGGTCCTGTTGTAGCCTATGAAGCCATATGGCTTCACAGGTCACGACAATAGCTCCTCAATACTCAGCCTCAGTGCTTGACAGATCCACTTTCGGCTGCTCCTTGTTGCTCCATGCAACAGTCGCACTCCCGAGAGAAAACATGAATCCAGATGTTGACCGACGATCCAACGCATCACCGGCCCAATCAACATCTGTATAGCCGACTAGTTGTTTGGCTACAATTTGTTGGTACAACAGTCCCTGATCCTTAGTGCCGCTCACGTATCAAAGTAGTCGATGCGTGCACTAAAGGTGCTCAACAGTCAGTCGCTACATGTATTGACTAATCACTCCCACTAGATAGCTCATGACGGGCTGTGTGATAGGTATATGAGGCTTCCGACAATTTGTTGGAACCGTTTCTCGCCGCAGCCCATTCTGGAGTCGTATTTAAGTACTCGTATTTAACGTTTAAATACGTATAGTACCTCATCATTTGTATAGTATGTACTATACCTCAATGTTGTTAAGTCAAATATCATGTACATTTGTCCAATACTGCATTTAACGTATTTATAAAAAAACAGGTATAATATGTATTTATAAAGAAAATGTAAGTAAAACCCCAACAAAAACCAAAAGAAAAAAAAGATTTTAGTGAAAAAGAAGCCAAAGGAAGGAAGAAAGAAGAATAGAAGAGAGGACGATGAAGAAGATGAAGAAGAAGAAGAAGAAGAAGAAGAAGAAGAAGAAGAGAGAAAAGAAGACATAAACCTGTCCTAACTCTAAGTGTGATAATTGCAGAAGATAGAAGAAGAAGAAGAAGAAGAAGAAGAAAACGAAGAAAAGAGAAACCTATCATGAGTGTGATAATCGTAGACGATTCCTCAATCTATGAAGGCATAATTGTAAATAATTACAATTTGAGGTAGAACATCGTGATACACACTTACACTGATTTATAGAATAAGGGAATGTCGACATCCATATTACTACAAGTATTTTAGGATGTGAAATGTTCAAATGTCTTATATGCATTTTAGGATGTAGAACTATATTGTACATTACAAAATTGTGTAAACATAGATGTTTTTTACAATATTATAGATATTTTTTAGAAAGGTAAATAATTTTCAAATTCTAGAAGTATTAAACGTACTATACATAAAATACGTATTTTATAAGTATTTAACATATTAAGAAAACGTATTTAACGTATTTTTAAATTGGGAGGTACTATACGCGTATTAATATCTTATATACGTACGGTATCCGTACCGTACCTAACGTACCTAACAACCTTGCTCTTGAAAGAAACACCAAAAATCACACAAAGGCATTCTAATACCATGGATGTGGTAGATTCAACGGAGCAATATGAAATCGAAAGAAGAAAGAATAATATTTTCATTAAAGGTATGCAAGAGAATGAAACAGACAATGCACTATCTCTTGGAGAGAATATTATGAAATTCTTTGAAGATCACTTTGCTATGCGAGATGTTATTGTATATGCTACACATAGGGTTGGCAAGAAGCAATATGCTAAATTGCACAAACTTGATTATCCTAAATGGTATAAAGGCATTCCCATTGACAAATGTGCTCACATGTTACCATCCTCGAGTGGAGGAAGTGTGGTTGATTACGCCTTTGTTGTTAAAAAACGCGTATTTTATACATAGAGTACGTTTTAGAATACCCACATGTATTCTAAACATATTCTACCTTTTGGAACTGTCATTTTTTATAAGCCTAAATTTGTAAATAATTAAAAAAAATACTTTTCTAGGGCTTTTTTAAGTAGTGAAATCAGAAAAAGTAAACAATTGGGGTTTTTTGTTATGACTCACGAGTGTCTTCATTTTGTAGGTTAAAGGTTTTTACATAGGTCTTTAGAAGCAACCTGCAGGAAGCAAGCATTATTTTAGTTCATTTTCAAAGGTAATTTCCTCGTAATATATGTGCAGGTATGAATGATTTTGGTTTGTTTATGCCCAAATGCAATGTGGATTAAAATATGTTTAGAGGGTCTCAAAATAGAAAATATTGCAGAAAATTCAGAAAACTCTAAAATAGATTTGAAATTTTCTATGGAATCTAGATTAAGTAACATACATTATTGAGAAAGAGGGCTGAAATTCAAATTTCCATTATGTGATGACTTCCCTGTATATTAAGTAACTTATTAAGTAACATATAGGGAGATGATATTAAAGTAATTACTATAGAAAAACATGCATATTACATATGCATGTTTGAAATTTGAATGATTTATGTGTGGTTATACCCAAATGCAAGTGGATTAAATATATGTCTTGAGAGTATGTAAGTATTTATGCTCAAGATTTTAGAAAAAACTCTGAAATAGATTTGAATTTTTTAAATTTTCTATAGAATCTAGATTAAATAACATACATTATTGAGAAAGAGGGCTCAAATTCAAATTTCTATTATGTGATGGCTTGCCCGTATAATTAATTAAAATATTAAGTCACATATAGGGAGACGATATTAAAGTAATTACCATAGAATAGCATACATATTACATATGCATGTTTGAAATTTGAATGATTTATGTGTGGTTATGCCCAAATGCATGTGGATTAAATATATGTCTTGAGAGTATCTAAGTATTTATGCTCAATATTTCAGAAAATACTCTAAAATAGATTTGAAATTTTCTATAGAATCAATTAAGTAGCATATATAATTGAGAAAGAGGGCTGGAATTTCCATTATGTGATGACTTTCACATATAGTTAATTAATTTATTAAGTAACATATATGGAGATGATATTAAAGTAATTACCATAGAATAGTAACATACAAATGCACGTTTGAAATTTGAATGATTTCTATGTGTTTATGCCCAAATGCAAGTGGATTAAAATCTAATTGAGAAAGAGGGCTGAAATTTTCGTTATGTGATGACTTTCCCATATAGTTAATTAACTCATTAAGTAACATATAGGGAGACGATATTAGTAATTATAATAGAGTTGTAACATACATATGCATGTTTGAATTATTTCTCTGTGTTTATGTCCAAATGCAAGTGGATTAAAATTTGGTTAGAGGGTATCGAGGTTGTTTATGCCCAATATTTCAGAAAAAACTCTGAAATAGAGGTGAAATTTTCATATGTTCTTAAAAAATACCACTAATGAAACCCCGAAGGGTAGAAAATGGCACCTTGTGAGGGGGATCTCTTGCGCTTTTAGTCAAAGTAGTTTATCTAATTGAGAAAGAGGGCTGAAATTTCTATATAATTCAATGTGACATTGTGGATTCATGAATAATTTATGGCTAAAGCCATATGTTTTAATCATATACATCATGACATGGTGGATTCATGAATAATTTACGGTTAAAATCATACATTTAAATCATATACATTATGACATTGTGGATTCAATGTTCATGAATAATTTATAGTTAAAATCATATGTTTAAATGATATACATTTGTCATCTTCACATTGTGGATTCATGAATAAATTCTTGTTAAAATCATATGTTTAAATGATATACATAATCACATTGCAGATTCATGAATCTAGGACAATATAAAAGACAACTCTCGAGTCTCTAGAACTTGATATCACCAATTAAGCAACTATGCCACACAAATAATCTCCCTTATGGGATAAATATTGTTTGAACCAACAAGTTGGGAAGTCATCTGGGTCCTATTATTGGGATTGCCGATTTTATGGTTTTCATGGGACTGGGACACTAACATGTTTAGTTGCTCACCTTGCTGGAATTAAAGGTGAAGGTATAGACAAGTGGTGCAAGTAACTCTAGAGTTAAGTATTTAAAGAAAGAGCATTTGAATGTGCAACACAGTGGAAAATGTGAAAGCCCTTTGGCCAAAATATGGCATTGCAATACTTTTAGATGGATGGATTGACACTACCAAGAGAGCACTTGTGAATATTTTGGTCTCAGGTTGTTATGGCACTATGTACTTTAAAACTACTGATTGTAGTGGTGTTTCTACAAGGGTTGATGGTCCATGGCTAGCTGAAATGCTACCAATTGCAATAAAGGAAGTAAAAGTTGTCTTGGGTTCGTCGAGTGCACAAGAGAGCAAATTATGTGGTTAAACTATTTACTAAGAAAAGGAATGCGCGAAAAATTTTCAGCAACTATTCGTCTCTTGTGCTTCTTAGGCCAAGTGCCACTCGATTTGGCTACATTCTTATTGTCCTTGAGAGGCTTGCAAGAGTTTGGAGAGCCCTTGAACAAACTATGGTTAGTAACTATTGGGAGGATTGGAGTGATTCCAAAAAGCCAGATGTTGTCAAGGTGAAGTCCATTGTGCAAGACAACTCTACTTTGCCTTCAATTATGATTGTAATTTCTATTATGTGTCCATTGTTTTTTGTTATGCGGCTAACTGATCGTGAATGATCTACAATGGGCTTACTTTATGAGTTCATGAGGAGGGCTAGAGACACATTGCAACGAGGAGCGAGAGAAGACACATCAAACAAAGACAAGTAATTTATTCTAATATTATTATTTCTATGTAGTATGTACAATTGCTATTTATTGCATCCTTTTCATTTCTTTGAATCATTGCTATCATCTATGTTATGCATATTTCTAGTAACTGATTTCTATATTATGCATATTTATGTTAATGCAGATATAAAGAGGTTTTGGAATGCTTTGATTGTCGTTGGTCATGGTTCAAAAAGCCAATTCATATTGTTGCACATATTTTGCATCCTTTATGGAAGCCCAAAGATAAATCAATAGTTATGAATGTAGAGATTACAGATGGATGGCTTGGCTATATTCAAAAGGTATATTCTATAGATGAATGTGAAATCTTATAAGATCAATTTGACATGTATGGAAATGGCGTGGGCCGGTTTAGCAATGAACTATCAAAATCACACATTGCAAAATGTAAACCTGTCTCATGGTGGGAAAGATATGGAGACAATGTGCCCTTACTACAATCATTAGCTTGTAGAGTATTGTCTCATGTATTATAGTTTTTTCTTTATTGTTTCTACAATGACATATGTTCATGTTGTTTGTTTAATAAATACTTTGTGTCATAGGATTGCTCTTCTAGAGCTACTGAAAGAAATTGGAATGCACATGCGTTGGCACATACAAAAAGGAGGAATCATTTGAAGGTGAAACAAGTGAAGAGATTAGTATATGTTAGAGAAAACTTAAGGCTTGTTCGGAGCTTTCAAACTCATGTTGGTCTTCTAGTGCAGGTCTACATCTTTCTTATTCATATTTGACATTTGACGTTTAGAGTCTAGACAAGTCATTTATAGGTTAAATTACGATCCTTGTTAATTGGTTATGGTTTTAAAATTATGAATCATGATCATGATACTAGAATATTATTTGATTTAGGTGAATCCAGATGAGATAGACATTGACAAGACTCTTGAAATGCATCCATCAACAACCGATATTGACACTCAAGTCGCACAAACATATTTTGAGGAAGCAGAGGCGATGCATATTGGTTGGGTTACTCGGAGTAGATCTAAGTTTGCCACTATGATAATGGATGAAGGACTAGTAGGTTTAAGTTCGAGCAGTATTAGCGGAGGTCGTGTTTGTAGTCGTGCTTGTGTGAGAGTTTCAAGTACAAGAAAGGTACTTACTCGATAAGCTACAAATATTCCTTGCAATGCTGAATATGGTAATGATGATGGAGAACAAGAGGATGAAGACATTGACAATGACACAATTGATTCATCTTCTGATAGTGATTATGTGGAAAACTATGATGATACACCAACTGGATCCTCGAATGATGATGTAGAAGAGGAAATATAATCGAAAATTGAATGGAGATCATTTATTACTGTTTTGTACATATTTATTTGAATTAGAGAACCAATAACTATGAGTATGAAGAAATTCTAACTTCTAAATTAATAAATTCTAATATTGTTTTGATCACTCTATTCTGATTTGAGTGTTGAAATGGTATGTGTTTTGATTCGAATTTTAAACTTCAATTGTGTTCTCCACTTTCATTTTAATTTTTAAAATATGTATATCACGTGTATTGAAAGTTGAAACATAGATAACCATGTGGTATCCATGGACAATAAAGATAATTGGTATTTTTACTCTATAGTATTGAAATTTCAAGTATCTTTGTATTCAACGAATTTAACGAATTTAACGAATTTAGTGTATTCAATGTATTTAACGTATTCAACGTATTTTACCTTTAAAATACGTATTCTAAGAACTTATATTTTTTTCTTAGAATACTTATCAAATACGTAGCATACGTATTGTACGCGTACGGTATGCTACGTATGTTACAACCACGGATTACGCATTAATGTTGGCATGTGATCTATCATTGGTGAATGTGTTTAAAGTTGGTTCTCTATCTTTGAACTCACACCACAATCCATTATACTTAGAGATTGCAATTCCACATTTCACCAATAGATGTCATGGAATGAAAGACGAAATGAGATGTATCATCCAACCTTGCTACAACAAATGTAAAAAGATTTATGTGTGGACGCATATGCGGAAGACACAGAGTACACGGTTGGTTATCTGGAAGTATAATAGTTAGGTAAACATAGAGAATGTAAGAGAGAGAGATTGAGTGAGCAGACAGACAAAAAATTCTATTACAAAATGCTTAATACATACAATGTGCTCAATGAGCACTATTTATACAAGTCCTCAAAAGGATTGATAGAAGTACTGACATGTACTTCAATGCTCATGAAGAGCCTCTAACACTAACTGCCTATATTAGACCTATTAACTAGAATAGGTCTAATTGGCATGTGTGACATTCCGGATCAGCTTCCCCAACCACTTTGTCATCCGGTCTGGGTCCGTCATCTAGTCCAAATCCGACATTCGGTATCTGGTCCGAAAACAGGGCCTAGCCAACTAGATCAATTCTAGTCTGACCTACTAGCATATCCAACCAGTCCGGCCCATGTTGAGCTTGCTTGCTCAACACTCCCCCTCTAGCTCAACTTAAGGTCGGTCCGTTGTGTCAGATTTAGCCGATCCTTGCTTCCGGCTCCTCTTGGTGTCCTCACACCTAGCTCGCGCTCCTCGTTCGGTCCGGTCCCGCGTTCCATGACCTCTTTGGTCCAACGCTCCTCAACCCCTATAGTCGGTAGGTCTGCTCTTCATGCCCTTCTCAGCTTCCTCACTATTGTGACATTGGTGTCAAGGATATTACTAGAGGAAAGAGAATTAGTACTAAAGATAGAGGAGAAGAATGAGGACTAGTACTAAGAAGGGAAAGAGTGTGTGAGAATCGAGAGAGAGAGAGAGAGAGAGAGAGAGAGAGAAAGAAAGAAAGAAAGAAAGATATATTAACGTCTTCTAAGGCCAAAATTGGCCCATGAGACAAATGGTTTACAACAAAAATGGGATATTTACCCATTCATCGAAGTAAAAATAAAAATAAGATGAAAAATAGAGTTTAAGCTAAATAGTTCTAAAAAATAACAAACATGTTTTATATAGAAACATGTTCTACTACAATGAAAATGGTGTTATACAATTGTTATTTTCATTTCCATCCAAGTCTCTCGAAGAGAAGCGGAAGGTCAAAGGGTTGCGATGTGGATGTGGCCCGTGGTCCCCATGTAAGAGGTACCCCAACCATAGCTTCTAGTCGACGTAGCTCACGTTCCCTTATCTTCTTAATCTTGTCTACTCCACGTTGACTTGTTTTGAAGCCCAACATTCGAGGGCGTTTCGTTGTTCTTTGCATTTCTGCTTCCTCAAGGGAGAGGCCGAGCGGCGTAAGTGTATCCACATTCATCGTCTCCCCTTGTTCCTGAAAAATTACACTAGTTACATGGTGATGAATACTAAGAGGGTTATCGTTAGCACTTTGTAATTTATTCTCCCTATGTTGTTTTAGGTCTAAGATATATCTACCTAGTCTCTTTACATTCGGGGTATCTAATAGTTTGGAGAGGGTGGGAGAGGGTCCTAGTATGTCGTGGTATTCCGCTCGTATCTCGGCATAAGTTGGGCATTTGCATGTGAAGTGATACTCATCCTCTATCTCTATGTGGCATAACCTACATAACCTTTCCTCTCTAGGGACTCTATTAGCCCGACCATTCTCAATCTCAAGTTGGTGAGATGATACTTTATTACGATCTTCGTGAGAGATTAAAGTTTGATCAGTCCCATGGTTGTACTTAAGGGGAGGTAGGTTATTAATGTCTATGCCGTTCGCACGGAGCCAACTCACCACGATGCTATACCAAGAGCTAGTGTCGCCAGACACATATAAAGATCGAGACGCCTCAAAGGCTCGACGGGATATCCTATCTTGTGGTTGGCTATGTATCCGATGAATAAAAACTACCACTTGAAAGAGTGCTTCTACTAACATCGGGGGTAGACTGAACTCAGCTCTAATAATGTCATGTGGTACTGTCGATTTGCTTCGGAGTTGACGTGATAACATCGTCACTAAAGGTCTCTCTAATTGCGTCCACATGAAAGATGGTAAACCTGGAGCCCATACTACTGATGCATACATGAGGGACGGGGTCACTAATGAGTCAAAAAGCCATCCCTTAGTCCGTGGCTCTTGAAAGTATGCCTGATGGCATTGTCTCTCTAAGAGTGAGAGGGATGCATACCCTCTCGTTAGCCTATCTTTGGCTGCCTGGGTCATCGAGAATTTACCTGAGCGAGCACTAAAGGTGACTCCCAAGTATACATACGATCCCACTACCTCAACTGGTTTATGAGAGAGGATTAGGTGACATTGACTCCTAACTCGGGACGATGTATGAAAGATAAGGACTTTAGTTTTCGCTAAATTCACTACCAGTCCTCGTTGTGTACAAAAGTCATCCAGGGCATTAAGATGCTTTTGTAGGTCGTGTTCCGACTCTGAGAGCAAGACAATGTCGTCTGCGTAGAGTAAGAGACTAACTTGCGTCTCCCCAATAGCTACTCCCTTGCCTCCCTTACGAGCAATAAAATCAGTGATCTCATCAATGTAGATCCCAAAAAGAGTCGGTGATAGGGGGCAACCCTGTTTTACACCAATGGTGCTAGTGAAACAATCGGATAGGCCACCTGGGCATCTTACACACCCAGAGACTTGCTCATATAGGGCATAAATGGCCCAGATCATGTCATCTGGTATCTCCAAGCTCTTAAGTCTATCAAACAACCTTTCCCTAGGAACCGTGTCAAAGGCCTTGCGAAAGTCCACAAAGCAACAATATAGTTTCTTCTTACGAGCCTTTGTCTGGTCAATTAAGCACCTGAGTGTGAAGATATGGTCAATAGTGGAGAAGGCTCGTCTAAAGCCAGCTTGCGAGAGAGAGAGAGAGAGAGAGAGAGATAGATAGATAGATAGATAGATAGATAGATAGATAGATAGATAGATAGATAGATTATATTATCGTCTTCGGAGGTCAAATATGACCTATGAGACCAAAAATATTACATTTCACGTGATACGTGTGAAAGTGAGTAGTGACTCTTGATGTTCAAGAACTTTACCAATGAATGTTGCAATCGAGAGTGCACATTGTGGTTGTGAGAGGAATTCATGCAAAGATTGGGCTTGATCGAAGAGATGTGGAAAGCATGGTCGAATATGATCAAAGGCAGAGCATTGTATCAAAGTGTGACACTCAAACTCGCGAACTTGTTTAGGGCAAAATGTGCATAGCCGACCACTCTCATCACTTGTACCCCAACGCCCTGTTTCACATCGCAATGCATGTGAGCTAAGTCGCATGGAAGCAATGGTTCGAATGGAAGATAACGGTATGGGCTCTAACATGTATGGATGTGTACGATTTCCCCGTTCCGCAAAGAATATGGTTTTGTAGTTAGGTGCAACATGTGTAGTATAATGTGTGAAGCGTGAGCCTCCAAATTTGTCCCATGTCATGATACATTGGCATTGCAAAAATGCCTCATTTACAGAGGAATCTAATGATGCATCATGAAGCAAGTGTCTTGCATCCCATCTACCAAACCATTTTTCTATATCTTGCATCCAACCGGAACACAAAATTTTGCTTTTATGCGTCTTTTGGATCTTTTTGCTTGCTTCCCACGCAATTCTAGGAAGTTGATGTGAGGGACTTTTTTGAACCTTAAGCATGTATTCAACAACCCTTTCCATGGCCATGATCTCAATGGGAAGCGATCCCGCCTCAAGGAGGAGGAGGGTGTAGGGCGTTTGTTTCTTAACTTGTAGAAACTTGGTAAGAAAATGCTTTTGGACATTTTCAAACTCTTTCCACATAGATTTAGGGATGCTACCGCCCCATACTTCCATCCCATAGAGAAGAACCGGTGTCACCAAAGTGTCGAAAAGATATTTCTTGAGGACCCAACACTTAATATCTCCAAGATTGCATGTGTTCTCAAATGCATAGTATGCTCGCTTGCCCGCCTCTAAGCGGCGTGTAGCACATTCATTCCATCTATGATTTGAAGGAACTTCAAGGCCAAGATATTTGAAGCTTTCCACACATTCAAGTGGCTCATTGTTGTACATAATGCATGGTTTATCTCTTTTTTGGCTCTTCACAAGCATAATCTTTGTTTTAGAGCTATTGACACTTAATTTAGTATGCACGCAAATTTTTTCCAATGCCTTCATAAGCTTTTGTGCATCTCCTAAAGTATTTGCAAAAAGCACTACATCATCTGCATATAGCAAAAGCATAATCACAACATTCCCAATGGCAACTTCTTCAACACATTCTTCCTTTGCAAACTTGGTAACCATTTCTTCCAATTCATCAATGCATAGACCAAATCGTGTTGGTGAGAGTGGGCATCCTTGCTTAACACCAATAGTGCTTTTGAAAAAATTTGAAAGTTTATCTCTCATGCGCACACAACATATAACCTTCTCATAAATTCGGGAAATTGCAAGCATATATTCACTTGGCACCTCAAGTTCTTCCATTCGCCTCCAAAGATGCTCACGAGGTACCATATCAAAAGCTTTCTTGAAGTCTACAAAGCAACAATATAAACCTTTACCTCTAAGGCGACTTTCCTCCATTAATACTCGAAGGGTGATAAGGTGATCAATGGTGCTATGGTGTTTCCGAAAGCCAGCTTGTCCATAAGCTCTCTTACCACTTTTTTCAGCCCATACACTTATCTTTGATTCCATTATACATCCAAATAGTTTTGCCATTAATGAGCCAACCATGATGGTTCGATAGTTGTTTACATTATTTATATCTCCACCTTCATGTAAAGGTTTGATCCAATTTGTAGTCCAATCGTACGGCATACCATGTTGCAATGCATCATTAAACATATCGCTTATCCACAGAGAGAGAGAGAGAGAGAGAGAGAGAGAGAGAGAGAGAGAGAGTGATGACAACAAGAAGGTTTCTTCACTAGTGATTTCTTTAGTACAGGGCAAGAAATGTGCCACCTTCGTATACCAATCAACCACTATTAAGATCGCATTGATGCCCTTCGAATCCAGAAGATCTGTTATAAAATCTAGAGAAATAGATTGCCATGGCTTGTTGGGGATGGGTAATGGCTCCAATAAACCATATGAATGATGTCTGGGCTCCAATGGAGTGTCAAAAACCAACGTTGCTTGTAGTTGCCGGACCTAGGATTACTTGCTTTTGATTATCGAAGGTTGGATCACCAGGACGAGGTGCTAGATATGAGCGTTGTGATAATGCATCTGCCTTCCCTTGTTGCTTGCATGGACGGTATGTAATCTTGAAGTTGAAACAAGTGAGGAATAGGGCCCATCAAGCTTGTCATCTATTTAATACACGAGCATTCTGGAAGTAGGCAAGATTCTTGTGATCACTAAATACAATGTCTTGATGAGGAGATCATTCTAAGAAATGCCTCCATTGTGCAAAAGAGTTCACTATTGCTAATAGCTCCTTATCATGTATCTCGTAGTTGATTTCAGCTGAGTCAAATTTGCATGAGTGGGAAGCTACGGGATGTAGCTTCTCATCATCACCTTGTTGTGACAAAATACTACCGAGGGCAAAATCCAATGCTTCTACCTCAATGATAAATGGTTTTTGCGGATCAAAATGAGTTAGAATAGGAGCCGATGTAAATGCTTTCTTGATATCAACAAAACCCGTGTCCGCATCCTTAGTCCAACCAAATGATTGCCCCTTCTTTGTAAGTTGTGTGAGAGGCAAAATAGGTTATGAGTAGTCCTTTATAAACTTACGATAGAAATTTGCGAAACCTAAAAAACATTACACATCTCACAATGAATGTGGAGTCTGCCACTCTAACATAGTTTGGACCTTAGTTGGATCCATAGAGATTCCTTTCGAGGAGATGGCATAGCCTAGAAATTCCACTTGTTTACAATCAAAACTACACTTCTCTAGTTTTGCAAAAAGACCACGTTATCGTAGTCATTTTAGTACTAATAATACATGAAAATCATGCTCCTCTTGTGTCTTTGAATAAACTAGCAGATCATCCAAGTAGATGATCAAACAGATGTCCAAGAGATATTGGAATATATCATTTGTCATGTGCTAGAAGACTGTTGGTGCATTGGTGATGTCGAATGGCATAACCATATATTCAAAGTGCCCATATTAGGTGTGGAAAGTTGTCTTCCATTCGTCTCTCAGTCAGATCCGTACGAGGTTATAGAAGAACTTTGCACCATTAATCCTTTCTAGAAGACTCGAGATCAAAGGAAATGCATACCTATTCTTGATGGTGACCTTATTCAAGCCACGGTAATCCACAACTAGGCGAAGTGATCCATCCTTTTTCTTCACAAAGAAGATGGGTGCGTCAGTTGGAGATTTCAAATGTTGAATGAACCCATTTGCCAAATTTTCCTCTATGTAGGCGTGAAGAACTTCAAGCTCGCTTGGTGAAGCTGTAGATTGGTCCCCACGATGGCTCTTTTCATGATAGTAAATCAATAGGACAATCATATGGTCGATGTTGAGGAAAAGTACTACCTTTTACCTTGTCAAAAACGTCAGCATAATGGTGATACTTCTTCAAAAGTTGAATTGTTGACTCCTCCTTACTGATACTGGAGGGTTTCGTTGATGTTGTGAATACAAACACTAGGTCCTTGCGCCCTTCCTCATGTAATTGATGTAGCGAAATGGTTGAAATTCTTTGAGTAGATTCTTGAGGTTCACAATACCTAATTTCTCTTGTTCTCCAATCGATTTCAAACCATGGTAATCCCAAGACAATTGGATGCTCTGGACTACTAATTATATTAAATGATATTTCACACGCCAAAATATCTAGGACAACACGAACAGACTCTGACTCTTCTACGATATTTCCAGAAGCAATGGCACGACCATCAATGACTACAACATAAGCTGAGAAAGTAAGCTTTCTTAGGGATATCTGATGAACTTTGGCAAAATTCCTATCTATGAAGCAAGAATTGGCTCTGGAATCTAAGAGTGCTAAGACATGTACTAGAGGATTACTTGTAGTACTAACTGCTACTTGAGCTAAGAACACCTTGCTAACTTGCTTCGAGGGAATGGAACCACTAATGGGCTGCACAGATCCAGTGTTGTCCTACCAAACAACTCCTATTTCGGTTGGGCTTAATCGTTTAACTCTTCTCCTAGTTGACTAAAGACTTCAAATTTGTTGCATAAACTTGGACTACTAGGATTATCAGACACTCCTAATGAAATTGTTGAGCAGACAAGCTCAACCGTATCCGGATCGGCTGAATAAGCCAGAGCCAAATCGGTGTCCGGAACGGAGAACCGGATTGGTGTCCAGATAGGTATCCGGAACCAAAGGCCGGATCGGAGAGACGGACCGGATTGGAACCGGTAGGCCGTTAGAGGCCTACGAATCTAGCCTACTACGTATGCATACTTTTGGGAGTTGGTGTTAGTCGCTCGTATGAGCATTAAAGTACATGTCAATACTTCTATTAGTCCGTGTAAAGACCTGTATAAAAGTGCTTACTGAGCACATTGTATGTACAAAGTGTTATTATTTTGACTTGAGTTCATGCTTTCTGCTCTCTATGTCTCTCTTGTGTATCCTAAGCTTCCATCAAAACCTTTCTCTGTTTTTTTTTTTGTTGACCGGATAAACCGGTTTGTCAAAGCTTCCGCATATTAATGTTGACATGGTATCAACGCGTGAGGGTTAAGAACCCTACATTAGAGATGCAAAGTCATTGAAGGAGGTCTAGGAAAATCTCCAAAAGATTTTCGCTGCAAGTACCACGGCTCAAAAGTTGCAGGTCCGAGAAGAGCTCAATAGTATCCGGCAATGGGACATGTCGGTTACCGACTACACCACCAAGATCAAGGAGATCTGTGACGCGCTCGGTTCCATCAATGTGATGGTGGACGAGGATAAGATGGTCCAGATCTGCCTCTGTGGTCTAGCACAAAGGTACGGGCCAATCCGAACAGCAAATTGCACCTGGGAGAAGCCACAGTCCTTCTTCGACCTCCAATCGATGCTGATGATCGAAGAAAACCACGCAAGTGGGTCAAGGACCACTCAATCCGAAAGCCGGATGCTGTACATGGAGGCGGATCGGCCCCATGGGCGTGGAGGAAGAGGTGGGTCGGCACGCAATAGCGGGACCGACAAGAGTAGAACCTGCAATTGATGCTGATGATCGAAGAAAACCACGCAAGTGGGTCAAGGACCACTCAATCCGAAAGCTAGATGCTGTACATGGAGGCGGATCGGCCCCATGGGCGTGGAGGAAGAGGTGGGTCGGCACGCAACAACGGTTCCATCAATGTGATGGTGGACGAGGATAAGATGGTCCAGATCTACCTCGTTGGTTTAGCACAAAGGTACGGGCCAATCCGGACAGCAAATTGCACCTGGGAGAAGCCACAGTCCTTCTTCGACCTGCAATCGATGTTGATGATCGAAGAAAACCACGCAAGTGGGTCAAGGACCACTCAATCCGAAAGCCGAATGCTATACATGGAGGCGGATCGGCCCCATGGGCGTGGAGGAAGAGGTGGGTCGGCACGCAATAGTGGAACCGATAAGAGCAGAACTGGAGGCACAGAGATAGTGCCGAGAACAGTTTCGAAAACCGGTAAGACTGGAAAAGTGCCAGCCTTTGTGATGAAGCATAAGGTGAACTCGATGAAGAGGACCACTTCTAGATCGCGAGAATAAATAATAAATAAGGGGGAGGTACACCCCATAATGTTATGAAA
This sequence comes from Azolla caroliniana, assembly GCF_043228905.1. Classification (NCBI taxonomy): domain Eukaryota; kingdom Viridiplantae; phylum Streptophyta; class Polypodiopsida; order Salviniales; family Salviniaceae; genus Azolla; species Azolla caroliniana. The sequence continues at coordinate 15,931,391 of NW_028230436.1, forward strand.
AGAGGAAGTGTGGTATGTTGACTCCGGAGCATCAAAACACATGTCAAGCCATGAAGAGTGGTTCTCGTTTTTGGAAAAGCCGGAGCAACAAGGAGTTGTCGAAACCGGAGATGACACTCCTCACCTGATTGTGCATGTCGGAGAAGTCCCTTTAAGCCATGCCGGACAAAAGGGAAAGTTGATGAATGTACTACATGCTCCTACAATCACAAAGAACTTGGTGTCGGTCGAGCGGATCGTTGACTAGGGCATGCAGGTGCGGTTTACGCACCTCGGGTGCTTCATCGAGGAAGAAGGTTGAATAATTGCGCAAGGGCGTAGGGATGGGAGGATGTTTATCCTCGACACCAACGACGTTGGCACCACAATGTTCACAAAAGGACAAAATGTTGAATCAGATATCGTTGCTCCCTCCGTCGTAGTGGTCTCCGGTTGACTGGTTCCGGGCTGGCCCTCGGCCGACGACGGTTCCTCATCACTAAGGTTAACCGTTGCCGCTTCCCGTGCTCTTTCTTCCCGAACCCGGAACTGCTCGTAGCTTTCAAACTGGATTTGAGCGTCCAGCCTATCATCGTCTAGCTGAGCTACGAGTTGCCGGACCTGCGCCAGCTGTTCATCTGCCAGGACTTGGAAGTCATCGGCTAGCTCGTCCCGTATGGCGGTGAAGTCCTCGGAGGTCAACGTGTAACAATCATCTCCTTTCTTCCGCCAGTTTGCCACGTCTGCCCGTAGCAATTGGAGTTCCGCCGCGTTTTGTGCCCACTTTGTCCACCATCTTACGGAGCTTTCGTCAATCAAGCGTTTTGTCTGATTCAGCCATGCCTGGAGGATGCACTGAATCCGACCTGTTTCCAACTGTGATTTGATCTCCGCAGCTTGCCGTTCCTCCTTCAATTGCTTGATGATTTTGACGTTGTCTACCGCCTGCTCCTTGTAATGCGTCAATTGCCTTTGTAATTTTTGCAATACCGTTGACGCTCTCTCCTTTTCTTCCTGCTGCTGCCTCTGGAGCTCCATCCGGACCTTCTCCGCCTCATCCAACCGTCTTGTATTTTCCGCATGTTCGTCGGCGATCGCCGTTGCGCCTGATCAACTTCCTGCTGGAGTTCGACCATCCGTTCCTTATGCTCCATTTCGAGCCGTTTGTAGTCCCGGTGCAGGTGCTCAAAATCATCTGTCTTTTGCTTGAGCCGTGCGTTGATCTGTCGACGGGCCCGGTCCTCGCGGTCCTTCTGCTGGCGGAGCTCTTCCTTTAGCCGTTCAATTTCCGTTTCCGCCGTCTTCCGCAACTTGTCCTTTTCCTGTAGCACTTTGTCTTTTTCCTCCCTTAGCCGGTCGTACGCTTGATGGCCTTTCCGGAGGCTCTCCTCTGCCCGGCAGAGGTTCTCAACAGTCTTCTTTAATTCGGCTTCGGCCGCTGTCTTCAATTCCCGTTCACGGCTCCTTAGCGCTTCTTGTGCGGCAAGTTCATCTCTCAATTCCGCAAGCTCCTGGGCTTGCGCCGCATCTCTCTCTGGAACGGTTTCCGTTGCCGGGGTCTTATTGGTATGTACAGGTTGATCTGTTTCTTTATTCTGTACACTTACCGGAGTCACCGGTGATTGGATCTGTGTTGCCGTTAAGGCCATTTTGGCCATCTCTGTCGTGACCTGATCCAAGTCTTTTTCAAGGCACCGGATTCTGGATCGGGCCGTCTCTAGTTGTTCGGTTGTGACGAGCAACCGTTCGCTTTGCGCTCTTTCTTCCGCCTTAATATAGCCCACTGCTCCGGCAATCTGTTCGCCTATCCACCGGAGCCACAGGCTACCGGTGCCTTGTTGTTGCGTTTGCACGGAGGTTTGACGGATTGGCTCGCTTGTAGGTGGGTGGTTCCGCCTGATTTCGCCAAGTTGCAATTCCGTTTCTGCCCGTGGACCACCTTGCTATCCTGGTTCCCCTTGCGCTTCTTCTTGGTTGGCCGAGGGAGGCTGCATTGACCTTTCCGGCTCTGGCGGGATAGGACTTGCCGGTGTTGTCGGTGGTGCAGGGGCTTCTGATTCCGGTGCCATGGGCACCGGTTCCGGTTCCTCCCTTGGCGTGTGAGTCTCAATATGGGGAGTCGGTGTTCCCTCCGTCTGAGGGTCCGAACGTTTGCCGGTTGCCTCAACGATCCTTGCCGACGACCGTCATTGGAGGTGCTCCGTAGGCTCCTCCTCTATTTCCTGTTCCTGAGTCCTGACATTGAGTTTTGCCGCCAAGGGGTCCGCTTCTCTATTCACCGGTCGACGGAGTGTAACCTTTTCGGGCCGTACCGGTGGTTCCTCCTGCGCATCCATTGGCCGCTTCCGGCTGGCGCTCTCCTTTCCCGCATGTTCTGCGTCTGCCGCCTTCCCCTTAGTGGCCTTAGAGGCCAACGACTGTTGTCTTTTGGAAGTAGTTTTTGGGGTGCCGTCCGCCACTCTTCCCCGCTTCTTGGGCTGGACGGGCTGGACGGGTGGCACAAGCAAGGTGAGCCACTGCGTTACGGCATGCCATATCCTCCGTCCCTCTCGGCCTTCTTTGCCGTCTTTGCCTTTGACGATCTCGATCGCCGCACACAAACCGTCTGCGATCAATACCGGCCAATCCACCTTGATCCCTTCATAGGTGGCGATGATCATCCCTGCCCGGTTCTGCGGCATGACAGGGGGTCTAGGGTACACATGGCCGTATTCATGGAGCACACGAGGAATCTCGCGGAACAACATATCTCCGCTGCCCTGTGTCCGGTAGCCCTTGATGGCTAGGGAGTACTCACCAAAATACTTGATCAGTTGCTCCGAGTTCGGATTGTCAATCGTGAGTATGCCTCCCTCCGGAAGGCCTGTTAACGCTCGGATCGCCTCCGCCGTTATGACCTCTGTGTCGATTTCTTTGATCACCTTGTCGGCTTCTTTGTGTGGCGGTACCTCCATAATCATCAAGAAGCCCTCGAGCCCGTTTTGCTTTAGCCATTTCTTGGCGGCTTCCGACAGCGTTTGCGGGTCCATGTCTGTGTCGAGGTCGGATTGTGGTGGCGAGGTTGGATGGTGATGAGAGTGAGATTGAGAGAGAGAGAGTTCAGAAAGCGGGGGTTCTTTGTGCGTAGGTTCTCGTCTGATGATCTTGCAGCGCCTTGGTGCTTCTGTGCTCCTGGGTTCGCGAAAGTAGAGGGTCTCCACGCGCAGTGGTTTTTCTTTGTGCATTCTGGCGCCTTTTTCGAGTGTGTGCATGTCGTGTACCAAAATAGCATTATGTCCTGTGGTGGCGCTTAAATGCCCACTACGTACCTTTTCGCTCGTCGCTCCCATTCATACCTCGCTTTTGCATAATTACTTTTTCCCTTTTATTTCTTATTTCTTTTTTTTTGTGGTAAATTTTAATGTGGTGCTAGGTTAGTTGTCCGGTGGTCCTATCGGACCCTTACTCGGCTCCTTATGGTTTGCCGTTGCCTCATTCTCCCCTGTTACCGGCATGCCGTCTCCTCCGTCTTGGTGATTGCCGTTCCCCTCACAGGTTGTCGTTTCCTCACCGGTATCGGTCCTTTGCTCAAATGGGTTCTTAGGCATCGGTCCTCTATATGGCTTCAATCGGAATCCGTTGACCCATTTGCCTAGCACTTCGCCAGCAAGTGTCACTAACTGGTAGGACCCATTATACTCACGTGTCAGCCAATACGGGCCGGTCCATCTAAACCGTAGTTTTCTCGGCATCTTGCCCATCCGGGTCTGAAATACTAACACCTGTTTGCCGATTGCGAACATTTTTTCATTTCCTTTCCTGTGCCGGTCGACAAATGCTTTCCGTCGCCGTTGTTCCAATTCTAAGTGTAGGATGCTTGCCAGTCGTTGTTCCTCAAGTTCACACACCGCTGTTAACCGTATTGCCTCCGACTCCTTCTCGTTCAGCCGTTCCCGTAGCTGGATCCGTAATCTGGGTACTTGGAATTCCACCGGCATTACCGCCTCTAGCCCGAACGCTAACCGGAACGGTGTTGTTCGGATGCTCGTTTTATATGCCGTCCGGTATGCCCAAAGCGCGCTCTGTAGCTTGGTATCCCAATCCGTTCAGTTTTCGTTGATGATCTTCTGGAGGATCTTCTGGAGCGTTTTGTTCGTCGATTAAGCTAACCCGTTTGCTTGCGGATAGTATGGTGTGCTCCGTTTGTGGACAACGGCATAGAATGTCGTCAGGCTTTCAACTACTTGGCTGAGAAAGTGCCCCCCTTGGTCGCTTATTAATTCGATTGGGCATCCATAACGGCACCAGATGTAGTCGTATAGAAATTTTGCCGTTGACGCAACGATGTTGTCTCTTAATGCTTTGGCCTCCACCCATTTCGTGCAGTAATCCATCGCGACGATGACGTACCGATTACCTGTTCTCATTGCCGGTGGTTTGAACGGTCCAACAAAGTCCAACCCCCACTTCTGGAATCGCTCGAGTGGTAGTACCGGCTGGTGTGGCATACGAGCCTGCTCCGTTGGCTGGCCCATTCGATGGCATAGGTCACATTCTTTTGCGTACCGTACCGCATCTCTTAATGTCATTGGCGACCATAGGCCACTTTGCCATATTTTCCTGGCCGTCGCATCTCCGGCATAGTGACCTCCGCAATGGGCTTCCCTCAGTATGAGGTCCTTTTCATCGCTGCGCACAGCCTGTCTCCATATGCCGTTTGCGCCCTTGTGGTAAAGTGTGTCTCGCAGTAAGCAGAAATGTCGGCTTTGCACCGCCAGGCGTTTCCTTTCGTCCCGGTTCATCTCCTCTGGAGGCAGTCCTGTGCTGAGAAACTGGTGCATATTTGTGAGACACTTGTCTTCCTGTGCCACCGTTTCATCTACTGCCGTTTCCATAGTGACTCGAAACAGCTCCGCATCCGAAAACTCGTCCGCTACTCCGTCGCCCGTCTCTCCGGACTCTAATCAGCTTAAATAATCCGCTACGACATGCTATATACCGGGTCGGTGGAATATTTCGAACTCGAATTCCTGTAACAGTAAGGTCCACCGGGCCAACTTACCGGTGAGTGACGCCTTGGACACTAGGTAGAGGAGCACCGAATGATCTACATGGAAGGAAAACTTCCTTCCCAATAAATAATGCCGAAACTTTGTCACACTGTAGATCATCCCTAGAGCTTCCCGTTCCGTGGTAGAGTAGTTCCGTTCCGCTTGGGATAGCTTTCGGCTGGCATAGTACACTGGCCGGTACCACTTTGGCTCCGTAATCTGCATCAGTACGCTTCTGATTGCGATGTCGGAGGTGTCCACGAACACATGAAATTCTTTACTCCAATCCGGAGGCTGCACTACCGGTGCTTGCGACAATAGTACCTTGAGGGCCCTATACGCCCTATCCTCGGTGTCGGTCCACTGGAATGGTGTTCGATGTACCGCGGCATGCAACGGTGTAGCCAGGTCGGCCAAGTATCAGAGCATCCGGCTGTGCCACCGGATCTGGCCTAAGAACCGGCTCAATGCCTTTGCCGTTGCCAGCGCCGGTGCTTTTAATATGGATTTCACTTTGCCCGGGTCGACTGCAATAACTTCCTTGCTCACAATATGTCCTAGTAGGGTTCCATTGGACATGCCAAATACACACTTTGCCGGATTCAAGCTTAGCCGGTACGCTCTACACTTTTCTAGACAAAGACGGAGGTGCTGAAAATGGTTCTCCTCCTGGCTATAGACGACGAAATCGTCAAGGAAAACCTGCATAAAAGCCGGGATATATTCACCAAAGATTTCCATGATGATTCGTTGAAATGTTGTCGGTGCCATTTTGAGTCCGAACATCATCACCACGGCCACAAACACCCCCCATTCGGTGACGAAAGTCGTTTTCTCTCGGTCGTCGGGGTGCATTCGGATCTGATTATACCCGCTGAATCCGTCTAGAAAGCTATAGACCTCATGGCCGGCAACGACATCCAACACTCCATCTGTGAACGGAAGTGGAAACGCATCCATTACCGTAGCCGCATTGAGTTTCCGGTAGTCCACACAAACTCGAATTTTTTCGTTCTTCTTCGGTACGACTATGATCGGGCTCAGCCATGTCGCTTTCTTTACCGGACGGATAAGGCCAACTCTTAGCAGTTTGTTGATTTCCTCCTTGTCTTTGGCGGCATAATTGGGATTCATCCGGTACCGTCTTTGTGCCGCTGGTTTTGCGTCCTTGCTCAAGTGAATCTGATGTTGGTATAACTGAGGGTCGAGTCCTCGCATGTCTTCGTATGACCAGGCAAACACGTCGCGAAATTCCGTGAGAATTGTGATCATCGCTGTTTTGTCTTAGGACTTCATCTCCTTGGCGATGTGCACCGGTTTTGCTTCGTCCGTGGTCCCTAGGTTCACCTCTTCAAGTTGCGACGCTTTTACGCGCTGTGAAACGGCCATTTCCCGTTCCAACGCTTCCTGCGCTTGCCGTAACTCTCGGATTGCGTCTTTATCTGGTTCTGCTTTAGTCTCTTCCGGCTGCGGTAAGTATGGTGCTACTGCTTCGACAATGTCAATTTCGAAGAGGGGTACGATCTTCGGGTTTTCCTGCAAGTACTGAGCTTCTTCTTCGTCAGCTAACCCTTCTAGCATGTTGACGCACTCTGCATACAACGGTGTACATTCCTTGCCAGTGCTCGTCCTTGGCTGTGTTGGTACCCGTACCTTGGCATTTCCTCGCCGGAAGGTAATTATATTTTTCCTCCAATTCTGTTTGATATGTGCCGTTTTCAACCACGGCCGCCCTAGCAATAGCGGGTATGCGCCTTGTGCCTGTAATTGTAGCACTACTGCCGAGATGTGAAATGTATGACCGCCAACGGTGACTTCTAATTTTCGTATTAATCCTGTCGGCCGCACTGAGCTTGTATCGGCCATCCGTAACCAGAACGGACACGGCTCCCACTCGTGGATTCCCAGGGCATCACACGTCCGGAGGCTTATTACATTCACTCTGGAGCCTCCGTCTATAGCTATGCCGGGGAGTTCTTTCCCTTTGACAATGGCAGTGATTACCGGACTGTTGGTGTCCACCACCGTTGGTCCCTCCTCCGGATTCGAGAAGAGTACCGGTGCCGGTGATGATTCTCCTGCCGTCATGGCCGTCTTCAGTCCTTCCGTGAATCTTGGCACAAGCTGTAGGAGTCTTCCTAGTGGCAACGTAATCTGGCATTCTTGCAACGCCTGCCATGTCTCGTTTCCGGCGTGACTGCCGCTGGCAAGCCCTACGGTGTTCTCCTTTTGCCGCTGTAAGTCTATTACTTTTTGGTCGTTTGCTTTATTCACCCATTCCGTCGCTTGCTTCCGAATGGTCTCCTGCGTCTCCCATTCCTTGGCCATGCCCTTCCACCTTGTGGTCACCTGCTGTAGATCTGCCACTTCAGGGACTACCATATTTACTGCCGGTCGTTTTTCATAGCTCTTCACCGGGCATTGATTACTATAATGGCCTTCCTATCGGCAGTAGTAGCAGTAGGCTTTCCGGGTATTGTTGGATTCGGCATTGTCTGTTGTACCCGAGGCAGGTCCCGTGGTAAGCGCGGGGTTTTGGGCCGGTTGGCTGCTTGAAGCTACTTGTTCCGGATCCCGTGGGTAGCCGCCATTTTTGAAATGCCGTTTTTTCTTATAGTTCTTCTTATTGCGGTACTCTTGATGAGGTTGGTCGTTATATCTGTCGTATTCCTCCCATTGCTGACGATACCCGGGGGAGTGCTCCCGGTCGTAATGGTCGTATCGTCTATTGTAATCCTGGTACTGATCATATCTATCATGCCGGTCGTAGTTATCCCGCCGATCACCGTACCGGACATCATTCTCCCGTCGATCACCATACCGGACATCCTGTGCCGGTCGGTCGCGGTCCATTCACCGCCAACGTTCCTCTTCTTCATCCCGGCTGCTGCATGGCTCTATTTGTCGGACGGGCGGTGCTTGCCGGTTCAATAGATTATACTCCCACCTATCCGTCGTATGGCCCTTGGATTGACAGATTACACATTGCGTCCTCATAGTGCATTCTAGTGCCGAGTGTCCAGAATTCAAGCAGGTTGTGCACTGTATTGCTTGCCGAAACCGGAGGTCTTCATCGGATGGTAACACCCGTTGGAGTGCTCCCAGTGTGAGCCAGGAGCTTGTCTTTTCCATCTCTCTCACTTGGTCAATGGTACTTGTGCGGAAGTCAATTACCGTGCAAACCGTGCGTAGGGGTTCCCGGAGCACATTTAGGAATATAGTCCGTAATTCCTCCTCCGGGGGTGCGCGGGCAAGCTGACTATGCATCCGTTGAAACCGGATGACAAACTGGGGAATGCTCTCCCATGCCTCCTGTCGGATGGTATAAAATAAACCCACCATTACTATCTGGTCCACCTCCTTTTGGAAAAAATGCAAGAATTTAGCTTTTAAATCTACAAAGGTGGTGATGGTAGACGGGTCCTGCGTCCGACGCCATCTCGCTGCCGGTCCCTCCAATGTGACGCCAAATTCTGCTATCTTTGAGCGTTCCTCTTCTTCCAGGGTCAATCGCTGGGACACATGGTTTGCTTCCCATGTCTGTTCAAAGGCGTGAACATGAGCTTCCACGTCCGGATCATCTCTATACTTGGAGTACTGGAACGACATGTCGTCGTCCGGTATGGTGCGCGGGCTGGCGGTGTTGGTGGTCGTTCTTGGTTTTTCTCCGGTGTCGGTGGTCTTTCCTGATTTGTTTCCGGCGTCGGTGGTCTTTCCTCTTCTTTTGGTGACGGAGGCCTCTCCTCCTCGACTTCCGGTGTCGGAGGTCGCTCTTCCTCTGCTGGTTCCGGAGGTTCCAGCCTTAGCAATTCCGGTTCCGATGTCGGTAAGGTGTCCGATCCTTCGTCCTCCGGTCCGTCTGGGGTTTCGTTGCTGCTACGGTAGTTCGTGTGCACGCTGTATTCCCCTTCGGAATCCGATTCATATGCTGAAAAGGCTTCTACTTCGCCTTCTCCGTTTGCCAACGCCTAGAGAAGGGATTCGGTTTCCCGGAGGCTGCTTAGGCTGCTGCCGTCGTCCGGGTGCGATGTTTGCTGTAACCAGAGGGACTCCTCCGCTACTCTCTGGATTACGTTGGAAAACGAGCGATCCGCTCTAATTTCCTGCGCCGCTTGCTGGAAAGCTTCACGTCTCCTTTGCCTTTCAGCAAGGCGTCGAGTTCGATCTATAACCAGGTCGTGCGTTGATCTAGTCATCCATTCGTGCCGTCGTTCGCTGCAAAAACAGGAATCGTGGTCGCCAAAAACTGTGTTAACTCTTAGGGCCGGACAATGGCCTAACACAGGGTGTCTACGGAAGACACTTCACCAAAGGGGTGTTACGGCAAAAGGATTAGACTCAACGATTAATCCGACTTAATTAGGCTACTTAACAAGATCGTCCTTAATAATCACACGCGTAAGATATAACAATGAATGCAGAACGACAATTAACATAGAGAGATAACAACACTAAGCTTTATTAATTAACCGCTGTTCGGATCTACCTCATTGAGCCGAAGAGTGAAGTCTTCGACTGTTTCCGGAACCTCCAGAGCATGGTGGAACAGGAATCAGAGAGGAAGATCAAGTGTCTGCGGTCAGATGGCGGAAAAGAATATTTTTCCGGCCATTTCAACAGTTATCTGCAGCAAACAGGAATTCGGAGAGAGTTCACCTGCAGATACACACCGGAGCAAAACGTGTGGCCAAAAGTAAGAATGAGTCGCTTGTCGACGCAGCAAGGGAAATGCTGGAAGAGAAGAGGCGATCCGGACGACCGTCTACATCCAAAACCGGATCGGTGACAAGGTGTCCACGCATGAGCTGTATTTCGGGCGCAAGCCGAATTTGAGACACCTTCGGATTTTCGGTAGCATAACATATGTGCATGTGCCGGATGAGAAGCGGAGGAAGTTGGATGCAAAATCTGAGAAGTGCATCCTCGTCGGCTACTCACATGAGCAAAAGGGGTATAAGTGTTATAACCCCCGGACGAAGCAGGTTTGAGTTAGCCGCGATGTTGAGTTTGATGAGATGGCATCATGGTATGCCTTACCAGCTCCGACTTCTGATCCCGACCCGATATCGGAGGATGAGGCTAGTGAGCCTGAACCGGTTCAGTTAGAAGATGAAGAATCCGAGACTCATCAAGAGAGTCTGGAATCGTTTCGGTTGAGTGGGCCGAACGAGAGACTGGGTCAATCCGACCAGTCAGAAGAAGAACCGGCGAGTAGTGAAGACTCTACCATGCTCTCCCCGCGCAAGGAACCGAGGAGACGGTTCACTTACAAAGAGAAGGGGAAGAAGAAGATGCCGGATTATGAAACCAGTATTGATGAGTCGGCTCGGAGCGGATCCGACTTTGGAAAGGAAAATGACGGTTCTTCGGCACCGAAGACTGAACCGGCCAAGAAGGGCCTCAAACCGGGTAACGGTGGGTTACGCCGGTCAACCCGCTAGAAGGAACCTGTTAGGCGGTTCAAGTACAATGAGTACATGGTGCATCACTATGCGTACATGACCAAGGTGGCGGAAGTGCGTGAGCCGGAGAGCTACGCAGAAGCGGCAAAGGATGCACATTGGCGTGCCGCTATGCAAGAAGAGATTCGGGCACTTGATGCCAACGATACATGGGACCTGGTTGACCCTCCCTGTCATAGTAAACCGATCGGATGCAAGTGGGTGTACAAGGTAAAGTACAACGCCGACAGTTTAGTTAACCGGTACAAGGCCCGATTAGTGGTGAAGGGATATGCACAGACCCACAGAATCGACTACGATGAGACCTTTGCTCCGGTAGCGAAGATGACGACGGTTCGTGTGGTGCTGGCGATTGCAGCGGCAAGGGGGTGGCATCTTCACCAGATGGATGTGAAGAATGCATTTCTTCAAGGAGATCTTGAAGAAGAGGTCTTTATGATACAACCCCCCGGTTTCCAGACGGAGATGAACAAGTCGGTAGTATGCCGGCTGAAGAAGTCACTTTAGGGCCTGAAGCAAGCCCCCCGAGCTTGGAATGCGAAGATCACGCACCGGTTGCGTAAGATGGGGTTTGCAGCCTCCAAGTCCGACTCTTCGTTGTTCATCCAGCAAGGTCTGGATGGTCCGGTCTGCATCTTGTTGTACGTTGATGATCTGGTCATCATCGGACCCGGACTCGATGAAATCAGCCGAGTAAAGTCCTAGTTGTCGGATGCGTTTGAGATGAAGGACCTGGGGGACCTTCATTATTTCCTTGGGATCGAGGTGATCTGAACCCCCGACGTCATACTACTCTCACAAAGGCACTATGTGTTGAATATTCTGTACAAGTTCGGCATGACGGAATGCCGACCTCTCTCTACTCCCCTGGACCGGAACCAGAAGCTCCGTCCCGGCTCCGGACCGGCCTGCGATGAGAAACCGTTCCAACAAATTGTCAGAAGCCTTATATATTTGACCATCACTCGACCCGACATCAACTATCCGGTCGGTGTGATTAGCCAATTCATGCAGAAGCCGACCGTAGAGCATCTTCAGTGCGCGCACCGAATACTGCAGTATGTGAGCGGCACGAAGGACCGGGGACTGTTATACCGGCGCGGTATAACCGAAGAGCTGGTCGGTTACACAAATGCCGACTGGGCCGGTGATGCATTAGATCGCCGATCAACCTCCGGTTATATGTTTTCCCTAGGTAGCGCGACTGTTGCGTGGAGCAGCAAAAAGCAGCCAAGAGTTGCTTTGTCGAGCACTGAGGCTGAGTATCGGGGCGCTACCATTGACACCTGTGAAGCCATTTGGCTTCGGTGACTGCTGCAAGACCTACGGATCGAGGTACTGACCCCGATTCTGATCTATTGCGACAACATAAGCAACATGCAGCTCGCCAAGAACCCCGTATTCCATGCTCGCACAAAGCACATAGAAGTGCACAATCACTTCGTGCGTGAGCGTGTCCTGAGCGGTGAGGTCAAACTTCGGTATGTTCACACGGATCGGCAAGTTGCCGACATCTTCACCAAACCACTCAGATCGGACAAGTTGCAGCACTTCACCAAAATCCTTGGTGTTCAACATCTCGACGTGCCACACTTGAGGGGGAGAACGGGCAAAGTCAAAGAGACTGCTGATGGCGCCGGTGAGGGAAGAACCGACGAAGGGAGAGTCAAGAAGAAGAAAGGAGCCGAGTCGACAAAGGTGGTCGACACATCCGAACAACTCGGAACAAGCGGCAACGGCGGCAGAGTCAAGAAGGACAGAGCCGACCGGAAGAAGAAGGCCAAGACCCGGACATGGTCTGATGTGGTGAAAGGCCTGGAACCACAAGACGAATCGGGAGCAACCGATTCGGACAAGAGTTGGAACGAATCGGAGACAGTCGATTCGGTTCAACAGACAGATTCGGAAGAACCGGATCAATTCAAGGCCAGGAGGACGAGAAGGCAGCGAAAGTCAATGCCAACACGAAGGAATCGGCGAAACGGCACGCGCCGAAGTCACAATAGCGAGGGAGCTGAATTGGGCCTGTTGAGGAGAAAAACCGACCGAGGAGGTCGAGGTGCGCAGAACAAGAGGGGTCGCGGCAAACAGAACCGGACTGGACGAGGAGCGCGAGCAAGGCGGAGTGACGCCAGAAGGAGCCGGGTAGAAGGACCGGTTGCCACAGACGTTGACACTACAATGTACAGAGTGTTGACATAATTTTCGAATTGTGATTCTTATTTTTGCTCTCTCTCTGTCTCTCCCGCGTACTATTAAGTTCTCCATTAAACCTGTTTTCTGTTTTTTATTATTCCGCACGCTATTTCTTTCTACATCGACCGAATAACTTAGGTTGGGTCGCGTAATGGTGAGATAGATCAAGCTACCAATTAGTTGGTGATACTGAGTCGGTTCAGTCTCGGCCGTGCCAGAACTGACATCAATCTTGATATTGCGATCAAGAGGGGTAGTCATAGGTTTGCACTTTGTCATTCCGAATTTGTAAAGTAAGTTGAGGACGTAGTGCCGTTGTGAGATCATTATCCCGACTGGTGTTCGAATTACTTCAATACCTAGGAAGTAATGAAGTTCGTGCAGGTCTTTCATTTCGAATCTGCCGGAAAGAAGTGATTTAACTTTGTTAATCTCGGCGAGATCCTTTCCTACGATGACCAAATCATCCACGCACAAGATGATGATTATCGGGCTATCCGACTCGTTTCGGATATACAGGGAAGTGTCAGATTTTGACATCCAAAATCCGACTTGATGAAGATACTACGTGATCTTCGAATGCCAAGCACGCGGTGCTTGTTTGAGGCCGTAAAGTGGCTTCTTGAGTCGGCATATGGTGTGCGGAGGTTTACGCGATTCGAATCCGGGTGGTTGTATCATATATACTTCTTCTTCTAGCTCTCTTTGGAGGAAGGCATTTTTCACGTCCATCTGGTGGAAGTGCCAACCTTTCGCTGCGGCGAGTGCAATTACGGTGCGTACTGTGGTCATCTTTGCCACCGGAGCAAAGGTTTCTTCGTTGTCTATGTTGTGTGTCTGTGCATAGCCTTTTGCAATGAGCTGTGCTTTGAAGCGATTTAGGGAACCATCGGCATTGTGCTTCACCTTGTAAATCCACCTCCAACCAATTGGTTTCTTGTTCGGGGGGTGAGGAACGAGATCCCATGTCTCATTTTTGCATAACGTTGCCATCTCCTCATTCATCGCGTTGACCCATCGCGGATCCTTTGCGGCTTCGGAAAGCGTTTCCGGTTCCCGTATTGACGCTACCTTCATCATGATTGTGTAATGATACGCCATGTACTTGTCGTAGCTATAACGGTTTATGGGGTTTTTCTCGTGCGTGGATCGGTGTGGCTTGTCATTTGCAGAATCTAGGGGTTTCTTCACACCATCCGTGTGGATGTCAAGGCCATCGAACTCACTGTCGAGATCGAAATGATCTTCATACTCCTGCATTTTTGCCTTGCCTTTGTTTAGCAGTGGACTTGGTCAAGATGTGCTTTGATCACGTGGGGGCTCTTGTGGTCCGCTTAGCCATGTTGAAGTTGGACTTTCTTCATGCATATGCGTGAAACAATCTTCGGCTTCTATTCTTATTTCAGTGTCATCCGTGTCGAGCGAGGTTGGAGTCGTAGTGTTCTCTTGTGCGTACCAGGATGCGTATTCGTCAAAGTCTACGTCTCGACTTGTTCGAACCTTACGGGTAGATGGGTTGTAGCATTTCTACGCCTTTTGTTCGAGTGAGTATCCTATGAGGATACATTTCTTCGACTTTGGGTCAAGCTTTTGCCGCGTTGTCGTGAAGATTTTCGGTGATAGTGTGGAAGTTGTAAGGAACATTCGAAATCGAGTGTGGCTCTTCTCACGAGAAAAACAAAACAATAATAGTGAAGATAATATTTTGAATAATTTTAATATCTAGGTACAAAAAGATGGAGGTCTTCAAGAGTTTTCAAATGTGCTATACCACATAAAAAATGGATATCTAAATGACAAGTTATGTGGGAGTGAAGTATGAGAAAGATGAAGAGAAAAATAAAACTATAAGATATCCCACATAGACAGGACAAACAAGGACCCTACAATATATAAAGTAGAGCAAAAGCTATTATCTTTGTGTCTATGTGTGGAGCATAGAGAGTTCAAGGTGAATTGAACAAAGTTAATATGATGAATGAGCGTGGCCTAGCTATTGGTTTTGGCCAACCGAAACTGGACCGGCGACAGAGCCGATGAGCTGGCGAGATGGCGACCGAATAGATATATAAATAAATATATGTATACACATATATATATATACACAAGGAGTGCAAGTGTGGATTTGAACCTTGCACCTCCAAGTTAAGAGTTTATAAGCTTACCACTAAGCCAAGACATTTTCTTAAAATCATATTTTTATCATTATAACTTTACATGAGAGCTAAAATGAGTGACGTGGTTATCATGCACCACATATAATACATGAGTGCCAAATGGCAAACATGCATTTTATGCATGTCTTGTACCCTCAAATGCATGAGGGCATCTATAAAAGAGGGGAGGAAAAAGATGAAAAGGGAAGGTAAGATTTTTATCAAGAACTTTGTGCTTTGATACCAAAATTAAAATTAAGAAGAAAATTCATTATCCAATTGATGTATTAATCTTTCTCTCAATCTAAAGTCAAGCGTTTATCTTATCTCAATCTCTCTCTCTATTTCAATCTCTCTCAATCTTAAGTCAAGCGTTTCATCTCAATTTCTCTCTCTCAATGTATCTTAAATACTTTCTCGCTAAAGCTTGTGTAAATGTCAAATCCTTCCGGTCCAGAACCCCGACGGTTCCACCTCACGATCCGCTCGTAGTGACGGATCTTCACGACATAATAAAGTGGTGAACCCAACGTGAAAGAGGCGGCCGGAAGGATCAAGTCAAGGATCAACCGATACTTGGAGATGACATCCTCAAGCAATCAAGCAGGAGACTTCGAAAGGATGATGTTGATCGTCGAACAAATGATGAGATCTCGAGACAACGATGCGAGCATGGAGAAGGCCGTTGACCGTGTCATAGAGCTTGAGGGCCAATTTGATGGGAGGAATGTTACGAAGTTCCTTAATGCATACAAAAGGGAGATGAATCAAAGAGACATGTCTGAAGCACGACAAATCACGAGTTTCAAAAGGGTGGTCGCCAACAACATCCAAAGACGCGTCATCGAGCTTCAAGAAGGTAAGACAACATGGTCTGAGTTTGAGAAAGCGATATTAGCAGAGTTCGTAACTGAAGACTCAACGAGGATGACTCGACATGCCCTGATGAAGTGGATAGAGAAGAAGAATAAGAAGATGAGCACCTCGAGGGTGTATGACGAATTCGACCAAATTTTTAGTCGTCTCCCCAACATGGAAGAAGTGTTACTTGAGGAGGACAAGACTTTGTACTTCTTGAAAGTTTTGGACATGAAGGATGGACGAGAGTTGGGGACTCTCCTTGAAGATGATACCCAAGCGAATGGGCTTATGGCAGACTGGATTGCGGTGAAGCGGGCGTGCAATAGGCTCGACAAGCATCGCCAATGGGTTGATGACACCGACTTGGCGGGATCAACTGTCACGGAGAAAACGAGAGAACCGAAAGCAGTTGAGTTGCCCAAACAAAGTAACCCCGAAGAAAAGAAGATTGATGACAACATCATCGAAGAACTGGCGAAGAAGTTCGAGATGGTTACGCTAGCCAACATGAATCGTCGGGGGCCCAAAGGAAAAGAACCCTTTAGATGCGTGTGGTGCAATGGCATGGACCACATGAGAAGAGATTGTTCGAGCCTTCGAGACGCCATTCGACAAAATATCGTGTACATAGATGACAACATGATCTGCTCGAGCGAGACTAGAAGACCCCTACGGGTGAATTTCGGAAGAGGAGGAATGAAGAAAGCTATGGAGGATGCCGATGTGAATCATGTGGATGTGATGCACTATGCTGCGTCGGCCGGAATAAGAGTTTGGAAAGACAAGACTGAAGCTGCTAGAGCGGGAGCAAAGTTTTGGACTTCCGTTCTCGAATATGAGAAGAAGGGAAAAGTCACTTTGAACGAAGTAGAGCTTGCGGATCGAAGTGTACAAAGTATAACCGGATGGTCGGATCTGGTGGATGACAACACCATACTCGTGGAGGTGATGTGCGACAACCACGAGGTGTTTGTCGAAGAAAAGAGAAAAAGAATAGAAGAGCAAGGCCCATCAAAAAGGCATGAAACAAGGAATGTGAAAAAGAAGAAAGATGCGGAGACAAGTCGAGCTTTACAAATGGAGGAACGAGAATCAAGCCGAAAAGGAGAGCTGAGCATATGAGTCGAAGAAACCGTATGACCCATGAAGGTTGGTGTCGAAGACCCCGTTCGGAGGACAAGGGCTATGCCTACCTATAAGCTAAGGTCGGACATAGAGCAAATGATGGACCTAAAGAAGATTCTCGAAGAACGTGTTCTTGATAGCCACGTGACTTTGTCCTTGAGGGAATTTCTTGGCATTATGAAGGAGTTCCATGACACAATCGTGGACCTTGTAAAGAGAAAAAGACAACAATCGGACCAGCAAGAAGAGAAGCCGCAAAAAGCAAAAATGAATGCCATAACGATGGCGAGAGACGAAGTCGATGAAGATATGGTGGATAGCCACTATACTCGACCTCATTGGGCACGAGCGACAACGGAGACGCCGGTGAAGATCGGGGAGAAGAAAGAGACCGTGGTAGCCTTGATCGACCATGGCTCGGAGATCAACCTCATGTCAACCGATTTCTACAGAAAAGGAAGATGGCCAATCAATACAAATCACGGATGGAAGATTCGCGCGGCAACAAAGACTACAGAGGACTTGTACGGAGCTTGTCCCAATGTTAAAGTCACGATCGGGGATGTGGAGATGGATCAACACTTCTTCGTGCAAGAATCGGCGTCGCATCCTATCATCCTAGGACAACCGTATATCACATCATCTCGGATGGAGACCAAAGTGTTCGATAATGGAGCAGCCTTCGCACGAATAAAGAGTCTTGACAACCAAAGATCGGTCCAATTCCTAACGGTGCGAGCTAATCATGAAAGAAATCGAGATAGTCTTGGAGAGACATGCTTGAGAGACATGGGAAGGCTTTCGCATTTTTCCCACGAGAAATCGGATGTGCTGATCCAAGGACGATAGAACCAATGGTGATCTTCATGGTGCCGCATGTGCCTTGGAATTTGAAACTGATACTGGTTCCAAGAGCACACCTACCGCAGTTGATCGAGCTCTTAAAGGAGAAGGTGAATATGGGAATTCTGGAACCGTCGAATGCTCCTTATTCCAATAGGTAGTTCACAGTGCCGAAGAAGAATGGATCATTACGATTCATCCAAGATCTTCAACCCGTCAACAAGATGACAATTAGAAATGCCAAAATCGGCCTGAGCGTGGACGAATTTGCCGAGGCGTTTGCGGGCCGGTCCATCTACTCCATTGGCGATCTCTACTCTGGATATGACCAATTCCAATTGGCGATCGACAGATGTGACATTACAACCATGAGGACTCCGATCGGGCTTGTGCGGATGTGTACCTTACCTCAAGGCGCAACGAACTCGGTGGCTCATATGGTGAATGCCATGAACAAAGTCTTGAAGGATTGTACCCCGGACATCACAATGCCATCGTTGGATGATATTCCGATAAAAGGATGTTCAGATGAGGAGAAAGATGAATCGAAAGATAAGGAAGGCTGTAGAAAGTTTGTCACGGATCATATGAAAGATTGTGAGAAGGTGCTTCAAAGGCTCGAAGATGCGAATTTGACATTTTTGGGAGAAAAATCCGCATTTGGGCAACCAGGGATCTTGGTGGTAGGTCACTTGTGTGGAGCATATGGCCGGAAGCCTTGGCCATCCAAAGTGAACACAATCCAAGACATGAAAGAAGAATGCGAAAACCAAACGGAGGTTCAAAGGTGTTAGGAAACAGGTCCCTCCGGATGGGAAGTGAGAAGAACAGTACTGATGAGCAAACTCAGCCGAGGCCGATAGGCCGAGGCCGAAACCGGATGAGGAGTACCCGGCAACGGAAGACCCGGTGAGAGCCGGATGACGAGTACCCGACAACGGAAGATCCGGTGAGAACCGGATGACGTGTGCCTGGCAAGCGCCGGATGATGCAGGCCCAGTGAGGAGTGCTCAACGGATGAAGGGACATATTCGTAAATATGTTTTCTGAGAGTCCATCGTGGCTATATTTGTAAATAGCCGAAAAGTCATATTAGTATAAATATGACTTAGGGCAAACTTAGTGAGTGTTGTTTTTGTTTTTTTTAGTCATTCTTTTTGGGCGCAAGATTAGAGCGCAACAGTGTACAGAGAGAGAGAGAGAGAGAGAGAGAGAGAGAGAGAGAGAGAAGAGACGAAGAGTTCGTATCTCTGTTGTAACCGCCGCCTGTGGCGAAGACAGTGAAAAAGAGGTTGTTGCCTTTGTGTTCATCTATTGTATATTGTTACATAGTGATAGTTAGCAATCAGTGGACTGCCGTGGTTTTTCCCGTGTTTGGGTTTTCCACGTAAACATCCTGTGTACTCTTCTCTCCATTGTGTCATGCATTCATTCCCATTTTTTGTGTTTGATTCTAAGCTTTGGTTGTGGCCGAGCGTTGTTCATCGGGAGCGTGTAGTTCTTGACAAAAGGTTCCTTGGAGCATACGCATTTTATCATATCTAGATTCCTCACTACGCTCATGTCGCCGAACCGTTATATGGACTACTAAAGAAAATAATGAAGTTCGAATGGTGAAGCGAGCATACAAACGCGATGCGAAGATTGAAGAAACTACTTCTTGAAGCTCCAGCACTAAGAAAGGCCGACTATACCGAAGGAAAGCTAATTTATGTGACTGTAGATACAACCCCAACCGGAATCGGGTGGGTCATCAACCAAGAAGGAGATTTAAATAATGCGCGGTATGCCATCCGGTTCAGAGCAAAAGTTCTCAGCAAATGGCAACAAAGATACGCCCAAGTCACACGGGAACTTTGGGGTATTGTGTCGGCAGTGAAGACGGACAAAGATTACATGATCGGGTCGGAAGTAATAATAGAGACAGATTGTCTCCCAATCCTTGGAATGATATCGGGATGTGCGACCCCAGATTTAGCTATGCTAAGGTGGATTGCCTATATCAAGTCTTTAAGCCCAGAGATCCGTCACATTGCAGGTAAGAAGAATGCCATGGCTGATATGCTGTCAAGGGCAAGATTTGAAAGTGAAAGTGACATGGTTTCGGAAGATGAAGACGTCACCCTCGACTTCTTCAAGATGGCTTGATTATTGGCGGAAGACAAGGACACGATAACCTTCCACGCCTTCAATGAGGACGTGTACGAAGGGGAGTGGTTACTAATCGGCAGATTCCGAAGATCAATGATGACGGATGCTTCGTTGACGAAGGAGGAGGCCCTACGAATCCGAAAGAAAGCTTACCAATACTTCTTGAAGGGAGGATTCCTTTGGCGACACCCAAAAAGGACAGGAATACCACGTCGAGTGGTGGTGAAGAAACAAGAGCAAGTGAAGCTGATGACCGAATTCCACGAGAGTGCTTGGGCAGGTCATAGAGGAACATGGGCAACCTTCGAAAAGTTGAAGGAAAAGTAGTGGTGGCCGAGCATGTACAAAGATGTACTCTATTTCCTGTCCACATGCGAAATTTGCCAAGTACATTTGAATATACGTCATCGTGATGAGTTATGACCAACATACCTCACCATACACTTCAAATGGATGGTGGATCTGGTCTCGATGCCAATGGGAGTGGGACAAATGAAGTACTTAGTGCTGGCAAGAGAAGACTTGACAAATCAAGTAGAAGGACGGGCCTTGACAAATAAGACGACATCAACTGTTTGCAAATTTCTACTTGAAGAGGTTGTTTGCCGATACGGATGTGTGGGGAAGATAGTCGCCGACCAAGGGGAGTTGGATGCACACGAAACAACGAACCTTTTCGAACGACTAGGCGTGAAGCTCTCCCTCACGACTACCTACAATCCGGAAGCGAATGGGAAGATCGAGCAAGGCCATGTACCTATTGTCAAAGCCATTGTACGAGCATGTAACGGACGAGTCGGGAATTGGCCACGACTATTTCCCTATGCCTTGTGGGCCAACAAAACGACACACAACTCAATGACAGGGTATATGCCAACAGAGCTTATGTATGGACAAAAGCCGGTGATGCCCATTGAAAGGACGATCAGGACGATCACCTCATGGGTAGCGATACCATGGGAGAACGAGATGAGCCGGGAAGAGTTATTAGCGACACAGATAAGGCAACTTGAAAGGAGACCTGAAGATCTAGAAAAAGCGCGAAAGATAATGGAGGCAGCCTGAGTAAAGAACAAAATTCGGTTCGACAAGACGCATCGACTACATCCCAAGAAGATCAAAGAAGGGGATTGGGTATTGGTCTACGACAATAGCCTTGACAATCAACACAGTACACCAAGGAAGTGCGCAAGAAGATGGTCTGGACCATATGTGGAGCTAGATGGATCAAGGTTGGCCATACCCATTGCAGGAAAAAGAGTAAAGATTTTCAAGAAAAGACAAGATGAGAATCCTAACCTCGATCACCTCGACGATGAAGATAGTAGGACAGAAGTAAATGAGGACGTGGAGGATTCATACTGATCACTACTACCGAAATCTCACTTTCTCTCTTCTTGGCACATACCGGAGGACATGCGGTTTGGTTGGGGTGGATGTCGTGAAGATTTTCGGCGATAGTGTGGAAGTTGTAAGGGACATTCGAAATCGAGTGTGGCTCTTCTCATAAGAAAAACAAAACAATAATAGTGAAGATAATATTTTGAATAAGTTTAATATCTAGGTACAAAAAGATGGAGGTCTTCAAGAGCTTTCAAATGTGCTTTACCACATAAAAAACGGATATCTAAGTGACAAGTTATGTGGGAGTGAAGTATGAGAAGGAAGAAGAGAAAAATAAAACTGTGAGATATCCCACATAGACAGGACAAACAAGGACCCTACAATATATAAAGTAGAGCAAAAGCTATCATCTTTGTGTCTATGTATGGAGCATAGAGAGTTCAAGGTGAATTGAACAAAGTTAATATGATGAATGAGCGTGGCCTACTAGTGGATTTGGCCAACCGAAACCAGACCGGCGATAGAGCCGGTGAGCCGGCGACATCCGGCGAGACGACGACCGGATAGATATATAAATAAATATATGTATACACATATATATATACACAAGGAGTGCAAGTGTGGATTTGAACCCTAGACCTCCAAGTTAAGAGTTTATAAGCTTACCACTAAGCCAAGACATTTTCTTAAAATCATATTTTTATCATTATAACTTTACATGAGAGCTAAAATGAGTGACATGATTATCATGCACCACATATAATACATGAGTGCCAAATGGCAAACATGCATTTTATGCATGTCTTGTACCCTCAAATGCATGAGGGCATCTATAAAAGAGGGGAGGAAAAAGATGAAAAGGGAAGGTAAGATTTTTATCAAGAGCTTTGTGCTTTGATACCAAAATTAAAATTAAGAAGAAAATTCATTATCCAATTGATGTATTAATCTTTCTCTCAATCTAAAGTCAAACATTTATCTTATCTCAATCTCTCTCTCTTCTTGGCACATACCGGAGGACGTGCGGTTTGGTTGGGGTGGATGTCGTGAAGATTTTCGGCGATAGTGTGGAAGTTGTAAGGAACATTCGAAATCGAGTGTGGCTCTTCTCATAAGAAAAACAAAACAATAATAGTGAAGATAATATTTTGAATAAGTTTAATATCTAGGTACAAAAAGATGGAGGTCTTCAAGAGCTTTCAAATGTGCTTTACCACATAAAAAACGGATATCTAAGTGACAAGTTATGTGGGAGTGAAGTATGAGAAGGAAGAAGAGAAAAATAAAACTGTGAGATATCCCACATAGACAGGACAAACAAGGACCCTACAATATATAAAGTAGAGCAAAAGCTATCATCTTTGTGTCTATGTGTGGAGCATAGAGAGTTCAAGGTGAATTGAACAAAGTTAATATGATGAATGAGCGTGGCCTACTAGTGGATTTGGCCAACCGAAACCAGACCGTCGATAGAGCCGGTGAGCCGGCGACATCCGGCGAGACGACGACCGGATAGATATATAAATAAATATATGTATACATATATATATATATATACACAAGGAGTGCAAGTGTGGATTTGAACCTTAGACCTCCAAGTTAAGAGTTTATAAGCTTACCACTAAGCCAAGACATTTTCTTAAAATCATATTTTTATCATTATAACTTTACATGAGAGCTAAAATGAGTGACATGGTTATCATGCACCACATATAATACATGAGTGCCAAATGGCAAACATGCATTTTATGCATGTCTTGTACCCTCAAATGCATGAGGGCATCTATAAAAGAGGGGAGGAAAAAGATGAAAAGGGAAGGTAAGATTTTTATCAAGAGCTTTGTGCTTTGATACCAAAATTAAAATTAAGAAGAAAATTCATTATCCAATTGATGTATTAATCTTTCTCTCAATCTAAAGTCAAGCATTTATCTTATCTCAATCTCTCTCTCCATTTCAAACCCTCTCTCAATCTATCTTAAATACTTTCTCACTAAAGCTTGTGTAAACGTCGAATCCTTCCGGTCCAGAACCCCGGCGGTTCCGCCTCATGATTCGCGGGTAGTGACGGATCTTCATGACAACGTATCGTCGGGAATATGTACGTAGGCGATAGAACTGAAAATGAGGACACATGACAAATTCGGCTTCTTTACAAAGAACTTCTCATGAGGAGTGATGTCGTGTACTCTTGAGGTTGTGCACTTATTCATGAGATATACGGCCGTGTTCACCGCTTTTGCCCAGTACGATTTCGGTAGGTTCTTCTCATTCATCATGGCTCGTGCGACTTCTACTATGTGGCGGTTTTTACGCTCAGCTATGCCATTTTGCTGAGATGTATGTTGACATGAGAACTCTCGTCGGATTCCTTCCTTGTGGAGATATGCCGTGAACTCATCCGAAAAATATTCTTTGCCTCCATCTGATCGAAGGCAACGTACATGCCAACCCGTGGCTTTTTCCACTTCGGCTTTGAACTTTTGGAAGTGGCCGAACACTTCACTCTTTTGCTTCATCGGATAAATCCAGGTATTTCTAGAGAAGTCGTCGTTGAACGTGACATAGTAACGACATCCGCCGAAAGTAGTTGTTTGGGCTGGTCCCCACACATCTGAATGTATGACATCCAGGATCCCTTTGCTTACATTCCACTCTTTTGGGAATGGATGACGGTGTTGTTTTCCGAATTAGCATGCTTCGCACACGCCTGTGAGCTCCTTTGCCGTAAAGTTCGGGAGTCCGATTACGACCCCTTTTATCTGCATGTTCTGGAGCTTCTGGAAATTGATATGGCCGATTCTCTTGTGCCACAATTTTAAGTCGGTTTCAACTTTCTGGCCTTTTGCGTACATAGCCGACTTTACTTCGCTCGACTCGAGGATGAAAATACGGCCTTCTCGTCTGCCGTGAGCTACGATTTGATCGCCTTTTTCAATGAAGCACCCATCGTTGTTGAAGCGTACTTGCATTCCTTGTTCTACAATCTGGCCGACCGAGACCATATTTTTTGTGATGGTGGGAACATGCAGTACGTTCTTGAGGTAGGTCTGTTCATCGTCGTTTCCGAATGGGATATTCCCGATATGCTATATTGGATGAGTCGTATCATCACCTGTTTCGACATATCCGGGACGTTCGGGCTTCCGTAATTCCCGGAACCAATCTTCATGGGAAGTCATGTGATTGGAAGCTCCTGAATCGACAAACCATACGTTGTTCAGAGTGGAGGCGGTAGTTGACGCAAGTGTGCTTCGTGCTTCATTATGAACATTCCGCAGTTGGAGTTCATGGCATAATTTGTTCGTTATCGGCCTTGCTCGCGTTTCTTCTTCTGACATTCCTCTTCGTAGTGGCCGAGTTTTCCGCAGTACCCGCACTCAACTGAGTTCCTACGGTTGCTTGGTCCGGCGTGATGACTCCCCCTTCCGCCGAACTCTCTGGGCCCGTTCCTGTCCGCTTGCCACTGGTGGGAGTTATGCCCTTGATTCCACTGATCATTATGGCCTTGTTCGAAACGACCTCTGTTTCCATGGCTGAAATCTCTTCTATTATCCGACTGGGAGTAGAGCAAATGACCATCTGATGCGTTGTTCCTCTGTCGGGCGTGATTCTCTTCAACCAGCAATATCGATTGAAGGTCGAAGAAGGAGGGAGGGTTCTCCCTTGCAAGAATGCCTGATCTAATCACGCCGAAATGCGGTGCTAAGCCTCCGAGGCATATCTGCACTAGTTCGTCATCATCAATGACGATGTTGATCAATCCAAGAGCGTCACATAGCTCCTTGATCTTCAAGGTATAGCTCGAGATTGACATGTCCCTCTATTGAATGCTATTCAGCTCTTGACGAAGCTGGAGCTTGCATGCGGCCGTGCTGGCTGCGAAAATCTTTTTGAGATTTTCCCGGCGTTCTTGCCTCTCGAATGTAGCCAAGCATATGATCATGAACGCATGATGCTAGACAATACAACACACGACTTGCGGCCTGCTCCCAAGCGGGATAGTCAGCGTGTGTTGGGTTGGGGTGTGATTCGTGAGCTCCTTCAATGTAGGTCCAGTAGCCTTGTCCGATAAGATATTGATGCATCTTGTATTCCCAAGATGCGAAGTTCGTTCTGTCGAGCTTCTCGGTAGGAAGAGCGCTTCCCATTTGAGTATTCATGGTGATTTCTTCTCTGTTGATGAGCTGGTTCTGTTGATCGTCGACGAGCAACACAACACAGTCGAAAATACTTGATCAGGCAACCACATGCACTGATACCATGTTAAGAAATGGAGTCTGTGGTGATTGCAATGCAGCGAAAGGTGAACGTAGGTGTGTGTATGTGTAACAGCAGAGAGCTCAAGAGACAGAGATAGACTAAAGCGTATATTATGTTAACGAAACAAAATACATCCGACATTAACTAAGTTACAATGAGTTGGTTTATATACCAACTAAGCTAGGGCAAGCGCCCTTTCTACTATTTACAAAACTAGCCTAGAATGTCCATGAACTAGTGTGAGACCTATCTATGGGAAGTTGAGTTTGATTCTCAACATATATATATATATATATATATATACAAGAGCAAGATACAACTCCGGCCTTGAGCCGGACCAAGGTAGGTTAGGTTACAATAACAATCTGGTGCTGTTAACTCTTCGGGCCGGACAATGGCCTAACATAGGGTGTCTACGTGAGACACTTCACCAAAGGGTGTTACGGCAACCGAATTAGACTTCAACGCTTAATCCGACTTAGTTAAGTTACTTATTAGGATCGTCTTCATAACACGCATAAGATATAACAATTAAGACAGAACGACAATTGACACAGAGATATAACAACGCTTAAGCTTTCATTAATTAACCTCTAACTATTACATTGTATCCGGGCCTTTAAATAGGTTTCCGGTCTGTATTACAAAACGGTGCCATCCGCACCTGTTCGGGATCGGTCCGGATCCGGAACGGCATACCGATTCCGGTCCGTCCGTCCACACTCATAGCTTAATTACAACCACATTCCTACTACTTAATTAGCTCTCCGTTTCCCACTCTGGACTCCTTTGCCGGCCGGTAACACATGGCACGCCCGTGGGACAGTACCTTGTACGTCGAATCCACAACCGACCCTTGCTATTCTTCGTCCAAAATGTCTAGAATGCTTTGTTCGAGAGGCTCCAATGGTTCATCTGGAAGTGGTTGTTGTTATTGTTGTTGCTGCTCTGTTGTTGTCTGCTGTGGCGGGTCCGTTGGTGGTTGCTGCGGCTGCTCCTCCATTTGTGGCTCTGACACCGGCGTCTCCGTCGTTGCTCCCTGCGTCGTGGTGGTCTCCGGTTGACTGGTTCCCGGCTGGCCCTCAGCCGACGACGGTTCCTCCTCACTAAGGTTAACCGTTGTCGCTTCCTGTGCTTTTTCTTCCCGTACCCGGGACCGCTCGTAGCTTTCAAACTGGATTTGAGCGTCCAGCCTATCATCGTCCAGCTGAGCTACGAGCTGCCTGACCTGCGCCAACTGTTCATCTGCCAGGACTTGGAAGTCGTCGGCCAGCTCGTCTCGTATGGCGGTGAAGTCCTCGGAAGTCAGCGTATAACAATCATCTCCTTCCTTCCGCCGGTTTGCCACATCCGCCCGTAGCAACTGGAGTTCCGCCGCGTTTTGTGCCCACTTTGTCCACCATTTTACGGAGCTTTCATCAATCAAGTGCTTCGTCTGATTCAGCCATGCCCGGAGGATGGACTGAATCCGGCTCGTTCCCAATTGCGATTTGGTTTCTGCCGCTTGCCGTTCCTCCTTCAGTTGTTTGATGATTTTTACGTTGTCCTCCGCCTGCGCCTTGTAATGCGTCAGTTGCCTTTGGTATGTACTTTGTAATTTCTGCAATACTGTAGACGCTCTCTCTTTGTCTTCCTGCTGCTGCTTCTGGAGCTCCATCCGGACCTTCTCCGCCTCTTCCAAGCGTCTTGTATTTTCCGCCCGTTCGTCGGCGATCGCCGTTGCGGCCCCATCAACTGCCTGCTGGAGCTCGGCCATCCGTTCTTTATGCTCTATTTCCAGCCGTTTGTAGTCCCGGTGCAGGTGCTCAAAATCATTCGTCTTTTGCTTGAGCCGTGCGTTGATCTGACGACGGGCCCGGTCCTCGCGGTCCTCGCGGTCCTTCTGCTGGCGGAGCTCTTCCTTTAGCCGTTCTATCTCTGTTTCCGCCATTTTCCGCAGCTTGTCCTTTTCCTGCAGCACTTTGTCTTTCTCCTCCTTTAGCCGGTCGTACGCTTGATGGCCTTTCCGGAGGCTCTCCTCTGCCCGGCGGAGGTTCTCAGCAGTCTTCTTTAATTCGGCTTCGGCCGCCGTCTTCAATTCTCGTTCACGGCTCCTTAGCGCTTCTTGTGCGGCAAGTTCCTCTCTCAATTCTACAAGCTCCCAAACTTGCGCCGCATCTCTCGCCGGAACGGTTTCCGTTGCCGGGGTCTTATTCCAATGTACAAGTCGTTCCGTTTCATTATTCTGTACACTTACCGGAGTCACCGGTGATTGGATCCGTATTTTAGCCATCTCTGTCATGACCTGATCCAAGTCTTTTTCAAGGCACCGGATTCTGGACCGGGCCGTCTCTAGTTGTTCGGTTGTGATGAGCAACCGTTCGCTTTGCGCTCTTTCTTCCGCCTCTATATACCCCACTGCTCCGGCTATCTGTTCGCCTATCCACCGGAGCCACAGGCTACCGGTGCCTTGTTGCGCTTGCACGGAGGTTTGATAGATGGGCTCACTTGTAGAGGGGTGGTCCCGCCTGGTTGCGCCGAGTTGCAGTTCTGTTTCTGCCCGTGGACCATCCTGCTGTCTTGGTTCCCCTTGTGCTTCTTCTTGGCTGACCGAGGGAGGCTGCAGAGACCTTTCCGGCTCTGGCGGAATGGAACTTGCCGGTGTTGCCGGTGGTGTCGGGGCTTCTGTTTCCGGTTCCTTCTGCACCGGTTCTGGTTCCTTCCTTGGCGTAGGAGTCTCAGTATGGGGAGCCGGTGTTCCCTCCGTTTGAGGGTCCGAACGTTTCCCGGCTGTCTCAACGGTCCTTGCCGACGACCGTCGCTGGAGGTGCTCCGTAGGCTCCTCCTCTATTTCCTCCTCCTGAGCTCCGGCATTGAGTTTTGCCGCCAAGGGGTCCACTTCTCGATTCACCGGTCGGCGGAGTGTGACCTTTACGGGCCGTGCCGGTGGTTCCTCCTGCGCCTCTGTTGGGCGCTTCCGGCTGCCACTTCCTGCTGCCACCTGGTCTGCATCCGCCGCCTTTCCCTTACTCGCCTTAGAGGCCAACATCTGTTGCCGTTTGGAAGCCGTCCTTGGGGTGCCGTCCGGCACTCTTCCTCGCTTCTTGGGCTGGACGGTCTGAACGGGTGGCACCAGCAAGGTGAGCCACTGCGTTACGGCATGCCATATCCTTCGTCCGTCTCGGCCTTCTTTGCCGTCTTTGCCTTTGACGATCTCAATCGCCGCACACAACCCGTCTGCGATCAATACCGGCCAATCCACCTTGATCCCTTCATAGGTGGCGATGATCATCCCTGCCCGCTTCTGCGGCATGACAGGGGGTCTAGGGTACACGTGGCCGTATTCATGGAGCAAACGAGCAATTTCGCGGAACAACATATCTCCGCCGCCCTGTGTCCGGTAGCCCTTGCTGGCTAGAGAGTACTCACCAAAATACCTGATGAGTTGCTCCGGGGTTGGATTGTCGATCGTGAGTATGCCTCCCTCCGGAAGGCCTGTTAACGCTCGAATCGCCTCTGCCGTTATGACCTCTGTATCGATTTCCTTGATCACTTTGTCGGCTTCTTTGTGTGGCGGTACTTCCATCATCATCAGGAAGCCCTCGAGCCCGTGTTGCTTTAGCCATGTCTTGGCGGCTTCCGACAACGTTTGCGGGTCCATTTCTGTGTCGGGGTCGGACTGCGGTGGCGAGGATGGATGGTGATGAGAGCGGGGTTGAGAAAGAGAGAGTTCAGAAGGCAGGGGTTCTCTGTGCGCAGGTTCTCGTCTGATGATCTTGCAGCGTTTCGGTGCTTCTGTGCTCCTGGGTTCGCAAAAATAGAGGGTCTCTACGCGCAATGGTTTTTGTCTGTGCATTCTGGCGCCTTTTTCGAGTTTGTGCATGTCGCGTACTTAAAATAGCATTATGTCCTGTGGTGGCGCTTTAAATGCCCACTACTCACCTTTTCGCTCCACGCTCTTTCATCCATTCATTCCTCGCTTTTGCATGATTGTTTTTTTTTTTTCTGTTATTATTATTATTACTGTGACGTCACATGTCCGTTGGTCCTCCCGGACCCTTACCAGCCACATTCTCTCCGGTTACCGGCTTGCCGTCACTGCTGTCTTCGTGGTTGCCGTCGGTCCTTTGCTCAAACGGGTTCTTAGGCATCGGTCCTCTATATGCCTTTAACCGGAATCCATTCACCCATTTGCCCAGCACTTCGCCGGCAAGTGTCCCCAACTGGTAGGACCCATTATACTCCCGTGTTAGCCAATATGGTCCGGTCCATCTAAACCTTAGTTTACCCGGCATCTTGCCCATCCGGGTTTGGAATACTAGCACTGGTTTGCCAATTTCGAACATTTTTTCGTTACCTTTCCTGTGCCGGTCGACGAATGCTTTCCGTCGCCGTTGCTCTAATTCTAAATGTAGGATGCTGGCCAACCGTTATTCCTCCAGCTCACACAACGCTGTCAACCTTATTGTCTCCGACTTCTTCTCGTTCAACCGTTCTCGTAGCTGAATCCGTAAGCTAGGTACTTGAAATTCTACCGGCATGACCGCCTCGAGTCCGAACGCCAACCGGAAAGGTGTTGTTCGGATGCTTGTTTTGTATGCTGTCCGGTATGCCCAAAGCGCGCTATGTAGCTTTGTGTCTCAATCCGTCCGGTTCTCGTTGAAGATCTTCCGAAGGATGTTCTGGAGCGTCTTGTTTGTTGATTCCGCTAATCCGTTCGCCTGTGGATAGTAAGGTGTGCTTCGTTTGTGGACAACGGCATAGAAGGTCGTTAGGCTTTCCACCACTTGTCCGAGAAAGTGCCCCCCTTGGTCACTTATCAATTCAATGGGGCATCCGTAACGGCACCAGATGTACTCATATAGAAACTTTGTCGTTGACGCAGCGGTGTTATCCCGTAAAGCTTTGGCCTCCACCCATTTTGTGCAGTAATCCGTAGCAATGATAACGTACCGATTACCCGTTCTCATTGTCGGTGGCTTGAACGGTCCTACAAAGTCCAGCCCCCACTTTTGGAATGGCTCGAGTGGTAGTACCGGCTGGTGTGGCATACGAGCCTGCTCCGTTGGCTGGCCCATTCTCTGGCATAGGTCACATTCTTTTGCGTACCTTACCGCATCTCTTAATGTCGTTGGCCACCATAGGCCACTTTGCCATATTTTTCTGGCTGTCGCATCTCCGGCATAGTGACCTCCCGCAACTCCGCAGTGGGCTTCCCTCAGTATCAGTTCCTTTTCATCGCTGCGCACCGCCCGTCTCCATATGCCGTTACCTCCCTTGTGGTACAGTGTGTCTTGCAGTAAGCAGAAATGTCGGCTTTGTACCGCCAGGTGTTTCCGTTCGTCCCGGTTCAGCTCTTCCAGAGGCAGTCCTGTGCTCAGAAACTGGTGCATATTTGTGAGCCACTTGTCTTCCTGGGCCACTGTCTCATCTGCTGCCGTCTCCGTAGTGATTCGAAACAGCTCCGCATCCGGAAAGTCATCCGGTACTCCGTCACCCGTCTCTCCGGACTCCAATCGGCTTAAGTAATCTGCTACGACATGCTGTATACCGGGTCGGTGGAATATTTCAAACTCGAACTCCTGTAACAGTAAGGTCCACCGGGCCAATTTGCCGGTGAGTGACGCCTTGGACACCAGGTAAAGGAGTGCTTAATGATCTACATGGAAGGAAAACTTCCTTCCCAATAAATAGTGCTGAAACTTTGTCACACTGTAGATCGTTCCTAGAGCTTCCCGTTCCGTAGTAGAGTAGTTCCGTTCTGCTTGGGATAGCTTCCGGCTGGCATAGTACACTGGCCGGTACCTCTTTGGTTCCGTAAGCTGCATCAGTACGCTTCCGATTGCGATGTCGGAGGCGTCCACGAACACGTGAAATTCTTTACTCCAATCCGGAGGTTGTACTACTGGTGCCTGCGACAATAGTACCTTGAGGGCCTTATACGCCCAATCCTCAGTATCAGTCCACTGGAATGGTGTCCGATGTATGGCGGCATGCAACGGTGTAGCCAGGTCGGTCAAGTATTGGAGCATCCGGCTGTGCCACCGGATCTGGCCTAAGAACTGGCTCAATGCCTTTGCCGTTGCCGGCGCCAGTGCTTCTAATATGGCTTTCACTTTGTCCGGGTTGACTGCTATACCTTCCTGGCTTACGATATTGTTGGAAGCAATGTCGTCTGTGCGGAAGATCGAGAAGCACTCGATTCCTGTTTATTCCCTGTGTATGACAGAATGTAGGTCGTTGCACAGAGAGAGAGAGAGAGAGAGAGACACAAAAGACTTTCTATTACACAAAGCAACAATACAACAGCCAACCTTACAAAGAGGTTACAAGGTCACTATATATAGTGACCGACTTAGGGCAACTACCCTTTATGCTAATTACATAAATGGCCAAAACGGGATAGTGTGAATACGTCCATTATACACATGTATTCGACACTCCCCCGTAATGGGCGTATACATGGGTTATCTAAGATTACAGGTATAGACTTAGGTTCTCGGACATATCAGCTTTGTTCGAGTCGGCAGGATCCGAAGACAGAAGACCGAACTGGTCGGGTCGGAACAGTTGAAGCCGATCATTAAGGAGCTGATGTCGGTTGTCGGGGACCATCCTGCTCTGTGTCCGGCTCTAACCGGACTGGTTTGTCGTTACGCCCATCTGATGCCGAAGAGACCGAAAACGGTCTGCCGAGAGACATTTGGTCATTCCATCTGCGACATTATCGGTTGTAGATATTTTCTCTAGACCGATTTTCCCTGAAATGACGCAGTCCCGAACGAAGTGATATCGAACGTCGATATGTTTGGAGGCGTTGTGGTGAACCGGATTTTTCGACAAGGCAACAGCACCTTGACTGTCGCTGTAGACAACTGGAGCCGAGTCATGTTCGACTTGTCGAAACGTGTGCGCCAGCCGACCGAGCCACAAAGCTTCTTTTGCCGCGTCGGACGCAGCTACATATTCTGCTTCGGTCGTTGAGGTCGCTGTGCACTCCTGAAGTTTCGACTTCCACGAGATTGCTCCATTGCCGAATTTGAAGCAGTATCCGGTTGTTGATTTCCGACTGTCTATACAGCCGGCGAAGTCCGAGTCGGTGTAACCGACTACGCCTGAGGTTCGGTTCGGTCCGAAAAGAATGCCATGGTCTTTTGTGCCAACCAGATATCTGAACACATGCTTGACTGCGTTCCAATGCGATCGGCCAGGGTTGTGCATAAATCTGCTAACGACTCCTACGGCATGAGAGATGTCAGGCCGTGTCGCGACCATCAGGTACATAAGGGAGCCGACTGCCGGTGCATACGGTACCGACTTCATATCTTCCCCCTCCGAACCGGATGTCGGGCAGTCTCGCTGAGAGAGCCGAAGATTCATGGGGAGCGGGGTTGAAGCAGATTTGGCTGATTGCATGTTGAAGCGTTCCAAGACACGTCCGATATAGTCGGTCTGAGACAAAAAAAGATGTCGTTTATCGCGATGCCGACTAATTTTCATGCCAAGGATGTGTCGTGCCGGACCGAGGTCCTTCATGGCAAACTTCAACCGCAGTTGCCGAACTAGATCGGAAAGTTCGCCCGCGTGGCGTCCAGAAATTAGCATGTCGTCCACGTAAATGATGAGGAAGATGGGTGATCCATCTCGAGCTGTGTTGGTGAAGAGACAATGGTCCTCATCGCTTTTGGAGAAGCCGATTGATTGGATGAAGTCGTCGAACTTCTTGTACCATTGTCGCGGTGCCTGTTTGAGGCCGTATAGACTCTTCCTGAGTCGGCAGACTAGATGTTCTTGGCCAGTTGCCACGAAGCCTTTTGGCTGCTCCATATAAATTTCCTCCTCGAGATCACCATGGAGGAAGGCTGTTTTGACATCTAGCTGAATCAGCTCCAAGTTGTCGGCTGCCACGACGCCGAGCAGAAGACGAAGGGTTGTCATTTTCACCACTGGTGAAAAAATCTCGTCGAAGTCGACGCCATATTCTTGTCGGAAGCCCTTCGCAACTAATCTGGCCTTGTACTTTGGGGTGGTCGAATCAGACGTCTCTTTTAGTCGATAAACCCACTTGCAAGGAAGAGCACGTCGGTTCCTAGGTAATTCGACCAGATCCCAAGTCTTGTTTGCCCGGATGGAGTGCATTTCCGACTCCATCGCCAGATGCCAGGTGGCCGAATCGACAGATGTCGATGCTTCTTCGTAAGACGTCGGTTCGCCGGCGTCGGTGAAGAAAATTCCAGGAGAATACCTCTCCGGAGGTTGCGACAGTCTCTCGGATCGTCGAGGTATGATTGGACTGGTCGCATCGGGTATCGTGGTCGGATGGTCCGAAACCGAATCATTCGGCTGTGCCGAGTCAGAGTTGTCCGAGTCGGTAGTATAAGGGTCAGCTACCCGTGAAGCTGACCGTGTGTTGAGAGCGGGGCCTTCTTGAAGGGTCGGCACATCGGAGAATGTTACCCTTCGGACTTCGATCGGTTTGTCGACCGATGGATTCATAGCCGACTCGTTGAACACAACGTCCGAACTTCGAACGATTTGTCTGCGTTCGGGGTCCCAGAGTCGGTATCCCATTTCGCCGTCTGATCCATATCCAAGGAAAATGCATTTCCTGGACCGAGGTGCAAGTTTTCGGCGATCATCTTTCGGAATAAGGGCGTACGCCTCGCATCCGAAGATCCTCAGCTTGTCGTAATTCGGCTTGCTGCCGATCCATAATTCCTGAGGAATTTGAAGTCCTAGAGGTCTACTTGGCGACATATTGATTATGTGTACTGCCGTGAGTAGAGCCTCTGCCCAGAAGCCATCCGACAGTCCGGAGTGTTGGAGCATGGAAACTGTCCGTTCTTGGATTGTCCGATTCATTCGTTCTGCAATCCCGTTTTGCTCCGGACTGTGTGGTGCCGTAAGTTCACGTCGGATGCCGCGTTGTCGGTAGAATTTGACGAATTCTTCGGATTTAAACTCTCCCCCATTGTCTGTCCGAAAGCATTTCAGCTTTCGGTCGGTTTGATTTTCCACCATAGCGAGCCAATCTGAAAAGATCGAGAAGACACGATCTTTGGTGCGAATTGGATACGCCCACACCTTTCGAGTCGAGTCGTCAATGAAAGTGACGAAGTAAGATGCACCGCCTAGAGACTGATGCGGCATTGGGCCGCAGACGTCCGAGTGGACCAAATCGAGAGGTCTCGTTTCTCTTGGTGCTGATGTCGGGTGTGATGCGGCGGCTTGTTTGCCATACTGGCAATGCTCGCAGAATTGATGGTCGGAGAAGGAGAGTTTGGGGATGTATCCGGCTCTAGATAGATGCGTGATGCCGGCCTTGCTGAGGTGTCCCAATCGTCGGTGCCATAGTGATGACACAGGAATATCCACCAAAAACAGGTTACCCTCTCTGAGCGTAACATGTAACGGATACAGTGAGTGTATCTTGGGTCCTCTAGCAAGCAGGAGGTTCCCCCTGTGGAGTGTCCACCCTCCCGAAGAGAAACCGGCACGAATGCCGTCTTCATCTAGTTGTCCGACTGAGATCAATGGCCTTGAGAGCTCGGGTACATGTCGGACATTGTGGAGTACAAGTGTAGAGCCACCTGCAAGGTTGAGCTCTACTGTGCCGATTCCGATGATGTCACAGTGTTGTGAGTTGCCGACCCGAACTGAGTCGGAGTGACGGATCGTATATTGCCGAAATTGGGATCGATGAGGAGTCACGTGAAATGACGCGCCCGAATCTAAGAGCCATGTGCTCGATTCTTCAGTCGTGAGCAGAACTTCTGAGCCGACTGGATTTTCGATTGATAGTATATTCGGGTCGTCTGGTAGCACATCAGCTGAGAAGCTGACGTAATTGATCTCCTCATGCCGGCCACTCTTCTTGTTGTTCTTGTTCTTGAGTGCGCGGCAGTCGGCTTTGATGTGTCCGGGTTTCTTGCAATAGTTGCAGATTCGGTTATCCCGTGACTGGCTCCGTCTTCGCTGATTGTTCGGCGGTCGTGAGGAATCTCTTCCTCGTATGTTTGATCGGTCTGTCGAACCTTGTACTACGTAGGCGTCGTCTGTTGAGTCTTTGGCGAAAGACTTTCTCCGAGCTGCTTCGGTCAGGATTGCGCTCGTGACTTCGGAGTATTTAACAGCCGTGGTTGACGCGTTGCACACGGTTGTGACGAAAGTTTCCCATGATGGGGGAAGACTGCTCATGAGTATCATTGCTCTGAGTTCATCCTCGATTGCCGTCCCCTGTGACGAGATTTGGGAGCTTATGCTTTCGTACTCATTGAGGTGTGCTTGGACCGAGTCGGATTCTTTCATCCGCAAGTTGTAGAGGCGCCGGATCAGAAACATTTTCGTTGCGGCGACCTTCTTTTCGTAAGTGTCCGACAGTGTTTTCCACAGTTCGAATGCTGTTGTACACGATTGCACCGTGAAGTATACCGATTCCGATAGGTGCATCCGAATCGTGGCGCGGACGATTCTGTCCAGCTTCTGCCACTCAATTGGTTTGTATCCTTCTGGAGGTTCTTCATTTTCGATGGGATCGATTTGCCCCTTGACTATGAGATAGTCCTGCATTTGTTCCTTCCAGAAGTTGAAGTTCGATCCATCGAACTTGCGTAGACTCATTTCTGACGAGCCGGATGTTGATGCCATCAAATTCGGTTTCGTTTGACGAAGCTCGGTTCGGAGTTGACTACGAACCTTGTTGGAGTGCAGCCGGTAGGCTCACCCGATATCGTTCTAGTCGAATTTGAACCCGAGTCGGTTCGGCTTCGGAACTTGCTCGAATTGACTCCGGTAGCTTGAGGGACAGAGCCGACTGGTCTTCCCGAATG
Organism: Azolla caroliniana; assembly: GCF_043228905.1. Classification (NCBI taxonomy): domain Eukaryota; kingdom Viridiplantae; phylum Streptophyta; class Polypodiopsida; order Salviniales; family Salviniaceae; genus Azolla; species Azolla caroliniana. The sequence goes on from NW_028230436.1 coordinate 15,967,609, forward strand.
TTGCCGAGTCGGAGTGAGCCCGGTTCGCTTCGGATATATATGCCGAATACCGATTATTAAAACCGATTATCTGGGCCGATTTTGCTTCGGTTGACTGCAGCGACGAGAGAGATGGATCCGACTGATCCTCCCGAATGTCGATCAGCCAGATGAAGCACGAATTTGGGTTGTTGTCAAAGTTGCACAAGGGGATTTCACCTCGAGCGGTTACGATCACAAGGGACAGAGTACGACCTGCTGGCTTACTCCAAGCAAGAGGATCTAACGCAATGAGATGCAAACCTGGTTTTTTTTTTCTTCTTCTCTCTTCTTCGAATGACGCAGGAAACCGAATGCAGAGACGACGGCCGACAGCGGATTGAAGGACCGACTACTGTGCAGGCTCTGATACCAGATGTTGGAAGCAATGTCGTCTGTGCGGAAGATCGAGAAGCACTCGATTCCTGTTTATTCCCTGTGTATGACAGAATGTAGGTCGTTGCACAGAGAGAGAGAGAGAGAGAGAGACACAAAAGACTTTCTATTACACAAAGCAACAATACAACAGCCAACCTTACAAAGAGGTTACAAGGTCACTATATATAGTGACCGACTTAGGGCAACTACCCTTTATGCTAATTACATAAATGGCCAAAACGGGATAGTGTGAATACGTCCATTATACACATGTATTCGACAGATATGTCCTAATAAAGTTCCACTGAACACGCCAAATACACAATTTGCCGGATTCAAGCTTAGCCGGTACGCTCTACACTTTTCTAGACAAAGACGGAGGTGCTGAAAATGGTCCTCCTCCCGGCTATAGACGGCGAAATCGTCAAGGAAAACCTGCATAAAAGCCGGTATATATTCACCAAAGATTTCCATGATGATTCTTTGAAACGTTGCCGGTGCCGTTTTGAGTCCGAACATCATTACCATGGCCACAAATACCCCCTATTCGGTGACGAATGCCGTTTTCTCCTGGTCGTCGGGGTGCATCCGGATCTGATTATACCCGCTGAATCCGTCTAGGAAGCTATAGACCTCGTGGCCGGCGACGGCATCCAACACTCCATCTGTGAACGGAAGTGGAAACGCATCCGTTACCATAGCCGCATTGAGTTTCCGGTAGTCCACGCAAACTCAAATTTTTCCGTTCTTCTTTGGTACGACTACGATCGGGCTCAGCCATGTCGCTTTCTTTACCGGATGGATAAAGCCAACTCTTAGCAGTTTGTCGATTTCTTCCTTGACCTTGGCAGCATAATTGGGATTCATTCGGTACCGTCTTTGTGCCACTGGTTTTGCGTCCTTGCTCAAGTGCACTTGATGCTGGTATAACTGAGGGTCGAGTCCTCGCATGTCTTCGAATGACCAGGTGAATACGTCGCGAAATTCCGTGAGAAGTGTTATCATCGCCGTTTTGTCTCCGGACTTCATCTCCTTGGCGATGTGCACCGGTTTTGCTTCGTCCGTGGTGCCTAAATTCACCTCTTCCAATTGCGATGCTTTTACGCGCTGTGAAACGGCCATTTCCCGTTCCAACGCTTCGTGCGCTTGCCGTAACTCCCGGATTGCGTCTTTATCCGGTTCTGCTTCCGCCTCTTCCGGTTGCGGTAAGTACGGTGCTACGGCTTCGGCAATGTCAATTTCGAAGAGGGGTATGATCTTCGGGTTTTCCTGCAGGTATTGAGCTTCTTCTTCGTCCGCTAACCCTTCGAGCATGTTGACGCATTCCGCATACAACGGTGTACATTCCTTGCCAGTGCTCGTCCTTGGCTGTGTTGGTACCCGTACCTTGGCTTTTCCTCGCCGGAAGGTAATTATATTTTTTCGCCAATTCTGTTTGATATGTGCCGTTTTTAACCATGGCCGCCCTAGCAATAGCGGGTATGAGCCTTGTGCCTGTAATTGTAGCACTACGGCCGAGATGTGAAATGTATGCCCGCCGATGGTGACTTCTAATTTCCGTATTAATCCTGTCGGCCGCACTGAGCTTGTATCGGCCATCCGCAACCAGAACGGACATGGCTCCCACTCGTGGATTCCTAGGTCCTCACACGTCCGGAGGATTATTACATTTACCCCAGAGCCTCCGTTTATAACTGTGTCGGGGAGTTCTTTCCCTTTTACAATGGCAGTGATTACCGGACTGCTGGTGTCTACCACTGTTGGTCCCTCCTCCGGATTCGAGAAGAGTACCGGTGTCGGTGATGGTTCTCCTGCCGCCATGGCCGTCTTCAGTCCTTCCGTGAATGTAGGCATGAGTTGTAGGAGTCTTCCTAGTGGTAACGTAATCTGGCATTCTTGCAACACCTGCCATGTCTCGTTCTCGGAGTGACTACCGCCGGCAAGCCCTGCGGTGTTCTCCTTTTGTTGATGTAAGTCTGTGACATTCTGCTCGTTTGCTTTCTTTACCCATTCCGTTGCTTGTTTGTGGATGGTCTCCTGTGTCTCCCATTCTTTGGCCATGCCCTTCGATCTTGTGGTCACCTGTTGCAGGTCTGCCACCTCAGGGACTACCATATTTACCGCCGGTCGTTTTTCATAGCTCTTCACCGGGCATTGGTTACTATAATGGCCTTCCTGTCTGCAGTAGTAGCAGTAGGCTTTCCGGGCATTGCTAGATTCGGCATTGTCTGTTGTACCCGGGGCAGGTCCTACGGTACGCGCGGGGTTTTGTACCGGTTGGCTACTTGGAGCGCCTTGTTCCGGATCCCGCGGGTAGCCGCCTTTTTTAAAATGCCGTTTTTTATTAAAGCTCTTCTTATTACGGTACTCTTGACGGGGTTGCCCATTATATCGGCCGTATTCCTCCCGTTGCTAACGATACCCGGGGGAGTGCTCCCGGTCGTACTGTTCGTATCGTCTATTGTAATCCTGGTGCCGATCATGCCGGTCATAGTTTTCTCGCCGATCACCGTACCGGACATCATTTTCCCGTCGCTCGCCGTACCGGACATTATTTTCCCGTCGCTCGCCATACCGGACATCATTTTCCCGTCGCTCGTCATACCGGACATCCTGTGCCGGTCGGTCACGGTCCATTCGCCGCCAGCGTTCGTCTTCTTCATCCCGGCTGCTGCGTGGGTCAATTTGTCGGACGGGCGGTGCTTGCCGAGTCAACAGATTATACTCGCACCTATCCGTCGTATGGCTCTTGGACTGACAGATTACACATTGCGTCCTCATAGTGCATTCTAGAGCCAAGTGTCCGGAATTCAAGCAGGTTGTGCACTGTATTGCTTGCCGAAACCGGAGGTCTTCATCAGACGGTAACGCCCGTTGAAGTGCGCCCAGTGTGAGCCAGGAGCTTGTCTTTTCCATCTCTTTCACCCGGTCAATGACCTGGTCGATGGTACTTGTGCGGAAATCGATTACCGTGCAAACCGTGCGTAGGGGTTCCCGGAGCGCGTTTAGGAATATCGTCCGTAATTCCTCCTCCGGGGGTGCACGGGTAAGCTGACTATGCATCCGTTGAAACTGGATGACAAATTGGGGAATGCTCTCCCCTGCCTCTTGCCGAAATAGTATAAAATAAGCATGAATTTAGCTTTTAAATCTGCAAAGGTGTTGATGGTAGACGGGTCCTGCGTCCGGCGCCATCTTGCTGTCGTTCCCTCCAATGTGACGCCAAACTCTGCTATCTTAGAGCGTTCTTCTTCCTCCGGTGTCAGTCGCTGGGACACATGGTTGGCTTCCCATGTCTGTTCGAATGCGTGCACATGAGCTTCCGCGTCCGAATCATCTCTATACTTGGAGTACTGGAACGGCATGTCGTCGTCCAGTATCGGTGCGCGGGCTGGTAGTGTTGGTGCTCGTTCCGGAATTTTCTCCGGTGTCGGTGGTCTTTCCCGATTTGATTCCGGTGTCGGTTGTTTCTCTTCTGCTGGTGACGGAGGCCTCTCCTCCTCGACTTCCGGTGTCGAAGGTCGTTCTTCTTCTGAGTCTGATTCATATGCTGTGTGCACGTTGTATTCCCCTTCGGAGTCCGATTCATATGCTGAAAAGGCCTTTGCTTCGCCTTCTCCGTTTGCCGACGCGTGGAGAAGGGATTCGGTTTCTCGGAGGCTCCTTAGGCTGCTGCCGTCGTCCGGGTGCGATGTTTGCTGTAACCAGAGGGACTCCTCCGCTACTCTCCGGATTACGTTGGAAAACGAGCGATCCGCTCTAATTTCCTGCGCCGCTTGATGGAAAGCCTAGCGTCTCCTTTGCCTTTCGGCAAGGCGTCGAGTTCGATCTGTAACCAGGTCGTGCATTGATCTAGACATCTATCTGTGCCGTCGTTCGCTGCAAAAATAGGAATCGTGGTCGCCAAAAACTGTGTTAACTCTTCAGGCCGGACAATGGCCTAACACAGGGTGTCTACGTGAGACACTTCACCAAAGGGTGTTACGGCAACCGGATTAGACTTCAACGCTTAATCCGACTTAGTTAAGTTACTTATTAGGATCGTCTTCATAACACGCGTAAGATATAACAATTAAGACAGAACGGCAATTGACACAGAGATATAACAACGCTTAAGCTTTCATTAATTAACCGCTAACTATTACATTGTATCCGAGCCTTTAAATAGGTTTCCGGTCTATATTACAAAACGGTGCCATCCGCACCTGTTCGGGATCGGTCCGGATCCGGAACGGCATACCGATTCCGGTCCGTTCGTCCACACTCATAGCTTAATTACAACCACATTCCTACTACTTAATTAGCTCTCCGTTTCCCACTCTGGACTCCTTTGCCGGCCGGTAACAGGTGCCAAGCCGCCAATCGGGGAGCTCTTGGGCTCGTCGCGCCGAGCGGGGTCTTGCAAAGGAGACAGGGCAGAAGCCTAAACCCCTTTTGCCATATGAGCTCCTAACTGGCCTAAACCCTAAACAGACTCGAAAACTCAACCCACACGAAGACGAAGAAGAAGAAGAACTCGAAGAACCCTAACAAAAAACAACAAAGTAAGAAGAAGAAAGATTGTCATACCTTGCACCTAATGGTATACCCTCTTAACTCAAAATGGGCAACCCCTCTACAAAGGGCGCTCCCTTCCTTTTATAGAACAAGGAGAGGGATGCGTCACAATGTGGGATAAAATTTCCCCTCTTGATTCTATACACCATTTTACATTGTACATGTGCACATGTTGCACACCGCCGACTTGCCCATCCCATCCTGGTTTCACATCGTAGCTCGGAATCTTCACGACATCCACCCCCACCAAACCGCACGTCCACCGGTACGTGCCAAATCCAGAGAAGGGTGAGAGAACCCGGCCAGTGAGAAACCAGTCTTCCCATAATCTGCATATCGGCTACCGTGTTGGCCTCTGCCGGTCCGAACCGTCGGCTCCCAGCTCCCACACTCGCCTCTCCGTAGGCTCGTTTGACCTGTCGATAGGTCTTTCGCCGCAATCCCCTCTCGTACCCGTGCTTGTCCTGTGGTCGTTGATCGAACATATGCACGCCCCTCACTTCCCTGTATACTCAGTGTCCTCCGCGTCCGAGGAGCATCCCGTAGTAGCCTGCTTGGCCTCTGTCGATCGTCGCAATGCCTTGATCACTTGTTTGGTGCCATGGTTCACTATTGCCTTTGTCACCTTCCCACCACCATCCATTACCCTCGGTCTCACGTTGCCACGTCAACCGAACTACCAAGGTCTCCAGAACTGGAGTGAAGGATCCTTCTAGGGTCGTCGATGTTCTTCGAGGCTACCGACCCGAGCAATCCGTCTTTGCGTTTGTGTTCCCGTTCTCGGCACCACCGTGTGCTGTCTTCTATCCTCCTTGTTCGGCACCGCCTGTGCCGAACACCGTCCCATACTCGTGCTTCATTTTGGCCCTTGATGGCCACTCACACGTCTCTTGCTCCGCTCCCTGCTTACCCCTCACCGGCTTCCCTCCGAAATTGTAACCGGCCAGTAAGGGTTCGGCCTTTGTCAACTCTGGCCTCGCCGACTCTCGGTCCGCTCTTCCTGCATCGCCAGTTCCCGTTTCTTGCCACCACCATCCTTCTCGCTCGGTCTCACGTTGCCATGTCGGCTTGAATTGTCGGTGTCTTCGGATTGGTGTGAGGATCCCATAGGACCGTCTTCCTTTCTCTCCTCTCATCTTCCGCGTTGTCTTCCGGCCGGGTCGGTTCCCGACTCTCCCTTTGTTTCTTGTTGGAAGGCCCGGTTTCGGTTAGTGGTTGTTAGATAAGTTAGGTATGGTACGGATACCATACATATATAACATATTAATACTCGTATAGTACCTCCCAATTCAAAAATACATTAAATACGTTTTCTTAATATGTTAAATACTTATAAAATACGTATTTTACATATAGTATGTAAATACTTCTAGAATTTGAAAATTATTTACTTTTCTAAAAAATATCTATAATATTGTAAAAAACATCTATGTTTACACAATTTTGTAATGTACAATATAGTTCTACATCCTAAAATGCATATAAGACATTTGAACATTTTACATCCTAAAATACTTATAGTAATATGGATGTCGACATTCCCTTATTCTATAAATCAGTGTCAATGTGTATCATGATGTTCTACTTCAAATTGTAATTATTTACAATTATGCCTCCATTGATTGAGGAATTGTCTACAATTATCACACTCATGATAGGTTTCTCTTTTCTTCGTTTTTTTTCTTCTTCTTCTATCTTCTGTGATGATCACACTCAGAGTCAGGACAGGTTTATGCCTTCTTTTCTCTCTTCTTCTTCATCATCTTCATCACGGTCTCTTCTATTCTTCTTTCTTCCTTTCTTTGGCTTCTTTTTCACTAAAATATTTTTTTTCTTTTGGTTTTTGTTGGGGTTTTACTTACATTTTCTTTATAAATACGTATTATACCTATTTTTTTATAAATACATTATATACCATATTGGACAAATGTACATGATTTTTGACTGAACAACATTGAGGTATAGAACGTACTGTACAAATGATGAGGTACTATACGTATTTAAACGTTAAATATGGGTACGTAAACAACCATGGTTGTCGTTGGGTATACAAGGTTAAATACAACACCGACAGCTCCATCAATAGGTACAAGGCCCGGTTAGTGGCCAAGGGGTACGCTGTCGTGAACATCCATTACTATGTGTGGATCGTGAGGCGGAACCACTGGGGTCCTGGACCGGAAGGATTTGATGTTTGCACTAACTTTAGCGAGAAAGTATTTAAGATAGATTGAGAGAGATTGATATGACGAAAGAGAGATATTGAGGTAAAGATTGAACTTTTAACTCTTAGATTTAAGAGAGAAGATACATCAACAATAGGATTACAAGATTCGTACTTTTCCCAAATTTTTCATTAGTCCCATTTGCTTGATTCCTCCACTCTTTTATAGATGCCCCCATGCATATGGTGCATGTGAGGGTGCAAGACATGCACGTAATGCATGCAATGCATGATTGCCATGTCATCATCTAAGCTCTCATGTATGAGAATTTACATCTAAAAGTATAATGATAAAAATATAGCTTTAAAGTAAATGACTTTGCTTGGTGGTAAGTCTATTGCCTCCTATCTTGGAGGTGCAAGGTTCAAGCCTTGCCCACATCCATTTTGAAACACAAAATACTACTAAGCTTTTGGTTTTGTATTTACATCGAAAATATTCAAAACACCATGCACCGACCGATCCGTCTGTCTGGTCTTGTTTGTCCTGACTGGTTCAATCCGATCCTGTCCGTTGCCCTCGCTGTCTCGTCAACTCCGTCTGGTCGCCATCCGGTTCCGGTTGGCCAAAACCTTTACAAGTAGTTAGGCCACACCCATTCATCCGGTTAGTATAGCTCAAGTGACCTTAAACATTCCATGATCCACTCATAATCACAAAGTAATAGATTTTGGCCCTACTTATATACTCTAGGATCCTTATTTGTCCTGTCTATGTGGGATATCTCGTAGTTTTGTTTTTTCTCTTCTTCTTCTCAAACTTCATATTCATATAACTTGATATTTCGTTGTCCGTTTCAAATGTAGTAAAGTACATTCGGAAGCTCTTGAAGACCTCCATCTTTCCGTACCAAGATATTAAGCTAATCTAAAATAGTATCTTCACTATTATTGTTTCATGTCTTGTGTGAAGAACCACACTCGATTTTGTACATTCCTCGCAATTTTCACACCATTGCTGAAAATCTTCACGACAACGCGCAGTAGCACGAAATCGATTATGATGATACGTTTGCGCCGATATTGAAGATGACAGTCGTCCATGTATTGCTTGTAGTGGTAGTGGTGAAGGGGTTGCATCTACATTAGATGGATGTGAAAAATGTGTTCCTACAAGGTGATCTTGAGGAACAAGTGTTTATGGTTCAGCCCCCCAGATTTTAGTCCGGAGTGAATACATCAGTGGTGTGCCGATTGAAGAAGTCCCTCTATGGACTCAAGTAAACCCCGCGCGCTAAGAATGCGAAGATCACGCAGAGACTGCATCGGATGGGGTTTGCACCGTCGAAATTGGACTCTTCTCTCTTCATTCGACAAGGTCGAAATGGAACGGTTAGTATTTAATTTTATGTTGATGATTTAGTCATCATCAGCGCCAACCTAGACGAAATCGTTCGCGTCAGATCCCAACTTGCAACATCGTTTGACATGAACGATCTTGGGAACCTTCATTACTTCCTCGGGATCGAAGTGATCCGCACCATGAAAGGCATACTCATCAGTCAATGCCACTATGTTTTGAGTATGCTCTTCAAATTTGGTATGACGGAATGCAAATCCGTCTCGACTCCTCTGGACCAGAATGTGAAGCTTCACCCCGAATCTAGAATGACATGCGACCCGACAAGGTTCCGACAAATAGTCGGGAGCCTTATTTATCTGACCATCACCCGCCCGAACCTCAGTTATCTGGTCGGATTGATTACTCAATTTATGGCTCATCCAACCGTGAAGCACCTTGTTGGGAAATCGGTCCCTCTGGATGGGATCTGGTTATGAATGAAGAGGACCTGGTGAGAACCAGAAGAGATCCAAAAACCGGATCGGATGGACCCGGTGAGAACCAAAAGACAAGACATATTTGAAAATATGTTTTGAGTAAGCCTATTGAGGCTATATTTGTAAATAGCCCTAAGTTCATATAAATATAAATATGACTTAGGGCAAACACTTTATAGAAATTGTTGTCATATTGTTGTTTAGATAACTATTGTATATATATAGAGAGAGATATAGAGTGATACTCTATTGTAACCGCCGGTTGGCAAAGATATAGAGCTCGAGGTCGTTGCCTCTTAGTCTCTGTTTGTACATTTCTATGTTTGATTTCCATCCAAGTGATTCAAGACTCGATTGTGGCCGAGCAATATTCCGTGATATTCTCTTCAATCTGGTATCAGAGCGAACAACACAAGAAATGGAAGAATCGTTCGGCGGTTGGTTCAAGCTCACCGGCTCCAACTACTTAGTATGGATGTCGAAGATGAGGGATATGCTGATGGTTAAAGATCTTTGGTTGCCGGTTCAGTTCGGGCACAAGAGACCGGATACAATCGACGCCACAGTGTGGGAGGTAATGCACATGAAGACGACGACAAACATCCGGTGCTTCATCGATATGAGCTTGTACAACAACTTCAATGAAGAGAGCAAGGCTCATGAACTCTGGGAGAAGATCGGCATCATGTTCCAGAACAAGAATGTTTTTAATCGGGTTTCGGCATTCCGAAAGCTAGTGAGGCTCTGGTACTAGGACGACTCTAGCATGGAGGAGCACATGAATGCCTTCCAGGGGCTAATACACCAAACAACCTTGTTGGAAGTACCTCTCGTTGATGACATACTCGCATTGCTCTTGCTCGGTTCCCTCCCGAATAGCTAGGAGATGCTAGTTGTCACGTTGGCCAATGCCAGGCTAGAAGGAAAACAGTTGTCCCTAGCAAGGGTAAAATCAAGCTTGCTAGATGAAGAAGCTCGCCGGAAGGACCGGGAGTCCGGAATTAATTTGAAGGCCTTGGTTACGGAAGATGACCACAACTGGGGAAGAGGCGGGTATCGGAGTCCTCAAAATTGGGACAAATCGAGGACGAGGTCAAAGTCAAGGGGGAGGCCCACATGCTTCTATTGCAGGAAGCCGGGACACTTCCAAAAGAACTTTCGGCACTTCCGGAAAGAGAAAGAAACTGGCACTACTGATTCGAAGAAGAGATCAGACCGAAACAGTTTGGACCGGAGACGCCCGGATCGGAAAGGAACATCGACAATCGCGACAAGTGAAGAAGAAATGATGCTCATTACCGAGGAGAATGAGTTAAACCTTGTCGGCGACGAGACAACGTGGGTTGTCGATTCCGGAGCGTCGTTCCACCTGACACCAGATCGGAAATGCTTCTCATCCTACACAACCGGTGATCATGGTTGTGTCCGGATGGGGAATGAAGGTACATGCCGAATTGTCGGCATAGGAGATGTGTTGTTGACGACATGAACCAGATGCAAGTTGCTGTTGAAGGATGTCTAACATGTTCCGGAGGTTCAACTGTATCTGATATCAACCGGTCGGCTTGATGATGAAGGCTACATGGGTAGCATCCGGAACGGAGTTATGAAGTTTAGCAAAGGAAGCTTGATCGTGGCTAGAGCCCGGAAGATCAACACGCTGTATTTGATGCATGCGTGGATATGCCGAGAAGAAGTGAACGTAGCATCCGACACTACCGGTGAGATATGGCACAAAAGACTGTGTCACATGACTGAGAAGGGGATGAAGAGACTTGTCGAAGACAATCTCATTCCGGTGATAGACGTGCAACTTGAGAAGTTCATTGATTGCTTAGCCAACAAACAAAACCAAACCTCCTTCTAGTCAAGACCACCAATGAGACGGAATGCACCTTTGGAGCTGGTGGATACCGATGTTAGTGTGTCAAGAGGACACGAAGTCACATGCCGCATCGCAGTACTTCGTGACGTTCATAGGCGACCACAGCCGGAAGCTGAAGGATCAAGTGTTATCTGTCTTCAAGGAGCTCCACGCAATCGTGTAGAAAACCATACCTAGGAGGAATTGGTGGGTAGTGTGCGTGAACCAACCCTTACACACGGGTACATGTTTTGATGTATTCACATAGTTAAGTACAGATCGGCGATGTAATTATCCTAGGTAGCACGAATTCATTAAGTAGGGGGTCGAAGCGGATCTCTGTCCGGTAGGACAGAGAATAAAAGTGATGTAACAGTCTGTAACGACTCTCTCTCCTTGTGCTATAAAAGGAGAGGAAAAGGGGTAGAGTGGGGGATCGCACATTTTTTTAGGACGAAGTGTTGTCGGACTGGGGACCGAGCCCTCTCCTCCACTGTTGTTGTTGCTTTTGCAGGGATTTTGTGTTAGGTTGGTTGCCTCTACTGCGTGAAAGCCCGTGTGCTTCCGGTAGAGGCTCCACTGCGTATTTCAGCACGTGTGTTCGTCTGTGTTGAGTCTGTCACCAGCTTGCCGGTTGTAACATTGCAAGCTCTGTGATCTATATTGTTATTGGAATTGATTCTTTCGTTTCTATCTCTCTGTGTTTCTGGGAATCTCTCTCCCACTTCTCTCTCACCTTCCTCGGTTCAAGGCCTCCGCAGTCCCGCCTCAGGATCTGTGTTGCCGTTAAGGCCATTTTGGCCATTTCTACCGTGACCTGATCCAAGTCTTTTTCAAGGCACCGGATTCTGGACCGGGCCATCTCTAGTTGTTCGGTTGTGACGAGCAACCGTTCGCTTTGCGCTCGTTCTTCCGCCTCAATATACCCCACTGCTCCGGCAATCTGTTCGCCTATCCATCGGAGCCACAGGATACCGGTGCATTGTTGTTGCACTTGCACGGAGGTTTGACGGATGGGCTCGCTTGTGGGTGGGCGGTCCCGCCTGATTACGCCGAGTTGCAATTCCTTTTTTGCCCGTGGACTACCCTGCTGTCCTGGTTCCCCTTGCGCTTCTTCTTGGTTGGCCGAGGGAGGCTGCATTGACCTTCCCAGCTCTGGCGGAATGGGACTTGTTGTTGCTACTGGTGTTGCAGGGGCTTCTGATTCCAGTGCCATGCGCACCGGTTCCGGTTCCTCCCTTGGCGTGGGAGTCTCAGTATGGGGAGCCGGTGTTCCCTCCGTCTGAGGGTTCGAACGTTTCCTGGCTGCCTCAACGGTTCTTGACGACGACCGTCGCTGGAGGTGCTTCGTAGGCTCCCCCTCTATTTCCTCCTCCTGAGTCCCGGCATTGAGTTTCGCCGCCAAGGGGTCTGCTTCTCTATTCACCTGTCGACAGAGTGTAATCTTTACTGGCCGTACCGGTGGTTCCTCATGCGCATCCGTTGGCTGCTTCCGGCTGGCGCTCTCCTTTCCCGCCTGTTCTACGTCCGCCGCCTTCCCCTTAGTGGCCTTAGAGGCCAACAACTGTTGTCTTTTGGAAGCAGTCTTTGGGGTGCCGTCCGCCACTCTTCCCCGCTTCTTGGGCTGGACAGGCTGGACGGGTGGCACAACCAAGGTGAGCCACTACGTTACTACGTGTCATATACTCCGTCCTTCTCGACCTTCTTTGTCGTCTTTTCCTCTGACGATCTTGATCGCCGCACACAAACCGTCTGCGATCAATACTGGCCAATCCACCTTGATCCCTTCATAGGTGGCGATGATCATCCCTGCCCGGTTCTGCGGCATGACAGGGGGTCTAGGGTACACATGGTCGTATTCGTGGAGCACACGAGCAATCTCGCGGAATAGCATATCTCCGCCACCCTGTGTCCGATAGCGCTTGCTAGCTAGGGAGTACTCACCAAAATACTTGATGAGTTGCTCCGAGGTCAGATTGTCGATCGTGAATATGCCTCCCACCGGAAGGCCTCTTAACGCATGGATCGCCTCCGCCGTTATGACCTCTGTGTCGATTTCTTTGATCACCTTGTCGGCTTCTTTGTGTGGCGGTACCTCCATAATCGTCAAGAAGCCCCCGAGCCCGTGTTGCTTTTGTCATGATATGGCAAGACTCGAACCCATGACCTTAGGTTATATGGGTCGAGCTCTTGACCATTAGACCATCTATTGTAATACGTAGGATATTATTTTCATTTACATTTTATTATTCCAGATTTCTCTGGAACATTCTAGAAGCTTCAGGATTACTCCTGAAAACACTATAAAAGAGGGCACTAGGCATTATGTTGAACCAAATTGGTTCAACGCCAGTCTTAAGCCTTTTAGCCACCGTTGTATATTCTCTTCATATAATAAATATCTTTCTTATCATCACTCTCTCTCTCTCTCTCTCTCTCTCTTTCTCTCTTTCTCGCTCACTTCTTCCTTCTCTCGAAGAAGTTCCACACCTCTCATAGTACTAATCCTTCGTTTAGTACTAATTCCTTCTCTGTCTCAGTACTGTTCATGACAGTTTGAACCAATTTCCCTACCCTCTGTCTCTCTCATTTCCTACTAATCTTTTATTCCTCTTTTCTTTCATCCCATGGCCACTGTTAGCGCTGAAGAATATCAATCTGTTTTCTCGGAATTCCAATGCTTGAAGGAGAAGTTCCATGCTTTGGAACAAGAAAACCAACGGTTGCTGGGGGATCTTCAACAAATCTCCTTAGAAAAGCAACAAACGCAACAACAACATGGGGAACTTGCGTTACGCGTGCAACAACTCGAAGCCACCATCGTAGCGATGCAACAACATGGGCCCGGAACACAAGGGATTCATAAAGAACCTAAGATTGGCCTTCCCACGAAGTTCGATGGAACGCGATCGCAGTTTAGAGGGTTCCTTAACCAGGTACGATTAGTTATTCAAATGTATCCTTCCCGATATCCCACCGATGCATCACGAGTGGGTTTAGTAGGCACCTTGTTAAGTGGCTCAGCGTTGTCATGGTTCGCTCCACTATTAGAAAAGGAATCTCCGTTACTCAACAATTTTGAAGAGTTTCTAGGTGAGTTTAAAGCATGTTTCGGAGATACTGACAGCATCAGGACCGCAATCAACAAAATCCGGCGATTACGCCAAGGTGACCGTCCAGCCTCCGCATACGCTGCAGATTTTCGCCTACTCGCCGCCGATATCCCTTGGGATGATCAAGCGTTGATGGAGCAATTCCGTTATGGTTTACGCAACGACGTCAAGGATTTACTCTTGACCTTCCCCGAAGAGCCAAAGTCCTTAACAGAAGCAATCAGTCGCGCGGTGAGATGTGACAACCGCCTCTTTGAGTGACGTTCGGAACGACAGCTACAGATGCCGAGGGCAAGATCAGAGCCCACCTACGCCTCAGTGGTAGCAAGACCTTTTCCGAGGGAGTCATATAATGTGTCTCCAGCGAATACTCCGACTCCGATGGAGATTGACACTACACGTCGTCGAGGGCCATTATCCAAAGAAGAAAAGCAGCGACGCCGTACAAATCGACTATGTCTTTACTGCGGTGGACCAGGACATATCGCAATAAATTGCCCCCATAGGCCAAGAAGACAGGTAAACCAAATAGTCGCTAGTTCTAATTGTACTAAATTCGAACCTATTTCAGTAGGGATATCTGATAGTCCTAATAGTACTAATATCCCAGATCTAGCAAACAAATTTGATGTCCTTAGTCAGTTAGAAGAAGAGTTAAACGACTAAGTCCAGCCAAAATAGGAGCCGTTTGGTTGGACAGCCCTAGATCTGTGCAGCCCATTAGTGGTTCCATTCCCTCTAAGCAAGTTAGTGATGTGTTCGTAGCCCAAGTAATAGTTAGTACTAAAAGTACCCCTCCAGTACATGTCCTAGCACTCCTAGATTCCGGAGCTAACTCTTGCTTTATGGATAAGAAATTTGCTCAAGCTCATAAGATATCCCTAAGAAAACTCCAGTGTCCAGCCTCTGTAGTAGTCATTGATGGACGTCCCATTGCTTCCGGAAATATCCTAGAAGAGTCAGAGCCCATTAATATTGTCCTAGATAACTTAGTATGTGTAGTATCATTTAATATTATTAGTATCCCAGAACATCCTATAGTTTTAGGACTACCGTGGTTCGAGTTACATAACCCTGACATAGATTGGAGAACAAGAGAAATCCGGTGTCGACAAACCCAAGGGTCAACTCAGAAGATGGCAACCATTTCGCTACGTCAGTTGCGTAAAGAAGGGCACAAGGAGGAAATGTTCCTCTTTGCAATATCAGTAAACCCCTCCAACACCACTAAAGAAGAATCCACCGTTCAACTTCCCGAGAAGTATCGCCATTACACCGATGTGTTCGATAAAGTACAAGCCAACACACTTCCTCATCATCGACCGTACGATTGCCCCATCGATTTACAACCGGGAAAAGAGCCGCCATGGGGACCGATCTACAATTTGTCACCAACCGAGCTGGAAGTCCTTCGGGCCTATATAGAGGAGAATTTGGAAAATGGTTTCATTCGGCATTCGAAATCTCCAGCCGGTGCGCCCATTTTCTTCGTCAAGAAAAAAGATGGATCGCTTCGTCTCGTTGTAGATTACCGTGGCTTGAATAAGGTTACAATCAGGAATAGGTATGCTCTTCCCCTTATCTCAAGTCTTTTAGAACGGATCAATGGTGCCAGGTTCTTCACGAAGATCGACTTACGGGGAGCATATAACCTCGTACGGATCCGACCAGGAGACGAATGGAAGACCGCGTTTCGCACCAGATATGGGCACTTCGAGTATACTGTCATGCCGTTCGGCCTCACTAATGCGCCGGCAGTCTTCCAGCACATGGCTAATGATATATTCCGAGATCTATTGGATGATTGTTTGATCATCTATTTGGATGATCTACTGGTTTATTCAAAGACCCAAGAAGAACATGATTCTCATGTACTATTAGTACTAAAACGACTTCGAGAACATGGTCTGTATGCAAAGCTAGAAAAATGTAGTTTCGGGTGCAACCAAGTGGAATTTCTCGGCTACATCATTTCGTCAGAAGGCATCTCCATGGACCCAGCTAAGGTCAGAACGGTGGTAGAATGGCAGACTCCGCGTTCGGTACGGGATGTGCAATGCTTCTTAGGCTTTGCCAATTTTTACCGGAAGTTCATACAGGATTACTCAAAGATCGTTCTACCTCTCACACAACTTACCAGGAAGGGACAACCGTTCACCTGGTCTGAAGAAACGGACATGGCTTTCGAGAGTCTTAAAAAAACATTTACATCGGCTCCAATTCTAGCTCATGTCGATCCGGAGAAACCATTCATTATCGAAGCTGACGCATCGGATTTTGCATTGGGGAGCATTCTGTCACAACAGGGGAATGATGAAAAGCTACATCCTGTGGCTTTTCACTCACGCAAGTTTGATGCCGCCGAAATCAACTACGAAATCCATGATAAGGAGCTATTGGCAATAGTGGATTCTTTTATGCAATGGAGGCATTTTCTGGAGGGATCCTCTCATCCAGTCACCGTATTTAGTGACCACAAGAATCTTGCCTACTTTCAGGATGCTCGTGTGTTGAATCGACGTCAAGCTCGGTGGGCCCACTTCCTCACGCGTTTCGACTTCAAAATTACATATCGTCCGGGGAGGCACCAAGGGAAGGCAGATGCATTATCACGGCGTTCGTATCTAGCCCCCCGCCCCGGCGAGCCAGCTTTCGATAACCAAAAACAAGTCATCTTGGGACCGGCACGATTACAAGCAACACAAATCTTTGACATGCCTATGGATTCCCGCGTTATCGATACCATACGTGAAGACTTGAAGACAGATGCGTTCGCCCAAGCTATACTAGCACAAATTGATCCCTCATGAGCGTCGTGTTCACAATCGCAACCACCAGGTACGGACTATCGGCAATTCAAATACCATGATGGATTACTCTTCTTTAAAGAACTTTTGTATGTTCCTAATGGTTCTTGCCGCCTTCGAGTAGTACAAAACTGTCATGACACATATACAGCTGGGCATTTTGGTAGTACTAAAACATTACATTTAGTACAACGATCATTCTGGTGGCCCTGTATGCGACAATTTGTCGAGGATTTTGTTCGGACTTGTGATACATGTTGCAGAGCGAAAATGCCAAGGCATCATCCATATGGTTTATTAGAACCATTATCAATTCCAAGCAAGCCGTGGCAATCCATTGCTCTAGACTTCATCACAGATCTTCCAGTCTCTAAGGGGTTCAATGCGATTCTAACGGTGGTCGATCGATATACGAAGATGGCTCATTTCTTGCCATGTACTAAGGAGATCTCCAGTGAAGACACTGCCGAAATTGTCATGCGTGAAGTATGTCGGCATCATGGACTCCCCGATAGTATCATCAGCGACCGTGGACCCCAGTTCGTGTCAAAATTCTGGAAGCACCTTTTTAACATGCTCAAGGTCACTTGTAACCTCTCTTCCGGCTACCACCCACAAACTGACGGCCAAGCTGAACGAACAAATCAAACGTTGGAGCAGTATCTGCGGTGCTTTCTCAGCTATCATCAGGACGACTGGGCAGATATTCTCCACTTCGCCGAATTTGCCTATAACAACTCTATCCACGCATCCACTAAAGTTACGCCATTTTATGCTTATACGGGATGTCACCCCCGGTGGAGTGTACTTGAAACCCCCGAGGTGTCCACAAATCCGTGCGCAGAGGATCGTTTGGAGCGGTTACGCAAGATACAAGCGGATTTATCTACTCATCTCCAGCAAGCTCAACAAACACACAAGGTCTACGCGGATCGTCATCGACTTCCATCTAGTTTTAATATTGGAGATCGGGTGTGGTTACTACGACGACACATCAAGACTACTCGCCCATGTGAGAAGTTGGATTATCGGCGATTAGGTCCTTTCCGTATTATTGGAAAGATTAATGATGTTGCTTTTCGTCTCGATCTACCTCCTCAACTTCGGATACATCCGGTGTTTCATAGTTCTCTCTTCGAACCCTACCACGAGAGCACCATCCCAGAACGTCTTATCCAACCTCCACCCCCGATCGAGCTTGAAGATGGGCCGGAGTACGAGGTTGCCGCCATTCTTGATTCCAAGATTGTTCGCAACAAGCTCTACTATCTAGTCGATTGGCTAGGCTATAGTCCTAGCGAACGTACTTGGGAACCGATCGAGAATGTAACCAATGCTCGTGCTCTTCTTGAAGACTTCCATCGTCAATATCCACACAAACCGGGTCCTCAATCCAAGACGACTCGTGACACTCGTCGTTTTTGTTGGGATTTCGGTCCCTCCGGATGGGATGTCCGGAGATGAATGACGGCAAGCCCGGAGGCTGTTACGGAGCCGGATGCTGAAGACCCCGGTTACGGAGCCGGATGCTGAAGACCCCGGTTACGGAGCCGGATGACGTATGTACCCGGAGAGAGATCCGGATGCGGGGACATATCTGTGAATATGTTTGCCAAGGGCCCTTGAGGCTATATTTGTAAATAGCCCGAAAGTCATATGTGTATAAATATGACTTAGGGCAAACAGTTTTGTTAGTTGTTGCTCATTTTTCTGTTTTCCACTAAGAGGGAGCGAAGTGAGAGCAGCCGAGAGAGAGTGAGAGAACGAAGAGGAAGGAAGAGGTCGACGCCTCTGTGTAATACCGCCGCCTGTGGCGAGGACAGCGAGCTCAAGGTCGTCGCCTTGCAGCTCGCCATTGTACATTCCCGCGCATAGTGATAGTTGGAGTCTTGCACTCCCGTGGTTTTTCCCATTTAGGGTTTTCCACGTAAAACATCCAGTGTACCCTTCTCTCTATTGTTTTTCGTGCATTCTTGTACTTCCCGTTTTCTGTGAATCGATCCTGTTCCTCGGTGGTGGCCGAGCACGGAATTACGACAAAGTGGTATCAGAGCGACGGTAACACAGAAAATGGAAGGCGGCAGCAGCGGGCAGCCGGGGATGATGGTGCTGAATGCGCAGAACTACGCCGACTGGAAGATAAAGATGGAGGATCTGCTCATTGTTCGGGACCTGTATGAACCGATCGACAGGTCGGAAATACCCAAGGGGGTACTTGAGACGGAGTGGAGGCTTCTGAACCGGAAAGCCGTTGCAACCATTCGGCAATACGTCGACGTGAGCGTTCTACAACACGTGGCGAACGACACCAACGCATATGAGATGTGGCGGAAGCTGTCGGGCCTCTACGAGAGGAAGAATGCGTTGAACCGGACCTCCCTGATGAGAAAGATAGTGAACCTCAAGTACCGGGACGGCGAGAGTATGGTGGAACACGTAAGCACGTTCATGGGATTCGTGAACCAGCTTGCGGCGATCAAGTTCCCGTTGGAGGATGCAATGCAAGCCATCATCCTAATGTGTACATTGCCGGACAGCTGGGAGAACTTGGTGGTGACTCTCAGCACCTCCTGCACCGAAGATAACTTGTCCCTACAAACGGTAAAGACAAGTATTTTGAACGAAGAAGCGCGTCGGAGAGATAAAGAACCGGCCCCCGACTCGAAGGCGCTGCTTACCGAATCGGAACGGGGAAGACAATGGAACCGGAGTCCGCAAAGACGGGAGAAGTCGGGGACCCGGTCGCAGTCAAGAGGAAGACCCACATGCTTCCACTGTGGGAAGCCGGGGCACTTCCGGAAGAATTGTCGGCATTACCGAAAAGACAACGGAGCCGACGACACCGATTCGAAGAAGTCACCGGAGAGAAACGGTGCATACCGGGGAGCCACGGACCGGAGAGGTCCGGATCGGCGAGGGCAGGACCGGAAAGGAACAACGGCACTCGCGGCAAGTGAGGAAGAAATCATGCTCATCACCGAAGAAGGTGAACTAAACATTGCCGGCGATGAGACTACCTGGGTGGTCGATTCCGGAGCGTCGTTCCACCTGACCCCGGAAAGTAGATACTTCTCATCCTACACAGCCGGTGAACATGGCTGTGTTCGGATGGGAAATGAAGGTACGTGCCGGATTGCCGGTATAGGAGACGTATGGTTGACAACCCCGACCGGATGCAAAATGCTGCTGAAGGATGTCCGACACGTTCCGGAGGTTCGATTGAACCTGATTTCGGCCGGGAGGCTAGACGATGAAGGCTACACAGGTAGCATCCGGAACGGCGTAATGAAGTTCAGCAAGGGAAGCCTGATAGTGGCTCGGGCCCGGAAAGTCAACACACTGTACCTTATGAATGCCTGGTTGTGTCCGGAAGAGCTGAATGTGGCAGCCGACACTGCCGGTGAGCTGTGGCACAAAAGACTGTGCCACATGAGTGAGAAGGGGATGAAGAGGCTTGCAGAAGACAACCTTATTCCAGTGAAGCATGTGCACCTGGAGAAGTGCACCGATTGCCTGGCCGGTAAGCAGAACCGAACCTCCTTCCACTCAAGGCCACCGACGAGACGTAGCGCACCATTGGAGTTGGTGCACACTGATGTGTGTCAGGTAGAAACGAAGTCACATGGCGGAGCCCAGTACTTCGTGACTTTCATTGATGATCACAGCCGGAAGCTGTGGACGGCGCCGTTGAAGACAAAGGACCAAGTGTTGTCCGTCTTCAAAGAACTCCACGCGAGAGTGGAAAGAGAATCCGGCAAGAAGCTGAAAGCGATACGAGCGGATAACGGAGGGGAATACCGGGGGCAGTTCCAGGAGTACTGTCGCTCGAAGGGAATCCGGCTCGAGTTTACTGTGCCGAAGACGCCGGAACTAAACGGGCTGGCCGAGAGGATGAACCGGACCATAATGGAGAGGGTCCGGAGTATGCTGGCGCATGCGAAATTACCCAAGGGGTTTTGGGCTGAGGCAATGTCGACGGCGACATACGTGATAAACAGATCACCCTCAGTACCTTTGGACGGAGACACGCCGCAGAAAGTGTGGACCGGTAAGGAAGTGTCCTACCGGCATCTGAAGGTGTTCGGGTGTCTCGCATACGTGCATGTGGCAAAGGACCGGAGAGGAAAGCTAGATCCAAAGACCCGGCCATGCATATTCCTCGGTTACGGCGACGACGAGTTCGGCTACCGAGTATGGGACCCGGTCGACAAGAAGATATTCAGGAGTCGAGACATCATCTTCATGGAGGACAAGACACTCGCCGACTGGGAGTCGGAGAAGAAGATGAAGAGCTCCAAGTCGACCGGTGAAGATCAACTCTACGAGGAGCAGTCCCGACCGGCAAGGGACCGGTTAGCACTCGAGGATCCGGCCGAAGACGGTGAAGAAACAGAACCGGCCGAAGAAGATGAAAATGATACCGGAACCGGCCCCGATCCCGAAATGGATTCGGATGAAGAAGAATCGGAAGAACCGGTGTCGTAGTGTAGGTTGCACACTATGTGGAAATTATATTTTTGTCCCTCCGGATAGAGAATGGAGTGCTCGGTGAGAACCGGAAGAAAACGGCATACCGGCAAGGAGGAAAAACGGCATACCGGCAAGGAAGAAAACGGCATACCGGCAAGGAAGAGCCGGATAAAGAGACATAAATGTAAAAAGAAAGGAAATACTCACTACTGCGCAGGGCGTGATTCGAACTCTGCACCTTCACGTTGACAAACCCCAACCTTACCATTACATTAACTTATCTTAAGTGTTTTAAATATAGATTTAATACGTATAAGACCTTTATTTATGCATACCTTTATTAAAAGGTAAATCGTGTATTTTTTTAATATATGAAAAAGAAAAACACGAGACACTAAAAATAACTCATGCACATCTAGCGTGCATGAGCCCTATACTTAGGAAATAAAAAAAAAGCATCACATGCACATTTAGGGGACATGAACACTTTTTGTAAAAAAGCATGAAGCCATGCTTAGCTCTTCCATCTTTATATAAGGAGGAGAAAAATATGTATATGGTTGTTGATTATTTGGATTAAGAATTAATCAATACAAAAATTATTCGTGGGATTCACGATTTATACGTCTACTTCTCTCTTAACACCCTAAGTACCAATTAATATAGTATACTCGTGTGATTCACGAGTTTCTTATCTTTCTCTTTGCTATTTACTCATAATTAATCTCTATCTCACGAACTTCTTTCTCCTAGTCCAAGACCTCTGTGGTTCCCACCCGACTCACGCAACGATCCGGAGCCGAAAGGCACGACACAGTTGGTGAACCCGACGTGAAGACGGGTGGCAAGGAGATGGAGGCTCAACAAGCTAACAATATGATGGCGATGTTCGAACGGATGCTTCAAGAACAACGCACGATGTCGGAGATTTCGGCATCAGTAGAGCGGCTCGTGCAACGCAACGGGCAATTTAATGGTAAGGATGTGTCGCGATATTTGCAGGACTACAAGGCGGAGATGCTCCGGTGCCGGGCTTCGGAAGGACTACAAGTGACATCCTTTAACCGGGTGGCGACCGACGGGCTTCAAGGGAGTATCCACGGGTTGCAACAACAAAATCCGACGTGGGAAGCATTCGAAGAGGCGTTAAAGACCACGTTTGCCATCGAGGACTCCTCCAAGGCAACGCGGAGGGGATTCGAGGATTGGGTGGAAACGTCAGGTAAGGGGCTGAAGGTCCTCGAAGTGTTTTCGACATTCGAAAGTCGGTTCGGGAGGTTGTCCGCGAGAGATCAAACTATTCTTGCACCGGACAAAGTCATCATGTTTTTGCGAGCTGTGGACGTCCGGGACCGGAAAGATCTCGGAGTGCTTCTTGAGGACACGACCACCGAAAGCGGCCTCACCGAAACATGGGAAAGCGTGCGGGATATCGTCGCGCGTTACACGAAGAGGGGGCAATGGCTTGCCAACGAAGAAAAGAGGGTTTCGGAACCGATTCCGAAACCGAGAACGGGACTGGAAGACCATCAACCGAGGGCTCGGGAGATTACGGCCGAGAAGGGAGTCGACGCGTCTACGGTGGAGCAGCTGCTGAAGGAGATGGAGAATCTAAAGATCGCGATGGTGAAGAAGTCGGATGACCGTCCCACAAGCTCCAAATATACGGATCGACGGTGCATATGGTGCGATAGCGCCGAACACGATCGGAGGGATTGCGACGACCATAAGGAGGCGCTACGACGGGATCTCATCTACTACGAGGGAAACCGGATTCATTCGATGGACTCTCGGAAGCCACTCCGACCGAACTTCCGGAAAGGCGGCATGAAGAAGGTGCTCGAGGAGGAGTTAGCGGCAAGAAGCAACTATGCGACAACCGCGGGAATATGTGTCGGGGAGTCATCGGGAGCGAAGGCGTCTTTCTGGCCGGAGGTGCTAGGAAACACCGAGAAAACCGACTCCAACGATATCCGAAACACCGCGGAAGGCGTCCGGGAAGCTACGGGATGGGAGTGCCCTGTCGACAAGAATAGCATATACGCCCTGTGTCAATTACATGAGGTGTATGTGGACGAGAAACGACGGCGCACGGAGGATGCGGCCGGACCATCGAAGATACCGGAAAGCTGGAACTCCGGAGGTAAGGGAAAAGAAAAGGCGACTCCGGCATTCAAGCTCGCCTCGGACATAGAACAACAAACCGACTTGAAAAGAGTGTTCGAGGAAAGAATCTTGGATAGCCGGGTAGATTTTTCGCTGCGGGAACTACTCGGAATAGCGAAGAAGGAGTTTCACGATCTTCTCGTGGATCTCGTGAAAAGGAAGAGACAAAGTACGGAGGAAAATGCTCCAAGGGTGAATGCAAATACCGTTTCAATGAACAACACCGAAGTGGAAGGCGAAATTCCGAACTCCCACTATACAAGGCCACACTGGGCACGTGCGACTACGGAGACTCCGGTCCGAATCGGCAACATCAAAGAACCCGTGCTAGCATTGATTGATCACGGATCGGAGATCAACTTGATGTCCAAGGAGTTCTACCGAAAGGGGAAGTGGCCTATAAACACCAACCATGGATGGAAGATTCGGGCAGCCACGAAAACGACAGAAGACCTATTTGCGGCTTGTCCGGATGTGACGGTAAAGATCGGGGATGTAGAAATTGACCAAAATTTCTTTGTGCAGGATGAGGTTTCACATTCTGTCATCCTCGGCCAACCCTTTATCACGGCTTCACGGATGGAGACGAAGGTGCTCGATAGTGGTGCGGCTTTTGCGCGAATTCGGAGCCAAAACGGAGGGAAATCCGTCCAATTCCTAACGGTGCCGGCAAATCACGAAAGGAACAAGAGGGAACTCTTGTCCCAAGTGAGAATGGATTTTTAAAGCGGACTGTTGCGGAGTGGGGAAGTGATAGTCCGAGAAGCCCTGATACCCCACACAGGAAGAAAAGTCTCGGAGCAAAACAAGTACGAATCGGCCCGGATGGGGCATCTACGTACACGGCCGTAACCGGAGGAATGAAGAAACAATACCGACAAGTGGAGGATAAGTTACGGTCGGCATCAATAATAAAAGAAGACGAAGAAATCGTGGGAGTGATCGAGGAAGTGTTCTATGGGAATACACTACAACGGCTTGAAGAGCTTGCAGAAGATAAAAGCCAAGGGAACCGGGTAGTCCCGGTGGAATCGGTCGAGATGTACGAGATCGTTGCGAAAATGGGGCCGGATGCGCTCCGCAAAGAAGAAGCAATGGTAAGTACGAAATACAAGACCGTGGAGAAGAAGGTGAAACCGGCCGCGGGACCACTACCCGCCGATAGCGAACAAAAGAAGAAAGAAGTCTCGGGAGATCCGACACTTCGGAAGTCCGTGGATATCGGACATGCCTTCACAGATGAGACCCGGAAGGAACTTCGGATCGGTGGAGGTGGGTTCCTCTTACAAGAAGAAGAAAAACGGTTTCGAGAGATGTTGGAGCAACATGGCAAAGCATTCGCGTTCACATCGAGGGAGATCGGATGCATTGATCCAAAGATAGTGGAGCCGATGGTGATTTTCACGATTGATCATGTACCGTGGAACCTGAAGCCGATTCCGGTGCCACGGGCGCATATTCCGAAAGTCATCGACTTGCTCAAGGAGAAGGTGGCGATGGGGATTCTAGAGCCATCAAGTGCTCCGTACTCAAATCGATGGTTTACGGTTCCGAAGAAGAATGGGTCACTCCGATTCATCCAAGACTTGCAACCGGTGAACAAGGTCACGATCCGGAACTCGGGAGTCGGTCCGATAGTGGACGAATTCGCGGAAGCTTTTGCCGGACGTGCGATATACTCCATCGGGGACCTATACTCGGGGTATGACCAATTCCAACTAGCCGTGGAGAGCCGAGACATCACTACCATGCGGACACCGATAGGACTAGTTCGAATGTGCACACTACCACAAGGAGCGACAAACTCGGTTGCACATATGATGAACGCAATGAACAAGGTGCTTCGAGATTGCATTCCGGAGATAACGATGCCGTTTCTAGATGACATTCCGATGAAAGGATGCGCGGTGGAAGAAAAAGATGAGACTATGGATGATCGGGGATGCCGAAAGTTCGTGGTCGACCATATTCATGATTGCGAGAAAGTGTTGCGAAAGCTAGAAGATGTGCACCTAACACTTTCCGGGGAGAAATCGGCATTCGGGCAAGAAGAAATATTGGTGGTCGGACATCTATGTGGACCCTACGGCCGAAGACCGTCACCAACAAAGATCGATGCGATTCAAGCTATGAAGGAAGTATGTGAGTCAACATCGGAAGTCCGAAGGTTTCTGGGTGCGTGTGCATTCTATCACATATGGATTCCGCACTATGCACATATAGCGGACCCGCTCTATCACTTGTTGCGGAAAGGTAAGAAATTCGAGTGGAAACCGGAACACACTAAAGCCATGAGGAAGCTCAAGAAGACACTATGGAGGGCGGAATCACTTAAGAAGCCAAGCTACGAGCGGCCAATCATAGTAACGGTTGATACAAGTCCAACCGGTATCGGGTGGGTCATCAATCAAGCCGACTCGGATGGTTCGCGGTATCCGATCCGATTTGGAGCAAAGGTCCTCAACGAAAGGCAACGCGGATATGCACAAGTCAAAAGAGAGTTGTGGGGAGTCGTGTCGGCGATAAAATCGGATCGGGATTATTTGATCGGAGCTGAAGTGGTGATCGAGACGGATTGTCTTCCGATACTCGGGATGATGCGGTGTTGTACGATACCGGATGTGGCTATGCTAAGGTGGATTGCATATGTCAAGTCACTTAATCCGGAGGTTCGACACATCTCGGGGAAGGACAACGCGGTAGCGGACATGTTATCGAGGGCGCGGTTTGAAGACGACATAACCGAATCAGATAATGAAGAAGTTTCCGAAGACTACTTCACGTCAGAACACATATGCCGAGTGAACGTGATCCGAGAATTCCGGGAAGAAGAATACGAGGGGGAAACCTTGATGATCGGGAAGATGCTACAAGAGGTCGAGGATTCAACCAATGATAAAGAAAGGAGAGCCGAGATCCGAAGGAAGAAGAGGCAAGTCCAAAAGTTCTTCTTGGAAAACGGTTTAATATGGAGGACGCCGAAAAGACCGGATGGGATACCACTTCGAGTAGTCGGGACGAAAGAGCAACGAAACCGGATAATGTCCGAGTTCCACGAATCCGATTGGGCTGGACATCGAGGAACATGGGCAACTTTTGTGAAAATCAAGCAAAGATATTGGTGGAAGAACATGTATAAAGATGTCGCGGAGTTCACAGAAAGCTGCGAGAAATGTCAAGTCTACTCCGGGGTCCGACACCGAGATGAGCTGCATCCGACATTCTCACCGACAATCAACTTCAAGTGGATGGTCGACATTGTAGCTATGCCGACCGGGATTGGACAAAAGAAATACTTGGTGTTAGCTCGAGAAGATCTCACAAACCAAGTTGAAGGTCGAGCGCTTCGGAGGAAAACGTGTGCCGCGGTGTGCCAATTTCTTTTGGAAGAAGTGTTTTGTAGGTACGGCTGCGTAGGACAAGTGATTGCGGACCGGGGAGAACTCGACTCGGACAAAGCTAGGGGATTCTTCGCCAAACACGGAGTTCGGTTAACGTTGACAACGGCCTACAATCCGGAGGCCAACGGGAAGATCGAACGAGGACATAGTCCGATCGTGAAAGCACTTGCGAAGGCATGCGACGGAAGGGTGAAGGATTGGCCACAAATGCTTCCGTATGCACTATGGGCGGATCGGACGACGCATAGCTCCGTGACCGGTTACATGCCGGCAGAACTCATGACCGGACAAGCACCGGTAATGCCAACGGAAACCGCAATCGCGACATGGACAATACTACCGTGGAAGGAAGAGATGAGCCGGGAAGAACTACTAGCGGTCCGGATACGACAACTGGAGGGAAGACCGAAAGATGTAGCGGAAGCGTCACGCCGACAACAAGAAGCACGGTTCCGGAACAAAAGCCGGTTCGACACAAAGCACCGACTACGACCGAGGAGGATTGAAGAAGGAGATTGGGTGATCGTCTATGATAGTAGCTTGGACCATCAACATACAACGATGCGGAAATTCGCGAAAAGGTGGTTCGGGCCGTACGAGGTTCGGAAGGTCTTCGACAACGGGACGTACCGACTGTCCGAGTTGGATGGAACAATACTACGAGTGCCTATAGCCGGGAAGCGGGTGAAGATTTTCAAGAAGCGGACCGACGACAAACCTTATGTGATCCAAGTCGAGGCCGACAACGAGGAGCAATCGGACGAAGACCACAATGATGCGGGAAGCGAAGAAAGTGGATTACAACTCATAGTCGACATAAGGGGAGAATCGGAGGAAGCTTCGGATGAAGACGGATACGAAGAATCAAGAACTTCGGCACATACCGGAGGATGTGCGGGTTTGGAGGGGGCGAGTGTCGTAGTGTAGGTTGCACACTATGTGGAAATTATATTTTTGTCCCTCCGGATAGAGAATGGAGTGCTCGGTGAGAACCGGAAGAAAACGGCATACCGGCAAGGAGGAAAACGGCATACCGGCAAGGAAGAAAACGGCATACCGGCAAGGAAGAGCCGGATAAAGAGACATAAATGTAAAAAGAAAGGAAATACTCACTACTGCGCAGG
The DNA here is from genome assembly GCF_043228905.1 of Azolla caroliniana. NCBI lineage: Eukaryota > Viridiplantae > Streptophyta > Polypodiopsida > Salviniales > Salviniaceae > Azolla > Azolla caroliniana. The sequence goes on from NW_028230436.1 coordinate 15,995,510, forward strand.
GCGTGATTCGAACTCTGCACCTTCACGTTGACAAACCCCAACCTTACCATTACATTAACTTATCTTAAGTGTTTTAAATATAGATTTAATACGTATAAGACCTTTATTTATGCATACCTTTATTAAAAGGTAAATCGTGTATTTTTTTAATATATGAAAAAGAAAAACACGAGACACTAAAAATAACTCATGCACATCTAGCGTGCATGAGCCCTATACTTAGGAAATAAAAAAAAAGCATCACATGCACATTTAGGGGACATGAACACTTTTTGTAAAAAAGCATGAAGCCATGCTTAGCTCTTCCATCTTTATATAAGGAGGAGAAAAATATGTATATGGTTGTTGATTATTTGGATTAAGAATTAATCAATACAAAAATTATTCGTGGGATTCACGATTTATACGTCTACTTCTCTCTTAACACCCTAAGTACCAATTAATATAGTATACTCGTGTGATTCACGAGTTTCTTATCTTTCTCTTTGCTATTTACTCATAATTAATCTCTATCTCACGAACTTCTTTCTCCTAGTCCAAGACCTCTGTGGTTCCCACCCGACTCACGCAACGATCCGGAGCCGAAAGGCACGACACCGGTTACCGAAGCTCCAGAACGGAGATATCCTCTAAGAGAGAGAAGGGCCCCCCGGAGATTTCCGGAACCAGAGCACGTGCTGCTAACCGACGAAGGGGAGCCGGAGAGCTTTGAAGAAGCAAAGCATGACACCCAGAGCCGCAGGTGGTTGAGTGCCATGCAGGACGAGATGGATTCCCTGCATGAGAACCACACATATGAACTTGTGGAGTTGCCGAAAGGAAAGCGGGCACTTCGAAACAAGTGGGTGTTCAAGCTGAAACCGGGAGATGCCGGAAACCCCCCGAGATACAAAGCCAGGATCGTGGTGAAGGGGTTTCAGCAGAAGAAGGGCGTCGACTTCGACGAGATATTCGCCCCGGTAGTGAAGATGACCTCCATCCGGACGGTGCTGAGCATAGCGGCAAGCATGGACCTCGAGGTAGAACAGATGGACGTGAAGACGGCATTCCTTCACGGTGACCTCGAAGAAGAGATCTACATGCAGCAACCGGAAGGATTCGAGAAGAAAGGGAAGGAGCACCTGGTATGCCGGTTGAAGAAGAGCCTTTACGGACTGAAGCAGGCTCCCCGGCAATGGTACCGGAAGTTCGACTCCTTCATGACCGACGAAGGGTACCACAAAATGCAGTCTGATCACTGCGTGTTTGTGAAGAAGTTCGAAGGAGGAGACTCTCTAATACTCCTCCTGTACGTGGACGACATGTTGATCGTCGGACGGGACCAGGTCAAGATACGGGCGCTGAAGAAAGCGCTTCACCGAACCTTCTCAATGAAGGACCTGGGTCCGGCGAGGCAAATACTAGGGATGCACATCATCCGGGACCGGAAGAAGAAGCAGTTGTGGCTGTCACAGGAGAAGTACGTGACAAAGGTGCTTCACCGGTTCAACATGTCGGAAGCAAGACCGGTCGGGTCAACCCTCCCGGGAAACTGCAAGTTGTCCAGCAAGCAAAGCCCCAAGACAAAGGCTGAGAAGGAGGACATGATGAAAGTACCATATGCCTCTGCCGTCGGAAGCTTGATGTACGCAATGGTGTGTACAAGACCGGACATAGGATATGCAGTTGGAGTGGTGAGCCGGTACATGAGCAATCCCGGCAAAGAGCACTGGAACGCGGTCAAGTGGATACTCCGATACCTGAAGGGCACGGCAAACGTGTGCCTCCGATTCGGCTCCGGTAAGCCCGAATTCGACGGCTTTACCGATTCGGATATGTCGGCTGATGCAGATACCAGCCGGTCCACATCAGGGTATGTGATGACGTATGCAGGTGGAGCTGTTTCGTGGCAGTCGAGGCTGCAGAAGACGGTTGCGCTGTCAACCACGGAGGCGGAGTACATGGCGGCTGTTGAAGCCGGCAAGGAAATAATATGGATGAAGAACTTCATTAGAGAGCTCGGTATCCGGCAGGAGGAGTACCGACTCTACTGCGATAGTCTGAGTGCCATCCACCTTGCGAAGAACGCGGCCTACCATTCCCGGACGAAACACATCCAGCGTAGATACCACTGGATCCGGGAAAGGATAGAAGACAAGGAGTTCGTGCTGACGAAGATCCACACGGACGAGAACGGGTCGGATATGCTGACCAAGGTGCTCACACCCGACAAGCTGGAAGCATGCCGGAAGAGGATCGGGTTGGAGAGACATCCCATGCCGAAGTGAAGGGGGAGTTTGTTGGGATTTCGGTCCCTCCGGATGGGATGTCCGGAGATGAATGACGGCAAGCCCGGAGGCTGTTACGGAGCCGGATGCTGAAGACCCCGGTTACGGAGCCGGATGCTGAAGACCCCGGTTACGGAGCCGGATGACGTATGTACCCGGAGAGAGATCCGGATGCGGGGACATATCTGTGAATATGTTTGCCAAGGGCCCTTGAGGCTATATTTGTAAATAGCCCGAAAGTCATATGTGTATAAATATGACTTAGGGCAAACAGTTTTGTTAGTTGTTGCTCATTTTTCTGTTTTCCACTAAGAGGGAGCGAAGTGAGAGCAGCCGAGAGAGAGTGAGAGAACGAAGAGGAAGGAAGAGGTCGACGCCTCTGTGTAATACCGCCGCCTGTGGCGAGGACAGCGAGCTCAAGGTCGTCGCCTTGCAGCTCGCCATTGTACATTCCCGCGCATAGTGATAGTTGGAGTCTTGCACTCCCGTGGTTTTTCCCATTTAGGGTTTTCCACGTAAAACATCCAGTGTACCCTTCTCTCTATTGTTTTTCGTGCATTCTTGTACTTCCCGTTTTCTGTGAATCGATCCTGTTCCTCGGTGGTGGCCGAGCACGGAATTACGACAGTTTTAAAGGGGGGATAGTGTCATGATATGGCAAGACTCGAACCCATGACCTTAGGTTATATGGGTCGAGCTCTTGACCATTAGACCATCTATTGTAATACGTAGGATATTATTTTCATTTACATTTTATTATAGGAAATTAGTGTATATTCCAGATTTCTCTGGAACATTCTAGAAGCTTCAGGATTACTCCTGAAAACACTATAAAAGAGGGCACTAGGCATTATGTTGAACCAAATTGGTTCAACGCCAGTCTTAAGCCTTTTAGCCACCGTTGTATATTCTCTTCATATAATAAATATCTTTCTTATCATCACTCTCTCTCTCTCTCTCTCTCTCTCTCTCTTTCTCTCTTTCTCGCTCACTTCTTCCTTCTCTCGAAGAAGTTCCACACCTCTCATAGTACTAATCCTTCGTTTAGTACTAATTCCTTCTCTGTCTCAGTACTGTTCATGACAGCTTTAGCCATTTCTTGGCGGCTTCCGACAGCGTTTGCGGGTCCATGTCTGTGTCGAGGTCGGATTGTGGTGGTGAGGTTGGATAGTGATGAGAGTGAGAGTGAGAGAGAGAGAGTTCAGAAAGCGGGGGTTCTCTGTGCGTAGGTTCTTGTCTGATGGTCTTCCAATGCCTTGGTGCTTTTGTGCTCCTGGGTTCGCGAAAGTAGAAGGTCTCCATGCGCTGTGGTTTTTCTCTGTGCATTCTGGCGACTTTTCCGAGCGTGTGCACGTCGTGTCCTAAAATAGCATTATGTCCTGTGGTGGCGCTTAAATGCCCACTACGTACCTTTTCGCTCCTTGCTCTCTCGTCCGTTCAAACCTCGCTTTTGCATGATTACTTCGCTTTTCTTTTTCTTCTCTTTTTTTTTTTTTAATTGTAGTGTGAGGTTACTTGTCTGTTGGTCCTATCGGACCCTTACCGTCCTCATTACGGTTTGCCGTCTCCTCATTTTCCCCTGTTACCAGCTTGCCGTCTCCTCAGTCTTGGTGGTTGCCGTTTCCCTCACAAGTTGCCATTTCCGCACCGGTTCCCAATACGGTGTCGGTCCTTTGCTCAAATGGGTTCTTGGGCATCGGTCCTCTATATGGCTTCAATCTAAATCCGTTGACCCATTTGCCTAGCACTTCGCCGGCAATTGTCCCTAACTGGTAGGACCCATTATACTCACGTGTCAGCCAATACGGGCCGGTCCATCTAAACCGTAGTTTACCCGGCATCTTGCCCATCCGGGTCTGAAATACTAACACCGACTTGTCAATTTCAAACATTTTTTCATTTCCTTTCCTGTGCCGGTCGACAAATGCTTTCCGTCGTCGTTGTTCCAATTCTAGGTGCAGGATGCTTGCCAGTCGTTGTTCCTCAAGTTCACATAGCGTTGTTAACCGTATTGCCTCCGACTCCTTCTCGTTCAACCGTTCCCGTAGCTGGATCCGTAAGCTTGGTACTTGGAATTCCACCGGCATGACCGCCTCTAGTCCGAACGCTAACCGGAATGATGTTGTTCGGACGCTCGTTTTATATGTTGTTCGGTATGCCCAAAGCGCGCTATGTAGCTTGGTATCCCAATCCTTTCGGTTTTCGTTGACGATCTTCCGGAGGATATTTTGGAGCGTTTTGTTCGTCGACTCAGCTAACTCGTTTGCTTGCGGATAGTACGGTGTGCTCCGTTTATGGAAAACGGCATAGAATGTCGTCAGGCTTTCAACTACTTGGCCGAGAAAGTGCCCCCCTTGGTCGCTTATTAATTCGATTGGGCATCCGTAACGGCACCAGATGTATTCATATAGAAATTTTGCCGTTGACGCAGCGGTGTTGTCTGTTAAGACTTTGGTCTCCACCCATTTCATGCAGTAATCCGTCGCGACGATGACGTACCGATTACCTGTTCTCATTGCCGGTGGTTTGAATGGTCCAACAAAATCCAGCCCCCACTTCTGGAATGGTTCGAGTGGTAGTACAGGCTGGTGTGGCATCCGAGCTTACTCCGTTGGCTGGCCCATTCGCTGGCATAGGTCACATTCTTTTGCGTACCGTACAACATCTCTTAATGTAGTTGGCCACCATAGGCCACTTTGCCATATTTTCCTGGCCGTCGCATCTTCGGCATAGTGACCTCCGGCAACTCCGCAATGGGCTTCCCTCAGTATGAGGTCCTTTTCATCGCTGCGCACAACCCGTCTCCATATGCCGTCCGCGCCCTTGTGGTAAAGTGTGTCTCACAGTAAGCAGAAATGTCGGCTTTGCACCGCCAGGCGTTTCCTTTCATCCCGGTTCTTCTCCTCTAGAGGCAGTCCTGTGCTCAGAAACTGGTGCATATTTGTGAGACACTTGTCTTCCTGTGCCACCGTTTCATCTGCTGTCGTTTCCGTAGTGACTCGAAACAGCTCCGCATCCGGAAACTCGTCCGCTACTCCGTCGCCCGTCTCTCCGGACTCTAATCGGCTTAAATAATCCGCTACGGCATGCTGTATACCATGTAGGTGGAATATTTCGAACTCAAATTCCTGTAACAGTAAGGTCCACTGGGCCAACTTACCGGTGAGTGACGCCTTGGACACCAGGTAGAGGAGTGCCGAATGATCTACATGGAAGGAAAACTTCCTTCCCAATAAATAATGTTGAAACTTTGTCACATTGTAGATCATCCCTAGATCTTCCCGTTCCGTGGTAGAGTAGTTTTGTTCCACTTGGGATAGCTTTCGGTTGGCATAGTACACTGGCCGGTACCCCTTTGGCTCCGTAAGCTGCATCAGTACGCTTCCGATTGCGATGTCGGAGGCGTCCACAAACACATGAAATTCTTTACTCCAATCCGGAGGCTGCACTACCAGTGCTTGCGACAATAGTACCTTGAGGGCCCTATACGCCCTATCCTCGGTGGCGATCCACTAGAATGGTGTTCGATGTACCGCGGCATGCAACGGTGTAGCTAGGTCGGCCAAGTATCGGAGCATCCGGCTGTGCCACCGGATCTGGCCTAAGAACCGGCTCAATGCCTTCCTTGCTTCTAATATGGTTTTCACTTTGTCCGGGTCAACTGCAATGCCTTCCTTGCTCACAATATGTCCTAGTAGGGTTCCACTGGACATGCCAAATACACACTTCACCAGATTCAAGCTTAGCAAGGACGCTCTACACTTTTCTAGACAAAGACGGAGGTGTTGAAAATGGTCCTCTTCCCGGCTATAGACGGCGAAATCGTCAAGGAAAACCTGCATTACAGCCAGGATATATTCACGAAAGATTTCCATGATGATTCGTTGGAATGTTCCCGGTGCCGTTTTGAGTCCAAACATCATCACCATGGCCACAAACACCGCCCATTTGGTGACGAAAGCCGTTTTCTCTTGGTCATCGGGGTGCATCCACATCTGATTATACCCGCTGAATCCATCTAGAAAGTTATAGACCTCATGGCCGGCGACGGCATCCAACACTCCATCTGTGAACGGAAGTGGAAACACATTCGTTACCGTAGCCACATTGAGTTTCCGGTAGTCCACACAAACTCGAATTTTTCCGTTCTTCTTCGGTACGACTATGATCGGGCTCAGCCATGTCGCTTTCTTTACCGAACGGATAAAGCCAGCTCTTAGCAGTTTTTCGATTTCCTCCTTGACTTTGGCAGCATAATTGGGGTTCATCCGGTACCGTCTTTGTGCCACTGGTTTTGCGTCCTTGCTCAAGTGAATCTGATGCTGGTATAACTGAGGGTCGAGCCCTCGCATGTCTTCGTATGACCAGGCAAACACGTTGCGAAATTCCGTGAGAATTGTGATCATCGTCGTTTTGTCTTCGGACTTCATCTCCTTGGCGATGTGCACCGGTTTTGCTTCGTCCGTGGTCCCTAGGTTCACCTCTTCAAGTTGCGACGCTTTTACGCGCTGTGAAACGGCCATTTCCCGTTCCAACGCTTCCTACGCTTGCCGTAACTCTCGAATTGCGTCCTTATCCGGTTCTGCTTCAATCTCTTCCGGCTGCGGTAAGTATGGTGCTACTGCTTCGGCAATGTCAATTTTGAAGAGGGGTACGATCTTCGGGTTTTCTTGCAAGTACTGAGCTTCTTCTTCGTTAGCTAAACCTTCTAGCATGTTGACGCACTCTGCATACAACGGTGTACATTCCTTGCCAGTGCTCATCCTTGGTTGTGTTGGTACACGTACCTTAGCTTTTCCTCGCCGGAAGGTAATTATATTTTTCCTCTAATTCTGTTTGATATGTGTCGTTTTCAACCACAGCCGCCCCAGCAATAGCGGGTACGCGCCTTGTGCCAGTAATTGTAGCACTACTGCCGAGATGTGAAATGTATGACCGCCAACGGTGACTTCTAATTTCCGTATTAATCCTGTCGGCTGCAATGAGCTTGTATCAGCCATCCGTAACCAGAACGGACACAGCTCCCACTCGTGGATTCCCAGCGCATCACACGTCCGGAGGCTTATTACATTCACACCGGAGCCTCCGTCTATTACTGTGCCGAGGAGTTCTTTCCCTTTTACAATGGCAGTAATTACCGGACTGTTGGTGTTCACCACCGTTGGTCCCTCCTCCAGATTCGTGAAGAGTACCGGTGCAGGTGATGATTCTCCTTCCGTCATGACTGTCTTCAGTCCTTCCGTGAATCTCGGCACGAGCTGTAGGATTCTTCCTAGTGGCAGCGTAATCTGGCATTCTTGCAACGCCTGCCATGTCTCGTTCTCGGAGTGACTGCCGCCGGCAAGCCCTACGGTGTTCTTCTTTTGCCGCTCTAAGTCTGTTATGTTTTGCTCGTTTGCTTTCTTCACCCATTCCGTCGCTTGCTTCCGGATGGTCTCCTGCGTCTCCCATTCTTTGGCCATGCCCTTCGACCTTGTGGTCCCCTGCTGCAGATCTGCCACTTCAGGGACTACCATATTTACTGTCGGTCGTTTGTCATAGCTCTTCGCCGGGCATTGATTACTATTATGGCCTTCCTGTCGGTAGTAGTAGCAGTAGGCTTTCCACGTATTGCTGGATTCGGCATTGTTTGTTGTACCCGGGGCAGGTCCTGTGGTAAGCGTGGGGTTTTGGGCCGGTTGGCTGCTTGAAGCTCCTTGTTCCGGATCCCGTGGGTGGCCGCCTTTTTTGAAATGCCGTTTTATGTTATAGTTCTTCTTATTGCTGTACTCTTGACGAGGTTGGTCGTTATATCTGCCGTATTCCTCCCGTTGCTGACGATACCCGGGGGAGTGCTCCCGGTCGTAATGTTCGTATCGTCTATTGTAATCCCGGTACCGATCATTTCTATCGTGCCGGTCGTAGTTATCTCACCAATCATTGTACCAGACATCATTCTCACGTCGATCGCCATACCGGACATCCTGTGCCGGTCGGTATCGGTCCATTCACCGCCCGCGTTCCTCTTCTTCATCTTGGCTGCTGCGTGGCTCTATTTGTCGGATGGGCGGTGCTTGCCGGTTCAATAGATTATACTCGCACCTATCCGTCGTTGGATTGACAGATTACACATTGCGTCCTCATAGTGCATTCTAGTGCCGAGTGTCCGGAATTCAAGCAGGTTGTGCATTGTATTGCTTGCCGAAACCGGAGGTCTTCATCGGACGGTAACGCCCGTTGGAGTGCTCCCAGTGTGAGCCAGGAGCTTGTCTTTTCCATCTCTCTCACCCGGTCAATGACCTGGTCGATGGTACTTGCGCGGAAGTCAATTACCGTGCAAACCGTGCATAGGGGTTCTCGGAGCGCATTTAGGAATATAGTCCGTAATTCCTCCTCCAGGGGTGCGCGGGCAAGCTGACTATGCATCCGTTGAAACCGGATGACAAACTGGGGAATGCTCTCCCCTTCCTCTTATCGGATGGTATAAAACTAGCCTACCATTACTGTCTGGTCCACCTCCTTTTGGGAAAAATGCAAGAATTTAGCTTTTAAATCTGCAAAGGTGGTGATGGTAGAAGGGTCCTCCGTCCGGCGCCATCATGTTGTCGGTCCCTCCAATGTGACGCCAAATTCCGCTATCTTAGAGCGTTCCTCTTCCTCCGGGGTCAATCGTTGGGACACATGGTTTGCTTCCCATGTCTGTTCAAAGGCGTGAACATGAGCTTCCGCGTCCGGATCATATATACTTGGAGTACTGGAACGACATGTCGTCGTCCAGTATCGGTGCGCGGGCTGGCGGTGTTGGTGGTCGTTCCTGGTTTTTCTCCGGCATCGGTGGTCTTTCCTCTTCTTTTGGTGACGGAGGCCTCTCTTCCTCAACTTCCGGTGTCGGAGGTCGCTCTTCCTCTACTTCTGTTTCCGGAGGTTCCAGCCTTAGCACTTCCGGTTCCGGTGTCGGTAAGGTGTCTGATCCTTTGTCCTCCGGTCCGCCCGGGGTGTCGTTGCTACTACAATAGTTCGTGTGCACGTTGTATCCCCCTTCGGAATCCGATTCATACGCTGAAAAGGCCTCCGCTTCGCCTTCTCCACTTGCCAACGCCTAGAGAAGGGATTCAGTTTCCCGGAGGCTGCTTAGGTTGCTGTCGTCCTCCGGGTGCGATGTTTGCTGTAACCAGAGGGACTCCTCCGCTACTCTCCGGATTACGTTGGAAAACGAGCGATCCGCTCTAATTTCCTGCGCCGCTTGTTGGAAATCCTCACGACTCCTTTGCCTTTCGGCAAGGCGTCGAGTTCGATCTATAACCAGGTCGTGCGTTGATCTAGTCATCCATTCATGTCGTCGTTCGCTGCAAAAACAAGAATCGTGGTCGCCAAAAACTGTGTTAACTCTTAGGGCCGGACAATGGCCTAACATAGGGTGTCTACGGAAGACACCTCACCAAGGGGTGTTACGGCAAGAGGATTAGGCTGAACGATTAATCCGACTTAATTAGGTTACTTAGCAAGATCGTCCTTAATAATCACACGTGTAAGATATAACAATGAATGCAGAACGGCAATTAACACAGAGAGATAAAAACACTAAGCTTTATTAATTATCCGCTGCTCATTACATTGTATCCGGGCCTTTAAATAGGTTTCCGGTTTGTAGTACAAAACGGTGCCATCCGCACCTGTTCGGGATCGGTTCGGATCCGGAACGGCATACCGATTCCGGTCCGTCCGTCCACACTAATAGCTTACTTACAACCATTCCTTAATAATTAAATAAGTCCTCCGTTTCACACTCTGGACTACTTTTCCGGCCGGTAACAGTGCATGCCAGCGACACTCGGAGGGCCTTGGAGTTCAATACGGGGCGCGGGGGAATGAGTCGATTGATGGAAGAAGCTGCAGCACGACATGCAGAGACCGTCCACTACTCGGCATCGGTGGGAATCCGGGTTGGGGGCGATGAAGGTCGGAAAGCGAAAGAGTCTGGTTTCTGGCCGTTGGTGCTAGAAGGTCTCTCCGGCGTAAAGCTGCAGAAGGAGGAAACAGACCACGCAGAGTTGCGGGTCCGGGAGGTCACTGGATGGTCTAACCTAGTCAAGGAGAAGACCGGATTCATGGAGGCGGCAAGCCAGAACTATGAGGTTCTGGTAGAGGACAAGCGCGCGGGAAAGGGCGGAGGGGTTGGACCTTCACAACAGTACGAGACCCGGCTCGGCCTAAAGAAGGACAATGTCGGCAATCCCGGCGTACTGGACAAACCCAAGCCAGCTGGTTACCGGCTGAGCACTAAGATTTAAAGAACCACGGACCTACGGAAGGTCCTAGAGGAGCGGATTCTCGACAGCAAGGTTGAGTTGTCACTATGGGAAGTGCTTGGAATCGCAAAGGAGTTCCACCATTCTATCGTGGACTTGGTGAACCGGAAGCGGCTTTGGATGGAGCCGAAACCGGAGAAGCCAGTGGAGGTGCGGATGACACACCTGGAAAACACGGCCCTAGACGACGAGTTGGCGGAAAGCCATATTCGAAGTTACACTGGGCCAAGGCCACGACAGAGACCCCTGTTCGGATCGGTGACGTCTTGGAGCTGATGGTGGCGTTGATAGACCACAGCTCGGAGATCAACCTAATGTCCATGGACTTCTACAAAAAGGGGAAGTGGCCCATCAACACCAAGCACGGCTAGAAAATACGTGCGGCGACATGCGCTATGAAGGAACTGCACAGGGCGTGCCTGAATGTAAGCATGAAGATTGGGGATGTCGAGATTGACCAGCACTTCTTCGTGTAGGAGACATCCTCGCATCTGGTGATACTCGGAGAACTGTACATTACGACAACACGCATGGAGACCAAAGTGCTTGACAACGGTTCGGCGTACGTGCGTGTCAAAAGCCACAACGGACGTCGCTCCGTCCAATTCCTGACCGTGTGGGCGAACCACGAGCGTAATCGCGAGACCCTTGGCGGCGATAGGCGACGGGATTTTTAGAGAGGGCTATCAAGGCATGGGGCCGCAATAGTCCAGGCACCATGGAGAAACCCCACACATGTACCATAGGAGGGAAATTTTGGTTCTCTGATAACAGAGGTTGTACTATAACTGGCATCAGCGGTTGGGAAAGGAAGCGGGCAGAGGAACGACTCAGGACGTGCGGAGTCCTCGTCCCCGATGAAGAAATTAGCGGCACCGTGGAGGCGGTCTCTTTTGACGACACCTTGGGGGAACTATGGAAGGTGTTTGTAGGAGGCCTCAGTGAGTACCGGTCGGTTCCGGTTAGTTCTGTGGAGATGTACGAAGTCATCGCTGACTTTGGGGAAAGGGTCGGGTCTGATCGGACAGCCCACGTAGATACGAAGTACAAGACTATGGACCGGAAGGTGAGGCCAGTCGCGGCACCCTTGCGGGAGGTCGCGTCCGACCCAAGTTTGTGGAATCCGGTTGGCATAGGACACCGGTTCACCGACATAACGCTACTAGAGCTCAAGATCGGTGGGGGTGGCTTCCTACTGTAGGCGGAGGAGGACCGGTTTCGGAGGATGCTCGGAAGGCACGGGAAAGCCTATGCGTTCTCACTGGAGGAGATCGGGTGCGTGGACCCGACGATTGTAGAACCGATGGTGATATTCATGGTGTCGCATGTGTCGTGGAATCTCAAACCGATTCCGGTACCCAGAGCTCACATCCCGAAGTTGATGGAGCTACTGAAGTAGAAAGTGGAGATGGGCATCCTCGAACCATCGAGTGCCCCATATTCGAATCGGTGGTTTACTGTGCTGAAGAAGAACGGCACGTTGTGGTTCATTCAGGACCTGCAGCTGGTCAATAAAGTGACCATTCGGAACATAGGAGTCGGACCGACGATCGACGAGTTTGCAGAGGCCTTCGCTGGAAGGTCGATCTATTCGGTCGGGGATCTATACTAGGGGTATGACTAGTTCCAACTAGCCGTGGAGAGCAGGGATATTACGACGATGCGAACTCCTCTCGGCCTAGTGCGAATGTGTACCTTGCCACAAGGAGGGACCAACTCGATGACGCACATTGTGAACGCTATGAACAAAGTGTTAAAAGACTACGTCCCGGACATCACCATGTTGTTTTGGATGACATACCCATAAAAGGGTGTCCAGTGGAGGATAAGGATGAGTCGGTTACACCGGACAGTTGTCGGAGGTTTGTTGTGGACCACATCAAAGACTGCAAAAGGGTGCTACAAAAGCTAGAGAGCGTGCGACTCACATTCTCTGGAGGAAAATCGGCTTTCGGTCAATCAAAAATCTTAGTGGTCGGTCACTTGTGCGGGCCTTATGGTCGGAAACCGTCTCCGGCAAAGGTCGAAGCCATTTCCGTGATGAAGGAGGAATGCAAGTTGGTAACAGAGATGCGGAGGTTCCTACGGGCGTGTGCGTTCTACCACATCTAGGTTCCGCATTACACACACATCGCGGAACCACTCTACGGGCTGCTAAAGAAAGGGTGCAAATTCGACTGGGGCGAAGAACATACGGAGTCGGTCCGGAGATTGAAAGAAGCTCTTACCGCGGCACCGACACTCCGTAAAGCGGTCTATGGCAAGAACGTTCCGATCTATGTGACCGTAGATACGAGCCCGACCGGGATAGGATGGGTGATCAGTCAGGAAGACGAGGGCGGCACACGGTTCCCTATCCGGTTCAGAGCGAAGGTACTCGGTAAGCAACAATGAGGATACGCCCAAGTTAAGCGCGAGCTCTAGGGTATTGTTTCGGAAGTCAAGGCCGACAAAGATTATCTTATCGGGACAGAGGTAATAATTGAGACAGACTACCTGCCGATCCTCGGAATGTTTCCGGATGCGCGACGCCGGACCTGACCATGCTCAGGTGGATCGCGTACATCAAGTCCCTGAATCCAGAGATACGGTACATCTCCGGAAAGGATAACGCCATGGCCAACATGCTTTCAAGAGCGTAGTTCGACGACAAGGACGGCATGGTTTCGGAGGATGAAGAATTCGGCGAGGACTTCTTCGAGTCGGCTTACTTGAAAAGGGTAGCGAGCACCCCGGTGCTTAATGAGTTTCGCGAGGGTGAATACAAAGGGGAATGGCTCAGGATCGGTAGATTCCTGAAGACAATGACGTCGAACGCCACATGGACGAAAGACGAAGCTAACCGGGTCCAGAAGAAAGCGTACCGGTTCTTCTTGCGGGATGGGAACCTATGGAAGCATCCAAAGAAGAGAGGCGGCATCCAACTACGAGTAGTGGCAGGAAAGGAGGAGCGGGAGATGTTGCTTGGGGCGTACCACGAGAGTCCTTGGGCCGGACACTGGGCGACATGGGTCATGTTTGAGAAGTTGTAGGAGAAGTACTGGTGGTCGGGACTATAACGGGGCGTGCATCGGTTCGTAACAACTTGCGAAAGCTGTCAGATGCATTCCATAGTCCGACATCGGGACAAGCTACACCCGATTTACCCGCCGACCGTCCACTTCAAGTAGATGGTGGATCTGGTGACGATGCCGATGGGGGTAGGGTAGATGCGATACCTCGTGCTAGCACGAGAGGATCTGACGAACCAGGTGGAGGGCCGAGCATTACCAAACAAGACGACCACGGCCGTGTGCCGGTTCCTAATCGAGGAGGTGATATGTCGGTACGGGTGCATAGGGAAGATCGTAGCAGACTGAGGGGAACTGGATGCACAAGAGCCCGAAGAGTTATTTGAACAGTTAGGGGTTAAACTCTCGCTCACCACGGCGTACAACCCGGAGGCAAACGGAAAGGTAGAACACACATGTGAAGGACAGGTCGGGAATTGGCCACGGCTCCTTCCTTACGCACTATGGGCAGACCAGACGACGCATAGTTCAGTGACCGCGTACATGCCGGCAGAGCTGATGTACGGGGAGAAACCGATCATGCCGGTGGAACGGAAAATTTCCTCATGGGCAGCGATAGATTGGACGAATGAGATGAGCTGGGAAGAATTGTTGGCAGCGCGGATTCGACAGCTCGAGCGAAGACCAGAGGACGTGGAGTGGGCAAAGGCGAAGTTGCAAACGGCGAGGGAGAGGAACAAAGGCCGGTTCGACCGAACACACTTGCTGTGGCCAAAAAAGATCGAAGAAGGTGACTCACTGCTGGTGTACGACAACAGCCTCGACAACCAACACAAGGCGACGTGCAAATTCGTGAGGAGGTGGTTCGGGCCCTACGTTGTAATGAGCACGAACGACAATGGCACCTACCATCTTGCGGAGCTCGACGAGACGCAGTTAATAGTGCCAGTAGCCGGGAAGCGGGTCAAGGTGTTCAAGAAGCGGCACAAGGACGAGCCAGACCTGGGGAGCGAGGACGACGATGATGACCGGTTCAGAGCGGGTGGCGAACCAGAGAGCGAAAGATAATCGCTGGCCGGTTTTCTCCGGTAGAATTCTATTCTAGAGCATACCGAAGGATTCGCGTCCCAAGGAGGAATCGATGGGTAGTGTGCATGAACCGACCCTTACACACGGGCACATGTTTTGGTGTATTCACATAGTTAAGTACAGGTCAGCAATTTAATTATCCTAGGTAGCATGAATTCGTTAAGTAGGGGGTCGAAGAGGATCTCTGTCCGGAAGGACATAGAATAAAAGTGATGTAACAGTCTGTAACGGCTCTCTCTCCTTATGCTATAAAAGGAGAGGAAAAGGGGGACAGTGGGGGATCGCGCATTTTTTTTAAGACGAAGTGATGTCGGATTAGGAACCGAGCTCTCTCCTCCACTGTCGCTATTGCTTCTGTAGGGATTTTGGGTTAGGTTGGTTGCCTCTGCTGCGTGAAAGCCCGTGTGCTTCCGGTAGAAGCTCCACTGCGTATTTCAGCACATGTGTTCGTTTGTGTTGAGTCTGTCACCAGCTTGCCAGTTGTAACATTGCAAGCTCTGTGATCTATACTATTATTGGAATTGATTCTTTCATTTCTATCTCTCTGTGTTTCTGCGAATCTCTCTCCCTCTTCTCTCTCACGCTCCTCAGTTCAGGGCCTCCACGGTCCCGCCTTATTTCATACGCGAGAGCGTAACAACACGACAATGCGAGAGTGGAAAGAGAAACCGGCTGGAAGCTAAAGGCGGTTCGAGTGGACAATGGAGGAGAATATTGGGGGCAGTTCGAGGAGTATTGCCGGTCGAAGGGAATCCGGCTCAAATTTACCGTGCCGAAGACACCGGAACTAAATGCGCTGGCTGAACGGATGAACCGGACCATAATGGAGAGAGTTTGAAGCATGCTAGCACATGCCAAGTTACCCAAGATGTTTTGGGCTGAGGCACTGATGACGGTGACCTATGTGATAAACAGATCACCCTCAGTACCCTTGGATGGAGACTCACCATAGAGAGTATGGACCGGTAAGGACGTGTCTTACCAGCATCTGAAGGTGTTCGGCTGTCTCGCTTACGTGCATGTGGCGAAGCACAAGAGAACAAAGCTGGATTCGAAATCCCGGCCATGCATATTCCTTGGATACCACAATGATGAGTTCGGTTACTGGGTGTGGGATCTGGTCGACAAGAAGGTGTTCGGGACTCGGGACATAGTCTTCATGGAAGATAGGACAAATGCCGACTGGGAGTCGGAGAAGAAGGTGATGAACTCTGGATCATCCAATGAAAACCAGCTTGAGGACACAAGGATATACCCGGTTGAAAACCGGATGTTAGCCGGTATTCGGATGACACTCAACGAACCGGCCGAAGAAGAAGAAGAAGAAGAAGAAGAAGAAGAAGACACCGGAAGCGGACAAGATCCCGAATCGGATGAGGATGAGGAACAAACAGAGGAAAAGGTAGTTAGAAACCAAGGACGGAGATATCCTATTAGAGATATGCCCTAATGTAAGCATATGATAAGGATAAAAGAATGATAGATAGATAGAAAGGAGAGAGAGAAAGAAGGGTATCCATCCACCCGACCACCCCTGAGCGAAGGGATTGAGACGGACTCGAGCCTCGATCGGCGTCCCATACCACCGCCGTGTCGTCGAGTCATACCTGGTGCTAGCGCGCTCACTACAAGAGTTGACCCACCACGAAACAGAGTCTCGACATAGTCAAAAGATGATGAAATGAGGGTAGCTAGGCCTCTTATTTATAGTGATACCCAAGGCCCCCATGCAATTTCACACTTGGCCTAATGGGTTGTCTCAATCCCGAGGATTAAAAGTAATCCTCCCCTTCTTTACACTCTCATTTAACCCTCACACTTATCCACGTGTATAGAATACTAGGGTAAATTCTCACCATGGGATATTATATGGTCATGCCTGTAACATACTCGCCCTCTTTAAAACATTGCACTCCTACAATCGAAAGTTAGGGAAGTTAGTTCTGAGAGTATTTTCGCGTTCCCATGTGGCATCTTTTATTGATTTATCCATCCATTTTATTTTATATTCTCGGATTTCTTTAGTACGTAATTTCTTTGTTTTAACATCGAGAATTCTCTATGGTACATGTGGTTTAGAAAATAATTCTTCAGAAGTAACCAGAGTTTCAATTGTAACTGTATTGTTGCTAGAACCTAGAAGTTCTTTTAGACAACTCACATGAAAAACTGGATGAATTTCAACACCATCGGGAAGTGAGATGATAGGCTCATGACCCAATGCATTTGAGGACTGTAAAAGGTCCACAAAACCGTGGGGCTAACTTAGCGCACTTACCCTTAGGCAATGTCTTAGAATTGTGAGGTACACATAAAAATACCTTTTGTCCAGGGTTGAGTACACGAGGTTTCCTATGATGATCGGCATAAAAAAACGCTCTATCTTGAGCTGTTTTTATATTATCTCATGCAATATGCAACATATCTTGCATATCCCGAAGAAAGTCTTGCGTACTTCACAACTCATCATGATGTATATTAACATCAATCGGGGCTCGTGGCTGAAAACCATACATCAACATAAAAGGACTATATCCCGTCGATGTATGCTTGGAGCTGCTATAAGCAAAGTCCAAAATTGGGAGATAACGTTCCCATTTTGTTGGTTTTGTACCAACGTATGCTCGAAGCATGTCCTCAATAATTTGATTTACTCGTTCTGTCTGTCCATTGGATTGAGGATGATCTGTGGAGCTCATGCTCAATGTAGTTTCTAATTTCTTAAAGACTTGCATCCAGAAGTCACTAGTAAACTTTGGATCTCGATCACTCACGATATCCATCGGTAACCCATAAAAACGAAATAACTTGTCAACGAATTGGTAAGCCAATTCAGGAGTTGTTACCGTGGTTTTAGTAGCAATAAATCTAGCCATTTTAGTTAGAACACGTTTGTATTCACAAGTGGAAGGATCGCGCATAAATTGAAGGATAAGGAATATTCAGTTTGATTTTAGTACTTTTTCAGTGATAATACAAAACACATTGATACTAGTATCATACATTCTCAAATATACTATGAAAAAGGTTAAAATCCACCATTTTCGTGATTTAAAAATAAATAAATAAAGTGAAATTTCAAAATGTTACATTCTCAATTTATATCACAAACATTACAAACAATGTTTTTTTTATAAGAAACGATATTCATTGGAATCGAAAGAATTCAAAACACATGACAAGTCTATCAACCACAATCGAGATGGCATCATGGCCTTTTTGGGTGCGAGGAAGGCTAACAATAAAATCCATGGATATACTTTCCCACTTATTATTGAGAATGACCAAGGGATGTAAAAGTCCTCCGGCTTTAAGTCGCTCGGCTTTGTTAACCTAACATTGGTGACATTTAGCCACACATCTATGTATGTCATGATGCATCTTAGGCCAATAGAATTGAGTGGAGATGAGAACGAGTGTACAATGTATTCCAGGGTGGCCTATTGAGGGTGCATCATGGCATTCAAAAAGAATTCTCTTTTTGACCTCAGGTAAATCTAGAACAAACCTTCCCATTACGGTAGAGCAGACCGTTAGCAATGTGGAAGTATTCCTTCGAGGATGTGGTGGTGTCTGATCAAGATTCAACTTGTTACGGGCATGACCATATAATATCCCGTGGTAAGAATTTACTGTAGTATTCTATACACGTGGATAAATGTGAGGGTTAAACGAGAGTGTAAAGAAGGGGAGGATTACTTTTAATCCTCGGGATTGAGACAACCCATTAGGTCAAGTGTGAACTTGCCTGGGGGCCTTGGGTATCGCTATAAATAAGAGGCCTAGCTACCCTCATTTGATCATCTTTTGACTACATTGAGACTCTGCTCTTGTGGTGGGTCAACTCTTGTAGTGAGCGCGCCAGCACCAGGTACGACTCGACGCCACGACGGTGGTATGGGACGCCGATCGAGGCTCGAGTCCGTCTCGATCCCTTCGCTCGGGGGTGGTTGGGTGGATCGGCACCCTTCTTTCTCTTTCTCCTTTCTATCTATCATTACTTTATCCTTATCTTAAGCTTACTTTAGTACTTAGATCTATAATACAACTCTTGCCCAGTATTTCGCAAAATAACTATCATTAGGATACTTTCCTCGAAGGTGATCGTAAACATCTGATGTTATTTCAGTGAAGCTAAGGATGTTAACTTCACAGATGCGACTTAGTGCATCAGCGACAGTCTTCATGGAACCTTTACGATATCATATGTAAAAATCAAAGTCCTGGATAAGATTAGCCCATCGTGCCTTACGACCTTTCAGGTCTTGTTGGTCACAAAAATATTTCAAGGACTCGTGGTCCGTAGTTACCACAAAGCGATTTCCATAAAGATAATGCCACCATGTTTTGAGTGCATGTATAACTGCAAATAACTCTTTTTCTTGAACGGTGTCGTGCCTTTCGGCTCCGGATCGTTGCGTGAGTCGGGTGGGAACCACTGAGGTTTTGGACTAGGAGAAAGAAGAATATGAGATAAGTCTAGTAATGAACAGGTAGAAAGATAGGTAAGTTATGAATCTCGTGAATCCCACGAGTTTAGTGTATTTAATCAATATTTAGATAGTAAGAGACAATTTTTATGATAAACTCGTGAATCCCACAAATATATTAGATTGATCAATCCTTGTAAATAATCAACAACCTATACATCTTTCTCTCTTCTTTATATAGTGTTGGAAGAGTCCAAGTTTATCACATGCAAGCATCACGCTTTTCCTAACTTTAGTTTTCATGCACATTGCATGTGCATGATTAGCTTTCTATCCCATCTTTTCTTTTAACTCGAGTGTGTATGCATGAATAACTTTTTGTACCATGCATATCTAGAATATTTATATGGGATAAAGTTTAGTATAACTTTAAAATTTATAATATGCTAGTATAGTGGTAAGGCTTAAAAATCGTTAACATGGAGGTACAAGGTTCGAATCTTGCCTTATGCATGTAACAATCTTTTCTTCTATTTACAAATTTGTCTCTTCATCTGGTGAGAGACTCTCACCAGCCTTCTTTATCTGGCCCTTGCCGGTTCTGGTTGATCCGGTTCTTACTGGGTCCCCTTACCGGTTCCATCCTTCATCCGGTTCTCACCAGTTCCTCCTTACCGGTTCCTCCTTACCGGTTCCTCCTTGCCGATTCCATCCTTCATCCGATTCTCACCGGTTCCCCCTTACCGATTCCTCCTTGCCGGTTCCATCCGGAGGGACAAAATGCAATTTTCACATAGTGTGCGAATTACACTACGACACTCGCCCCCTCCAAACCCGCACATCCTCCGGTATGTGCCGAAGTTCCCGATGCCTGTTGTTCGTCTTCATCCATAGCACTACCCAATTCCTCCCTTATATCAACCATCAATTGTAGACCACTTTCTTCGCTTTCCGCATCACCGCGATCTTTGTCCGATTGCTCCTTGTTGTCGGTCTTGTCTAGGGTTACATGGGTTCGTCGTCAGTCCGCTTCTTCAAGATCTTTACCCGTTTCCCCGCTATAGGCACTCGTAGTATCGTCCCATCCAACTCGCATAGTCAGTAAGTTCCGTTGTCGAAAACTTCCATATCGTTGTATGTTGATGATCCAGACTACTGTCATAGACAATCACCCAATCTCCTTCTTCAATCTTCCGCGGTCGTAGTCGATGTTTTGTGTCGAATCGGCTTTTGTTCTTGAATCGCACTTCTTGTTGTCGGCGTGTTGCTTCCGCTATGTCTTCCGGTCTTCCCTCTAGTTGTTGTATCCGGACCGCTAGTAGTTCTTCCCGGCTCATCTCTTCCTTCCATGGTAGCATTGTCCATGTGGCGATCACGGTTTCCGTCGGCATTACCGGTGCTTGCCCGGTCATAAGTTCTGTCGGCATATAACCGGTTACGGAGCTATGCATCGTCCGACCCACCCATAGTGCATATGGGAGCATTTGCGGCCAATCCTTCACCCTTCCGTCGCATGCTTTGGCAAGTGCTTTGACGATCGGACTATGTCCTCGTTCGATTTTCCCGTTGGCCTCCGGATTGTATGTCGTTGTTAGTGTTAACCGAACTCCATGTTTGGTGAAGAATTCCCTAGATTTATCAGAGTCGAGTTCTCCCCGATCCGCAATCACTTGTCCTATGCACCCGTACCGGCAAAACACCTCCTCCAAAAGAAATTGGCATACCGTAGAACACGTTTTTCTTCGTAGCTCCCGACCTTCTACTTGGTTTGTGAGATCTTCCCAAGTTAACACCAAGTACTTCTTTTGTCCGATCCCGGTTGGCATGGCTACAATATCGACCATCCATTTGAAGTTGATTGTCGGTGAGAATGTCGGATGTAACTCATCTTGGTGGCAAATTCCGGAGTAGATTTGACACTTCTCGCAACTTTCCGTGAACTCCGCTATATCTTTGTACATATTCTTCCACCAATATTTTTGTTTGATTTTCACAAAAGTTGCCCATGTCCCTCGATGTCCAGCCCAATCAGATTCGTGAAACTCGGACATTATCCAGTTTCGTTGCTCTTTCATCCCAACTACCCTAAGTGGTATGCCATCCAGTCTTTTTGGCTCCCTCCATATTAATCCATTTTTCAAGAAGAACTTTTGGACTTGCCTCTTCTTCCTTCAGATCTCGGTTCTCTTCTCTTTATCGTCTGATGATTCCTCAATCTCTTGTAGCACCTTCCCGATCATCAAGCTTTCTCCCTCGTATTCTTCTTCTCGGAATTCTCGGATTACGTTTACTCGGTATATGTGCTCCGAAGCAAAGTAGTCTTCAAAAACTTCTTCATTATCGGATTCGGCTATGTCGTCTCCGAACCAGGCCCTTGATAGCATATCCGCTACCACGTTGTCTTTTCCGAAGATGTGTCGTACGTCCAGGTTAAGCGACTTAACATATGCAATCCATCTTAGCATAGCCACATCCGGTATCATGCAACACCGCATCATCCCGAGTACCAGAAGACAATCCGTTTCTATCACTACTTCGGCTCTGATCAAATAATCTCGATCCGATTTGATTACCGACACGACTCCCCATAATTCTCTTTTGACTTGTGCATATCCATGTTGCCTTTCGTTGAGAACCTTTGCTCCGAATCGGATCGGATATCGCAAACCATCCGAGTCAGCTTGATTGGTATCAACCATTACTATGACTGGTCGTGTAGTTCAAATCGTTGCCGGCCACAACCGGTTGTACGTGTGCGGAATAATAGTCAATCTAATGGAAGAAGAAAACAGAATACAGAAACTGAGAATGACACAAATTTTAACGTGGAACCCCGAACTAGGAAAAAAACCACGTGGAGTCCACAAACTCCGAAACAAAACACTATGAGAGAAAGGAATACAATCAGAGATCTCAGAGGCAACGACCTCAAGATTCTGCTTCGCCAACTGGCCGCACGCTTCCACTCACACTCGTTCACTCTGATAGTTATAGAGGCAACAACCTCGTCAACAACAACTTTACAACAACGCACATTTCTAACATAATTGCCCTAAGTAACCTTTCGACTATTTACAAGTTTAGCCCACGGGGGCAGATTCAGCCTATTTACAAACTTAGCCTTCCGTGTTGGCTATCTCCACGATTTCCGGATTCGGCCTCGGCCAAGTTGTTCATCAACCCGGTTCTTCTCACTTCCCATCCGACGGTAGAGGCATATGGAACCTTCATCATATCCGCCTTCTCTGCTTTCGTCTTCGGGCTTTGCTTACCAGATAATCTGCAGTTTTTTGGGAGTGTTGATCCGACCGGTTTTGCTTCTAACATGTTGAACCGCTGAAGCACCTTTGTCATATATTTCTCCTGTAACGACCACAATTGCTTCTTTGACCGGTCCCGGATGATGTGCATCCCCAGTATCTGTCTTGCCGGGCCCAAGTCTTTCATTGAGAAAGTTCGGTTGAGATCCTTCTTCAGCATCCGTATTTTGGCTTGGTCCCGTCCGACGATCAACATGTTGTCCACGTATAGAAGGAGTATCAGGAAGTCATTTCCTTTGAACTTCTTCACAAACACGCAGTGATTAGTTTGCGTTTTGTGATACCCTTGGTCAGTCATGAAGGAGTCGAACTTCCGGTACCATTGTGTCCGTACAGGCTCTTCAACCAGCAAACTAGGTGCTCCTTCCGTTTCTCCACGAATCCTTCCGGTTGTTGCATGTAGATCTCCTCTTCGAGGTCACCGTGAAGGAATGTCGTCTTCACGTCCAGCTACTCTACCCCGAGGTCCATGCTTGCCGCTATACTCAGCACCATCCGGATGGAAGTCATCTTTACTACCGGGGCAAATATCCCGTCGAAGTCCATGCCCTTCTTCTGCTGGAACCCCTTCACCATGATCCTGGCTATGTATATCGGGGGGTTATCGGCATCTCCCGGTTTCAACTTGTACACCCACTTGTTTCGGAGTGCCCGCTTTCCTTTCGGCAACTCCACCAATTCATACGTATGGTTCTCATGCAAGGAATCCATCTCATCCCGCATGACACTTAACCATTTGCGGCTATGGGCATCACTTTTAGCTTCCTCGAAGCTTTCTGCCTCCCCCTCATCGGTTAGCAACATGTGCTCTGGATCCGGAAATCTCCGGGGGGGCCTTCTCTCTCTGAGAGGATATCTACATCCTTGGGCTCCGGTAACCGGCTTCTCCATTTGCTCTTCATCCGAATCCGATTCGGGGTCTTGTCCGGTTTCGGTTTCACCTATTCCTTCTTCTTCGGCCGGTTTTTTCTCCTCACCGTCACCGGCCGGTTCATCGAGTGCTAACCGGCTTCTTGCCGGTTGGAACTGCATTTCATCAAATCGAAATTTTTCCTTACCGGTCGACTCGGAGTTCATTATCTTCTTCTCCAACTCCCAGTCGGCGAGCATCTTGTCCTCCATGAAGATAATATCTCGACTCGGAAAACTTTTTGGTCGACCGGGTCCCACACTCGGTAGCCGAACTCATCATCGTTGTAACCGAGGAATATGCATGGTCGGGTCTTCGGATCTAACTTTCCTCTCCGGTCCTTAACTACATGCACGTACACAAGACACCCGAATACCTTCAGATGCCGGTAGGACACTTCCTTACCGGTCTAGACTCTCTTCGACATGTCTCCGTCCAACGGTACTGAGGGTGATCTGTTTATCACATATGTCGTCGTCGACAGTGCCTCAGCCCAAAACTTCTTGGGTAATTTTGCATGCGCCAGCATACTTTGGACCCTCTCCATTATGATCCGGTTCATCCTCTCGGCCAGCCCGTTTAGTTCCGGCGTCTTCGGCACAGTAAATTCGAGCCGGATTCCCTTCGAGCGACAATACTCCTCGAACTACCCCTGGTATTCTCCTCCATTATCTGCTCGAACCGCCTTCAGCTTCCAGTCGGTTTCTCTTTCCACTCTCGCGTGGAGCTCTTTGAAGATGGATAGCACCTGATCCTTCGTCTTCAACGATGTGGCCCACAGCTTCAGGTTGTGGTCATCTATGAACGTCACGAAGTACTGCGATCCGGCATGCACGACTTTGTGTCCACTTGACACACATAAGTATGCACCAACTCCAGTGGTGCATTATGTCTCATCGGTGGCCTCGATCGGAAGGAGGTCCGGTTTTGTTTACCGGCCAGTCAATTAGTGCACTTCTCGAAGTGCACGTTCTTCACTGGAATGAGGTTGTCATCTGCAAGCCTCTTCATCCCCTTCTCGCTCATGTGACACAGCCTCTTGTGCCACAACTCACTGGCAGTGTCGGATGCCACATTCACTTCCTCCGGACATAACCGGGCATTCATCAGGTACAAAGTGATGACATTCCGGGCCCGAGCCACAATCGGGCTCCCTTTGCTGAACTTCATAACACCGTTCCGGATGCTACCCGTGTAGCCTTCATCATCTAGCCGACCGGCTGATATTAGGTTCAATCGAACCTCCGGAACATGTCGAACATCCTTCAGCAGCATCTTGCATCCGGTTGATGTCGTCAACCACACATCTCCTATGCCGACAATTCGGCATGTACTTTCATTCCCCATCCGAACACGGCCGTGGTCACTGGCCGAGTAGGATGAGAAGCATTTTCTATCTGGGGTCAGGTGGAACGATGCTCCGGAATCGACCACCCAAGTCATCTCGTCGTTGGCAAGATTCAACTCACTCTCCTTGGTGATAAGCATTATCTCCTCTTCGTTTGCCGCGATTGTCGTCGTTCCTTTCTGGTCCTGCTCTCGCCGATCCGAACCGTTTTGGTCCGATGACTTCTTCGATTTGGTACTGTCGATTTCCTTGTCTTTCTGGAAATGCCGACAGTTCTTCTGGAAGTGCCTTGGCTTCCCACAGTAGAAACAAGTAGGCCTCTCTCTTGATTTTGATCGTGTTCCCGATTTTTCTCGGTTTTGGGGACTCTGGTACCTTTGTCTTCCACGTTCTGATTCGGAAAGGAGCACTTTTGAGTCGGGGATCGGTTCCTTGTCCTTCCGACGCGCCTCCTCGTTCAAGATGCTTGTCTTCACCGTCTGCAAAGACAAGTTCTCTTCTTGGCAGGAGGTGTTGAGAGTAACCACCAAGTTCTCCCAACTTTTCGACAATGTACACATCAACATGATTGCCTGCATTGCATCATCTAAGGGGAACTTGATCGCTGCAAGTTGATTTACATACCCCATGAATGTGCTTACGTGTTCAACCATGCACTCGTCGTCTCTGTATTTCAGGTTTACTATTTTCCTCATCAATGAGGTTCTGTTGAGCGCATTCTTCCTCTCATAAAGACCCGACAGCTTCTGCCACATCTCGTGGGCAATCGTGTCGTTCGCCACGTGCTGAAGGACACTTCCGTCGACACACTGTCGGATAGTGGCCACGGCTTTCCTATTCAGAAGCTTCCAATTCGACTCCAATACCCCCTTTGGTATTTCCAATCTTTCGATTGGCTCGTACAGGTCTTTTACAATGAGAAGGTCTTCCATCTTAATCTTCCAATCTGCATAGTTCTGTGAATTTAGAACCATCATACCTGGGAAGCCACTCCCGCCTCCTTCCATTTTATGTGTTGCTTGCTCTAATACTAGTTTGTAGTTCAAATCATTGCCGGCCACAACCGGTTGTACGTGTGCGGAATAATAGTCAATCTAACGGAAGAAGAAAATAGAATACAGAAACTGAGAATGACACAAATTTTAACGTGGAAACCCGAACTGGGGAAAAAACCACGTGGAGTCCACAAACTCCGAAACAAAACACTATGAGAGAAAGGAATACAATCAGAGATCTCAGAGGCAACGACCTCAAGATTCTGCTTCGCCAACTGGCGGCTATGTAGCTCACACGCTTCCACTCACACTCGTTCACTCTGATAGTTATAGAGGCAACAACCTCGTCAACAACAACTTTATAATAACGCACATTTCTAACATAATTGCCCTGAGTAACCTTTCGACTATTTACAAGTTTAGCCCATGGGGGCAGATTCAGCCTATTTACAAACTTAGTCTTCCGTGTTGGCTATCTCCACGATTTCCGGATTCGGCCTCGGCCAAGTTGCTCATCAACACGGTTCTTCTCACTTCCCATCCGACGGTAGAGGCATATGGAACCTTCATCATATCCGCCTTCTCTGCTTTCGTCTTCGGGCTTTGCTTACCGGATAATCTGCAGTTTTCTGCAGTTTGCTTACCGGATAATGTTGAACCGTTGAAGCACCTTTGTCATGTATTTCTCCTGTAACAATTACTTCTTTGACCGGTCCCGGATGATGTGCATCCCCAGTATCTAACATAATTGCCCTAAGTAACCTTTTGACTATTTACAAGTTTAGCCCACGGGGGCATATTCAGCCTATTTACAAACTTAGCCTTCCGTGTTGGCTATCTCCACGATTTCCGGATTCGGCCTCAGCCTGTCGGCCTCGGCCAAGTTGCTCATCAACACGGTTCTTCTCACTTCCCATCCAGAGGGACCTGTTTCCTAACAGGTCGCTCATAGCTCAGCTTCTTAAGTGCTTCAACCCTCCGTAGTGTTTTCTTGAGCTTCTTCATGGCTTTGGTGTGTTCCGGTTTCCATTCGAACTTCTTCCCCTTCCGCAATAAGTGATAGAGTAGGTCCACTATATGTGCATAGTGCGGAATCCATATGTGATCAAATGCACAAGCTCCAAGAAACCTTCGGACTTCGGATTGTGACTCGCATACTTCTTTCATAGCTTGAATCGCATTGATCTTGGTTGGTGACTGTCTTCGGCCGTAGGGCCCACATAGATGTCCGACTACCAATATCTCTTCTTGCTCGAATGCCGATTTCTCCCCGGAAAGTGTTAGGTGCACATCTTCTAACTTTTGAAGCATTTTCTCGCAATCACAAATATGGTTGACTACGAACTTTCGGCATCCCCGATCATCCATAGTTTCATCTTTTTCTTCTACCGCGCATCCTTTCATCGGAATGTCATCTAGGAACGGCATCGTTATTTCTGGAATGCAATCTCGAAGCACCTTGTTCATCGTGTTCATCATATGTGCAACCGAGTTTGTTGCTCCTTGTGGTTGTGTGCACATTCGAACTAATCCTATCGGTGTCCACATGGTAGTGATGTCTCGGCTCTCCATGGCTAGTTGGAATTGGTCATACCCCGAATATAGGTCTCCGATGGAGTATATCGCACGACCGGCAAATGCTTCCGCAAATTCGTCCACTATCAGACCGACTCCGGAGTTCCGGATCGTGACCTTGTTCACCGGTTGCAAGTTTTGGATAAATCGGAGTGACCCATTCTTCTTTGGAACCGTAAACCATCGATTTGAGTACAGATCGTTTGATGGCTCTAAAATCCCATCGCCACCTTCTCCTTGAGCAAGTTGATGATTTTGGGAATATGCGCCCACGGCACCAGAATCGGCTTCAGGTTCCACGGCACATGGTCAATCGTGAAGATCACCATCGACTCCACTATCTTTGGATCAACGCACCCTATCTCCTTCGATGTGAATGCAAATGCTTTCCCATGTTGTTCTAGCATCCTACGGAATCATTCTTCTTCATTTTGTAAAAGGAAACCACCTCCACTGATCCGAAGTTTCTTCCGGGTCTCATCCGTGAAGGCATGTCCGATATCCACGAACTTCCGAAGTGTCGGATCTCCCGAGACTTCTTTCCTCTTTTGCTCACTATCGGCGGGTAATGGTCCCGCGACCGGTTTCACTTTCTTCTCCATGGTCTTGTATTTCATACTTACCATTGCTTCTTCTTTGTGGAGCACATCCGGCCCCATTTTCGCAATGATCTCGTACATCTCGACCGATTCCACTGGGACTACCTACTCTCCTTGGCTTTTATCCTCCACAAGATCTTCAAGCCGTTGTGGCATGCTCCCATAGAACACTTCTTCGACTACCCCCATGATTTCTTCATCTTCTTTTACTATTGATGCCGACTACAACTTATCCTCTACGTTTCGGCATTCTTTCTTCTTTCCTCTGGTTACGGCCGTGTACGTAGATGCCCCATCCGGACCGATTCGTACTTGTTTTGCTCTGAGAGTTTTCTTCCTATGTGGGGTATCAAGGCTTCTCTGACTATCACTTCCCCACTCCACAACAGTCCACTCTAAAAATCCATCCTTGTTTGGGACAAGAGCTCTCTCTTGTTCCTTTCATGATTTGCCGGCACAGTTAGGAATTGGACGGATTTCCCTCCGCTTTGACTCCGAATTCGTGCGAAAGCCGCACCGCTATCAAGCACCTTCGTCTACATCCGTGATGCCGTGATAAAGGGTTGCCCAAGGATCACGGAGTGTGAGACCTCATCTTGCACGAAGAAATTTTGGTCTATCTCGACATCTCCGATCTTCACCGTCACATCCGGACAAGCCGCAAATAGGTCTTCTGTTGCTTTAGTGGCTGCCCGGATCTTCCATCCATGATTAGTGTTAATAGGCCACTTCCCCTTCCGGTAGAACTCCTTTGACATCAAGTTGATCTTCGATCCGTGATCAATCAATGCTAGTACGGGCTCCTTGATGTTTTCGATTCAGACCGGAGTCTCCGTAGTTGCGCGTGCCCAATGTAGCCTTGTGTAGTGGGAGTTCGGTATTTCATCCTCCACTTCCGTGTCGTTCATTAAAACCATGTTCACATTTACCCTTGGAGCATTTTCCTCCGTATTTTGTCTTTTTCTCTTCACGAGATCCACAAGAAGGTCGTGCAACTCCTTCTTCACTATTCCGAGTAATTCCCGAAGCGAAAATTCCACCCGACTATCAAGGATTCTCTCTTCAAAAACCTTCTTTAGGTCCGTTTGTTTTTCGATGTCCGAAGCGATTTTGAATGCCGGAATTGTTTTTCCTTTCCCCTTCCCTTCGGAGTTCCAGCTCTCAGGCGTCTTTGATGGTCCAGCCGCATCATCCATGCACCGTCGTTTTTCATCCACATACACTTCATGCAATTGACATAGTGCATGTACGCTATTCTTATCTACGGGGCACTCCCATCCTGTAGCTTTCCGGATACATTCCGCGGCGCTTCGGATTTCATCATGGTCGGCTTTCTTCGAAATTTCTAGCACTTCCGGCCAAAAAGACGCCTTTGCTCCCGATGACTCCCCGACATGTATTGACACAGTTGTCGCATAATTGTTTTTCGCCACGATCTCCTCCTCTAGGACCTTCTTCATGCCGCCTTTTCGGAAGTTCGGTCGGAGTGGCTTCCGAGAATCCATCGAATGAATCTGATTTCCCTCGTAGTAGATAAGATCCCGTCGTAACACCTCCTTGTGCTCGTCGCAATCTCTCCGATCATGTTCGGTGCTATCGCACCATATGCATCGACGGTCCATGTACTTGGAACTTGTGGGATGGTCTTCCGTCTTCTTCACCATCGCGATTTTCAGATTCTCCATCTCCTTCAGCAATTGCTCCACCGTGGTTGCGTCGATTCCCTTCTCGGTCGTAGTCTCCCGAGCCCGCGGTTGATGGTCTTCCAATCCGGATCTCGGTTTCCGAATCAGTTCCAAAACCGTCTTTTCTTCGTTAGCAAGACATTGCCCCCTCTTTGTATATTGTGCGACGATATCTTGCACATTATCCCATGTATCGGTGAGGCCACTCTCGGTGGTTGTCCTCCAGAAGCACTCCAAGATCTTTCCAGTCCCGGACATCCATGGCTCGTAGGAACATGATCACTTTGTCCGGTGCAAGGATAGCTTGATCTCTCGCGGACAACCTCCTGAACTGACTTTCGAATGCCGAAAACACATCGAGGACCTTCATCCCCTTATCCGGCGTTTCCACCCAATCTTTGAATCCTCTCCTCATTGCCTTGGAAGAGTCCTCGATGGCGAACGTGGTCTTTAGGGCCTCTTCAAATGCTTCCCATGTCGGATTCTGTTGTCGTATCCCGTGGATACTCCCTTGAAGCCCGTCTATAGCCACCCGATTGAAGGATGTCACCTACAATCCTTCCGATATTCCACACTGTAGCATTTCCACCTTGTAATCCCGCAAATATCGCGACGCATCTTTCACGTTTAATTGCCCGTTCCGTTGCACGAGCCGCTCAACTGTCATTGCAATCTCCGACATCGAGCGTTGTTCTTGTAGCATCTGCTCGAACATCACCATCATATTGTTAGTCTCCATCACCTTGCCATCCATTTTCACATCAAGTTCGCCACTTGTGTCGTGCCTTTCGGCTCCGGATTGTTGCGTGAGTCGGGTGGGAACCACTAAGGTTTTGGACTAGGGAGAAAGAAGAATATGAGATAAGTCTAGTAATGAACAGGTAGAAAGATAGGTAAGTTATGAATCTCGTGAATCCCACGAGTTTAGTGTATTTAATCAATATTTAGATAGTAAGAGACAATTTTTATGATAAACTCGTGAATCCCACGAATATATTAGATTGATCAATCCTTGTAAATAATCAACAACCTATACATCTTTCTATCTTCCTTATATAGTGTTGGAAGAGTCCAAGTTTATCACATGCAAGCATTATGCTTTTCCTAACTTTAGTTTTCATGCACACTACATGTGCATGATTAGCTTTCTATCCCATCTTTTCTTTTAACTCGAGTGTGTATGCATGAATAACTTTTTGTACCATGCATATCTAGAATATTTACATGGGATAAAGTTTAGTATAACTTTAAAATTCATAATATGCTAGTATAGTGGTAAGGCTTAAAAATCGTTAACATGGAGGTACAGGGTTCGAATCTTGCCCTATGCATGTAACAATCTTTTCTTCTATTTACAAATTTGTCTCTTCATCCGGTGAGAGACTTTCACCAGCCTTCTTTATCTGGCTCTTGCCGGTTCTGCTTGATCCGGTTCTTACCGGGTCTCCTTACCGGTTCCATTCTTCATCCGGTTCTCACTGATTCCTCCTTGCCGATTCCATCCTTCATCCGATTCTCACTGGTTCCTCCTTACCGGTTCCTCCTTGCCGGTTCCATCCGGTCGGACAGAATGCAATTTTCACATAGTGTGCGAATTACACTATGACAACGGTATACCGACATTGAGCAGAATCAAGTTTCTTACTCTCGAATGATATTGGTTTACCATCTTGATATAAGAAAACACCTATAGCATAATCGCTTGCATCGGTTTCAACCTCAAAAGGTTTTGAAGGATCAGGTAAAAGAAGCGAAGGAGCCTTGCACACCAGGTTCATTAGTTCCTTAAAGGCGAGGTCTAGTATAGCATTCCAAACAATAGGTTTTGTAGACTTACACGTTTGACCTTTTAGAAGATCAGTAAACGGTGTCGTCAATTGGGAGTAATTACGACGGGATTTTCGCAAAAACCCCACAAAACCAAGGAATGATCGAACTTCTCGAATATTCCAAAGCTTGATTTTCTTGATGCGAGAAGGATCAATTTCAACTCCTCGTTCGGTTATGAGATGTCCAAGATAAGTAATTGATTTCTTGAAGAACTCACATTTTGAGATCTTTGCATAAAACTGTTTGTCACGCAATGTTTGTAAAAAAATGTGGACATGTTTAGCATGTTCTTGTAATGTATGACTATAAACTAAAATATCATCCAAGAAAATAACGACAAATTTTCCAAGTTGTTCTCAGAAAATGTCATTCATTTCTTGTTGAAATGTAGCCGGAGCATTGGTCAAACCAAAAGGCATAACCAAAAACTCATAATGGCCATAGCACGTACGAAATGCCGTTTTAGGAACATCGTCCTCACTTATATGAATTTGATGGTAGCCAGTATGGAGATCAAGTTTCGTGAAATACCGAGCTCCATAGAGACGGTCAATTAGATCGTCAGCCCGGGGAAATGGATACGAATTCTTGATCGTCACTTTATTCAAGCGTCGGTAATTAATACACATACGCCATGTGCCCTCTTTCTTTTTAACCAAGAGAACTAGTGCATCCCATGGAGATTTACTATAACGTATATAACCCATTCGTAAATAGTCCTTGAGTTGCTTAGATACCTCATCCTCTTCGGATCGATTGAAGCGATAAGGAGGTATACTTATTGGTGCAACGCCAGGTACAATATCTATACGATGGTCTATATTACGTTTAGGAGGTAACCCATCTGGTAGTTCACTCGGAAAAACATCATGAAAATCATTTAAGATTTCATCAAGTTGTTGTTGTTCAAAATGTTAATTGAACCGAGACATTATCGATATTGTAAACGTGAATGTCCAAATCAAGTACACAATAAAATAGAGTAGAACAAGACAAGTCAGATATTGATGGAGAGGAAAAAATCGAAAGAGATTGTTTTTTAACACATTGAATAAAATGAGTACAATCGTTCAATACAAATGTAATTGAATGATGAACCTAATCAATAGATAAAGAAGAGTTTTTATTATAGAAGCAGGGATAACCCAGTATTAGATCAGTGGTACAGAGATTCATTACATGTGATAGGGTGTATAAGATAATAGATAGTTATACACTATATGAGGGCTTGATCAAACCGATTAGATGGAGTTGAAAATCATAATATATTATATAGCTCTAGGTGATTATGATTAGAGAGTATAACTCAAGAAACTAAGAAAAAAGATAGAGAAAGCGAGCAAGAAATAAGAATATTCTGATATTCCAACATCAAGAGAATACAAAGGAGACAAACTCCACATTGAACTAAAACCAAAGACCTTCCTCTTCTAAGACACTTCCTCTTCCACAAAGACACTTCTTCCTAACACTCCTCATCCACTCTTTGGCCTTCACTCTTGGCCCCCCTCTCACTCATATTACTTCTTCTTTTATAACCTTCCTCTTCTTATCCACGTTCATGCTATTTTTAGAAGCTTTTTATCTCCCTATTTTTAGCTATGACACATCAACCTTCTAATCGTCATATCTCCCTCATCCGATATCCAAATTAAGCGATTTAAAAAGCTATAGAAAGCTCTTTTTACAAGCTTTCTAATCCATATTTAAACGTGATATTTGGATAAACAACGAGGGAGTTATGACCATTCTATTTTTACTGTTTTTTATAGTCTGCGTTTTCTCTTTTTACTTTTCTCTTGGTCTCGTACTTTTACTTTTGACTTCTTCCCTAAGGTCTTAGTTCGTGTTCTTATCCTCAAAAGGTGAATTATCTATACTTTATATTCTCCTAATGTTCAATGGCTTAGATTCTAAAAACACTTTCACAACATGGAAGTCTACTTCCTCTATATAAGTATCAATAGAAATTCCTAATGAATGAATCACCCCATTGATGTATTGTACTCTTCCATCAGCCAAGTGCATTGTATAGGTGTGATCCCTTACGGTGGGTTGGATTCCCCATATCTGAACCAAACGATCATTCACAAAGTTGTGTGAGCTTCTCGAATCAAACAAAAATTGTACGGGAGATCCATTGATATACCCATTTGCACGTAGTAAATCATTGGGACCCAATACATAGTGAGGGAAAGAACATTGACAATTACTTAAATGATGTGTATAGACCTGAAGGACATTAGGAATCTAACCTTTATGGTCTGCAACTTTTGCTTTGTTGTCGTGCTCTTTTCGTTGGAGCTTTCGACATTGCTCTCTTGTATGACCCTTGTTTTTGCAGAATACGCAAAAAGGATGTTGTCGCTTACAATCGCGATCCATGAATTTGTTGGGTGTCTTGCGTTTCCTAGTGAATTGTGACTGCTTAGTCCCAAGCACTTCTTTGGGTTTGTCGTGGTCCTTCTTCGAAGTGCGTTGATAGCAAAGAACTATTTCAACGGCCTCTTCGAGGATTTTGGATCCTTATTGTGCACTATCCAGTGATAGTCCGAATTGGGGATGCCATTGACAAAACAAGTTATTAACCAGTTGTCCCCTTCTAGACCCGATTTTTGGATTTGGGTTCTAGAATGGTGAACATAGTCTTCTAGCGAGGAAAACTTCCTACTAGAGAGGTTCATTAAAGTTTGTGTTGCCTCGGTTCGAGAGGGAGGTTGCAGAAATTGGCCCTTAAAAACTGTGATAAATTTGTCCAAGTATCGGGCAATTTCTCCAAAGTTCGGAGCCCACGCCACCAAGTGGCGGCCTTACCCCCTAATTCTCGGCCGACATGTGCAATCTTCATACTATCTGGCGTGGGATAGAGCTCAAAATGAGACTCCCATCGGCCCAGCCCCGTGTAGATTACTTCTTCGGTTCTTTCCTTTTTTTCTCCCATAAATGGCTTAATGACAAACAATGGTTCACCCTATCACTCATCAGGTCTATTAGTCTCACGTTGTAAACTAATGACACGTGCCTCGAGAGCACTTTGAGATTGCCGAAGTTCGGTCATCTGTTGAGCGGTGAAACTAAGGTATTGGGTTATTTGTGAAAAATACAACTCAATGGACATTTGTCCAGGAGGATTTCCTTGAGTTCCTTCCGCTTGTGCGGATGACATCGGGGCATTATTTTGAGCCATTGAAAGATTATTTCTGGCAAAGAAATAGGATAAGGTCAGACAAATAGTCATAACATCATGTCGTGATGTAAACATATCATGGGCAAACATTAATCGATATCATGATCTCACGTCAATACCCGTCTAGACGTATGAGATGAGGTTCAAGATCAGGTTACTATGGTAACACCAAGGTGTTTTAAAAACCATGGGGGTGACAAATTAATGTCTTTCCCTGATCTCTATATTGATTTTTTCATGGCGGCTCAACCATGTATGTTTGCATCATGAATAGTCTATACAAGAAAAAAATGTTAACAATAAACTATGTTTTGGTGCTCACATATGTCATTTCGGCTCTTTAAGTCCTATTACGAGGACCCTGAAGTGCACTTAGACCTCAAGTCTAAACATGTGTTATAGTCATATGTATCAACGATGTTGTATGGTCTTGGTCATATTTGAACTCGAGACCTCGAGAACAAATGCATTAAACACTTGAGCTAACCAAGTTGCTCTTCTTGAATGTTTAATATTTAATGCGTATAAGAGATATGCAAGGCATTTGCCCATATATGTTTTTTTAAAAGAAAAATATATGTCAAGAGTCCTTATTTCCCCCTCATTTACCACAAACTTTGTTGGTATGTTACCTAACCTCAAGTCTCGTAATTACGATGGCATATGCCAAAGTGCAACCTAATGGTCAAGCCAAATGAACCCATCACATGGTTACGTCATTACGAATGCCTTTCGTAAGAATGATCTCATGGTGGCATCGTATCCATGTAATGAGGGAGGGATGTTGGATATGTGTGTCATAAGAGCAACCTCACATCAAGTGGGTCAAGCCCTACGTTCTCAACACCATTGTGGCTAAGATTGTTTCATTACGTAACGAAATCGAAGTGACCAACGGGGATGTCAACAAAAAAATTGTTGAAAAAAGGATGGTGACTACGCCATTCTCACAAAAACGTGAGGACGGTCACCAAGATCCTTTCCCCGAAAAGGACAACATTCGATATAAAGATAACGTAATATCAAATATACACATATGTTTATTTATCACATATATACGTTCAAATACGTATACACATGACCACATATGCATATATAAAAGAAATCGTAATATAAAATAGCCAAAAATGATGTAATCGAGATACGTAATCGAGGCATATACCCTGTACGCACACGAAACATCTTAAAATAAGGGTTAATCGTAATACGCAATTGAGGTATTGAACTCAT
Source organism: Azolla caroliniana (assembly GCF_043228905.1). NCBI lineage: Eukaryota > Viridiplantae > Streptophyta > Polypodiopsida > Salviniales > Salviniaceae > Azolla > Azolla caroliniana. The sequence continues at coordinate 16,031,274 of NW_028230436.1, forward strand.
ACGCATACGACACCAAACGCATATCATTTACATACAAATCAAGGTAATGACCTCATATGCAAACGTAACATATGTTTGTGAACATAATACGTAATTGAGGTATTAACCTTGTACGCATACGACACTAATCACATATTAAATATATGTCAAATGAGGTATTGACCTCATGCACATATGTAAACGTTTTATATAACCAATTAATTACCACGACAACATCATTGAATTAATGAAAAAAATTTACATATGACCATATACATGATTAGAAGGGAGAAGAAAAAATAGAAAAAAAAACAAGAAAGATTACTGAAGTTCCTTTGTTGATCATTGTCTGGATCGATGCTGACCGCACATCGATCGATCACCATCAATCAAGAAGACAAAAGACAACAAAAGAAACATTAGAACATGATCTCTGATACCAACTATTAGAGATATGCCCTAATGTAAGCATATGATAAGGATAAAAGAATGATAGATAGATAGATAGAAAGGAGAGAGAGAAAGAAGGGTGTCGATCCACCCGACCACCCCCGAGCGAAGGGATCGAGACGAACTCGAGCCTCGATCGGTGTCCCATACCACCGCCGTGGCGTCGAGTCGTACCTGGTGCTAGCGCGCTCGCTACAAAAGTTGAACCACCACGAAACAGAGTCTTGACGTAGTCAAAAGATGATGAAATGAGGGTAGCTAGGCCTCTTATTTATAGCGATACCCAAGGCCCCCAAGAAAGTTCACACTTGGCCTAATGGGTTGTCTCAATCCTAAGGATTAAAATTAATCCTCCCCTTCTTTACACTCTCGTTTAACCCTCACACTTATCCACGTGTATAGAATACTACGGTAAATTCTCACCACGGGATATTATATGGTCATGATCGTAATATATCCTCTTCGAGAGAGAAAAGCCCCCCAAAGATTTCCGGATACAGAGCATGTTTTGCTAACCGATGAGGGAGAGCCGGAAAGCTTTGAAGAAGCAAAGAGAGACACCCACAACCGTAAGTGGTTGAGTGCCATGCAGGATGAGATGGACTCCATGCATGAGAACCACACATATGAACTGATGGAGTTGCCGAAAGGGAAGACAGTACTCCGGAATAAGTGGGTGTACAAGCTGAAACCGGGAGATGCCGGAAATCCACCAAGGTATAAGGCCTGAATCGTGGTGAAGGGCTTCCAGCAGAAAAAAGGAGTGGACTTCGATGAGATCTTTGCCCCAGTAGTTAAGATGACTTCCATCCGGACGGTGCTAAGCATAGTGGCAAGCATGGACCTTGAGGTAGAGCAACTGGACGTCAAGACAACATTCCTACATTGCGACCTCGAAGAAGAGATCTACATGCATCAACCAGAAGGATTTGAGAAGAAAGGGAAGGAGCACCTGGTGTGCCGGCTTAAGAAGAGCCTATACGGACTGAAGCAACCTCCCCGGCAATGGTACCGGAAGTTTGACTCCTTCATGACCGATCAAGGGTACCACAAGACGTAGGCCGATCACTACGTGTTTGTGAAGAAATTTGACAGAGGAGATTTCCTGATACTTTTCCTATATGTGGAAGATATGTTGATCGTCAGACGAGACCAAGGCAAGATTTGGATGCTGAAGAAAGCTCTGAACCGGACCTTCTCAATGAAAGACTTGGGTCCGACAAGACAGATATTGGGAATGCACATCATCTGGGAGTGGTTGAAGTGTTACTCCTTAGGGCCGGACAATAGCCTAACACAGGGTGTCTACAGAAGACACTTCACCAAAGGGTCGGTGAAACATCAGACCTTAATCGGTTACTTAATCTTAATACACGCGTAAGATAGAAAGTAATTAGCACAGAACGGTAATCAATACACAGAGATAAGGAAATAGAGCTTTATTAATTATCCGTCATCATTTACAATGTAACCGGGCCTTTTTATAGATCACCGGCTCTGCCTACAAAACGGTGCCAACCGGCACCCTAATATGAACCGGTCCGGATCCGGATCGGCATACCGATTCCAGTTCGTCCGTTCACTTCTCTAAAATCTACTTAATTACTTAATATCCTAATAACTGCCTCTGTTTATTTCTGCCTTCCATATTCTGGATTGTCCTTCACTCCTTGCTAGCTAGCTAACACATGGCACGCCCGTGGGACAGTACCTTGTACGTCGAATCCCACTATCCAGCCTTCAATCCTTGTCTAAAATGTCCAGAATGCTCTGATCGAGGGGCTCTAAGGGTTCTTCAGAAGGCTGATCGGACTGATGTTGTTGTTCCTCCAGTTGCTGCTCCTCCTGCGGCTGCTCCGTTGGTTGTGATTGTTGCTCCGGCTGCTGCTCCATTGGCAGTTGTTGTGGTTCCTGCTACTGGGCGGTTCCCAGCTCTTCTAGGCGTTGCTCCTCCAATGGCGGTGCCGGTGGTTGTTGCAGCGCTTCCTCCCTTGGCTGCTCCTCCTAAGTTACATCCGGTTGGCTTGTCCCGGCCTTGGCTCTGTCCGTCCCTTGGTCCCACGATGGCTCTTCATCACTGAGATTGATTGTTGCCATGCTCTTCGTCGCCTCTTGCTATAGCCTCTCCTTTTCATAACTTTCAAACTGGATTTGGTTATCCAGTCGATCATCGTCCAGTTGTGCGACTAGTTGCCGGACCACCGTTATCTGTTCATTAGCCAACACTACGAAGTCCTCCGCCAATTCGTCTTTAACGATAGCAAAGTCTTCCTTTTCCAGTTTATAGAACTCATCGCCTTCTTTCTGCCGGTTTTCCGTGTCCACCCTCAGCAACTGTAACTCGGTAGCGTGCTTCGCCCATTTTGACCACCATACTACTGAGTTGTCTTCAATCAAATGCTTCGTTCGATTCTTCCATGCATGTACAATGCACCGGATCCACTCCAGCCCCATCTTTGATTTATCTTCAGCGGCCTACCAGTCATCTTTCAACTGTTTAATCAAGTTCGCCGTTACCACCTCCTAGTCGTTGTAGCGCACCAGTTGATTCTAATACGTTGTCTGCACTCTTTGTAAGACCATGTTAGCAAGTTCCATTTCCCCCTGATGTTGCATCTGGAGTTCCATGTGTTCCTTCGCCGCTTCAACTCGTATGGTTTCCTTCTCAGCCCGTTCTTCTGCTAGTGCCGTTTCTGCTCGTTGCACTTCATTCCAAAGCTCGAACATCTTCTCCTACTGTCGGTCACTATCGATGATGAGCTTTTTGTATTCCGACTTAACATGTTTATAATCCCGGTGTAGGCGGTCAAACTCTTCTGATTTCTGCTTCAACTTTTGATTGATCTGGCGGCGAGCTCGTTCTTCCCTATCCTTTTGCTGCCAAAGCTCTTCTTTGAGTCTCTCGATCTCCGTTTCCACCATCCTTCAGAGTTTATCCTTCTCTTGTAGCACTTTTTCCTTCTCTTCCTTAAGTCGGTCGTAGGCTTGGTGTCCCTTCCGTAGACTGTCTTCTGCTCGTCGAAGATTGTCAGCAGTCTTCCGTTGTTCCTCCTCTACCACCATTCTTAATTCTCTTTCCCTGGCCCGTAATGCTTCCTGTGCGGCCAGGTCTTCTTTGAGAATGGCAAGCTCTCGCGCTTGCACTGTAATTATATTTGGGTTTGTTCCCGGCACCGGGGTCGTATTATTATGGACAGTTGCCGGTGTTTCCTTATTCTGTACATGTACCGGAGCCACCGGTTCCTGCTCCTGGGGTCCTGTGATGACCTTCTTAGCCAATTCTTCCTTGGCTATTTCCACTTCTCATTCCAAGCTCCAGATCCTTGACCGAGCCTTCTCTAGTTCTCCGGTTGTGGCTAGCAACCGGTCCACTTGTGCTTTCTCCTCTGCCTCCATATAATGGACCACTTCGGCTATTTGCTCACCGATCCACCGCAGCCATTGGTTGTCGGTGCCTTGTGGTTGTGTCGGAGCGGAGGTTTGGCCAATTTCTACGCTTGCCAGTGTTTGATCTGGTCAGATTGCCAGCTCTGGCTCTGGTTGGGGTACCACATGGCAATACCGGCTCTGGTTGTGCCTGAGTCGGCCATTCTAGCTCTGGTTGGTCCTAATGTGCCGGTGAGGTAAGCAACTGAATCATCGGCTCCTGAATCACGGGTCTTGTCATGTTGTGACCCGTCGGTGGGAACTGCGGCGTAGGGACTTCTGTCACCGGTTCTACTTGAACCGGTTCCGCTTCCACCCTTGGCTCTGGGCCCTCAGTGCGGGGCATCAGCGTCCTATCCTTTTCTGGACCTGATTGTTTGCCGGCATGGTTGGCAATGCTCTTCTTCTGGCGCCACTGGAGGTGCTCGTTGGGCTCATCCGTCGTTTCCTCCTCCCGAGTCCCAAGATTGATTTTCATGGCCAAGGGATCTGGCTCCTGTTGACCCGGTCGGCAAAATGTAATTTTTATTGGCCGTGCCGATGTTGCCTCCTGCGTCTCCGCCTGGCTAGGCCGCTCATTCGCTGTTTTCTCAATCTCGGCCTCTTTCCCCTTGGTTGCCTTAGCAGCCAATAGCTGATGCCGTTTCGAAGCCGGTTTGGAGGTTTATTCGGCTATTCTTCCCTGTTTCTTTGCCGTGTTGCGCTCCACTGGTGGTGCTAATAGTGTGAGCATTGCGCCATCGCCGACCATATTTTTCTTCCATCCTTCCCTCTTACCGAGTCGATGGCCACGCGCAGTCCGTCGGCGATCAGCACTGACCAGTCCACCTGTATGCCTTCATATGTGGCGATAATTAACCCGGCTCTGTTCCTAGGCATTGTCGAGGGTCGAGGGTACACATGGCCATACTCATGCAGTACACGAGCAATCTCTCAAAATAAGCCATCCTCGCCGCCCTATGTGCGATATGCCTTGCTGGACAGAGAATACTCACCGAAGTATATCGTGAGCTGCTCCGGGGTAGGGTTGTCGATGGTGAAGATGCCACCCTCGGGTAGGCCCGTCAGGGCACGGATGGCCTCCTCTGTGATTACTTCTGTGTCGATGGCTTTGACAACCCTTTCCACCTCTTTGTGTGGTGGTGCCTCCATGATCCTCAAGAATCCTTCCAAACCATGTTGCTTTAACCACTTCTTGGCTACCTCCGAGAGCGTCATGCAGTCCATTTCTCCTTCTGAGTCGGTGGTTGCTGGTGAGGTAGGTGCATTAGGGGGCTCTGGGTGCTCCCGTCTGATTACCTTCAATCGACTGTGTGCGTTTGTGATTCTCTGTTCGCGAAATGAGAAGGCCTCCATGCGGTGTAGGTTTTCTTTCTGCATGTTCATGCCTTTCTCAATTCTTGCGCATGCGAACGTCGTGTACTATAATGGCAATGAAGTGCCATGTGGCGGCGTTTTAATGCGCTATAAATAGCCCACTACTTGTCTTTTCAAAGTGCCCGTTCACCCCTCCTTTCCATTGCATGTGGCCGTTTGCTCCTCGCCATCACATAGTTTGGGTTTGATTCGATTTATTTATTTATTTTAACCGATCTTGTTAATATGTATCCGGCCCAAATGGACCCTTCTCCGGATTGTGCATGCCGATTGCATGACCAATTGTTGTCTCGTCGTGCTTACCAGTGTCCGGTGCGGTGTTAGCCTTTGTTTGCTCAAACGGGTTTCTTGGCATGGGTCCATAGTATGGTTTGAGTTGAAACCCATTCACCCATTTACCCATAACTTCGCCGGCGAGTGTTCCTAGCTAGTAAGAACCGTTGAACTCCCGTGTAATCCAATATGGCCCGGTCTACCGAAATCGTAGCTTCCCTGGCATCTTACCCATCCGGGTCTAGAATACAAGTATTGGCTTGCCAATCCCGAACCTTTTTTCGTTACCTTTCCGGTGTCGATTGACGAATGCTTTCCTTCTCCATTGCTCCAGTTCCATGTGCATCAGGTTGGTGATCCGGTGTTCCTCCAGTTCGCATAGCGCTGCTAACCGGATTGTTTCTGACTCCTTCTCGTTCAGGCGTTCCCTAACTTGTAACCGCAAGCTGGGAACCTGGAATTCGATCGGCATTACCGCTTCGAACCTGAATGCCAATCGGAAAGGCGTTGTCCAGATACTTGTCTTATATGTTGTCTGGTAGGCCCAAAGTGCATTGTGCAGCTTTGTATCCCAATTCGTCCGGTTCTCATTGACGATTTTTCGGAGGATGTTTTGTAGTGTCTTATTAGTGGATTCGGCTAATCCGTTGGCTTGCGGATAATACGGAGTGCTTTGCTTGTGCACCACCACATAGAATGTCATCAAGCTCTCCACCACTTGTCCTAGGAAATGCCCTCCTTGGTCACTGATTAGCTCAATCGGACATCCATACAGGCACCAAATATATTCATATAAAAACTTTGTCGTGGATGCCGCGGTGTTGTCACGTAGTGCTTTGGCCTCCACCCACTTGGTGCAGTAGTCCGTAGCGACAATCACGTATCGGTTGCCGGTTCTCATTGCTAGTGGTTTAAACGGGACGATGAAGTCCAGCCCCCATTTCTGAAATGGTTCCAATGGCAGCACTGGCTGGTGAGGCATTCGTGCTTGTTCTGTTGGTTGGCCCATCCGTTGACACAAATCACATTCTTTAGCATACCGGACGACGTCTTTTAATGTTGTTGGCCATCATAGGCCACTCTGCCATATTTTCCTTGCCGTAGCATCCCCAACATAATGCCCTCTGGCCACACCCCAGTGTGCTTCGCACAGTATTTGGTCTTTTTCGTCGTTGCACGCTGCCATATGACGTCCGCGCCTTTATGGTACAATGTGTCCTGTACTAGACAGAAGTGTCAGCTTTGTACTGTTAATCTTTTCCACTCGTCTCTGTTCATCTCCTCTGGAGGTAATCCAGTGCTCAGGAATTGGTGCATGTTAGTGAGCCACTTGTCCTCCTCGGCGATCGTACCATCAGTTGTCGTTTCGGCTGTGATCCTAAACAAGGCTGCATCCGGAAATTCGTTTGCGACCCCGTCCCCGGTTTCTTAGGAGTCTAACCGGCTCAAATAATCTACAACCACATGTTGTATGCCTGGTCGGTGGAATATCTCGAACTCAAATTCCTGTAATAATAGCGTCCACCGGGCCATCTTACCCATGAGTGATGCTTTCGAGACCAAGTAAAGTAGTGTCGAATGATCTACATGAAAGGAAAATTTCCTCCCAAACAAATAGTGTCGAAACTTGGTGACGCTATAGATCATGCCCAAGGCTTCTCTTTCCATCGTAAGGTAATTCCGTTCCAGCTGGGACAGCTTATGGTTGGCATAATACACGGGCCGGTACCACTTGGGTTCGGTAAGCTGCATTAATGCACTCCCTATTGCTATGTCGGACGCGTCTACGAATACGTGGAATTTGTTAGACCAATCTGGAGGTTGCCCACCGGTGCTTGTGATAGTAGTACTTTTAATGCCCGGTAAGCCTTCTCTTCTATATCCGTCCATTGAAACGGTGTCCGGTGCACCACGGCATGCAATGGTGTGGCCAGGTCTGCTAGATACCAGAGCATCCGGCTATGCCACCGGATTTGTCCTAGGAACCGACTCAATGCTTTTGCCATGGTGGGTGTCGGTGCCTCCAAAATTGCTTTGACCTTGTCCGGGTCCAGTACAATACCGTCCTTGCTAATGATGTGGCCTAGTAGGGCACCGCTTGACACCCCGAACACGCATTTTGCTGGGTTAAGGCTTAACCGATAAGCCCTACATTTCTCAAGACATAGTCGGAGGTATTCGAGGTGTTCCCCTTCCTGGCTGTACATGGCAAAATCGTCTAAGAACACCTGCATGAATGCTGGAATAAATTCTTCGAAAATCTCCATGATTATTCGTTGAAAGGTTGTCGGCGTAGTTTTAAGTCCGAACATCATGACTACGGCGACAAATACTCCCCATTCGGTAACAAAAGCGGTTTTCTCCTGGTCATCGAGGTGCATCCGGATCTGATTGTAGGCATTGAACCCGTCCAGGAAACTAAAAACTTCGTGACCAGCTACTGCATCCAGGACTCCATCCGTAAAAGGAAGTGGGAAGGCGTCGGTACTTGTTGCTGCATTCAATTTTCGGTAGTCGACACATACCCAGATTTTTCCGTTCTTTTTCGGTATGACGACTATCGGGCTCAGCCACGTCGCCTTTTTAACCGATTGGATGAACCCTACTCGTAACAATTTGTCGATCTCGTCCTTTACTTTTGTTGCATAGTTAGGGTTCATCCGGTAGCGCCGTTGCGCCACCGGCTTGGCATCCTTACTCAGATGTATCTGGTGTTGATACAACTGAGGCTCTAGCCCCTGCATGTCCTCGTACGACCACGCGAACACGTCCCAGAACTCCTTTAATAAGGTGATCGTTGCCGTTTTCCTTTCGGGAGTCATTTCTTTGGCGATGTGAACAGGTCTTGCGTCTTCTACGGTGCCTAGGTTTACCTCTTCCAGCTGAGAGGCTTTTACACGTTGAGATACTACCAATTCCTTCTCCAAAGCTTCCTGCGCTTGCCGTAACTCTCTGATGGCTTCCTTATCCGGTTCTTCACCGGCCTCCTCCGGTATTATGTATGGTGCCACTGCTTTGGCGACATCCACTTCAAATAAGGGTACAATTTTCGGATTCTCCTATAAGTATTGATCGACCTCCTCATCAGCCAATCCCTCAAGCATGTTGACACATTCTGCATACAGCGGTGTCAGCTCCTTGCCGGTACTTGAACGTGGTTGTGTAGGAACCCGTACTTTCACTTTGCCGCGCCTGAACGTGATTATGTTTTTCCGCCAGTTTCGCTTGACGTGCGTTGTTTTTAACCATGGCCGACCCAACAACAGTGGGTATGCTCCATGTGCATTGAGCTGGAGGACTACTGCCGAAATGCGGAATGTGTGACCTCCGATCGTCACTTCCAACTCTCGTATCAATCCGGTAGGTCGTACTGAACTTGTGTCTGCCATCCGGAGCCAAAACGGGCACAGCTCCCATCCTGGATTCCCAGGGTATTACAAGTTCGGAGGTTAATCTCATTCACGTAGGATCCTCCGTCTATAATCATTCCGGGTAGTTCTTGTCCCTTGACGATGGTTGTGATAGTCGGATTGCTCGTGTCAACTACCGTCGGTCCTTCCTCCGAGTTAGAAAAGAATGTCGGAGCCGGTGGAGTGCCGACCGCAGTCATGCTCGTCTTCAGTCCTTCCGTAAACCAAGGTACTAACTGCAATAGCCGACCTAATGGCAGCGTGATTTGGCATTCTTGCAACACTTGCCATGTTGGGTTTTCCGCCTGGCTATTGCCAGTGGGCTCCTCTAGATTCTCCTTTTGTTGTTGCAGTTCTGCCACATTCTACTCGTTTGCCTTCTTTACCCATTTGGTGGCCTGCTTCCAGATGGCTTCTTGGGTTTCCACTCCGTCACTTTTCCTTTTACCCTCGTGGTTACTTGTTGTGTGTCCGCGACCTCCGCTACCACCATGTTTACCGTTGGTCGCTTATCATAGCTTTTCGCCGGACATTGGTTACTGTAGTGTCCCTCTTGTCGGCAATAGTAGCAGTATGCCTTCTGGGTGTTGCTGGATTCTGCTTTTGCTCTGGCACCCGGTTGAGGTCCTATGGGAAGTGCTTGGCCTTCGTCCAGTTGGTTGCTTGATGTACCCTGTTCCGGCTCCTGTTGGTGACCCCCTTTTTTATTGAAATGCCGTTTTTTGTTGAAATGCTTTTTGTTCCGGAAATCCTGTTGGAGTCGGTCGTCGTACTTGCCATAGTCCTCCCTTTGGGGGTTGTAACAGGGGGAGTGATCCCGGTTGTAATGCTCATTCCGTTCCCCATTATAGTCCCAATATCTATCATACCGGTCGCGGTCATAAGTGTTTCTTCGATCACCGTACCAAACATCTTGTGCTGGCCGGTAGCGCTCCTCTCGCCGCCAGCACTCTTCTTCCTCCTCCTGGTTGCTCCGTGGTTCGATTTGCTGAACCGATGGTGCTTGCCGATTCAGCAAGTTATACTCGCACCGATCCATTGTGTGGTTTCTGGAATGGCAAAGCAGGCATTGAGAACGCATGGTGCACTCCAGCGCCGAATGTCCAATATTCAGGCAAGTTGTACATTGAACTGCTTGTCAAAATCGAAGGTCTTCATCAATTGGTAACGTTCGTTGGAGTGCCCCCATCGTCAGCCATGAACTGGAGTTTTCCATTTCCCTGACTCGGTCTATGACCTGGTCGACGGAACTCGTGCGGAAATCAATGACTGTGCACACTGTTCGTAGGGGTTCTCGGAGTGCTGCTAGGAATATCGCCTTAGTCTCTTCCTCCGGTGGTGCCCGACTGAGCTGGTTGTGCATTCTCTCGAATCGGATTACAAATTGTTGAATGTTCTCCGTGGGCTCCTACATGATGGTATAGAGTAGGCCGACCATTTCCCGTTGATCCACTTCTTTGTGAAAAAAATGTAAGAATTTAGATTTCAAGGCCTCAAACGTCGTGATGGTACTAGGATCTTGCATCAAGCGCCATCTAACGGCGGGCCCCTCCAGGGTCATGCCGAACTCCGCCATCTTTGAGCATTCTACTTCGGCCGCGGTTAAGCGTTGTGACACATGATTCGCTTCCCAGGTCTGTTGAAATGCATAGACGTGGGCCTCTACGTCCGGATCATCCCGGTACTTAGGATATTGAAACGGCATGTCGTCGTCCGGTGTTGGAATGCAGGTTGATGGTGTCGGAGGTCTCTCCACCTCCTCTTTCGGAGGTCTTTCTTCCTCTGTGGGAGGTCTTTCCGCCTCTACTTCAGTTGTTAGGGTTTGCTCAGTCCTTGGCCGATCTGTGGCTTCCAGCTCTGTCAATTATGGTTCCGGTGTCGGTGAGGTATTTGATTCCTCGTCCACCGGTCCGTCTGGGGTGTCGTGACTGCTGCGGTAATTAGAATGAGCGCTATATTTGCCGTCCGAGTTCGATTCAAAGGCCGAAAACGGTTTGGAATCGCTGTCTCCTGCAGCTAATGCCTGCAATAAGGATTCCGTTTCCCGAAGACTACTCAAGCTGCTTCCTTCGTCGGGGTGGAAATCTTGTTGCAAACGGAGTGACTCCTCAACCACTCGCCGGATCACTTTGGAAAATGATTGATCCGAACGAATTTCTTCCACCACTTGCTAGAAGGCCTCTCGCGTCCGCAACCGCTCAACGAGTCTCCTTGCTCAATCCGTAATCGGTCCGCTCGTTGGTCTAGTCATCCATTCCCGCCGTTGTTCATTGCGCTTATGCAGGAATCGTGGTCGCCAAAAACTGTGTTACTCCTTAGGGTCGGACAATAGCCTAACACAAGGTGTCTACAGAAGACACTTCACCAAAGGGTGTTACGGTGAAATAGAGTTAGACCGACGATTAATCATACCTTAATTAGTTACTTAATCAACAGATCCTTAAACTTAATACACACGTAAGATAGAAAGTAATTAGCACAGAACGGTAATCAATACACAGAGATAAGGAAATAGAGCTTTATTAATTATCCGTTGTCATTTACAATGTAATTGGGCCTTTTTATAGATCACCAGCTCTGCCTACAAAACGGTGCCAACTGGCACCCTAATATGAACCGGTCCGGATCTGGATCGGCATACCGATTCCGGTCCGTCCGTTCACTTCTCTAAAATCTACTTAATTAATTAATATCCTAATATCAGCCTCCGATTATTTCTGCCCTTCCATATTCTGGACTGTCCTTCACTCCTTGCCGGCTGCCTAACATGAAGAAGTTGTTGTGGTTGTCATAGGAGAAGTACGTGACAAAGGTGCTTCAACGGTTCAATATGTCGGAGGCGAAACCGGTCAGATCGACAGTTCCAACAAGCTACAAGCTATCCGGAAAACAAATCTTGAGGACAAAGCCGGAGAAGACGGATATGATGAAGATACCATATGCCTCTGCCGTCGGAAGCTTGATGTACGCGATGGTATGTACCCGACCGGATATCGGATATGCAGTCGGAGTGGTGAGCCGGTTCATGAGCAATCCCAGAAGAGAGCACTGGAACACAATAAAGTGGATACTCCGGTATTTGAAAGGCACCTCGAGTATGTGCCTCCGATTCGGCTATGGTAAACCCCTCTTGGAAGGTTTCACTGATTCAGATATGTCGGCTGATGCGGATACTAGCCGGTCTACATCCGCATATGTCATGACTTATGCAGGGGGAGCTGTTTCGTGGCAGTCAAGGCTACAGAAGACGGTTGCGTTGTCAACCACGGAGGCGGAGTACATGGTAGCTGTGGAAGCCGACAAGGAGATAATCTGGATGAAGGACTTCATCATAGAGTTAGGGATCCAACAAGAGGAATACCGACTCTACTGTGACAGTCAAAGGGTCATCCACCTTGCAAAGAACGCGGCCTACCATTCCCAGACGAAACATATCTAATGGAGGTACCACTGGATTCGGGAGAGAGTAGAAGATCAAGAGTTCGTGCTAACGAAGATCCACACGGAAGAGAACGTGTCGGATATGCTGACCAAGGTGTTGACAATCGACAAGCTAGACACGTTGTCGTGAAGATCCGTCACTACGCGCGGATCGTGAGGCGGAACCGCCGGGGTTCTGGACCGAAAGGATTCAAAGTCGGTACAAGCTTTGACGTAAGCTTTACTGAGAAAGTACTTAAGATAGATTGGGAAAGAGAGAAGTTGAGATTAAACGATTGAGAGAGATTGATTGAACTTTTATCTTTGGATTTAAGAAACAAGTTACACGATCAATTTGATAACGAATTTCTTCCTCTTAATTTCATAACAAAAAAAAAACGCCCTTTTTCTCCTCCCCCTTCCTTCTTTTATAGATGCTCTCATGCATATGATGCATGTGAGGGTACAAGACATGCATAAAATGCATGTTTGCCATTTGGCGCTTATGTATTACATGTGGTGCATGATAACCATGTCACTCATTTTAGCTCTCATGTATGAGAATTTACACGTAAAAGTACAATGATAGAAATATAAATTCAACTAAATGGCATGGCTTAATGGTAAGCCAATTGACTCTTAACTCGGAGGTGCAAGGTTCGAATCCTTACTTGCCCTCCTTGTATATATGTATATATATTTATATATTTATTTATCTAGTCACCGGACGCCGGTTCGTCGGATGCCGTCGGTTACCGGTGCCTCGCCGGATGCCGCCGCCTCGCCGTCATCGGATATCGGTGCCGCCGCCGGATGTCGTCGTCTCACTGGCGCCGGATGCCTCGCCGTCGCCAGATCACCGGCTTCATCGCCGGTCCGGTTTTGGTTGGCCAAAACCCTTTACGAGTAGCTAGCCCACCTCTACTCTTAGTTCAAGTTACCTTGAACTCTCTATGCTCCACACATAAACACAAAGATAATATCTTTTGTTCTACCTTATATATGATGAGAGCCATATTTGTCGTGCCTATGTGGGATATCTCACAATTTTCTCTTTTCCTTTCACAAACTTTATACCCTCATATCTTGACATTTAGTTGTCCGTTTCTTGTGTAATAAAATGCATTCGAAATCTCCATCATTTTGTACTTAGATATTAAATTTATTTAAAATGTTATCTTCACAATTATTGTATTATGTGATTCATACTCGATTTTGTACGTTTTATGGGATTTTCACACTATTGCCGAAAATCTTCACGACAGCGTGCCGAAAGCGGATCGAGCTGGCGAGACATCCCATGCCGGAGTGAAGGGGGAGATTGTTGGGAAATCGGTCCCTCCGGATGGGATCCAGTTATGAATGAAGAGGACCCGATGAGAACCGGAAGAGATCCGGAAACCGAATCGGATGGACCTGGTGAGAACCGGAAACCGAATCGGATGGACCCGGTGAGACCGGAAGAGAAGACATATTTGTAAATATGTTTTGAGTAAGCCTATTGAGGCTATATTTGTAAATAGCCCTAAGTTCATATAAGTATAAATATGACTTAGGGCAAACACTTTATAGAAGTTGTTGCTATATTGTTGTTTAGATAACTGTTGTATAGAGAGAGAGAGAGAGAGAGAGAGAGAGTGAGTGATACTCTGTTGTAACCGCCGGTTGGTGAAGATACAAAGCCCAAGCTTGTTGCCTCTGAGTCTCTATTTGTACATTTCCTATATAGTGATAGTTTGGAGTCTGTGGGCTCCCATGATTTTTTCCCATTAGGGTTTTCCACGTAAATATTATGTGTACTCCCTACTTCCCATTTTTGTGTTTGATTTCCATTCAAGTGATTCAAGACTTGGTTGTGGCCGAGCAATATTCTGCGATATTCTCTTCACACCTTCAGTGCGCGCACAGAATATTGAGGTATGTCAGCGGCACTAAGGACAGGGGGTTATTATATCGGACCGGTATAGTCGGACAACTTGTCGGCTACACAGATGCCGATTGAGCCGGAAATGCCGGTGACTGTAGGTCTACATTTGGATATGCATTATCATATGAAAGTAAGATAACGAAAGGGCTCCTCTGGAAGGAAGATATTAGTCTTTCTTTCAGAGTGGCAAGGCTTTTTTGTGAAGGAGAGGGATTTGTCTCCGGAAGAAGACCGCGGGGCTTACTGTGGTAGGTTGTTCTAATTGAAAATTGAGGTTCTCATATATGTTACTTCCAAGTTTTCAGAAATTAGAGTTTCTAAATTATCATGAGAATCTTTATGATTTTCATATGGACTTCAGCAGCAAGGCAGAGCAGACCAGCTGGGGCACGCTTGCGGTTGAGATCTCTGATAATATTTTTGGGTCTCTGAAATCTGTTCAGATTGTTAATTCCAAACTTGGTTCCTTTACTGAGCAAGTATCCCATTCACTGCTCACTCTCATCTTATACACGGTAGGCAGAAAAATTGCTCCTATATTCTATGGCCATAACGAGAGAGAGTCCCATATGTATATAAATGATTATGGTATTGAGAGAGAATTCATGAGAATCAAAAGGTAAGAGTCAGTGCATTCTTATTATAAGGAAGAGCCCACAGACATATGTTGAACTGACTTCCTTATTACAGATCCAGGATTCTGATGTTACGACAATGTATGTGCAAAAAATCTCTGGAGTGTTGAATCTTGACAACGTGGATTGATTCTATTGTGTTGTAATACTTCTCAAACATAGTATTAGATAATGTGAGGGACAAAAGACCATTGAAACTTTTGGGGTTTGATGATATTTTTCTGACATATCTCGAGTATCATAGAATCTCAAACACATTCTTGAGAGGATATCAACATAGCATCCACAGATTGGGATCTTTCTAATGACATGCTATGTGCATTCCATCTAGATTAAAATTAATGCAAGTTTGATTCCTTTGCATTAGTTTCTTTTTAAAAGCAGATACTAGAAATTCCATCTCTGAAGCTCCTAAAAACATGTTTTTGTTGAGTTAACAATCAATATGCGATTTTCATGCTTAAGTACATCTACTTCGTAAGTTCGTAACAAACCAAGATGAAAGCTTAATGTCATTTTATTTGACTTGACGAATGGTTTTAATTAGCAACTTATGGAGGAAGTTTTTCAAGCATGGCAATGATTTGGTTGAGATGAATGATTCAAATATTTCTTCTACACTCTGGATTGGAAATCAGTGGATTATTTAGGCATTTAATTATTTCCTTTGATTAGCATCAGAATAGACTGGGCTTAAACTTGTGTGTTTTGTTGCATGCTTACATCAAAGGAAAAATCCAAGTAGATTGATGTATGTATGTAAATTTGAACATGAACTAAAGTTGGGACCATGGATGAAAGTGAAGAAAACATGGAAACTCAAGTAAATTTTATGAGGCTTGCTTTTGAAGAGGTAAGAATGATGTCGACAATTTGTTATCATGTGGTTTTGGGATCATAAATTGTTTCTACCCTTTTGGATTTTGGTGCCATGGTCCACAAGGCAAATGATGCGATGCGGAATATGGAGGTTCCTATCGGGTATGTTTCTCAGTCTTTGCATGTTAAGGTGCAATATGTTCACAAATCGATGCATATTGCTAAATTGATGAGTTCTGGAAGATGCATGTTATTGAATTTCCTTTTGTTATGTCTGTCATTTAATTGTGATGATTTGGGTTAATTTTCACTTTCAAATTTCCGTCGTTTTGCTTAATGATTGCTCTTATTAGGAAATAGGGAAATAGTTAACTTTAGCGTAAGCCAATATTGTTTGTTAAAATGATGATCTTAGATATATCAAGAACTAGTTCTAACTTCTCACTATCAAATATTCATTAGCAGGGCCTTAAGGCAAGCCTACTATCCCAAATCCACGAGTTGTGGAAGGCTATTTGTAAAGATATATCTACATTGTGTATGTAATCAAACTAAAATTATGAACAATAATCATGATGTATCCTAAAGTGGCCATGAAAAAACGATGAAGAATTGGGGCATCTGAACCTGCTGCCCAAGACTTAAACCTACAACCTTTAGGCTGCGAAGTACAATCTGTCTCATTTGGTTGATGGGATGTTTGTTTAAGTTTAAGAACTGTAAGAAGGAAAGCTTGTGGATGTATAAGCAATAATTTATTCTTACATCAAATTTGTGGAGACACCTGAAGGTTTCTTGTATGATGTATATTTTTTTCTGTAATGCTTTCAGATGTGTGATTGTGAAAGATGGAATGGTAGTAGCGTCAGGGAGTAACAAGACAAATGCAACTGGAAATGTAAGTTATATTACTACTTGTTGAGGAATTATTTGCTGATTTTGCATTTCTGGAGACATCATTTGGAGCTATCTGAAAGTGTAATCAAGAGATTTTTCTTTGTCTAAATAAATTGTAATGTGCTGTTGTTATTAGGCGACTCGGCATGCAGAAATGGAAGCGATTGACAAACTCATTTTTAAATGGCAGCAAAGAGGGATCAATCAACGTGGGATCGCAGAAGAATTTTCAAAGTGTGAACTATATGTGACATGTGAACCTTGTATCATGTGCGCTGCCGCTCTCTCTATCGTGGGTTAGTTTCTATTTTGCAAACAATAATCATATCTATCAAACCAAGTATGTTTTTATAAGTTTGAGTTTCTAATGCTGATAACATGGTTCTGTGGTTTTCTCTGTTGCAAACAATCATATATCTATAAAACCCAAGTATGTTCATATAAGTTTTAGTTTGTTATATTGATTACATGGTTCCTATGTTTTCCTCTATTGCAAGAGAACATATCCCTAAAACCCTTATGGAGGAAGGAAGAGCCCATACAAAGGAGAATCTATTGTTGCTTTGTAGATTTCCCAAAAGCCTTCAAAATTGAACTGCGTGCTTGGCTCATACGACGACTAGAAGCCCTTGGAGTTCTGCTAAATGTGCAATGGCGACGCCATACATTATATGAATCTGTATCAGGAAAAGTGCATGCTCGTCATGGGTTGTTGGAGGTCATTACGAGCATGAAGACACACAAGTGATCAATAGACAAGTATGTATACACACAAATAGATGTATCTACTATTTATGAATGAATATGCAGAGGTGAAAGAATAGGTAAAGGAAGGAACGAGGTATAAAAGGCAAATCCAATAGATTAATTTGTAAGGGTAAACATACACGAACGATAGATCTGATTAGCAATATGATGCTCAAGCTACAACAGATTCCGAACTCACACAAATCACTCAAGCTAGCACAGAGCTTGCAGATATCATATAGTAACTCAAATATGAAGCATACATTAACTGTATCAAAACTCTAACCAAAACACTAGTAGCGTATATTGCTATCTGAAACAACAAAACTATCATATGCCTATGAACTAGAAGGGGGGCTTCAATACTAGATGCACTGAGAGCATTTGCCAGGCTCTACCCTTTCGTCTGCATAAGCCGCCCGTTTATACCTTTATGGAGCTTGGACGAAAAGGGAAAGGAAGAAACAAAAGGTAGTTGAGGGCGATGATTCAGGGAGAGGAGATTTAGAATCTGCGGTGGCACACCTTTAATCTTGGGAGGTAAGCATCATCCACGGCAGAGAAGGTGCTTCATACATTATATGAATCTGTATCAGGAAAAGTGCATGCTTGTCATGGGTTGTTGGAGGTCATTGCGAGCATGATTGGATTGAAACCAGGATGCCCACAATTCTTCATTGTCTTCAGTCTTAATATTAGATGAGGCATTTAATTATGTAGAGAGATTGGGTGGTTCAGGAGCATGCTCGATGGGAAAACCAGAGCAATATTATTATATGCTGATAGTGTTAATCGTTGAACTCACCAAAAAGACAACAATGACATCTAGATGCTTTAACCTCTTTTTTATTGAAAAACATTTGTTGATAACCCTTGATAAAACTAAAATGCTGATGGTTAACACCACTCAAGAATGTTATGGGATCAGAATTAGAATTCTTCTTGGGAGTGGAAAAGGTGGCATACACACAATTCTACACATACCTAGGAGTAACATTCCTAGGGCCTTTGTTACTCTCTTTCTTCTGCCCTTGAGAGACAATGTGTACATACTACATATACAGTTCCAAGAACCACAAATTAAATTGTGGTTAAGACACTTGTAATATTGGCCCTTCTCTATGGAGTAGAAATGGGGAACCAAACCTTGATACAGTACATGATTGGATAGATGTAGAGAGATCATTAATCTTGACAATTGCTCCATGAATCTGGGCAAAGATTGGAGCAGCCTCAATAGTGGCTGCACTATTTTGATTAGTGATTAGTCTGTCATGGATTTGGAAACTCTCAAAGCATCAATTATTATGATTGGCACTTATTTATCAAAAAATCTGGGTGTGCTAAAATCCAAGAACAGTTCCAATCCCGTGGCATAAATATAGCTTGGATTGTTCACACTTGAACATGACCAAAGTAGAAAATAATAGAGTGATCCAAACTGATATCTTTAATGAAAGAACATGGGCCTCACACCGATGAACCCCATTCTAATAGGAGGTTGGATTGCCCACATCTGAACATGTCCAAAGTGGAAAAGAATAGAGTGATCCAATCTAATATCATTAAATTGGATAATGAAAGAACATGGATCTGCCTGTTGGGTCCAGACCTGCACTCTCTTTCATCTTTATTATCTCTGTACTACATTCTCTCTCTTCCCAGATTCTTCTCTCTCTAGAATTTGCAACTCTTTAAATGCCTTCTCTCTCTAGAATCTGCAATGCTTTAAATGCCTTTTGTCTCTTCCCCTTTTTGCAAGATATTCCCTTTTTATTCCCAGTTTATTGTACCTGTTTGGTAGTACAAGAGTCTCTTAACTACCAAACAACCATTCCCAATTTTGTATAAATAGGCTTATACCAGCCTCTTTTGTAAGAAGATTATTTTCTGCTGCTACTTAGAAACAAGCACAACTCTTTGGCTGTGTCTCTACTCTTTGCAACCATTTTTTCTACTGCTGTCTAACAGCCTTCTCACAGCTTGGCTGTGTCTATTTTGTTCTAACTCTTCCGCTGCTGCTATTAACAGCTTTGCTCACATGGTATCAAAGTAGTGAGGTATCCATATCCTCAGCCTGATTTTTTTGCCAAAGAGCACACAAACCTCTCTTCTTTTATCCCTCCCTCCCAACCCTATAGAGGAGGTTCTCTTAGCAGCCACCCTCCCAACCTACAGAGGAGGTTCTTTTTTTTTCCCCCTCATCTGAGCCTCACCTAGCATCTAGGGAGAAGTAGAAAGACCCTGAGCATCTACTTACAACTGCTGTAAATTGTCCAGTTGTAGCTCAAGAGGAGTATATCCATGGCCTCACATGCCACGATTGTTTCATCAACCATTCCCCAACTCCCCAAAGAGTCCATCTTGGATGGGAACAATTACTTGGATTGGGAGCTACAAATAAAGACCATGCTACAATACCATCGTTTAGGGAATGTAGTCAATAGTAGTGACAAGAAACCACCAGTAACTTCATCCTCTTCAACCAAATCAGTTGCTGGCTCATCTAACACTGAGATTGAAGTGTGGCTAGATAAGGATTCTCGCGCCCATGCTTTCCTCATGTTTAATATAAACCGAGCATCGCTCGTCAATTTCAAGATGCAGATGAAGAGACAGCCAATGAACTATGGACATCCATCAAAAAGAGGTACCATCGAGCTAATCATGCTCAAATGATAGCTATTGAGAACCAACTAGCTAATCTCAAGATTCATGACACTCCCAACATCATGGATCAAATAACGCAATTTGTTACTCTCCAAAAGGAACTAGTTTCTTTGGGAAGCAAGTCAACTGAAGTTGAGTTTGTGCATCGTCTAATGATAAAGTTGCCTGAGTCATTCTCAGCATTTTGTGACACAATTTCTCTTCTTCCCAACACACCTGATATGAATACATTTCTTGGTATGCTACAAGATAGGGCAACAAGTAAGAAAAGTGCTCAAACTTCCAATGAGACGCTTCTACATGCGACAAGTAAAGGCAAGTGGAAGCAAAATGGTAACTCCTACAACAAACCCAATCCAAGACCACCAAACAACCCAGCCTACAAGGAGCTCACTTGTCATTATTGTGACTATAAAGGTCACATTCAGCCGGATTGTCGGAAAAAGAAAAGGGACAATGCTAAGAACTCTTCTTCTACCGAAAATCAACCTACACCGAAATCCAACTCGGCCCACTCAGCCCACTCAACCAAAGAAACAGTTTTCCTTGGCATTGAGGAACATACTTCATTTGGCTGGACCAACTACCTCAACCATTGATGATTGGTTAGTAGATAGTGGTGCTACTTCACACATGACCTATGACAAATCCATTTTGCATGATGTGAAACCAAGCTCCTCCCAAATCTCCATAGGAGATGCCTCAAGCATTGAGGCTTCATGTGTGGGTAATGTGTTTCTTAACAATTCTTCAAATGAAGAACTTGTCATTCTTCAAGATGTGCTACATGTGCCTCGCATCTCTGCCAACCTACTTTCAGTCTACCAAATCACTAAGCAAGGTTATGGAGTCTACTTTGATAGCTCAGTTTTGGAATTCATTGACACCTACAACCTACAAATTGTAGCTAGTAGCACACAAGAAGGGGGTTTATACTGCCTGAAAAGTTCCCATAGCCCCTTGGAAAAGTCCAAATCTCATCTTCTTCATCTTCTTCAAGGCTCTCATGCGTTGGTGGCACAAGAAGATCCCACGTTGTGGCATGCTAGGTTTGGTCATCTCAACTATGATTCTCTTCAAAAGCTCTCCTCTTCCCAACTAGTTGAGGGTCTTCCTATTTTCAAAACTCCCAATACCCCATGTGTTGCTTGTCTTCATGGCAAGCAACATCGAGAGCCTTTCCCTCATGAAACCACTCACCGTGCAACATCTATCTTGGAGTTAGTGCACATGGATCTTTGTGGTCCCATGAAAACCACTACTCTTGGTGGTGCACACTACTTCATGCTCATCATTGATGATTTTTCCCGCAAGGTTTGGGTTTATTTTCTTGTAGAAAAATCGCAAGCCTTCACAAAATTTCAAGAATGGGTAGTTCTCGTGGAGAACGAGACATCGAAGAAAGTTCAAAAGATCAGGTCGGACAATGGTGGAGAGTTTATCTCTCAAGCTTTCCACCATTTCTGCTCTCAACGAGGCATTGCTCGCCAATTTTCTACACCCAATACTCCTCAACAAAATGGTGTCATGGAAAGAAAGAACCGGACAGTCCAAGAGATGGCTCGTACGATGTTATCTCAATCTGATCTTTCTCTCTCGTTTTGGGGTGAAGCTGTCAACACAGCAGTCTACATCATCAACTGCTGCCCAACAAAAGCAGTTGCTGGAATGATGCCTGTAGAAGCACTTACAGATGTAAAGCCCTCATTATCTCATTTTAAAGTCTTTGGTTGTGATGCTTATGTTCACATTTCAGATCATAAAAGGACGAAATTTGAGTCCAAAGCCAAGAAATGCAAATTTCTTGGTTACAGCACACAATCTAAAGCATACAGGTTATGGGATTTAGAGTCAAAAGTCCCTAGTCATCTCTAGGGATGTTCATTTTGTGGAGTCTCAGCCGGATGATTCTAGGATTTCACCTGAGTTGATGGTTGAAATCCCAGCTCCTCCGGAATCTCCTATTTTAGACGAAGATGTCTCATCTTCAAGCCCCGCATCTCCTACTCAATCTCTAACTTCGCCAACAATTCAATCCTCCCTCAACTCCACTTGTTTCCCCTCCCTCTACAAACCAACTTCCACCACTTCCCAAGTGGCTTCAAGCCACCATTCGTGATTCTCATCTCTCCGATGCTGAACCTCATGAGTATACATCTGGTTCTCGAACACGTAAGTCACAATGGCCTCCTCACTCATGCACTTTGCCTTACTAAGCACTGTTGGGCAATCACAAGAACCCACAACAGCAAAAGAGACCCTTGTTCTTCCAAAGTGGAAAGCAGCAATGGAAGTTGAACTTGATTCCAGTGAGCGGAATCATACATGGGAGCTGGTTCCACGGGACTGAAATGGATTTTCAAGACCAAGTACCATGCTGATGGTACTTTGGATAAGCGCAAGGCACGTTTAGTTGCAAAAGGCTACTCACAAGTCAAAAGGAGTGGATTACGAGGAAACTTTTGCTCCAACAGCAAGGTACACCTCTATTCGATGTGCGCTTGCACTTGCTGCTCACAACAAATGGCCCATCTTTCAAATGAATGTCAAGTCAGCCTGCCTTAATTGTGACTTGAAAGAGGAGGTTGATGTTTAACAGCCTCTAGGTTTTGAGATTTCAGAGCAGAAAAACATGGTCTCAGATTCCACAAAGCTTTGTATGGCTTAAAGCAAGTTCCCAAAGCTTGGCATGACAAAATTTACACCTTCTTTCTCTCTCTTGGGTTTCAGAACTGTTATATTGACAACAATCTCTATGTTTTTTTTTCCTGCTTCCAAGGCATGCCATTAATCAGCTCCTCGGTCGACTCAATGTTTGATGGTCGTTCTGGAGCTGAGAGGTGTTGGAGGGTGGCAGCTCCAGACCTGCACTCTCTTTCATCTTTATTATCTCTGTACTACATTCTCTCTCTTCCCAGATTCTTCTCTCTCTAGAATCTGCAACTCTTTAAATGCCTTCTCTCTCTAGAATCTGCAATGCTTTAAATGCCTTTTGTCTCTTCCCCTTTTTGCAAGATATTCCCTTTTTATTCCTAGTTTATTGTACCTGTTTGGTAGTACAAGAGTCTCTTAACTACCAAACAACCATTCCCAATTTTGTATAAATAGGCTTATACCAGCCTCTTTTGTAAGAAGATTATTTTCTGCTGCTACTTAGAAACAAGCACAACTCTTTGGCTGTGTCTCTACTCTTTGCAACCATTTTTTCTACTGCTGTCTAACAGCCTTCTCACAGCTTGGCTGTGTCTATTTTGTTCTAACTCTTCCGCTGCTGCTATTAACAGCTTTTCTCACTGCCCCACGCCAACTCTTGGTAGGAGGATGGCTGATTATAATGCCATTTTTCTACACAGTCAAATGATGGATCTATTATGAGGCTTTCTTATATGGATACACATCTATCTCATGATAGGGTTTCTCAGAACCTCTTCACATCAGTTGGTGATTGAGATAGAAGATATGCACAAAGATATATGGAAGAATGATCTGCCAATTGTGTCATCGGGGTGTGGAATTGGAGAAACAATATATTCGCTCTTGTGCTCATTTTTATGAATTAAGATGGAGTTACCTCTGCCTCTTCAAACGATGATAATGAAATATAAATACCACTTGCCAAGGTAATCAAGTATGAAGATCAATGATACTTGAGTTTGTTCTTGATAAAACTCTAGAGATAGAGAGAAGTTGTTGAAGGACAACAATACAACCACAACATGTAATGTTCATTGGTTTAGACATGCTTATTTGGGGGCCATCATACTGTAATATCTGAGTCGTCAGCTTTATTGGACTGACCTAATGTGTGTCATTGGGTACCCCACACATGATTGGTCAGGTAGATGTCATTACATGGCCTAGGTCCTATAAATAGGGGATACTCTCCTTAGTCATGGGGAGCCCCATGAGTGGTTTTGACGAAGCTCTCTTTGATGTGGACTAGTCATCTACCAAGGTCCTGACGTGGAGATCTTGGCTGGTATGGGACAAATCGGGATTCCTCGTCTGTGTTGTCGACTCTGGCGTGGGGGCGGATTGTGTCACTTATGTCTTTATTTTAGGATTAATGATCTTGGTTATTACATATGGTATCAGAGCGGTTTTAATCCTAAAAAAATAATGTTTGATTGGATTCGCGTTGTGTGCTATAGTACGGGAAAATATGATATTTTTTTTACTGATGAATATATGTTAAACAATGGATTGGGGGAGTGTCGAAAATGCCACAGAGAGTCTGTTTGCGGTGATGTGTTGATGTGCAATGTATTGTATGGCGTTATGTATAATAAAAATATTGAGGGTTTTACATCAAAATCTGTGTGATGGGTTGGTTAGTATATTCATGTCATATCCTTGAGAAAGGCTTTGAGTTCAATCCACTAATGGACCAAAAAGCAGGGGGTTAAGTAAAAGAAAAAAAGAGTTCTATAAAATTATTGTTATTATTACGATTATATGTGTTTATATGTTTAGATATTCAATATATATTTATTAAAATAAAAGCACCATAAATATTCTTTTATTTATTTTTTGTATACCCCTCTTGATCAAGATGGCCATGCCCATGAGGCGGCCTTACATGTGGAGATCGCATATCAAGAGGTCGGCCACCTAAAATATTATAGGTGATGCTTGATCATCTAATTTTCGATGAAATAATTGATGATCATCATATATATGGATAATGATCATTGGTAATCAATGTCATTAAGATTGGCTGATAGAATTAGGGTGATGATCATTGAATGTCAATAATCAATTGATCATCCACCCTATGATTATATCAAAGGGCCATAATCATCCATCAGTACGGCTGCGTTTGAATTCTATGGATGATTATAGAGTTGATTATAAGGATAAGATCATCATCATTTATTAATCGATGTGAAGGAGAAAGAAAAGAAAAAAAAAAGTGTTTGAGAGGGGATCATGAGTATGAGATGGATGGGAGGAATATTGGGATGATGAGTGAAGAGATCATCATTATTGGGATGATCATCACCATTATTTGGTTAGTACAGTGATTCTGAAGGAAGTCACCTACTATCCCCACCGACTTCCAAAAAAGGAATGTTTATCCCTAAAATCTAAAGTAGGAATTCTCATAACGAAAAAGGGAGAATTTCCTAGTTTGGAGGCATTCAAGAGATTAACCTTAGAGAGGTGGTCACCGACTTCCTAAAAGGGAAGATATTACTCCTAATGTTGTTGGGTTCTTATTTTGAATCCCCAAAAACTTCACCACTTTAGGGTTATGAGAGTTTTTATGGACGGGGAAGAAACCTCCTAAAGAGGAAAAAAATGCCCTTGTAGTCCTAAGTGTGTTCATACATTACTGTCCTAAATGTGTTCACACACATCACTATCCTAAGTGTGTTCACGCATCACTGTCCTAAGTGTGTTCACACACATCACTACCAAAATATGGCAACAAATCCCCCTTGGGAGTGATGCGGTGAACAAAGAGCTGACACTCATGGTTAAACTAATGCCAAGCTATGTGGATAGAGATGAATCCACAAATGGGATTAGGCCTAAAGCTTTGCGGAAAGCTTCAAACTTCTCCCTAGGCAGAGCCTTTGTGAAGAGGTCTGCAATGTTCTCTTGCATGGGTACATAAGCCAAACTGATCTCTCCAGTGGAGAACCTTTCCTTGACATAGTGATAATGCACCTCAATGTGCTTAGGGTTCCTCGCAACTGCCATTGCGCTTTGACTGTCAGTGAAGATGGTGGTAGCAAAAGACTGACCAACACCCAAATCAGCTAAAAGGCGTCTGAGCCACACACACTCAACTGTAGCTGTGAAAGCTGCCCTATACTCAGCCTCACAACTAGAAGCGGCCACAATAGGCTGCTTCTTGCTCAACCAAGATATGCATGAGCTACCAAGCATGAAGCAAAAACCACTTGTGGACACACGAGTGTCATAACGACCAGCCCAATCAGAGTCAGAAAAAGGGTAGTGATCCCCCCTTGGGATAAAACAACCCAAGTGACCGGGTACCACTCAAGTAGCGAAAGATGCGCTTAACTGAATGTCAGGTCGGGTTATGCATAAACCTGTTCATCTGAGAGACAGCAAACTGAATGTCAGGTCGGGTTATGCATAAGTAAATCAAGCATCCAACTGCCTGCTGATAGAGAACAGCATCAAATGCATCTCTAGCATCATGAAGGCTCAAACGTAAACCTGTCTCCATGGGAGTGGCAATAGGTTTACAGTCTTCAAGGCCAAAACGCGGTAATAATGTGTCAATGTATTTCGATTGACACAAAGCTATTCCACCATCAACTTGCATGAATTGAATGCCCAAATAATGATGCAAATGTCCCAAATCGGACATCTCAAAAGAGGCATGCAAATCGGCCTTAAAGTTAGCTATATGCTTCTCATTGGGACCAGTGAGCAACATATCATTGACATACACAACTATGATCAGAAATACATCACCAGCACGCTTTAACATATAAGGTGCTTTCAGTTGGACTATTCTCAAACCCAAATGCAATCAAATAGGCATGTATCTTTTCATACCAAGAACGTGGTGCTTGCTTCAAGCCATATAATGCCTTTTTCAACCTGCACACTTTGTGTTCATGCCCTTTCTGCACAAAAGCACGGGGCTGGGATACATACACTTCCTCATGAAGATCACCATTTAGAAATGTTGTTTTAATATCCAACTGATGTACATTCCAACCACGATGAGCTGCAATTGCATAGATGCTACAAATAGTAGTTGTTGACAATCAAGCTCAACTTGTGTGAACATGTGCTTATGAAGAAAAGGACGATGTGTGAAAAAGTGTGTGAGCACACTTTATTGTACTCCGTTTAGTTGTCGAGTGTGTGAGAGCACACTTCATTGTAATCCGTGTAGTGGTCGAGTGTTAGTGTGGTCAAAGAATATTAGATATTCTTATGACAAAATCGTACTCAAGTGGATATCTTGGTTAGATTCTACCAACACATTTAATAGGGCAGTCCCTTGAGGACTTGTATATAAAACCCCCTTTGGCCATTTAGTTTAGTTGATGATCTTTAGTTAATTAATATAGCTCTCTTCAATGCATAAGCTGTCATCCCCCTACTGTGTATTTTCTTACTATTTTCTGGTTATTCTCTCTGAGTTCTTCTCTTGCTTATTCACCCACTCTCACACAAACACACTACGCTTCTGAATACTCAACTCTACTAGAGTTAGATTCTTTACAGTAGTCATATGGCAGGTGGGAGCAAAGGTCTCATCAAAATCAATGCCTTTTTCTTGGGCATAACCTTTCGCAACAAGCCTAGCCTTATACCTGTCTATTGTTCCATCAGGTTTACGCTTTAGCTTATATACCCACTTAGTGCCAATAGCCTTCTTGCCTGGAGGCAAGTCACATAAAGACCATGTACCAGTCTTCATAATAGCATCATATTCTGATTGCATAGCAGCCATCCAATTTTCTGAATTTTGTGCTTCATCAAAAGAAACAAGCTTATTCTCATCGCAAAGACTAGAGGCAGTCATAGCATAACAATCTGATGCAAAAGAAGCACTATGATAACCTGAACAAGTACGATATGACAAAGGAAAATCCAATTTACTGTCTTGCAAAGTCTGCAACAGCCATTTAGGCACAGTCTTTGCCTCCTCTATATGAGCCCTCTCATTAATAAGTGCATCATGTAAGTCTGCATCAGAAATAGAATGATCTGCATCATTATGAGTAGCTTCCAAAGGCTGAGAAGGTGCCTCAAGTGTGCCAACACTTAACTGTCCACTTGTAAACAGAGGCAACAAAGTGTCATACACATCTTTGGAGCTAACTGATGTCTCCTTCGTACATGAAAGAAGTGGCTGAATTGCATCCTCCACAAAAACATCACGGCTAACCAAAATGCGTTTAGATTGTGGATGATACAGACAATAGCCTTTACTTTCAGAACTGTATCCTACAAAAATACATTTCACTGCTTTATCATCCAATTTTTTGCGTTGTTGTTTAGGCACTAATGCATATGCCAAACAACCAAAAACATGCAAATGAGCAACAAATGGCTTTTGGCCATGTCAAGCTTCATATGGAGTGATAGAGTGCAGTGCTTTAGTGGGACACCTGTTGAGTACATATGCTGCACACATGACAGCCTCAAGCCAGAAACTATGTGGTAAGGCCTGACTTTTGACCATACACCTCGCCTTTTCCATGAGTGACCTGTTCTTTCTTTCAGCAACTCCATTTTGTTGAGTTGTATACGGCACTATACATTGATGTTTTATCCCACGTTCAGCCAGAAATGCATTAAACTCAGAGGACATATACTCCCCCCCCCGATCAGAACGGAGCGTGCCCATTTACATGCTGACAAATTCTCAGCCAAAGCTAGAAATTGTTTGAAGCACAAAAACACTTCGGACTTTGCCTTCAATGGATATACCCATGCATGGCTAGAAAAGTCATCAATGAAAGTCACGAAATAAAGATAGTTCCCAAGAGAATATGTCTGCATAGGACCACAGACGTCACTATGAACAAGCTGTAATTTCTGCGTAGCTCAAACAGAACCATCTTTTGGAAAGGATGAACGTTGCATTTTGCCCAAAATACAGCCTTCCCAAACATGCTTCCAAGGTGCCTCAAGTTTGGGCAAGGAGGACACCATTTCAGATTTCTGCACGCGAAGCAAACTTGCAAAATTCAGATGAACAAAGCGTGCATGCCAAATCTTTGCATCTAAAATAGCCTGAGAATCCTGTATTGCACAGGCTGAATCATTTATAGATCTTTCATAATCTACGAGCTTATACAGCCCACGACATAAAATGCCAGAAGCAATAATAACATCCCCATTGGACAGATCATGAACTATACACTTGTCATCAACAAATTTAACAACCAAGCCAACCTTGGCTAATGTTGAAACTGACAACAAATTTTTCTTGATCCCTGGCACAAACAAAGCATCTGACAAGATGAAAAGACTACCATCAGTAGTAGTCAAAATGATCTTACCAACACCCATAACTGGATAAGGTGAGTTGTTGGCGCATGTATTCCCTGTAGGGGCAGGTTCCAATGAAGTGAAGAAATTGCGCTGCGAGGTAATATGTTTGGTTGCCCCACTGTCGAAGTACCAAACATCTGATTGTACAACAGACATACATAGTTCAAGTGAAGATGGGTCAAAACTGCAAACAGTAGTAAATGCCCATTCTTCATTCTGCACAAGATTTGCAGACTCTGTTTTTGGTCAGATACTTCTACAACAACGAGTCCTGCCTCCTTTTTCTTTGCCTCTTTTGCAGACAATTTTGGACAGTTCTTCATAATGTGATAAATTCCTTTACAATATTTGCAAAACTGTTTTTGTTTCTGCCCTTGATTTTTTTTCATTCACTTGTGAATTATTAGCAAATCTCTACTTGCTAGCAGAAGAGTTCCATTCACCTCTGCCCTTCTGACTAGCTAGGAAAGCTTGATCTGCAACACGCATAATAGACCTGTTTTGCCTAGACTGATCTTCCTGTAACAAAACAGAGACTAGCTCCTCGAATGATAAGGCATTGGGATTACCTTTCATCATTAAACGAACAGTAGAAGCAAAACTTTGATATGAATCAGGAAGACCATTTAGAATAGTCTGCACAAGTGAACTATCTGGTATCATTTCATCAGCAGAAATTAATTGTTCCTTTAAATCTTTGATTTTTGTAAGAAAACTGTCCATAGAATCACCTTCATTCATGTGCTCGCTCTCCAATTGTTTTCAGAGATAAGTAACACGAACCTCATTTCTTGCTTGGTACAAAGTGGTATCAAAGCTACAAAGCAACATTCGAGCAGCAACACAACGGTTCGCATACGAAGTCCGTCTGTGCCATCTATGGTAACATTTTTCTGCTGTTGAAAAAACGAATTTCTGCGTGTTTTCTTCCTCTGGGCAGTTTCAGTTGTGTTTTTTTTCTGCTTCCAAGTCAATTCAATCCTAGAAAAAGCCTCCTTGAGTCTTCCAAGACATTCCTATAACCCTCAGAAATCAGATTTGCTTCCCTTTTCTCTTCGCTTGTTCATCTTTCAAGTCAAAGAGGTACGTTATTCCCTTTTATTCATTCAACAATCCATTTTTTACATCAAAACATGTTCAGTCCAATGGCCATGGCTGAGATCAATGATGTATTTCGGATGCTTGCTGTTGAGGATAAACTGGATGGAACAAATTACCCTCTGTGGGCTTATATGATGCGCTATGTATTAGTAGCAAAGGGGTTGTGGAATGTGGTTCAAGGGGCTGAAAAACGTCCTGTTGTTGAGAACACAAATGCTGATGGTACTGATTCTGTCGAGTATGTTGATCATCCTACTCATGCCCATGCTACAATTTACCAACTGCAGAGCAACTTCATTAGGATGGCAGAGATGCTCAGGCACATGCTTTGATAGCTTTGTCTGTGAAACGTGTCATTATTCCCCATATTCGCTCTTGCAAGACAGCAAAGGATGCTTGGGATACTCTTACCACTTTGTACCAAGCAAGAAATGAGGCTCGTGTTGCTTATCACTGTTGGGTTCTTATTTTAAATCCTCAAAAACTTCACCACTTTAGGGCTATGAGAGTTTTTATGGACAAGGGGAAAAAACCTCCTAAAGAGGGAAAAAATGCCCCTGTAGTCCTAAGTGTGTTCACACATTACTGTCCTAAATGTGTTCACACACATCACTATCCTAAGTGTGTTCATACATCACTGTCCTAAGTGTGTTCACACACATCACTACCAAAATATGTCAACAAATGTCTAATCTAGGAATCCCTATAGATGAAAAGGGCATAAATGCCTAAATTGGACATATCTAGGGGGATATTTATTACTCACCAACTTAAGAAAATTGGGTATATAAGTATTCCCACTCTCTCGTGATCTATCACTCTTCACTTCCTCATCCAAATTCTAAAGTCTTTTATAACACACTTTAGTACTTTAGACTTTAGTATACTTCTTTCTTTACTCTCACAACTCTCCTTATTTTTCATGGCTTCCTCTACTTGCAATTCCGCACATCACACATCTCCCAACCATCGAAGTTTTTCGACACATCCCACATCTCCCACCCGTCAAGGTCATCCAATTTCTCCTATGCGAGATGAGGACGACCGGCCAATATCTCCAATCCGTGACGAGGATATTAACGACGATATTGAATTCGTCATCAGGGATGATTTCCGTAAAACGCAAGACGATATTGTCAAGTCAATGACAATCGTCACAACTCTGTTCTCCTCCAAACTTGAAGGCTTATTGATGCCAATAGGCATCAGTTTGAAAACCTTCAACAACAAATTTTGGAGTTAAAGGCACACGCTTCCACATCAAGCAATATGAAGAAGCCTTCATTTACTCCTCAACGGTTCTTGGGAAGGGATAAGCAACGTAACCACGAGTTTGTGAGCAATTGGATAAACCGATGAAATGCTCACTTTCACCTTGAGAATATTCAAAATGACTCTGAAAAGATCGATATGGCGATTTGTGAGATGATCGGTGCCGCAAACTCTTGGTGGGAGTGGTTGGATAAAAAACCAAGAACATGGGAGGCATTTGAAAAGACTCCTAGGGTGGAATTTGTTCGTCCCAAGACAACTTCCCAAGTGATACAAGATATGTGTCACTTATCAGACAAGGGCAGAACTATTGACTAGTTCAATCAGTATTTCCGCGACTTGATAACAAAGCGTGGACTATTATCTGCTTCTAATGAGGAAATACTGATAGGATTGTATATTAATAGTTTCCATAATAAAGATTTTCATTATGAGATCCACGCTCATCAACCCAAGACTTTGGGAGAAGAGATGGAATGTGCCCGCATTCTATTTGACACAAAAGCTTGTTACCAACCAAAAGAGTCGGAAGGAGAAAGCGGTAAACGAAGATACCAACCTTCTCCGACAGGTCAAGGTGACAATGCTAAAAGGTGGGTAATAATCTGCCACTTTTGTAAGAAGCCTGGGCATAAAGCCAACGAGTGTAGGTGGAGAAAGGAGAGTGGTAACTCCAACAATCCGCAAAGAAAGCCATCAACTTCCAATAATCCAAGTATGTTCTTGAATTATTTGAATTTCGTTGCAGATGCCCTGAGTCATATTCCAGAAATTAATGCCTTGAGTCGTATTCCAAAAATTAATGCCCTGAGTTTCGTAGAATTTGACGACTTATTTGATTTGATCCGGAGTAAACAAAAATACCTTGATGACATAACATTTTCCAAGTTTTGGAAGAGAGCTAAAACAGGTATCAACGTTGATTATAGAACCACATCTACCCCGAAGAACCTTTACTATGTTGCGAATGGGTTATTGTACTGCAATAGTAAGGTTTGCATACCCCACATAAAGAACATCAAGAATAAACTTTTGTATGAATGTCATGATGCCCCTTCTGCTGGACATCTAGGTGTGCAAAGAACATTAGCTTTGATTAAAGCTAGGTTTTTCTGGCCAAAAATGAAACCTGAGGTAGAGTCCTATTTTATACGTTGTCCACAATGTCAGGTCATTAAGGCCGAGCGACAAAAAAAACCTGGCTTATTGCAACCTCTCGATATTCCAGCTGAAAAGTGGCAAAGTATATCCATAGATTTCATAGTTGGATTACCTTGTTCCACTGAGGGAAATAAGGCCATTTGGGTGGTTGTTGATCGGCTTACCAAGATGGCAAGATTCATTCCAACAAAATCCACAATTACCGCAAAGCAATTGGCTACTAAGTTTATTAAACATCTTTATAGCTTATATGGTCTAACGATGGAGATTGTAAGTGATCGAGACTCTAAGTTTACAAGTACATTTTGGTCAGAAGGTATGCAGAAACTGCAAACAACCTTGAATCTCAGTTCTTCTGATCATTCTCAGTCAGATGGGTAGACTGAGAGTGAATCAGATATTAGAGGATATGTTGAGAGCATATGTAGTGCCAAAACCCTCGTTATGGGAGACTTACCTTCATATGGTGGAATTTGCCTACAACAGCGCTAAGCATACATCAACAAAATACAGTCCATTCATGTTGATGGTTATACGCCACGTCCTCCTATTGATGTTTCGTTTGATTCGCATACTTTGGATAGTACAAAGGATTTTCTCTTTGATATGCTTGAAGCACATAAGTTAGCAGAAGAAAACCTTAGGATGGCATGGGACAGAAATGTCTTTTATGCGAATTATGATAGAAAACCAAGCGAATTCCACGTAGGACAATAGGTTTTTCTATGGCTTCCTAAGGACTCAGAAACATTGAGAACAGGATTGTGTGCAAAATTAGCCCCACGGTATTATGGACCATATAAAGTTTTAAAATGTATAGGTCCCAATGCCTATCGTTTGGATTTGCCTTCCAATGTTATGGTTCATCCCGTATTCCACGTGAGTCGATTAAAGGAGGCGATTGGTTATGATGATAATGTTGTATCACCGTTGCATACGTTGGATAGTACAAAGGATTTTCTCTTTGATATGCTTGAAGCACGTAAGTTATCAGAAGAAAACCTTAGGATGGCATGGGACAGAAATGTCTTTTATGCGAATCATGATAGAAAACCAAGGGAATTCCACGTAGGACAATAGGTTTTTCTACAGCTTCCTAATGACTCAGAAACATTGAGAACAAGACTGTGTGCAAAATTAGCCCCACAGTATTATGGACCATATAAAGTTTTAAAACGTATAGGTCCCAATGCTTATTGTTTGGATTTGCCTTCCAATGTTATGGTTCATCCCGTATTCCACGTGAGTCGATTAAGGGAGGCGATTGGTTATGATGATAATGTTGTATCACCGTCCAATTTATCGACATTGGAGGATGATCATTTTCCTCCACATGAACCTGAGAAAATCCTCGACCACAGGTCAAGAAACCTACAGTGTAAGGTTGTTCATCGCTATAAGGTTAAGTGGAAGGATAGATTGGAAGAAGACAGCATGTGGGAAACTGAAGAGACATTATGCAAACATTTTCCTAACTTCCCATTGCAAGAGTGCAATTAAACAGAGGGGGGGAGTATGTAATGTTCCTTGGTTTAGACATGCTTATTTGGGGGTTATCATACTGTAATATCTGAGTCGTTGGCTTTATTGGACTGACCTAATGTGTGTCATTGGGTACCCCACACATGATTGGTAAGGTAGATGTCATTATATGGCCTAGGTCCTATAAATAGGGGATACGCTCTTTAGTCAAGGGGGAGCCCCATGAGTGGTTCTGACGAAGCTCTCTTTGATGTGGACCAGTCATCTACCAAGGTCTTGACGTGGAGATCCTGGCTGGTATGGGACAGATTGAGATTCCTCATCTGTGTTGTCGACTTTGGCGCGGGGGTGGATGGGTGGTAACGTGTATTTTCAGTATGATTGTGTCACTTATGTCTTTATTTTAGGATTAATGATCTTGGTTATTACACAACAGCTTGTCAACAAAAAACCTTTGCAACTTCCCTCAATGCCAATACTACATAACACTAGCTAATGCTAAAAACAAAGGATACACAAGCAGTGTCTCAACCACAACACTTGAAAAGGGTTGCAATGTATCAGGCAATAACACTTTGTGTATATTGGCGACATCCATCTGGATCACGACCCCCCTCACTTTTGTCGTCGACAAATAAAGGCCATTATCCAAGTTCTTCCGTTACTTTGGAGACCTCTTCATCTCTAGAGTGGCCTATGCTAGAGACCTTTTTAAGGCAGAAGTTTTAGTAGATCTAAGTGCAGAATGTTAAGTGCTTAGTTAATGAGATTCTTTGCAGTTTTCCTACTTGTATTTATCTTGGTTGTTTGTTCTCTAGGATGAGACAACATTTTAAGATTTAATCTCTTGTTTGATCTGATTGGCCATTTTGGCCTCTTAAAAGACGTTTGTGCACACTTTCTTCTTTATATTGAGGACATTTTTTCCATGGGGCAAGGGTTCTGACTTCTTGTTTGTGTGAATTATTTCTATGTTTCAGGGATTCAGAAAGTATTCTATGGTTGTACAAACGACAGGTTTGGAGGTTGTGGCTCAGTGCTTTCAATACATGATGATGGATGTGTACCTTGTGGAGAACTGTAGGTATCTTGGTTAGTACTCTTAAATTTTCATTAGATTGTATTATCAAAGTGGTGCTCTTGTTTACCATAATTCCCAAAATTGCACTCATTTTAGCTGAATTGACCAAAAATGACACAAAATAAGTCTTCTCGGAATTATTGAAATGCGCTCTATGTTGCTTTGAGGAAGTTTATTGTTTTTTCAATTACATGTCCACACACCGTAGGTCGTAATTTGCACACCTAATTGTCTTGAATCTTCAAAGTAACATTTAAAATTTCTAAATGTTAATTAATCTGATTAGCAGAAGCAGAATAGTAATTAAGGATAGAATATTAATATAACTTTCAGCAATTCAACTTTTAACCTTGTATAATTTAAGATGATTAATCACAAGAAAAAACCTTATGATTATCGAAATAATAAAATTTGCCTGCTGTCAGACTTTGATAATGTGGCCTATTAAATTATGAAAAGAATTGTTTTGTGCATTTTGGTTATGGTGAATGATATTTTGGGAATTGTGGTAAACTAGAGTGGGGATTTTGGAATTTGTCAAAAAAGTATTAAAGTACAGTACACTCAATTCAAACATTGGATAAATTGGTGTTTTCTTCTTTGTAGTTTGACAATAAATTCCAATTCCCACAAACTCAATTGTGTGGGAGGTCTAATGGCGGAGGATGCTGTCACACTATTACGTGGCTTTTATGAACAAGGAAATCCCAGTGGTGAGTTCCTTTGCATTAGGATCTCAATCTTTTGTTAAACAGTGGCAAGATGTAGGGTTTAGAGTCTAGGGTTTAAGGTAATTTCTAAAACCTAGCACATGATAGTGTTTGCATGGGTGTCTAATGTCTTGGTGGAGTAATTTTGTGGCTGAATGCAAATCAATTTCTACATTGCCATAGCACTTCCAAACTCGATCTCATTTATGCTAGGGTTTAACGTTTAGGGCCAGGGTTAATATTTTGCAAGCCTTGGTTAGTACAATTTCTACTTCATCACATTAGTTTCAAAGAGGATACTCGTCTATCATAGGGTTTAGGATTTCAGGCATTTTGCAAAGCCTTGATGAATAGAATTTCCTCCTCATGACACATGTCCATTATTGGGGTTTAGAAGGTATTCTGCGAGGCCTAGCACTTTGATGATATCCTTATATCATGTTAATATGTTAATATTTTGCAAGCCTTGGTTAGTACAATTTCTACTTCATCACATTAGTTTCAAAGAGGATACTCGTCTATCATAGGGTTTAGGATTTCAGGCATTTTGCAAAGCCTTGATGAATAGAATTTCCTCCTCATGACACATGTCCATTATTGGGGTTTAGAAGGTATTCTGCGAGGCCTAGCACTTTGATGATATCCTTATATCATGTTAATATGCTTATTTGGGTTTATGGTTTAAGGTATTATTTTATGTAAGCTTAACACATGATAGTAGGGTAATTCTATTGTTGCATATAATTTATATGTTACCATATAACAACTTCTAGAGAGGGTGAGACTCGTCTACGTTGGTGTTTAGAGTTTAAACGTTTTTTGCAAAGTTTACCACTTGTTAGTGTTTGATGAGTTGGAGAAGAGGTGGATTTACTGATGAATGCAATCTTTATGTGTTATATCGGTATAAATTTTTTCCGTTTATTTAAGCCCCTCTTTTTAAGACATAAACCATGTTTCGTTTGAATGGTTCAAAACATCAGGAAACACATTTTTTATCCCTTTTTGCAGCTCCAAGGCCTCACAGGCCACTTAGAAGAACGGAATGAATCGTTCGCATGAGGTTGTGGTATTTTAAGTCATTCTACAAGCAAATGGACCATTAATAGATGCGTGTTAACATTATAGGAGATATGAAAATATAAGGATAACTCTGGCGTTTGCAGAATGTTAATGTAATTACATGTTCCAGCAAATCAATTTTGGGATTATCCACCCAAAAATTATGTGCCTTTTGTAATGCTCATTAAATAGATTCAAATTAGTTTCTCAATTTGGAACTAATATTACATGACATTTTTTGCAAGTTTTCTATATTGAAGGTGTTTCTTATGTTTATGGAAGAGTATATTAAGGGTCTGCATATCATTTTTTATTTGATAGCATGTTCTCATTCAAATGTCTTGAGTATTTGTGACAATTTGCAGCTCTCAAAGAATTTTAAACGTTAAGCATAAGTAAAAAAGTGAAAAAGTCCTTGAGAGCACCAACAATGGCTTTTATAGTTTTCACATTACTCAATATTTTAGATTATAGTGGCCACAAGATCTTTATCACTTCTCTTTTCCTTTTGTCTCCTTCACCTTGTCTCTAGACTTGGCCCGTTAGTATGAATATTAATGTCTTCTTGTTGGAAAAGCTTGGGAAGTAAAGAGTACGGCAATTTCTTCCTTCCCAACTTAATGAGTGCATATTTTTAAGGTTTGCTACTTCCATTAATGAATGTTAAGGGATGACATAGGTATGTCTTCAATTAGCATGACAATCTTGACTTGATGGTTGTCTTCAAACTGTAATTGGTAAGGTGAGGGTAGCATAGGAACTGGTATCTAGAAACCAAGTAGTTACCTCAAGTAGCCTTTGTTGAGGTCAAAGAAGAGACCTCAGTGATTGTATGTGTGGGAGTGGTGTTAAATGTAGTGATTGTATGTGTGGGAGTGGTGTTAAATGTAGCGCATCATTTAGAGATATAGATGGTCATTTGAATGGCAATGGTATGTGTGTCAATATCATCATTCTTGGTTGTGGTAGTGATGCCCTAAATTATCTCCGCTTTAGTCATGTAAAATAAACCGTAATTGGTAAGGTGAGGATAGCATAGGAAAATTGTATCTAGAAACCAAGTAGTTACCTCAAGTAGCCTTTATTGAGGTCAAAGAAGAGACCTCAGTGATTGTATGTGTGTGGGAGTGGTGTTAAATGTAGGGCATCATTTAGAGATATAGATGGTCATTTGAATGGCAATGTTATGTGTGTCAATATCATTCTTGGTTGTGGTAGTGATGCCCTAAATTATCTCCGCTTTAGTCATGTAATTGTAAGGGGGTTTGTTTGCTTTGGTGGGGCTAAGGGTGGTGAGTGACCTAGTGCTGTCAAGGGAGGTGGTCATGACAAGGTTGGAACGGTGGTCGATGGATGATGTATGGTTGTGTGGTTTAGTGTTGGAGAAGACGGTAATGAGTTTGATGTGTTATTGAATTTGTGGCTATTGTCAATGTAGTTGTGAACTTGGTGGTTATTGTCTTCAGTAGGACAATTAATTATATTATTGTAGTGGCTTAGCATAATTGTTTCTTGTGTTGTGGTTATCCATGATTGTGTGGCCTCGTTGGGTGGTAATGTATTGATTAGTAATCCCACTCTTGTAGCTAGAAGATAGATGGATGTTGCCTTTAAGGATTAGGTTCTATGAAGAAGAGTTGTGGGTTCCATTATGGAAAATTGGCATATATTATCTTTTCTAAAACATGTATTTTGCTTGTTGCTAAGGCACATGTGTTGCTTCATTGAATTCTAACAAGTGACAAGATTCATGGAAGGAAAAAATGCAAGTTTGGAGTAATTGGGGAATGGAGAAAGAAGAGTTTAGAAGAGGGAAATAAAAAGAAATGAATGGGAGAATAGACTAGGGGAGAGTAAGAAGTAATAAGGAAAAAAAGAAATTTTGAAACAAACCTTGAAAATTAAATAAATGAACATAAAAAGTAAAAGGGTCATTGGATCGAACATAAAGTCAAACCCATAACTTACCTTTCTTGCAAGCAACACAACCAAGTCTTACAAATGGAAAATCTTGGTTGGAAGTATAGTTGTGCCTTGTGTACCTGGGAGGGTGCAAGCTCAACTTCTGTGGTTGCATTGCTTATCGTAGAGGTCAAATGGTCTTGTTTTGAACCATTCTATTGCTTTTAGTGCTAAGAGTCTAATACTAATCAATAAGCCAATAAAGCAAAATAAGTTTCCATTTGACCACCCCCAAGCTATGATCAAGACATAGCCAACCTACCACTGATGTCCCATACTGTCGAATATTAGGATGACTAATACCTTGGAAGAGATAACATGATTGTCGTGACGAAAGCCTAGCTCATACCACTAGTTTCTGAGACATCAACCTTCCGACGTAAATCCTTATCAGGGTAGCTAAGCCTCATATTCATACCTCTTCCTAGGCCCTTGAATAGATGTGCCTTTCCAAAAAACTCTTCATTCATTGGTTGTCAAGACCATGATAGTGTGTGCACCAATTATTCCCTTTTTAACATTAGTGAACATACCCTTCTCTTATGTAAATATTAGTGACCTACCCTCACCTACGTTATGTGTACATAACATTTAGGGAGCTAGGTTAGCCTTGAACCACTCTTAAATTTTCTTAAGAACCTTTGGGACTTCACATATGATTGTGTTACATGCCCCCATCAATTTATCATAGCCCCTTAAATAAATGCTTTCCCTTTTTTGTTGAAAGAGTGTATCAATGTGCTTCGCTATTTGTGTTTCAATATTTTGAGTTTGACCCTTCTGCTATGGTTTGGTGGGTCTCACCTATGGTTTGGTAGTGGAAGCAAATGGTTTCCCTTGTCCCACCCTTAGGTCTTAGTTATGGTTTTCTTAACTTGCCAAATTGCTAGAAGGTCTTTATCCACTGCCTTGTGGACATTCACCCATCTAGATTTCTTCTTTAGGTTGGGTTTACTTATAGGTTTAGAGTTCATAATTGTGGACATGAAAATAGATTCAATGAAGTGATTTTTTCTGTGTCTCAAATGGGGTGGATTTACCTCAAGTTTTCTTGTGTAATTGTGGACATGTAAATAGATTCAATGAAGTTATTTGTTCTCTATCTCGAATGGGGTTACATCTCTTTTTCTTGTGGCCTGGGGTGTTTAGTAAGAACTTTGTAGTTACATTTGAGAGGAGGTAATGTGGGTGACCTTTATCACACATGTCTTAAACTAACCTAATTCTTGTCCAACTCTATCATGTGTGCGTTAATAAATCATTTAGGTTTTAGGCGCCTTCATACACTAGCTATCATCACGCTAATCTTGGTTCTAAGATGTTGAATATTCCAAGAGTGGCCCCAGAGGTATGAGAACTAACTTGATTTTGACTCTATGAGATCTTGCTTGCAAATCATTACAATCTTGGAGATTGGGGTATTTCCATTATACGTAACTTTTGAAGGATAAACTTGTTATATGAACCGCAGTGTTCCCACCATCTCCTCATGTTCGTTTAGTTTGCATGGAAGGTATAGTAGCTTGACATTATTGCGATACACACTTAGTTAGTATAAGATATGGATCTTTCACATTTGCAATATCAAAGAGTTTGGAAACATGATTCAAAGCCTTCTTGGTCCATTGTAACAAAGTAAAAATATTCAATATTATGGGATCCACCAACATAAATTGTATAGATGTATATGAAAATGACCAAGGTTAGAACTTCCACCACATGAACTTATCCCTCAACTTCTTAGTCATCCATTCAATTAATTGGGCATTTGTAACATTTAATCCCAATGGGTATCGCAAGTGTAAAAAAATAGAGCTTTTTCCAACCAATATCATTGTCATCTTAAGTACATCAGATGAGGTCAACCTTCCTTCTATTAGTATGTAATTTAGAAACCAATTTTGTTTGGTTCATGGTTCCCCTTCCCCTTCTTAAGATTTTCACATGAGGCTAATAGAAACATGAAACAATCATCTACCAAAGCTCCCGTAATCAATTCTCTCTCGGATGAAAGGTGTAGACCCACAATAATACTCCATTAATTGTAAGCTTCAATAATGTCACCAACAAGGATGAGTGACTAAAACAAACAAAAAATAGTGTAACTCCACCATTAATCATTACCCACGACACATCATCTTTCTTTCATAAAAATATAAGTTGAGACATATTATATATGTGGTCCAAAGTCCATTGTATGCATTAATATTAAGACAAAGAACTAATTAGCATGACCATAAACTTTCTCCAAATCGAACACACAATCAATTCTTAATGGATATGCCAACCATAAGCCAATTGAAAATTAAGCTCATTATATACACATTTCACCAATTCTTTTAGCAAATGCCCTCAAATATTGTATACATCTCCAAGATTAATGGGTAATATAAAATCATGAAGATTAAATATCAACTTCATGCATTAGTTTTTAATTCCAGAAAACAACTTCATGTACTATCCTTGATCACTTATTTTGGTAGAATCTCCAAATATATGCTTCAAATATATTAGTATAATATAATGTGATCATCATCTAACATTACTATATTGGACATTCAACACTATGTGATTACTCTATAGAGAGTACTAGAAAGACATTTGCAAACAAACGGCTCAGTTGATGATGAATAAAAGTTGGGGATCCAATCACACACCCATAACATTTTGTCATTCATTGTTTGTGAGTTCATCCTTGTTGTTTCCTTGGATGGCATGGCCAACATAGATATTGGTTGGGTTTCATGGGGCTCAGATGGCATTTTCGTGGTCACATTGCTTAGTAGATGAGATGTTTGGGTGGTAGTCTTCGATCGACGCTATGAGCTTTTTTATTCATGTGGGCGCTCTTGTTTGCCCCTACATGACTTCTACCACAACTTTACTTTTTCCTTCATGTCTCTTGGCCTGAATTTCAAAACTTAGACTTTATTAGGTCATAGCATAGCCTGCTTCGTTAGCTTTGATTCAACTATTTGAACTCTGAAATCCAATCAGTGTGCCGGAGATGGTGACTTCCCTCTAGGGGGTTAAGCCAGGTCAAGGTTTATCGATGGTCTCATATTTTCGTCACTACGAATTTGTGCGCCTCGTATCTATATAGAGGGTGTTGTATTCTTGCATTCTAGATGAAATTTGGGCGATCCTTGCCCCTACAGGCGTCACCTAGCGGGGCTATCGGTCACCCTCGACGATGTTGGGTTCAGTGCTTGACGAGGGATACTAATTTTTATTGGATCCCCAACTAGAGACTGACATATGATACCACTATTTCAACGAGAATGCAAGGTTCTAAAGGATTAACCTCTTTTAAGTCCATCAACTTTTTCAACTATATGAATAGTGAGTACTTCCACATTTTCATTATTGAATGACAATACTGTTTCAGCTTATGCTACCACTAGAATCATTCTTAGGAACTGAGCAAATACCACCACACTTCCAAACCAATGTTAGCAACAAGATACCCATCAAGGCTGAAGGCATCCATCCAAATGAGAAAAATGAATAAATTTTGACCATTACCATACTTAATTTGTAGTTATTGATTTTATAATAGTGTGTAAAGCATTGGCTTCATTTCTAGATTTTGGATTCCAAAGCACAAGTAGCCCAATCAGAATCACAATAGCCCTCAATGTTAAAATTGATCATGTTTCTAAATATCAATCCCTTCCTTGGGCACCTTTGAGATATCTTAGAATCTGGTACATTGC
This sequence comes from Azolla caroliniana, assembly GCF_043228905.1. Classification (NCBI taxonomy): domain Eukaryota; kingdom Viridiplantae; phylum Streptophyta; class Polypodiopsida; order Salviniales; family Salviniaceae; genus Azolla; species Azolla caroliniana. The sequence goes on from NW_028230436.1 coordinate 16,073,848, forward strand.
ATCCATATGATCTTTCCTCAGATCATGCATGTAGCGACTTACCACACTTACTGCAAATGAAGTATTTGGACGAGTGTGAGTCAAATAAATCAGCCGACCTACCAATCATTAATACCTTTCACGATCAATTTTCTCTCCTGCAAGTTTAGTTAACTTAATCTTTGGGTCAATTGGAGAAGCTACAGGCCTACAACCAACATTCCAGTTTCTATGAGAAGATCTATGTTGAGCGGCAAGCTCACTTGGAGCCAGATCGACTGGATAAGCCTGAGCCGGTGAGCGAGACGGATCGGTAAGCTGGTGAGCAACTGAGCCGGCAAGCAACTGAGCCAGTGAGCTGGGGAGCCGGTTAGCCGGATCCAATCGGTAACCAAAAGCCTACTATTAGTTTAGACTACTAGGCAATTATAGTCTCGTAGTAAGTGTCAGATGCTCGTGTGAGCATTGAAGTACGCGGTACTCTTGTCAGTCCCACGAGGACTTGTATAAATAGTGCTATTGAGCATAGTTGTATGTACAAAGTGTCTATATTGTTTTGAATATAGCTTTTACGTTATGCTCTCTCTGTCTCTCCCGTGTACTCTGTGTATTTTCTGTTTTCTTTGTTTTCTAACGCTTCCGCAAGTAATCGTTTACATGGTATCAGAGCGCAAGGGTTGAGAACCTCTGCAGCCGACAAACGCTTGAAAGCAAACCCTAACAGGTCGTAAGAACAGCAGACAGAGAAGTGATGGATAGAGGAATGGCTCGCTCGCTCCCTATGGAGAAACTCTACAGATCCAACTACGCATCTTGGTCGTACAAGATGCACCAGTACCTGCTTGGGCATGGCTACTGGAGTTTCGTCGAAGGAGCCAACGAAACAGCACCTGATGCGGCACATAAGGATTTCCCAATGTGGGAACAATCGGCAAGCAAAGTGATGCACTGCTTCGCGTCCAGTGTCAGAGACCAGTTGCTGAGCCACATCCGAGATGCCAAGACGCTGAAGGAGGCTTGGGGAAACCTGAAGAAGGTTTTCGCCGCGAGCACTACAGCTCGAAAGTTGCAACTCCAATAGGAGTTGAGCAATGTTTGACAAAAGGACATGTCGGTGGCGGATTACACGGCCCAAATCAAAGAGATATGTGACTCACTTGCCTCTATCAACGTTACTGTAGAGGAAGACGAGATGGTACAGGTCTGTCTTGGGGGCCTGGCGTCTAAGTTCAGAGCGTTCCGAACGGCAGTGTGTACAAGGGAGAATACGCCATCATTTTTCGACTTACAATCGATGCTCCTTGTAGAGGAGAACCACGCCGGTGCTTCAACTAGCACACCCATTGACAGCCGGATGCTGTATACGGAAGCGGATCGGTCCCGTGGGCGTGGTGGACGAGGCGGTTCGGCACGCAATGGAGGCGGCCGGCAAGACCAGGAACAAAGACACAAAGAACGTGTCGATAGCAGTTCCGGACCCTCTGAGAGCAGGGGGAGTCATGGTGGCAAGAGAAGACTACAACGGAATGTTGGTACTGTGGCAAAAAGGGCCACAGAGAAAGCGAGTGCTGCAGAAAACGCGTCAATTCAGACAAATCCGGATCCGGCAAGGCCGGCAAAGCTCGCACTACACGAAGGGATCGGGAGGATCCAAGAACGGTAACGGGCCAGCCTTGGTGATGAAGCACGAGGTGAACTCGATGAAGAAGACCACTTCCAAATCAGAGGAAGTGTGGTATGTTGATTCCGATGCGTTGAACCACATGACGAGCCACAAAGAGTGGTTCTCCTTTTCGGAGAAACCGGATCAACCAAGAGTAGTTGAAACCGGAGACGACACTCCTCACCCAATTGTGCACGTCGGAGAAGTCCCTTTGAGCCACGTCGGATAGAAGGGGAAGCTGATGAACGTATTACACGTTCCGACAATCATGAAGAACCTGGTGTCGGTCGGACAGATAGTCGACCAAGGGATGCAGGTGCGGTTTACGCACCTCGGGTGCTTCATCGAGGAAGAGGGCCAGATTATTGCGCAAGGGCGTAGAGACGGGAGGATGTTTATCCTCCACACCAATGACGTTGGCACCGCTCTGTCGAATACCTGTGTATAATGGACGTATTCACATTATCCCGTTTTGGCCATTTATGTAATTAGCATAAAGGGTAGTTGCCCTAAGTCGGTCACTATATATAGTGACCTTGTAACCTCTTTGTGAGGTTGGTTGTTGTATTGTTGCTTTATCAAATAAAGAAACTCTTTTGTGTCTCTCTCTCTCTCTCTCTGTGCAACGACCTACATTCTGTCATACACAGGGAATAAACAGGAATCGAGTGCTTCAAGATCTTCCGCACTGACGACATTGCTTCCAACATCTGGTATCAGAGCCTGCACAGTAGTCGGTCCTTCAATCCGCTGTCGGCCGTCGTCTCTGCATTCGGTTTCCTGCGTCATTCGAAGAAAGAGAGAAGAAGAACAAAAACGAGGTTTGCACCTCATCGCGTTAGATCCCCTTGCTTGGAGTAAGCCATCAGGTCGTACTCTGTTCCTTGTGATCGTAACCGCTCGAGGTGAAATCCCCTTGTGCATCATTGATACGATCGTGCTCCATTCGGTTAAACGGCATCCGAAGAAGTCACCAAACGCTGCTCGTTGTAACCACTCGGTGCAGATCGGTCTCAATACAACAACCCCAATTCGTGCTTCATCCGGCTGATCGACATTCGAGAGGATCAGTTGGATCTGTCTCTCTCGTCGCTGCAGCCACCCGAAGCAGAATCGGTCCAGATAATCGGTTTCAATTATCGGTATTCGGCATATATATCCGAAGCGAACCGGGCTCACGCCGACTCGGCAACATTCGGGAAGACCAGTCGGTTCTGTCCCTCAAGCTACCGAAGTCAATTCGAGCAAGTTCCGAAGCCGAACCGACTCGGGTTCAAATCTGACTAGAACGATATCGGGTGAGCCAACCGGCTGCACTCCAACAAGGTTCGTAGTCAACTTCGAACCGAGCTTCGTCAACTGAAACCGAATTTGATGGCATCAACATCCGGCTCGTCAGAAATGAGTCTACGAAAGTTCGATGGATCGAACTTTAACTTCTGGAAGGAGCAAATGCAGGACTATCTCATAGTCAAGGGGCAGATCGATTCCATCGAAAATGAAGAACCTCCAGAAGGATACAAACCAATTGAGTGGCAAAAGCTGGACAGAATCGTCCGCGCCACGATTCGGATGCACCTATCGGAATCAGTATACTTCACAGTGCAATCGTGTACGACAGCATTCGAACTGTGGAAAACACTGTCGGACACTTACGAAAAGAAGGTCGCCGCAACAAAGATGTTTCTGATCCGGCGCCTCTACAACTTGCGGATGAAAGAGTCCGATTCGGTTCAAGCACACCTCAATGAGTACGAAAGCATAAGCTCCCAAATCTCGTCACAGGGGACGGCAATCGAGGATGAACTCAGAGCAATGATACTCATGAGTAGCCTTCCCTCATCATGGGAAACTTTCGTCACAACCGTGTGCAACGCGTCAACCACGGCTGTCAAATACTCCGAAGTCACGAGCGCAATTCTGACCGAAGCAGCTCGGAGAAAGTCTTTTGCCAAAGACTCAACAGACGACGCTTACGTAGTACAAGGTTCGACAGACCGATCGAACACACGAGGAAGAGATTCCTCACGACCGCCGAACAATCAGCGAAGACGGAGCCAGTCACGGGATAACCGAATCTGCAACTACTGCAAGAAACCCGGACACATCAAAGCCGACTGCCGCGCACTCAAGAACAAGAACAACAAGAAGAGTGGCCGGCATGAGGAGATCAACTACGTCAGCTTCTCAGCTGATGTGCTACCAGACGACCCGAATATACTATCAATCGAAAATCCAGTCGGATCAGAAGTTCTACTCACGACTGAAGAGTCGAGCACATGGCTCTTAGATTCGGGCGCGTCATTTCACGTGACTCCTCATCGATCCCAATTTCGGCAATATACGATCCGTCACTCCGACTCAGTTCGAGTCGGTAACTCGCAACACTGTGACATCATCGGAATCGGCACAGTAGAGCTCAACCTTGCAGGTGGCTCAACACTTGTACTCCACAATGTCCGACATGTACCCGAGCTCTCAAGGCCATTGATCTCAGTCGGACAACTAGATGAAGACGGCATTCGTGCCGGTTTTTCTTCGGGAGGGTGGACACTCCACAGGGGGAACCTCCTGCTTGCTAGAGGACCTAAGATACACTCCTTGTATCCGTTACATGTTACACTCAGAGAGGGTAACCTGTTTTTGGTGGATATTCCTGTGTCATCACTATGGCACCGAAGATTAGGACACCTCAGCAAGGCCGGCATCATGCACCTATCCAGAGCCGGATACATCCCCAAACTCTCCTTCTCGGACCATCAATTCTGCGAGCATTGCCAGTATGGCAAACAAGACTTGGGATCTGGTCGAATTACCTAGGAACCGACGTGCTCTTCCTTGCAAGTGGGTTTATCGACTAAAAGAGACGTCAGATTCGACCACCCCAAAGTACAAGGCCAGATTAGTTGCGAAGGGCTTCCGACAAGAATATGGCGTCGACTTCGACGAGATTTTTTCACCAGTGGTGAAAATGACAACCCTTCGTTTCCTACTCGGCGTAGTGGCAGCCGACAACCTGGAGCTGATTCAGCTAGATGTCAAAACAGCCTTCCTCCATGGTGATCTCGAGGAGGAAATTTATATGGAGCAGCCAAAAGGCTTCGTGGCAACCGGCCAAGAACATCTAGTCTGCCGACTCAGGAAGAGTCTATACGGCCTCAAACAGGCACCGCGACAATGGTACAAGAAGTTCGACGACTTCATCCAATCGATCGGCTTCTCCAAAAGCGATGAGGACCATTGTCTCTTCACCAACACAGCTCAAGATGGATCACCCATCTTCCTCATCATTTACGTGGACGACATGCTAATTTCTGGACGCCACGCGGGCGAACTTGCCGATCTCGTTCGGCAACTGCGGTTGAAGTTTGCCATGAAGGACCTCGGTCCGGCACGACACATCCTTGGCATGAAGATTAGTCGGCATCGCGATAAACGACATCTTTTTCTGTCTCAGACCGACTATATCCGACGTGTCTTAGAACGCTTCAACATGCAATCAGCCAAATCTGCTTCAACCCCGCTCCCTATGAATCTTCGGCTCTCTCAGCGAGACTGCCCGACATCCGGTCCGGAGGGGGAAGATATGAAGTCGGTACCGTATGCACCGGCAGTCGGCTCTCTTATGTACCTGATGGTCGCGACACGGCCTGATATTTCTCACGCCGTAGGAGTCGTTAGCAGATTTATGCATAACCCTGGCCGATCGCATTGGAACGCAGTCAAGCATGTGTTCAGATATCTGACTGGCACAAAAGACCATGGCATTCTTTTCGGTCCGAACCGAACCTCAGGCGTAGTCGGTTACACCGACTCGGACTTCGCCGGCTGTATAGACAGTCGGAAATCAACAACCGGATACTGCTTCAAATTCGGCAATGGAGCAATCTCGTGGAAGTCGAAACTTCAGGAGTGCACAGCGACCTCAACGACCGAAGCAGAATATGTAGCTGCGTCCGACGCAGCAAAAGAAGCTTTGTGGCTCGGTCGGCTGGCGCACACGTTTCGACAAGTCGACCATGACTCGGCTCCAGTTGTCTACAGCGACAGCCAAGGTGCTGTTGCCTTGTCGAAAAATCCGGTTCACCACAACGCCTCCAAACATATCGACGTTCGATATCATTTCGTTCGGGACTGCGTCATTTCAGGGAAAATCGGTCTAGAGAAAATATCCACAACCGATAATGTCGCAGATGGAATGACCAAGTGTCTTTCGGCAGACCGTTTTCGGTCTCTTCGGCATCAGATGGGCGTAACGACAAACCAGTCCGGTTAGAGCCGGACACAGAGCAGGATGGTTCCCGACAACCGACATCAGTTCCTTAATGATCGGCTTCAACTGTTCCGACCCGACCAGTTCGGTCTTCTGCCTTCGGACCCTGCCGACTGGAACAAAGCTGATATGTCCGAGAACCTAAGTCTATACCTATAATCTTAGATAACCCATGTATACGCCCATTACGGGGGAGTGTCGAATACCTGTGTATAATGGACGTATTCACATTATCCCGTTTTGGCCATTTATGTAATTAGCATAAAGGGTAGTTGCCCTAAGTCGGTCACTATATATAGTGACCTTGTAACCTCTTTGTGAGGTTGGTTGTTGTATTGTTGCTTTATCAAATAAAGAAACTCTTTTGTGTCTCTCTCTCTCTCTCTCTGTGCAACGACCTACATTCTGTCATACACAGGGAATAAACAGGAATCGAGTGCTTCAAGATCTTCCGCACTGACGACATTGCTTCCAACACGCTCTGTTTGCAAAAGGATAGAAGGTTGAATTGGACATCGACCTGTGGCACAACCAGATAGGCCACGTCAATTACCGGAGGCTTCAAGACCTGCAAGCGAAACAAGTTGTTTTCCGTTTGCCAAAGTTCAGCGGCCGGAAGGCCCAAGTATGTGAAGCATGCCAACTCGGGAAGCAACATCGGCTTCCATTCCCTACTGAACGTAACCGGGGCTGTAAGAAGCTCGACCTTATCCTTTCGGATGTGTGGGGACCGGCACAGAATGTTAGTCTTGGCGGGAGTCGATATTTCGTCTCCTTCATCGACGACTATACGCGGCACACATGGATCTACCTCATTGAGCGGAAGAGTGAAGTCTTCAAGTGTTTCCAGAGTCTCCAAAGCATGGTGGAACGGGAATCGGAGAGGAAGATCAAATGCCTGTGGTCGGATGGCGGAAAAGAATACTTGTCCGACCAATTCAACAGTTATCTGCAACAAAAGGGAATTCGGCGAGAGTTCAGCTGCAGATACACACCGCAACAAAACGGTGTTGCCGAAAGGAAGAACCGGTCGCTTATTGATGCGGCAAGGGCAATGCTGGAGGAGAAGAGCATGCCCAAATTCTACTGGGCGGAGGCAGTCCGAACGGCTGTCTACATCTAGAACCGGATCAGTGACAAGGTGTCAGCTCACGAGCTGTATTTTGGGCGCAAGCCGAATTTGAGACAGCTTAAGATCTTCGGTAGCATTGCATATGTGCATGTACCGGATGAGAAGCGGAGGAAGCTGGATGCAAAATTGGAAAAATGCATCCTAGTCGGCTATGCTCAAGAGCAAAAGGGTTATAAGTGTTATAACCCCCGGACAAAGCAGGTCCAAGTTAGTTGAGATGTCGAGTTTGATGAATCAGCATCGTGGTACTCCTTACCGGCTCCGACCCGATGCCAGAGGATCAGGCTAGTGAGCTTGAACCGGCCCAAGTAGATGATGATGAAGCGTGGACTCAGGATGAGAGTCCGGAATCATTTCGGTTGAGCGGGCCAAACGAGAGACTGAGTCAATCTAACCAGTCTGATGAGGAACCGGCGAGTAGTGGAGACTCTATCGTGCTCTCCCCGCATAAGGAACCGAGGAGACGGTTCACGCGCAAAGAGAAAGGGAAGAAAAAGATGCCGGAATTCGAAACCGGCAATGATGAGTCGGATCCGTGTGCATCCGACTCCGGCAAGGAGAAAGGCGGATCTTCGGCAACGAAGACCGAACTGGCCAAGAAGGGCCTCAAACCGGGTAACGGTGAGTTACGCCGGTCCACCCGCCAGAAGGATCCCGTCATGCGGTACAGGTACAATGAGTACATGGCGCATCACTATGCGTACATGACTAAGGCGGCAGAAGTGCGTGAGCCGGAGAGCTATGCAAAAGCGGCAAAGGACGCAAATTGGCGTGCCGCTATGGAGGAAGAAATGCGGGCACTTGATGTCAACAAGACATGGGACCTAGTTGACCCTCCCCGTCACTGTAAACCGATCGAATGCAAGTGGGTGTACAAGGTAAAGTACAACGTCGACGGTTCAGTTAACCAGTACAAGGCCCGGTTAGTGGCGAAGGGATACGCGCAGACCCACAGAATCGACTACAACGAGACCTTCGCTCTGGTAGCTAAGATGACGATGGTTCGTGTGGTGCTGGCGGTAGCTGCAGCAAGAGGGTGGCATCTTCACCAGATGGATGTGAAGAATGTGTTTCTTCAGGGTGATCTTGAAGAAGAAGTCTTTATGACTTCGCCCCCCGGTTTTCAATCAGAGATGAACAAGTCGGCGGTATGCTGGCTGAAGAAGTCATTGTACGGTTTGAAGCAAGCCCCTCGAGCTTGGAATGCGAAGATCACGCACCAGTTGCGTAAGATGGGGTTTGCGGCCTCCAAGTCCAACTCTTCGTTGTTCATCCGGCAAGGCTCAGCCGGTCCGGTATGTATCCTGTTGTATGTTGATGATTTAGTCATCACCGGACCGGGTCTTCCAGAAGTCAACCGCGTCAAGTCCCAGTTGTCGGACGCATTTGAGATAAAGGACTTGGGGGACCTTCATTATTTTCTTGGGATCGAGGTGATCCGAACCCCCGACGGCATATTGCTCTCACAATGACATTACGTCTTGAATATGTTGAACAAGTTCGGCATGACAGAATTTCGACCTGTATCCACACCCTTGGACCGGAACCAGAAGCTTCGTCCCAACTCCGGACCAGCCTGCAACGAGAAACGGTTCCGACAAATTATCAGAAGCCTTATTTACTTGACTATCACGCGACCCGACATCAGCTATCCGGTCGGAATGATAAGTCAATTCATGCAGAAGCCGACCGTGGAGCACCTTCAATGCGCGCAGCGGATACTGCGATATGTAAGCGGCACAAAGGACCGGGGCCTGTTATACCGGTGTGGTATACCCGAAGAGCTGGTCGGTTACACAGATGTCGATTGGGCCGGCGATGCATCAGATCACCGATCAACCTCCGGTTACATGTTTTCCCTAGGTAGCGCGGTTGTTGCGTGGAACAGCAAAAAGCAGCCAATAGTTGCTCTGTCAAGCACTGAGGCTGAGTATCGGGGCGGTACCATTGCCACCTGTGAAGCCATTTGGCTTCGGCGATTGTTGCAAGACCTACAGATCGACGTACCGACCCCGATTATGGTCTATTGCGACAACATAAGCAGCATGCAACTCGCCAAGAACCATGTATTCCATGCTCGCACAAAGCACATAGACGTGTACTATCACTTCATGCGTGAGCGTGTCCTGAGTGTTGAGAACTCGACGTTCCTTATGTCCGACGCTCGGCCACAACCGAGATTCTTTTCATACACAGAAAAACAGGTAATGAAACGCGACACAAAAAAAGAGGAGAAATGGTATACAGGAGGTATACGTGGAAAACCCCAAAATAGGGGAAAAACCACGGCAGCCCACAAGCTGCAAACTGTCACTATGCAGAAATATACAACAGTGAGATCACTGAGGCAACGACCTCATGCTCTCAGATCTTCGCCACAGGCGGCGGTTACAACAGAGGCAACGACCTCGTCTCTCTCTCTCTCTCTCTCTGTCTCTCTGTACAGTTACGCGCTCTGATTTCTTCTTGCACCAACAAGAAAGAATGATAACAAAAAAACGACAACAACTACACGACTAAAAAGTTTGCCCTAAGTCATATTTATACTAATATGACTTTTCGGCTATTTACAAATGTAGCCTCGATGGGCTCCATCCGGCTCTCCGCAGTCGGGTACTCCTCATCCGGTTCATACCGGGCCTACACCATCCGACTCTCCGCAGTCGGGTACTCCTCATCCGGTTCATACCGGGCCTACACCATCCGACTCTCCGCAGTCGGGTACTCCCCATCCGGTTCATACCGGTTCGGCCTCGGCCGAGTTTGTTCGTCAGCACTGTTCTTCTACCTTCCCATCCGGAGGGACCTGTTTCCCAACACTGAGCGGTGAGGTCGAACTTCGGTATGTTCACAAAAATCGGCAAGTTACCGACACCTTCACCAAACCACTCGGATCGGACAAGTTGCAGCACTTCACTGAAATACTTGGTGTTCAACATCTCGACGTGCCACACTTGAGGGGGAGAACGGGCAAAGACACCGGAACGGGCAAAGGCAAAGAGACTGTCGATTGCGCCGGTGAGGGAAGAACCGACGAAGTGAGAATCAAGAAGAAGAAAGGAGCCGAGTCGACAAGGGAAGTCGACACATCCGAACAAGTCGGAACAAGTGGCAGTGGCAGCAGAGTCAAGAAGGACAGAGCCGATCGAAGGAAGAAGGCCAAGACCCAGACATGGTTTGATGTGGTGAAGGGCTTGGAACCAAAAGACGAATCAGGAGCAACCGATTCGGACAAGAGCTGGAACGAATCGGAGACAGTCGATTCTGTTCAACAGACAGATTCGGAAGAACCGGATCAATTCAAGGCCAAGAGGACGAGAAGGCAGCGAAAGTCAATGCCAACACGAAGGAATCGCCAAACCGGAACACGCCGAAGTCACAGCAGCAAGGGAGCTGAATTGGGTTTGTTGAGCAGACAAGCCGATCGAGGAGGTCAAGGTGCGTAGAACAAGAGGGGTCGCGACAAACAGAACCAGACCAGACCGGACGAGGAGCGCGAGCAAGGCGGAGCAACGCTAGGAGAAGTCGGTTGGAAGAACTGACTGCCACAGAGGCTGACACTAGGATCCAACCTCAAGTTGAGCTTGAGGGGGAGTGTTGAGCGGCAAGCTCAACTGGAGCCGGATCGGCTGGATAAGCCTGAGCCGATGAGCGAGACGGATCGGTAAGCCGGTGAGCAACTGAGCCAACAAGCAACAAAGTCGGTGAGCTGGGGAGCCGGTTAGCCGGATCCAATCAGTAACCGGAAGCCTACTATTAGTTTAGACTACTAGGTAGTTATAGTCTCGTAGTAAGTGTCAGATGCTCGTGTGAGCATTGAAGTATGTGGTACTCTTGTCAGTCCCACAAGGACTTGTATAAATAGTGCTATTGAGCATAGTTGTATGTACAGAGTGTCTATATTGTTTTGAATATAGCTTTTACATTCTGCTCTCTCTGTCTCTCCCGTGTACTATGTGTATTCTCTGCTTTCTCTGTTTTCTAACGCTTCCGCAAGTAATCGTTTACAATCTAGTACATATTTTCACTGAGATAGAACAACTCCTTCTGCCCCATGAGCTACCTCAATTCCAAGAAAGTATGGTAGCAACCCTAGATCACCTCAAACTCTTTACCTAGTAGCACCTTCAGTTGGACAATTTCTCCTTCATTGTTACCCATGATAATTATATCATCCACATACACAACAAGTAATGTAGTATGCTCCTTTTGTTGTCGGAAAAACACAGTATGGTCCGCATTGTTCTACTGGTATCCCATACCCACCATAGCCCTTCTTAACTTGTCAAACTAGGCTCAAAGATTGCTTCGGTCCATAAAGCGACTTCCTTAGTCTGCACACCTTGCCTACTGTTTGAATTGTACCAAAACCTAGGGGGATATCCATGTACACTTCCTTCATCAACTCTCCATGAAGGAATGCATTTTTTACATCTAATTGTTTCCAATCCTTATTCATTTCTAAGGAAATAAGTGTTCTAACAGTGGTCATCTTTCCTACATACGCAAAAGTCTCATCATAATCAATGTCATATGTCTAACTATATCCCTTTGCCACTAATTGTGCCTTGTAATGATCGATTTTGCCCTTTGGGGTCTGTTTTATTGTAAATACCCATCTGCACCCAACTAACTTCTTTCCTAGTGGTAGTGATACAATCTTTCAAGTTTTGTTCTTGTCAAGAACTCCGAGTTCTTCTTGGATCTTCTTTAGCAACCTACCAACACTTGGGTAAAGTGACAGAGTCTAATGATGCAATGAATGCTCTATGTGTAGCTGATATGTTAGAATAAGAGATATAAACTGAGCAATATCATGCGGAAAACCATAACAATTAGGAGGGACTCTTGCATTACTGCGAGAGGACCTCCTAACCTTTATAGGATAAGGAGAGGAAATCATATGTCATTTCTGGGTTTGGGAGTTCTATAGGTATTTTAGAAGTCGAGGCAAGTCGGGACATGGAACTTGATGGCACAAGTGGCACTACATACGTGTTCATATTTCCATCCTTTTGCCTCTTCCTCGGGGTATACACCTTTAGCTCCCCCTCAGCTTGAGTCCCAACACATGCAGGTTCATCGTCTTCTTTTCCTTCTTCTTCCTCATCTCCTACGTTCACATGTTTCTCAGCTGGTGTAAGGATCAACAAAAGAATTGATCCTATTTTTAGCAACCTCTCACCATTATCTCATTCCCACATATTTTCAATCTTAATTAAGTCATCAAAAACTAAAGTTACCTCTTGTTTATAATATGCCTCCCACTCTCGGAAATGCACATAGATGCTCACAAATAATCTCTTCTCCACTGGACTCCAACAAACGTACCCCATTTGCGTGTTGAGTATCCCACAAATACACATTTCACAGCGCTAGGATCAAGCTTTCCTATAGATGGTCTATTGTCCTTTACAAAACACACATCCAAACACCTTCAAAGGAAGGATCCCAACAACAACTCACATGGAGACTTCCACTCCAATACTCTAGAGGGCATTCTATTGATCAATGTGGCAGCCATCAAAACTACATGTCCCCATAGTTGCTTTGGGACATTCATATAAATCATCATGCTTCTTGTTGCCTCTAGAAGATGTTTGTTCTTCCTCTCTGCTACTCCATTTTGTGTCGGTGTATATGGGCATGTAATTTGATGTGCCCTAAACATAATGTTAGCATACTCTATTCCATTATTAGACCTCAACACCTTTACTACTGCACCATATTGAGTTTGAATAGCTCTATGAAAATCTTTGAAGCAAGCAAATACGTCATTCTTATTTTTAGTGACCATGTTCCACAAGTTATATTTGATGAAAAATAAGAATGAAGTATTTGCTTGCTTTAAAGATTTCTCAACTCATCCATCTTCTCAACCTAGACTATCTCTTCTCTCCTCTTTTGACTTCTTTTCATTCACATAACACTATCATCCTAGAAGGAGAAGCCTCCCTTTCGTCTCTTGGATGCTAGGACAGTGTTGTTCAAATTTAACACCATCTCATCCATCTTCGCAACCTAGACTATCTCTTCTCTCCTCTTCTGATTTCTTTTCTGAAGTCACATCTCATCATCTCATTCACATAGCGTTGTCATCCTAGAAGGAGAAGCCTCCCTTTCGTCTCTTGGCTTCTAGGACAGTGTTGTTTCGTTCACTATTACACCAACTGAGGGGCGGATCTAGGGTTTGGCAAAGGGGAGGATCTAGGGTTTTGCAGAGGGGCAGATCAAGAATATACATAGCAATGGGCACAATTTCAGCTCAAATCGAACCGAACCATTAAGCCATGGTTTAACAGTTTATTGGTTCCAAAAAATTAATGGTTTGGTTTAAATACTTAAGAGTTCATAAACGGTTTGGTTTGGTTTCTTTGCCTTGAAATTGAACCGAACCGTGCCGATCACTGAATATACATGTCACAACAAGAGAGAACACAGATCACATTTTACATGAGGAGATGGTTCCTCTTAAAGGCCATGATCCAGCCGTTGGCATAACTCCACACTTAATTTGCAGTTATTGATTTTATAATAGTGTAAAGCATCATCTTCGTTTCTAAATTCTGTATTCCAAACTCAAAACACCCTTACCAGATAGGTTGGTTCCAATATATATTTCATTGCCAGCATTATAATCTTCTAAATTTCGAATGAAACCTTACATGCATGTTGAAAATATAAATTGCTTTCCAAAACAAGTTGATAATTTTACTAGACTTTCAAGACCATGTTCAAACAGATTCAAAGACAATAAGCGGAGCATACTCGAGGATCATCTCACCCCTTACAGGAGAACTATGTGTCCTAATTCAAAGAGATCAAATACAAAACTATCAAATGAGCTTAAAATGTGATTCACATATAATGTGTTTGGAGTTCTTAATGTCTTTAAGCAACACCATATTCCCATAAAAAAATACAATGGCGCCAGCTAATAAATGACTCTATTAAAGTAACAAATAAAACCAACAAACAGCTCTAAACAGAAAAAAAATACATAATTATATGAACAAATTAGACCAAATGAATTGAGATGCCATGTAGTGGATTCAGTGAGATTCCATCCATCCAAGGCCTTTGATAAGATAGAATCTGTAAACTCAGGAACATGCACAAGGTAATAGAATAAAATCTCCTTTATCCTCAAGTTATAATCTACTCCAGTGCTCTCATCTTGATGTTTTATCAATGAAACCAGGGAAGAAAATTTGTATTGAGTGAGCGCATGCTAGAATTCTCTCTTAACAGAGAAGGATGTGTGATGCTGAAAATACAATTTTCAATCATTATCTTCATGAAAAAACAGTGTGCACAAGAAAGAAAATTTGCATTACAAGTGGAAATGAATGAACTTGATCTCTTACCAGCGTTGTGTGCATGCTTGGTTTTTCTGATACAATTCACCTATGTTGCCTTAATCTTCTTGAACATATCTGTTCTTTCTGGAATTAAACAGTAGTCTCTGTTGAAACCACCATAAACGTTCACACCTACAGATCAGCCCTTTGTAAAATTGTACGTAAAAGACAATCAAATTTAAATGTGCTGTATATCAATTGATTGTTAATGGGGGGCTATAATGCATATAACTTTCACAGTTAGAGATCCATTTTTATATTTTTGCTGCATACATGGCATAATTGATTTAGTAAGAATATTTCAAATGTGAATCTCAGCACATTTGGGGCATTCTTTGGAAGCATTGCCATGCTAATCTCAGCCCACTTGGCGCATTATTTAGGACCATTAACCATTATGGCTTTACTAGACTTACATAAGGATTTCTATAGCATAAAGCAATCGTATTTCTTTTGCATCCAGGTGATATTCACAATATGAGCACTGAGAACTAGTGACTTACAGCAATTATTTGGGAGTACGCTTTAAATCCTGTCAAAAAACGTATATATGAGGAGCTCGTATTTCCATTTCCTGATGCTGAACGAATACGTGGAACCAAGAACTTGGCAACCTAGACATGCATCCAAAATATTCAGGTATACTGAAGTTTATCCAATATATATTGATGAAATACAACAAAGGTCGAACAGTACTGTTTCGGCTGGTTCTGCTAGTATATTGATAAAGAACTTGGCCTGAGAATTCCCACAGAAAATTAATTACAAACTAAATTTTATGTTAACCTTTACATTTCATGTCAATTACCATAACTGGAGATTTACCTGTGGAGTATCACTACCAGACATCAATAACTCTGTTGTCACCATACCAGGCTGTACAAGTATCATGGAAATTGTCACTCTTTTGTTTTTTATTTTTCCTAAAAGGTATCGTATTAATATAAAATGCCTTCATGACAAGCATTAATATAAAATTCTCTCAAACAGGTGCCAACTGTCAAACTGAGAGGGAATACATATGTCGGACATGCAGTAGCATTAAATGACAAACAAGTTCCTGTGGTGTAAAATCAGTAGAAGCCTTTTGGTAATTGGTAGTGAAAGTGATTAATGAGTTCTTGACCACGAGTTAGCATCTCCTCTAAAGAAAGATTATACCGTTAGTGATTATCCAGAAAATGACAGTGTGCTATCCCATATAGAGAACAGGTTATTTCTACATTCAAATGAATTTCCCAAGCATAGTTTAAATATAGGACATTCACGGAAACTCCTAAAAAGAGGGAAGAATAGATTGGGATTTAGTTACTCCAAATAAAATGGCAGAAAATATACAAGCATTTTCTTTCAAAACTTGGTCAATTTTGATGGCATAGCATCCCTTGGACTACAAGCAAGAAAACATTATCAAGACAAATCACAACCTACAAAGATATAGATATTAAGTGTAGCAGATACAAACTACACAAAACAGCACAGCCTTGATGCACTAGAAATAGCAAACCTTTTACAGACTCATTGATCCTTAGCACACAATGGGTTCCAGACTCATATTTTCAGTATGATTGACTATGCTCCTTACATAGAATCTCTACCAAAAAGAAATTAGATTGCATACTAGCATGTATAGACTTAACATTTTTATAATATTAATCATCAAAAGATCATGGCATCATCCAAGCTCACCGAAAGCATGTGGATGATCACATTTTTTATTTCTTGCATTTTCATCTCTGCCTACATCGAAAAACACAACCACGAACCTTTATCAACAAGATAGTGGCAATAAAGTTCCTTAGAAATCAGACCAGAGTCCAGAGCAAATGGATTTTACCTGCAGAGATTTTGTTAATTGTGTTAAGCTTCGCTTTGTTGCTCCGTATGCTGCAAATCTGGGGAAACCATAGTCACATTCATTTGCAATGTAAGCTGCACCATCCCCAGTATATGATAGAAAGACATAAAGAAGTATATAATAATCTCTCTAAATAACAACAAAGGCTTATCAGACCTGATAAAAATTACAACTGTTCATGTTAACTGTTTAAATGTGAATAGCAGAAGAAAAATTTCTTTCTACTCTAGCTTCCAAAAACTAAATAATTTGTCACTGTTCATGTTAACTCTTTAAATGTGAATAACAGAAGAAAAAAGTCTTACTTTAGCTTCCTAAAACTAAACTGTTCATGTTAACTCTTTAAATGCGAATAACAGAAGAAAAATGTCTTTCTACTCTAGGTTCCTAAAACTAAATAGTTTGTCACTGTTCATGTTAACTCTTAAAATGTGAATAACAGAAGAAAAATGTCTTTCTACTCTAGCTTCCTAAAACTAAACAATTTGTTGCAAGGATTCAGACCTGGGAGTGGGCCTTCCATCCGCTCCAGCCCCATCCATGTTAAAGATATGACCACCTTCTTCTTGTGCCATCATCAGTTTTATGGCCTAAAATATTGCACCACTATTGAACATGAAAAACTGCCATGTAGATGATATTGGAATCAGCTATACCTCTCTGCAGCATATCATAACTCCAATAGTATTGGTTTCCACTATTTCCCTACAAAAGACAAACTCATAAGGAACAGACACTAGTTGAGAATATTAATGTATTGTGGCAAAACTAACTAGTTTCTGATTCTTACATAATGATGTCATCACTTGTATCCACTAATGGCTTGTATGTATATGCATTGGATCCAGCATTATTTATCTGCGATACCATACAATCAGCTAGAAACAAACAAATGGCCTTATAAATGTATGTATCTGCGATACATACAACTACTAGATAGGTCTTCCCTTAAATCTGCTGCAGCTGAGACTAGTTTATCAAAAAAGAAGCCACTGAGCAAATTATGGCATGAAGCACACTCCGAAACACAGTTTTGGGGTTAACTAGAGGAACTGGAACAGGCATTTCACTTGCAAATTAAGCTCATCCACAAGTTCTTAGTAAATTGAAAGCAAACTTAGTTGGATTCAAGGGCAAAGGAATCAAGATGTGCACAAATGCACCATCTGAATGAAGGAAGAGATCATAATAGGAAAAGGATGGGCTCATTTCGTGGAGCGTGGTTAATCATCTACAACTATAGGTTCACACCATTAGTTGCCTCTGTTCCTCTTCCACATCCATCAGCGCAAAAGATAAAGAGAGATGGATCAAGTGAGAATGTAAGTGTTAAAGCAGGTTCTACTTGCACTATCCATGATGAATCAGCTGAAGAACTCCCTTTTACCTTCACCAAATCTCGAATTGGATTCAAACAAAACAGATACAATTAGCTGAATTGGAAATTGGTAAGATGCTTATTGAATGGAATCTCCTATTTACAACTTACATACTCCTAGTTGGAAGCAAACGGTGAAGGTAGTGTCACAAATAGTTTAATGACACTAGAAGATTGATTCCATCCAGCCATTACTTCATCAATTCAAGCATTTATTACGGTTGACTTTTAGAACCAAACACTACTTCATCAAAACATTTAATGCATTGTTTTTCTTCTCTCCACTGATCCACTACTTTAACTCATTATGTACCAAGGGATATTTATCTGTAGCATCATCAATGAATGTAAGAAAATGAAGATAACTCTCCAATTGATACTGTTCTCATTGGACTGCATACATCACTATGTACAAGTTGAAGCTTGCATGTTGCAAAAACATTTGCATCTTTTGGAAATGAAAATCTGTGCATCTGTCTCGTGGATATGCAACCCTTGGTGCTCTTGATAGACAATGTGCAGATTTGCAATTCCAAGAGCCACAAACTAAACTGTGGCTATTTCATACAATTGTAACAGCAACTCTTCTCTATGGAGTAGAAACATGGGGACCGAGTCTAAACAAGGCAAAGAACTGGAAAGATTTAGAGACGCCTTTAGTCTCAAATATTGCCTGCATGATAAGGAGCAAAGCGTTTGTGCCCCATGATATAATCATGGGCAGATATGAGCGCAGCCCCTATAATCATTGGGGCATTATTCTGATCTGTGACCTGTATTCAACGACTTTGGGAGCTACCTAAAGGAAGGTACTCAAGATTGGTGCTTATGTTATCAAAGCAACTTGCTAATCATGGAGACATTCATTGTTGGTATACTAAAATGCAACAATAGTGGCATAAGAATAAATGCAATACCCCCTTTCCAGTATAGCTTGGATTATCCCCATTTAAACATAACCAAAGTGGGAATGAATAGAGTGGTCTGAACTAATATTATTAACTTGGAAAACAAGATAACATGGATCAGCTCCAAAATATCAATTGAAAGGAAGATGGCCCACTATAAGAAACTTTTTACACACATCGGAGGATGGATTCATAATCAGACCCTCTTATAAGGACATACATCTATCCTATGCATTGTTTAATGTGATAGGGCAGTTGCGAACTTCATCACATTAGTTAGAGATTGAGATAGGGAAATAAGCACGAATACATCTAGAAGAAAGAATTTGCCAATTGTGTCATCATGGAGTGGAATATAAGAACACTATGTTTGTCACTGTGTTTTCTATGAAATATTAGGGAGATACCATTGCCTCTTTAATCAAGGCTTTAGCCCACTACACAAGGTAATGGAATATGAGGACTAAGGTGCTTGGGGCTTTTCTTGCTAGAACTCAAGAGACATAGGCAAAAGTTGTTGACGGACAACAACACAGCCACACAAGCTCATCAACAAAGAACATTCACAACTTTCTTTAGCCCCATCACTCATGCCACAAGTCAACCAAGGGCTACACAAATGAGCCCCGACCAGGACATAACAAAGGGGTTACAATAGATCAGGCAAAAGCAATTTGTCATGCAAATAGGCCCCAGCCCCATGGACCACGATCTCATCACCCTTGTCATCAACTGATAAAGGCCCTTATCTCCCATCATCGCAGGTGCTTCCCTCACTTTGGAGACCTCTCCATTCTGGATTGACCTATGCTAGAGATCTTCTGAAGAAAAAAATTACAATATATTGAACTTGCGAATCTTACATTTACCAATAACAAGATTCTTCAGTGTCTTTTTATCTTATTTATCTTTCTTTTTTTACTTAGTAACATTTATTTATTTTGATTTGTTGATCTCGAAGACGATACAACACTTAAGCTGTAATCTCTGGCCTTATAGGACAATTTGGCCTCTTAAAAGACGTTAATACATGTTTATTGCTTTCTTTCGGCCAGCATAGGTACGTTTGACAACTTCTTGAAACCTACGGCATGACATTGAAAGCCCCTATCTTCTCCCAAAGATCTACATCCAAGCTTTCTCATGAAGAACATTTGCCCATTTTTGAAGATAGTAGGGGGCTGATTGGCTGGCTATTGCTTTCTCCTTAGCTCTTTCCCAGGTAAATGTAACTTTCCTAGGAATATTAATAAATAAGCCCTTTCCTAGGAATATTAATCAACTCTTTACTCATCTCAATGTGGGACCACAGTTTTGGAGCTGAGAGGAGGTTTTGGAGGGTGACAGCCCTAGAATTAATCTCTCCCTTATGCAATCTCTTTGTTACGGGAATGACCATAATTTATCCCGTGGTAAGTTGTACCATAGTATTTTACACACAAGGATAAAGTACGGTCATGCCTGTAACACTACTCTCTTTGCACATTTTCTCTAACAACACTTAAGATGTAATCGTAATCTCTTGTTTGGTTTTATAGGCCATTTTGGCCTCTTAAAAGATGTTAATATTTCTTTCTTTCTTTCTACATTTACTATATTCCAGCATTTATTATAGTTGACTTTTAGAACCTACCACTACATAACATTTAATGTATTGTTCTTTTTCTCTTCTTTATGGAGTAGAAATGTGGGGACCGAGTCTTAACAAGGCAAATCATTGGAAAAATTTAGAGAGTCCTTTAGTGTCAATGATTGCCCACATGATAAGGAGCAAAGCATCGGTGCCCCCTATGATATAATCCGGGGAGAGACGAGAGCAACACCTATAATCACTGAGGCATTGCTCCAATCAGTGACCTATATGCAAAGTCTTTGGGAGCTCCCTAAATGAAGGTATACAAGGTTGGCACTTATGTGATCAAGACAACTGAATGAAAATGTAGACATTCATTGTTGGTATGCTGAAATGCAGAAATGGTTCGAGTCACATGGCACAAGTGTAAATGCACTACCCCTGTTCCAATATAGCTTGAATTCTCCCCATCTAAATATGACCGAAGTGGAAAAGAATAGAGTGATCTGAACTGATATTATTAACTTGGAAAACAAGATAACATGGATCAGCCCCAAAATATCACTTGGTACGAAGATGGCCCACTACAAAACCCACTTTTTACACACATCAAAGGATGGATTGCTCATAAGGCCACCTTATATGGGCATTCATCTATCGTATGCACTGCGCAATGTGATAGGGCAGCTGCAAACTTCATCACATCAGTTAGAGATTGAGGTAGGCAGATTTACACGAATACCTCTAGAAGAAAGAATTTGCCAATTGTGTCATAAAGGAGTGGAATCTGAGGAACACTATATTTGTCACTGTAATGTCTTTAACGAAATCAGAGGGAGATACCATGGCCTCTTTAAACAAGGCTTTGGCCCACTACACAAGGTGATGGAATATGAGGACCAATGGCGCCTAGGACTTTTCTAGCTAGAACTCAAGAGACATAGGAAAAAGTTGTTGAAGGACAATAGTACAGCCAGACAAGCTCATCCACAAAGAACAATCACAACTTTCTTTAATACCATCACTCCTACTAATGTTACAAGTCAATCAAGGGATAGACAAATGGGTTCCGGACAAGGAAATAATAAATGGGTTAGGATAGATCAGGCAATAGCAATTTGTCGTGCACGTAGGCCCTTGCCCCATAGACCACGACCTCAACGCCCTTGTCATCCACAAATGAAGGCCATTATCTCCTACCATCGCAAGTGCTTCTCTCGCTTCGGAGACCTGGATCGACCTATGCTAGAGATCTTTCGAAGAAAAAAGTTATAATATATCTAACTTGAGAATCTCACATGTGCCAAAAACCAGATTTTATCGTCTCTTTTTATCTTATTTACTTTTATATTTACTGAGTAATATTTATTTTATTTTGATTTGTTGTCCTCAAAGATGAGACAACACTTAAGATGTAATTTCTTGTTTGGTATTATAGGCCATTTTGACCTATTAAAAGACATTAATATTTCTTTTTTTCTTTCTTCTTCACTCCTCCATTATAACTCATTGTGTACCTAGGAATATTTTATCTCCTTTCATAAATGCATGATTACAAAACCCACCCTCATTTTCACATGTGAGCTTCCAATTCTTGTTTTAACTTATTATTAAGCTGCTGAAAGCCTCTTTGGCATCTTACAATTGTTCATAACAGTTTTCTCACAGAATTATATAGGACCTTTTATGGGAGGTCTCGGAATCAAGAATATCCTCTCATTCTTCGTCTACTGAAAATAGTTTTGTTCCTTGTTTAATTGTTCTTTTTGTAAAGAATCAGGTATGATTCTTGTGTAGTGAAAGAGATATGTGTTATGTGTATGTGTGAGAGGAAATAGAGAAGAGAAGAGAAGACACAAGATGGATAGATAGAATGGAAATAGAATACTCAAGAAGAAGAATATGTATATTCACAAGGAGAATATGAAATACAAAAATGTAGCATTACAAGGAGTCGCAACCGACTTAGTATGAAGTATGAGGAGGGTGCTTTATATATAGTCACCCTCTCTCTTCATTAACTAACTACAACAACCACTCTCTCTTGGGGAATGTGAAGACTCATAGTCATGGGGAATATGTAACTCATTAGTTATGTGTCATAGAATATGATTCTATGACACATAGTTAATGTGTAGAGAGTAGTGGTGTAACTCTTGACCTTTGAGTAATCATAGATTCTCAAAAGGTGTGTTCACACATTGCACTATGTTGAGCTTGATTCTCAACACTTTTGTTAGTTGAGACTTAAGGGAAGAAGAAGTTGGAAATTTCTTATGCTAATTGATATAAAACAGTTTTCTATTAAGTTTATGGATTTATAATCTGTTTAAGGCTGCAATAGATTAAGGTATTTGGCTAAAAAACTGAATCCAAATGTATCTAAAATCTTAGATGCTTAAGATATGTAGATGCACCACATCTTACGTGCCTCTCTTAAGATGTGTTTGAACTTAGTACATGTTAGCTACACCTATAACGCCTCTGTTGTTCAAGCAATTGGTTTCCATCACTCAAATGTGTCAACCCCAATGCGGCATATTACAACCATATTAAACCCTAAATTTTTGTTGATTTTTTTTTATTCCCAGGAGAATAATTACAAATGGAAAAAATGAGGCCATACCCAAATGTCAATGCATCCAAGATGCTCTATAGCAAAATTGACCAATGTTTTGACGCTCTCCCCATTTCGAACATCAACCGATTTTCCCTAAAAAACCCATATATTCTTCACTATGAAACATACCAAGGGTTGCCTAATGCTCTCATGCAGGAAACATGACAATGTAAAATTATTCTTCAACCCAATCTGTTTATAGTCAGTTAGCAAACTGACTACTCACAAAAGCTCGCTGTCCACCAAACTCTTGTGTCAAGCTCTTGACAGCTTTAGCCACACTTTCACCTTCATACAGTAAAAAGCCAATGTCATAAAGAATTGTTAGATTGCAGGTACTCTTGGGAGAGGGTAAAGAATTGACACCACAGAAAGCAGAAGTTTTGCAAGACCAGAAGATGGACTGACCTGATCGTGAGCATATTACGACATTATCACCCTCTCTCAAAAACTCCTTCGCGAGTGCATAGCCGATTCCTACAATAAATAAAAAACAGAAATGGATTACATCACCTTTGCCATATTTCTCAATTTTTACTAGATTAACATGATGATATGATTTTTCAGTATTTATATTCATAGTGAATAAGATGCCAGCATTCAATTCCTAATACAATTATATCATAATCCTCGCTTCTTATCAAATTATGATGAAATGTCCCCCTGTTCATTTCATACAATATTCTTTATCCATTGACACGCTTCAAGAATCATTATCCTAACATAATCAAGGAAGTTGGGTACATCAAAAAATCTGTGTCTCTACCCTCATCTCTACTACAGTCCTGTTTGCTGAACATCATCCCTCAATAGCTGCTCCCTCAAACATCCCTCTTTACCTTTACCACTGACATGCACATTGAAGGAAGTTCAAATATATCAATCATAATACTTCGAAAAGAAAACACATCTAGGGAGTCCAAATCAATCAAATCCAGAATTTTCAAAGATTGGCTAGACTATTCACACATAACTCAAATTAAGTGGTTCAAATAACTAAAACACACTTTTCAAAGCAATGGCTGGAGCATTTGAGCATATAATAACACTACGGAGTTAAAATGCATAAAGTAGCACAGAACTTTCAAACAAATGTGAGCATATTTACATTTATAACTCCAAAATTAAGTTTTCAATTACATCAGCCTAGATATTTTTCAAAGAGATGGTTCGGAGAAAGCAAACATACCATTTGGAAGGGGCAATGATAAGCACATTGGAACAAGTTTAAATACACCAAACATTGTATTTCGAAAGAAAAGGCTAGATTACCCACATATATAGATCCAAATTAAGTAGTTCAAATACATCAAACATGTTATCCGAGATCAAATGCATAAACTCGATATTTTCAATGGTAAGGCTAGATTCCTGGTCTGACTCTGAGACCAAACTTCTGAAAATACTCCAGGCTCAAGCAAGGCACCTCTCGGGATATATAATCAAGCACAATATTTTTCAACGAAATGACTAGAACATCCACACATAGTGTTTATACATACTGAAGGATGTTTAAATGCAGCAAAGACAATTGTATCGAAGAAATGGCTAGACTATTTGCACACATAAATCCGGATATGGCGTTTAAACACATCAAATGCAGTATTTATTGAACGAACAGGATGGATTATTTGCACATACCTTTGGATGATCCAGTTATAAGCACATTGAAAGGAGGCTTTTTCGAGCGGGAAGTAGGTGATAGGGAAGGATCAGGATCTATCGCTGCAGAAGAGTTCAATTTTTCTGTCTGAGAAGCTCGGATGAGAAAAGAAGAAGATCGGGTATCATTCTTCTTCGTCGTCTTCTTCTTGGCGTCACTGTTTATCTTCGGATCAGAACAGTATAAGATCGGTCGAGGAAGATGGAGAGATCGAGGAAGGACAAAACGTAACTGACGATTCGCAGAAGTGGAGCGATTGGCAGAAACGTGACGGGTAAGGAGGGGATGCGGAAGCGGGGCAAACCGTAAGTGCAGCTTGGAAGAGGCGAGGATAAGGGAGGGGATCGAAGAGGAATGGAAGGAAGGCGAAGGCGAAGGCGGGGGGAGGAGAGGAGGTAAGAGACTGCCGGTTCTGCTTCTCATCGCCATGGCTTCTTCTTTGCAAAGAGAGAGACGATCGTACTCTTTCTTTCCCCTTTGATCGTAGTACTAGTCACTTCCAACAGTGACTTCCCTCCAGTCGACCATTCATAAATATGGCTTCGCTTCCACATCATCCGGCTCGTCGAGAGATGAGCCTCACGAAGTTCGATCCCACGGACTTCAAGTTTTGGAAGGAGCAAATGCAGGATTACCTGATCGTGAAGAGTCGGATCGACCCAATCAAGAATGAATCGGCTCCAAACGAATACAAGTCGAATGAATGGACGAAATTAGATCGAATTGTTTGTGCCGCCATTTGGATGCACCTATCCAAAACCGTCTATTATACGGTGTAGTCATGTACAACAACATAGCAGTTGTCGAAGACGTTGTCGGAAACATACGAAAAGAAGGTGGCCGCCAAGCAGATTTATCTTATCCGGCGCCTATACAATCTTCGGATGAAAGAATCCAATTCGTTCCAAACACACTTGAATGAGTACAAAAACATCAAATCCGAAATTTCCGCCCAGGGGATGACAATTGATGATGAGCTGAAAGCTCTCTTGCTTATGAGCAGTCTACCCCCTTCATGGGAAACTTTCGTAACTACTGTGTGTAATGCATCGCCTACAGCCGTCAAGTACTCCGAGGTTACGAGATCAATACTGTTTGAAGATGCTCGGAGGAAATCGTTCGTACACAAATCGGCTAGTGATGGATATGTAGTACAAAGTTCGATTGATCGACCGAACAGTCAAGGAAGAAGTTCTTCTTGACATCCAATCAATGTGAGAAGTTGAAGCAAGTGCATGGACACTAGAATATGCAATTATTGCAAAAAACATGGACACATCAAGGTTGATTTCCGTGCCCTCAAGATCGGAGGAAAAGGGCAACCCAAAGGAGGAGGTTAATTTTGTCCAACGACCCGAACATTCTATTCATTGAAAATTTGGTTGAATCAGAAGTTATGTACATGACCAAAGAATCTACAACATGGCTTCTCGATTCGGATGCATCGTATCACATGACCCCTCGCCGATCTCAGTTCCAACAATATTCGGCTTGAGAGAGCGAAAGAGAAACACAAGATAGAAAGATTTGAATAACAATAGAATACTCAAAACGATGTATATTACAAAAGAGATTAACCGAACTAATTACAAAGTAGGAGGAGAGTGCTTTATATAGTCACTCTCTCTCTTCATTAACTACCGAAGCTCATGGGGAATGTAAAAACTCATTAGTTATGTGTCATAGAATATGATTCTATGACACATAGTTAATGTGTAGATAAGAGTGGTGACTTTTGACCTTTGAGTGCACACTCTCAAGGGTGTGTTCACACACTAGACTAGGTTGAACTTGATTCTCAACACACCCCCTCAAGCTCAACTTTGGTCGGCTACTTCGGTTGATGTCTGCTTCAGCTCGTATCCGATTTGGACAGTATCCGGTTTTCGCTTGTACTCCCCCTCAAGCTTGGCAAGTCAAGGACCGTCAATCCAAGGTCTGACATGAATTGCCGAAGCTTGTCGGCTCCCAAGGCTTTGGTGAAGATGTCGGCAGTTTGAAGATTCGTAGTGATATGTTGAAGATCAACATCGCCATCCTAAACACGCTCTCGAATGAAGTGATAGTGCACTTCGATATGCTTCGTGCGTGCGTGGAACACTAGGTTCCGGGCCAGATAAATACTGCTCATGTTGTCACAATAAAGGGGAATTGGATCTTTGATGGGAACGCCCAGATCCTTCAATATCCTCTTAAGTCATACGGCTTCACATGCAACCACCGCCGCACCCCTGTATTTGGCCTATGTGCTCAAAAGAGCGACTATTGGTTGCTTCTTGCTACTCTAGGAGATGGCTCCACTTCCGAGGGAGAAGAAGAAACCAGAGGTTGATCGTCGGTCGGCTTTGTAGCCTGCCCAGTCGGCATCAGTGTACCCCTCAAGTTGAATTGGCGTGGCCGACTTATAGAGAATGCCATAGTCCATCGTTCTGCTCACATATCGTAGCACTCTCTTAGCAAAATCCAAGTGGATATCTCGTGGGGTTTGCATGAACTGGCTAAGAAGGCCGACCGGATAGCTCATGTCTGGTCGAGTGATCGTGAGGTAGATAAGACTATCGATCAGTTGTCGATACTGAGTCAGCTCACACACACTATGTGGTGCCAGAATTGGCATCTAGTTTGAGGTTTCGGTCGCGAGGTGTTGCCACAAACTTGCACTTAGTCATCCCGAACTTGTATAACAAGTTGAGAATGTAGTGCCGTTGGGAGTTCATAATCCCGGTTGGAGTCCGAATTACTTCAATGCCAAGGAAGTAGTGGAGCTCTTTCATGTCCGTCATCTCGAATTTGTTGGAAAGGAGGGATTTGACCTTGTTGATGTCGATTAGATGCTCACCTCCAATGACCAGATCATCCACGTACAGGATGATGACGATCACCTTCTTACATAGAGAGAATTGTCAGATTTTGGCATTCGGAAGCCGATTCGATGAAGATATTGTGTTATCTTCGAGTGCCAAGCACGTGGTGCTTGCTTAAGGCCGTAGAGAGGCTTCTTGAGTCGATAGATGGCTTTCGGATGAATGTTGGATTCGAATCCGGGTGGTTGTACCATGTACACCACCTCTTCCAATTCACCTTGAAGAAAAGCGTTCTTGACATCCGTTTGGTGGAGGTGCCACCCTTTCACTACTGTAAGCGCTATCATGGTTTGCACGGTTGTCATCTTTGCCACTGGGGCAAAGGTCTCTTCATAGTCGACGTCCTGTGTTTGTGCGTAGCCCTTTGCTACGAGTCGAGCTTTGTAGCGGTTGACGGAACCGTCAGCATTATACTTCACTTTGTATATCCATCTGCAGCCGATTGCCTTCTTGTGCAGTGAGTGAGGGACGAGATCCCATGTCTCATTCTTGCTGAGAGCTTGCATCTCCTCGTTCATCGCTTCGACCCATCGCGGATCTTGAGCAGCTTCGGCAAAGCTCTCCGGTTCTCAAACTGTTGCCACCTTCATCATAAAGGCATAGTGGTATGCCATATAGTCGTTGTATCTGAATCGGCTAACTGGATTTTTCTCTCGGGTGGAGTGACAGAATTTCTCATTTGCCGATGTGAGTGCTTTCTCAACTCCGAGTGACCTCATAAGAGGCACATCAAAGTCATCGAACTCACTATCAAGTGAATGAGCCGATTCATTGCCGTCGAAGTGATCGTCTTCATATTCCAGCATTTTGGACTTGGCCGAGATGAGCTTTGGTTGCTCGGAGGCTCTTGTGGTCTACTCAATTTGGTTGAGATCGAACTCTCTTCGAGTATTGACCTTAGTTGATCATCGTATTCTGTGTTGTCAAGGTCGTTCGTAGATGGTTCGGGAGGAGTCGGCTTGGGTTTGTACCATGATGTCGATTCGTCAAAGACGACATCCCGACTTACACGAGTCTTCCGAGTAGAGGGGTTGAAGCACTCCCTTTTGCTCGAGTGAGTACCCCACGAGGATGCACTTGTCTGATTTTGGGTCAAGCTTCTACCGCTTCTCATCGGGAATGTTCACGTATGCAATGGAGCCGAATATCCTTACATTGGATAGATCCGGCTTCTTCCCATACTATTTCTCGTGCGGGGTGACCTCATGCACTTCGGATGTTGTGCACCGGTTCATGAGGTAGATGATGGTATTTGCAGCTTCTGCCCATATATGACTTGGGCATATGCTTCTCATTTAGCATGGCCCTTGCTACTTTGAGGATGTGCCGATTCTTGCGTTCGGCTACACTATTCTGTTGCGGTGTGTGTCGGCAAGTGAATTCTCGCCGAATTCCTTCTTGTCAAAGGTATGCCGTGAACGCATCGGAGAAGTATTCCTTTCCTCCATCCAACCGAAGACATCGTACATGGTGGCCAGTTGTCTTTTCGACTTCGCTTTTGAATTTTTGCGAGTGTGTAAACACTTTGCTCTTCATCCTCATGGGAAAGATCCATGTGTCTCTAGAGAAGTCATCGATGAAGGTAACATAGTACCGACATCCTCCGAACGTAGCTTTCTGTGCCAGTCCCCACACATCTGAGTGGACTACGTCCAATAGGCCTTTGCTCACGTTCCTCTCCTTCGGAAACGGGTGCCGATGGTTCTTGCCGAATTGGCATGCTTCACATACTCATTCAATCTCTTTCTCTTTGAAGGTCGGGAGCCTGATGACGACTCCTTTCGATTGCATCGCCTTGAGTTTGTTGAGATTGATATGGCCGATTCTTTTATGCCATAACTCTATGTCGGTGTCAGATTTGAGGCCCTTTGCGTACATGGCCGATTTCACCTCATTTGACTCGAGGATAAACATTCTACCTTCCCTTCGACCTCGACCAATGAGTCGGCCTTCCTTCTCGATGAACCAACCACCTTGGTTGAATCAAACTTGCATCCCTTGCTCCACTATTTGGCCAACTGAGACCAAATTTTTCATTATGGTGGGTACATGTAATACCTTTTTGATGCAAGTTTGTTCGCTGTCTTCCCCGAATGGGACATTGCCAATATGTCGAATAGGATGAGTGGTGTCATCTCCAGTCTCGACATAACTAGGTCGATCCGGTTCTCGTAAGTCTCAGAACCATTCTTGACGGGACATCATATGGTTCGAAGCACCGGAGTCGACGAACCATACATCTTCCGGATTGGAGGCCGACATAGAATTTGCTCTATGTCTCATCACGAACATTCCGCCAAGGTCTTCATAATCGGAGTTAGTGGCATAATTTGTGAGTTGTCGGCTTGTGGAAGCCGACTCATGCTTCTTCTTCCGGCACTCTTCTTCATGATGGCCAATTTATCTACAATATCTGCATTCGATCAAGTTTTGTCGACTCGAACTAGAATGGAAGTTCCCCCTTCTTCCGAAGGTTCCTCGATGGCTTCCGTCTTGTTGCCGAAATTGGGAGTTGTTGTCGTAAGTTGGACCTCGTCCACTGCCTCGTCCTTGGCCGAATCGGCCCCTTGCTCAGCCGCATCCTCTTCCTCCATTTGAATGCGTGTAGAGCATGTGGCCTTCCGAGGCATTGTTCCTTGTTCGAACATGATTCTCTTCGACCAATACCATAGATTGAATATCGAAGAAGGACGGTGGATTCTCCCATGCTAGTACGGCGGTCCGCATTACGCCGAATCGTGGTGCAAGGCCGCTGAGGCATATTTGCACCATTTCGTCATCCTCCACATTGACTCTTATTGAGTCGAGTGCATCACAAAGCTCCTTGATCTTCAAGGTGTAGCTTGTGATATACATATCCCTGTCGAATATGAGTGTATAATGGCCGTATTCACACTGTCTCTTTGGACAACCCAAGTTTGGGCTATTTTTGTAAATAGCATAAAGGGCAGTTGCCCTAGGATAGTCACTATATAAAGTGACTTTGTAACCTTTAGCAAAGGTCGGTTATCATTTGTAACTATTGCTATTAAGAAATAAAACTTTTCTTTGTGCCTCTCTCTCTCTCTCTCTCTGGGTGTATCTTGTTCATTCTCATACACAGGTCCTTCAACATCACAAATGTTGTTTGTTCTTCCGCACTGACGACCTTGTCCCCGACATTTGGTATCAGAGCGTTGGAGGTTCTTCAACCCGCTGCCGGCCATCGTAGTACACCACACAACACTCTATTTTTGTTTTACTTGAAGAACAGAGAAGAGAGAAGACAAACAAGAAGCAACAACCAAATTTGTGCTTCATTCGGCTTATCGACATTCGGGAGGATCAGTTGGATCCATCCCCTCTCATCGTTGCAGTCATCCGAAGCAGAATCGACCTAAACAATCGGTTTCCTGTGATCGGTATTCGGCATACAATCGGAAGCTAACCGGAGTCACTCCAAGAAGGTTCAGCAAACAAGTATCTGAAACCAAAACAACTCGGGTTCAAGACCAACTAGAACGATATTGGGTGAGCCGACTGGCTGCACCCAACTAAGGTTCCTAGTCAACTCCGAACATAGTCTTACCAACCGAAACCGAATCAGATGGCATCAACATCCGGCTCATCGGAGATGAGTCTAAGGAGGTTCGACGGTTCGAACTTCAACTTCTGGAAGGAACAAATGCAGGACTACCTCATAGTCAAGGGTTAGATAGACCCGATTGAGAATGAAAATACTCCAGAAGCATACAAGGCAAACGAGTGGCTAAAGCTGGATAGAATCGTCCGCGCCACGATTCGGATGCACTTGTCGGAGTCAGTGTACTTCGCAGTGCAATCATGCTCGACAACTTTTGAACTTTGGAAAACACTGTCGGAAACTTATGAAAAGAAGGTCGCCGCAACGAAGATGTATCTGATCCGGCGCCTCTACAACTTGTAGATGAAAGAATCCGATTCATTTCAGGCACACCTCAACGAGTACGAAAGCCTAAGCTCCCAAATATCATCTCAGGGGATGACAATAGAGGATGAACTCAGAGCAATGATACTCATGAGTAGTCTCCCCTCTTCTTGGGAAACTTTCGTCACAACCATGTGCAATGTTTCAACAATCTTGACTGAAGCAGCTCGAAGAAAGTCTTTCGCCAAAGACTCGGCAGATGAAGCTTACGTTGTCGTGGAGAAAACCGTTCCTAGGCGGAAACTGGGTATAATGTGCGTAAACCGGCCCTTACACGTGGGCACAAGTTTTGTTGTATAGTACGTAGGTAGGTACAAGTCGCCTGAGGCGAAATCCTAGGTAGTACGCGTTCGGTAGGGAGGAAATCGAGGCGTATCCCTGTCCGAAAGGACAAGGAATAAACATGATGTAACAAGTGGTAACGACCTCCCTCCTTGGGTTATAAAAGAGAGGGAGAAGTGAGAGAAAGGTATCACGTTTTTGGGAGCGAGGAGGAAGGGCTGTCGGACCAGGACCGAGCTCTCTCCTCCATCGTTCGACTTTCTTTACAGGATTTCAGACTATGTTGCCTCTGCTTCGTGGACAGCCAGTGTGCTTCCGGCAGAGGCTCCACTGTGCAGTTGGGCTGAGTGCGTGCGTGAGCATCGTGTGTATGTGTGTGTGTCCGCCTGGGTTGGATCCATCGCTGGCTTGCCGGTTGTAATCGTTGTCGATTGTAATTAAGACTTCGTTCTCTGTGTCTTTCCTCCTCTGTGTTTCTGCAAGCTGCACTCTCTCTCTCTCTCCCCTCTTTCTCACGCCCCTTAGTTCAAGGCCCCCGTGGTCCCACTTCTTTCCGAAAGCGAAGAGCGTAACAACACGACATATTTGGTGAACCTGACGTGAAACAGGCGACAAAGGAGTGAAGGATGAGGGGATCCGAGCTTGCTGAAGCTATGGTCGTAGCCGTCGACCGGCTAGTGAGCGCTCGCGAGGGAACGGGTGCCCTTGACAGGGCCATTGAGTCGATCGTCGGCACCATAGGTCGATTCGATGGGAAGAATGCCACGAGCTACTTGGAGGCCTACCGGGCCGAAATGATCATGAGGGATATCTTGGTGGACATGCAGCTGTCCGGATTCCCTCGGGAAGTGACGCCGAGCATCCACGCAGAGGTGCTCGAGGTGCTGGCCGGATGCCGGACTTGGGAGGAGTTTGAGCTGCGGCTCCTCGAGATGTATGGGTTTGATGACTCGCTTCGGCTATCGAAGCGAGACTTCATGGCGTGGGTTGAGAGCCCAGGGAAGGGGAGAAACGCATCGGTGCTCCTCCAGGAGTTCGAGAAACGGTTCGCATGACTGTCAACGCTGGACCGGACCGTGCTCGACACAAGCCGGGTACTACTATTCGTCAAGGCGGTGGATGCCATGGACCGGGAGAAGGTGGGTCTCCTGTTGGAAACGGATGAAGGGCTCACGGCAGACTGGGCCATGGTAAGGAGGGTCTGCGGTCGTTTCGACAAGCGGCGCGAGTGGAGCGATGAGGGCTCGTCGGCGGCAAGGCTAGTCCTGACGAGGGAGCTTGAGGAGCCGATCTCGGTACCGGCTAGGAAGGAAGAAACTCGGAGTTGGCTTAAGACATGCTCAGCCCCAAGCGGAGTGGTCAAAGGTCCCTCCGGAGGCGCGGCTCTAGAAGAGTTGTCGCAGATGGTGTGAGACCTCCAAATCGCACAGGCCTGGAGGGACAACGACGAACAATCTCATGACCGAAGGCCGTTGGCGGGGCAGCAATGCATGTGGTGCGACGCAGTCGGCCACATATGGAAAGAATGCGCGAATTTCGCAGAGACACTCAGGACCAACGTGGTTTACCTCTGGAACGAGCGGGTGCACGCGAGCGAGACCCGGAAAGCCCTAGAGTTGAATTCGGGGCGCAACGGAATGAAGCGGTTGATGGAAGAGGCCGCGGTACGACATGCAGAGGATGTTAACTACTCGGTGTCGGCGGGAATCCGGGTCGGAGATGATGAGGCCCGAAAAGCGAAGGACTCTGGATTTTGGCCGCTGATGCTAGAGGGTCTCCCTAGAGTATGGTTGAAGAAGGAAGAGGTAGACCGCGCGGAACAACGGATCCGGGAGGTCACCGGATGGGACGACCCGGTGGAAGAGAAGACTGGCTTTGTGGCAGCCACATGCCAGAACTACGAGGTTCTGGTAGAAGACAAGCATGTGGGAAAGGCCGGAGGGGCAGGCTCCTCGCAGTTGTACGAGACCCGGTTCGGACCGAAGCCGAATGAGACCGTCAACGCCGACGCACCGGAGAAGAAGAAGCAGGCCGGTTTTTGGCTGAGCACCGAAATCGAACGAACGACAGACCTACGGAAGGTCCTGTGGAAGAGAGAATTCTCGACAACAAGGTCGAGCTGTCGTTACGGGAGGTGCTAGGAATCACCAAGAACGAGTTCCACGACTCCATCGTGGACTTGGTGAAGCGGAAGAGGCTCTCGACGGAACCGGAACCAGAGAGGCCGGTGGAAATGCAGACGACACACTTAGAAGACACGACCCTAGAGGATGAGTTCGTGGAAAGCCACTACGCGAAGCCGCATTAGGCTAGGGCCACTACGGAAACCCCTGTTCGGATCGACGACGTCCAGGAGCCGGTAGTGGCATTGGTAGACCACGGTTCAGAGATCAACTAGATGTCCATGGACTTCTATAAAAGGGGGAAATGGCCGATCAACACCAAGCACGGGTGGAAGATACGCGTGGCGATGCGCGCTACAGAGGAGCTGCATGGTGCGTGCCTGAACGTATGTGTGAAGATCGGCGACGTCGAGATAGATCAACATTTCTTCGTGCAGGAGACATCCTCGCACCCGGTAATTCTCGGCGAACCGTACATTACGGCAGCGCGCATGGAGACGAAAGTACTGGACAACGGTTCGGCGTATGCACGCATCAAGAGCCAAGACGGTCAGGTCGGCATTCCGTCCAAATCATGACAGTGCGACCCAACCACGAGCGAAACCGCGAGACCCTTGGCGGCGACAGCCGAGGGGATTTTTGGAGAGGGCTATCAAAGCGTGGGGCAGCGATAGTCCGGACACCCTGGAAAAACCCCACAGATGTACTATAGGCAAAAACACCTGTACTATAGGTAGAAAATTTTGGTTCTCCGATAGCGGTGGTTGTACGATAGCCGACGTAGTTGGCCGGGAAAAGAAGCGGGCGGAGGAGCGGCTTCGGGCGTGTGGAGTCCTCGGCCTTGAAGAGGAAATCAACGGAGCCGTGGAGGCGGTCTCTTTCGATGACACCTTGGGGAAGTTACAGGAGGTGTTCGGAGAAGGCCTTAATGAGGACCGGACGATTCCGGTATGTTCGGAAAAGATGTACGAAGTCATCGCCAACTTCGGTAGTGGACTCGAGTCGGATCGGACGGCCCGAGTGGATAGGAAGTACAAGACTATGGACCGGAAGGTGAGGCCAGTTAAGGCACCCTTGCCGGAGGGCAGCGAGTTACGGATAAAGGGGGTTGCGTCGGACCCAAGTTTATGAGATCCAGCCAACATAGGACACACGTTCACCGACGTAACGCTACGGGAGCTCAAGATTGGTGGGGGTGGCTTTCTATTGCCGGCGGAAGAGGACCGGTTTCGGAGAATGCTTGGGAGGCACGGGAAGGCTTTCGCATTCTCACCGGAGGAGATCGGGTGCGTAGACCCAAAGGTTGTGGAACCAATGGTGATCTTCACGGTACCGCATGTGCCGTGGAGTCTCAAACCGATTTCGGTACCCAGAGCTCACATCCCGAAGCTGATGGATCTCCTGAAACAGAAGGTGGAGATGGGCATCCTTGAACCGTCGAGTGCCCCATATTCGAATCGGTGGTTTACCGTGCCAAAGAAGAACGGCACACTACGCTTCATACAGGACCTACAGCCGGTCAACAAGGTGACCATTCGAAACGCAGGTATCGGACCAACCATTGATGAGTTCGCGGAGGCTTTCGCAGGGAGGTCGATCTACTCGGTCGGGGACTTGTACTCAGGCTACGATTAGTTCCAGCTAGCCGTAGAGAGCAAAGATGTCACCACGATGCTGACTCCTCTCGGCCTAGTTCGGATGTGTACCCTACCGCAAGGAGGAACGAACTCGGTGGCACACATGGTGAATGCGATGAACAAGGTGTTGAGGGACTGCATCCCGGACATCATCATGTCGTTTTTGGACGACATCCCAATCAAAGGATGTCCGATGGAGGACAGGGACGAGTCGGTCGGGCCCAATGGTTGCCGGAGGTTCGTGAGGGATCACATCCGCGATTGCGAGAAGGTGCTACAAAGACTCGAGAGCGCGCGACTCACCTTCTCCGGAGAAAAATCAGCATTCGGACAGCCGAAGATCCTAGTAGTTGGACACCTGTGTGGGTCCTATGGCCGGAAACTGTCCATGGCAAAGGTAGAAGCCATCTCCGTGATGAAGGACAATTGCGGGTCGGTTACGGAGGTCTGTAGATTCTTAGGTGTGTGCGCGTTCTGCCACATCTGGATTCTGCACTACGCACATGTCGCGGAACCGCTCTACGGGCTATTGAAAAAAGGGCATAGGTTCGAATGGAGGACGGAGCACACAGAGTCGGTTCGGAGGCTGAAGGAGGCGCTTGCAGCGGCACCGGCTCTCCGGAAAGTGGTTTATGGCAAGGAAGTCCCCATCTCCGTGATGGTGGACACGAGCCCGACCGGGATCGGGTGGGTGATCAGTCAGGAGGACAAGGATGGCGTACGGTTCCCGATCCGGTTCGGGGTGAAGGTGTTGAGCGAGCGGCAGCGAGGATACGCCCAAGTTAAGAGCGAGATGTGGATTATCGTTTTGGTAGTCAAGGCCGACAAGGACTATCTGATCGGGATGGAAGTGATCATCGAGACGAACTGGCTACCGATTCTAGGTATGGTCTCTGGATGCGCGACTCCAGACCTGGCGATGCTCAGGTGGATCACGTACATCTAGTCCCTGAACCCGGAGATACGACACATCTCCGGGAAAGATAATGCCATGGCCGATATGCTTTCAAGGGCGCGGTTTAGTGACGAGGACAGAATGGTTTCGGATAACGAGGAAGTCGACGAGGATTTCTTCGGGTCAGCCAACGTAACAACAAGAAAGGGGAGCACTCCGGCGCTTAACGAATTCGACGAGAGCAAGTACAACAGGGAATGGCTCCAGATCGGCGGGTTCCTGAAGGCAATGACACCGGACGCGGCATGGACGAAGGAAGAGGCCAACCGGATTTGGAAGAAAGCGTACCGATTCTTTCTACGGGACGGGAGCATATGGAAGACCCGAAGAAGAGAGACGACATCCCACTCCGAGTGGTGGCGAAGAAAGAGGAACAGGAAGAATTGTTGACGGCGTAGCACGAGAGTCCCTGGGCCGGACACCGCGGGATGTTGGCCACATTCGAGAAGCTAATGGGGAAGTACTGGTGGCTGGGACTATACCGGGACGTGCATCGGTTTGTGACGACTTGCGAAAGCTGTCAGGTGCACTCCATAGTCCGACATCGGGACGAGCTCCACCCGACCTACCCTCCAACCGTCCACTTCAAGTGGATGGTGGATCTAGTGACAATGCCGATGGGGGTAGGGCAGATGTGGTATCTAGTGCTAGCTCGGGAGGACCTGACGAACCATGTGGAAGGCCGAGCGTTGTAGAGCAAAATGACCGCGACCGTGTGCCGATTTCTGATCGAAGAAGTGGTATGCTGGTACGGGTGCGTAGGTAAGATCATGGCCGACTGCGGGGAATTGGATGCGCAAGAGGCGGAAGAACTGTTTGACCGGCTAGGAATTAAACTCTCGCTCACCACGGCGTACAATCCGGAGGCTAACGAGAAGGTGGAGCGCGGACACGAGCCGATCGTCAAAGCGTTGGTACGGGCGTGTGGAGGCCATGTCGGGAACTGGCCGCGGCTCTTACCCTATGCGTTGTGGGCGGACCGAACTACGCACAGTTCGCTAATCGGGTTCATGTCGGCAGAGCTAATGTACGGGCAGAAGCCGATCATGCCAATGGAGCAGACAATCTCCTCATGGGCCACGGTGGACTGGAACAACGAGATGAGCCGGGAGGAGCTGTTAGCGGCATGGATTCGGCAGCTGGAACGAAGACCGGAGGACGTGGACCGAGCCGCGAGAAGCTACGGGTGGTGAGGGTAAAGAAGCTACCGAGCGCCAACGACAATGGAACCTACCATCTTGCAGAGCTCGACGGGACAAGGATGGCGGTACCAGTGGCGGGGAAAAGGATCAAAGCATTCAAAAAGCGGCACGAGGCTGAACCGGACCTGGACGACCTGGATAGCGACAACGACCGGCTCGGAACGAATGCCGATCCGGAAGACGAAGGATATATAATCTTTCAGTCTAAATTCATATTCTTACATAAATATTGATTAATGCAATACTTGTGGGATTCACAAGGTTTGATCTCTTTTCTCAATCTACTCTAATCTATTCCAAACTATTTCAATTTATTACTACGATTAAGATAAACTGAAACAATTATACTTGTGGGATTCACAAGTTTCTATATCTCTTTCTTATAATCTATTCATATTCATAACTAGATTAGCCTCAAATTCTCCTCTTAGTCCAAAACCCTGGTGGTTCCCACCCGACTCACGCAACGATCCGGAGCCGAAAGGCACGACACAAGTGGTGAACCCGACGTGAAGACGGGTGGCAAGGAGATGGAGAATCAACAAGAGGCGATGAACATGATGATGATGATGATTGAGCGGATGCAACAAGAACAACGCGCAATGTCGGAGATGAAATCGGTAGTAGCGCGGCTTGTGCAAAGAAACGGGGAATTCGACGGAAAGGATGTGTCACGCTATCTACGTGACTACAAAGCGAAGATGATGCGATGTGGGATACCAGTGTCGTGAAGATTTTTGTCCATAGGCGGAAACCGGGGTGGAATAGGCAAATCGGTGGTGTGCACCATGTGCACATGTATACTAGGAAATGGTGCATAGAAATAAGAGGGGAAATTCTATCGCACATTGTAAGGTCCCTCCCTCCTTGGGCTATAAAAGGAAGGGAGGGGTCACTTATGATGGGTTGCCTATTTTGAGGGAGAGAGGCATACCACTTAGGTCGAGGGTTTCCTATTCGATTTTAGGGTTTCGGTTAGGGTTTTCTTCTTGGGTTTTCCTTTAGGGTTTTTGATATAGTCGTTTGGTGCGGCCATGGCGGCCACCATTGTTGTAATAATTCACATGTTTTTAATATAGCTTGTTGTGGATCTTGCTTCCATCTATTTTGGTCTATGGTTATGTGCTACTCTTCATCTTCTCATCCGGTGTTAAGCTACCACTTCTCATATCTTATTCTTTCTCCTCCACTCCCTAGTCCAAGACCCCTGTGGTCCTGCCCCTTCTACACGCACGCGCGTAACAACGCGACACCGGAAGGATTGCAAGTGATATGCTTCAGTTGGGTAGCCACGGATGAGTTACAAGAAAGAATCTACAAGATACGGCAACAAAATCCAACATGGGGGTCCTTTGAAGAAGCTTTACGAGAGGCATATGACTACGAGAGATCGAAGGGACGAGATCGACGCAAGTTTGACGAATG
Source organism: Azolla caroliniana (assembly GCF_043228905.1). Lineage (NCBI taxonomy): Eukaryota > Viridiplantae > Streptophyta > Polypodiopsida > Salviniales > Salviniaceae > Azolla > Azolla caroliniana. Next base: position 16,112,690 of record NW_028230436.1, read on the forward strand.
GGTGGCATCAGAGAAGACCCACCGAAGTGCAACACAAGCATTCCTAGAGTTCGAGCATCGTTTTGCTCGACTCTCGAAGCGGGAACAAAGATTGGTGGGAGAGGATAAAGTCCTAATGTTCGTAAAATCGATCGATCGAAAAGAAAGGATGGACATCGGGATTGAACTCGAAGACAATGACGGTGCGAATGGTCTTACCGAAGATTGGGCCAAAGTCCAAAGGGTATTCCGGAGACATGATGAGATGAGAGGAAGATGAGAATCTTGTCAATGACATGGCCGATGAAGGATGGTCGATTGAGGACAAACGATGGAGCCGATATGAAGGCCGAAATACAACATGATGGTGCGACGGAAGAGGGTGTAAAACAAGCTACCCTCTTGTCTTGCGAAAGAACGACGGCGAAGGATAAAGCCGATAACCCAAGTGCAGAAGAAGATTTCGGAATACAAGTTTCCGAAACATCGGGTGAAAAAGGTGTAAGCATAATTGATGCAGTGAAAGAGAGCAAGGAGGACTTGATTGAGGAGGTCGCCACGAAAGATGACATCGAATCGAAGGTGGCTATGGACGAATCAATGGCGGATGGCCATATCGAGACTTCCCCACCACAGATTCCAGAGACTCCGGCGGTTGCGTTCGAAAGGCAACGTGAGATCGAAGAGACGGAAGGTGGCGGAGAGAAAACGAAGGCCGAAGTTGATGCATACAACGGAGAGATAGCCAAGAAGGTGGATATGCGTGAAACGACGGAGAATGATAATACCGAGGATTCCTGCCCACTAATCCTAGAGACTTCGGCGGTTGTGTCCGAGAAGCAACGTGAGACCGGAGAGACGGGAGGTGGCGGCAAGAAAGGTAAAGTCGGAAGCCGGTTCGGATGGAAGATGATCCGGACGGAATTCTGATACGAAAGAAAGTCGACCCGAAACGGGGTCAACTCGGTCAAAACCGATCGACCGAGTCCAATTCGGGCGAATGCGAATACGGATGGAAGCCGACCTAGCCGAAAGCCGATCGGACGAGACCGATCCGGAAAGAAGCTAATCCAACTTAGTCGGATGATGAACTGGTCGAGGCTGGTGAAAACGAGGAAAAGAAAGCCAACCGAAACCGAAACCGATAGATCGAAACCGACCCGGAAGGGGGCCGACTCGGTCCAAACCGATCAACCGAGTTCGATTCGGCCGAATACGAATCCGATCGGAAGCCAATCTAACGAAAAGCCGATTAGACGAGACCGAATCGGAAAGAAGCTAATCCAACTAAACTAGGGGTTGAAAAGATTGAGGCCGACGATTACAACAAAGAGGCCAAGAAAAGACACTACCACGGCGGATTTAAAGGGTGTTACCGAGGATGAGATCTCAACAAAGGAGGAAGGCTCTAACATGAAGATTGTCAACTCTAACACAAGACTACATGATAAAAGTGAACAAAGTGGGAAGCATGGAACATGCACAAGACATGAAAGGTTATGCTCAAGAGGAGCACGAGGAGCCGCGACAACTGACCATGGTCATGCAAACAGTGAACGAAGACTATGGTGGATCGGATGGCGACAATGGTTCGGGTGGGAAGAATGTGTTGGAAGCAATGTCGTCAATGCGGAAGATCTAGAAGCATTCGATTTCTGTTCAGTACCTGCGTATGACTGTTCGTAGGTCGTTGCACAGAGAGAGAGAGAGAGAGAGACAAAGAGGCACAAAAAACACTCTATTGCATAAACAAATGATACAACAACCAACCTCACAAAGAGGTTACAAGGTCACTATATATAGTGACCGACTTAGGGCAACTACCCTTTATGATAATTACATAAATGGCCAAAACGGGATAATGTTGAATACGTCCATTATACACATGTATTCGACACTCCCCCGTAATGGGCGTATACATGGGTTATCTAAGATTACAGGTATAGACTTAGGTTCTCGGACATATCAGCTTTGTTCGAGTCGGCAGGGTCCGAAGGCAGAAGACCGAACTGGTCGGGTCGGAACAGTTGAAGCCGATCATTAAGGAACTGATGTCGGTTGTCGGGAACCATCCTGCTCTGTGCCCGGCTCTAACCGGACTGGTTTGTCGTTACGCCCATCTGATGCCGAAGAGACCGAAAACGGTCTGCCGAGAGACACTTGGTCATTCCATCTGCGACATTGTCGGTTGTGGATATTTTCTCTAGACCGATTTTCCCTGAGATGACGCAGTCCCGAACGAAGTGATATCGAACGTCGATATGTTTGGAGGCGTTGTGGTGAACCGGATTTTTTGACAAGGCAACAGCACCTTGACTGTCGCTGTAGATAACTGGAGCCGAGTCATGTTCGACTTGTCGAAACGTGTGCGCCAGCCGACCGAGCCACAAAGCTTCTTTTGCTGCGTCGGACGCAGCTACATATTCTGCTTCGGTCGTTGAGGTCGCTGTGCACTCCTGAAGTTTCGACTTCCACGAGATTGCTCCATTGCCGAATTTGAAGCAGTATCCGGTTGTTGATTTCCGACTGTCTATACAGCCGGCGAAGTCCGAGTCGGTGTAACCGACTACGCCAGAGGTTCGGTTCGGACCGAAAAGAATGCCATGGTCTTTTGTGCCAGTAAGATATCTGAACACATGCTTGACTGCGTTCCAATGCGATCGGCCAGGATTGTGCATAAATCTGCTAACGACTCCTACTGCATGAGAAATATCAGGCCGTGTCGCGACCATCAGGTACATAAGGGAGCCGACTGCCGGTGCATACGGTACCGACTTCATATCTTCCCCCTCCGGACCGGATGTCGGGCAGTCTCGCTGAGAGAGCCGAAGATTCATGGGGAGCGGGGTTGAAGCAGATTTGGCTGATTGCATGTTGAAGCGTTCTAAGACACGTCGGGTATAGTCGGTCTGAGACAAAAAAAAGATGTCGTTTATCGCGATGCCGACTAATCTTCATGCCGAGTATGTGTCGTGCCGGACCGAGGTCCTTCATGGCAAACTTCAACCGCAGTTGCCGAATGAGATCGGCAAGTTCGCCCGCGTGGCGTCCAGAAATTAGCATGTCGTCCACGTAAATGATGAGGAAGATGGGTGATCCATCTTGAGCTGTGTTGGTGAAGAGACAATGGTCCTCATCGCTTTTTGAGAAGCCGATCGATTGGATGAAGTCGTCGAACTTCTTGTACCATTGTCGCGGTGCCTGTTTGAGGCCGTATAGACTCTTCCTGAGTCGGCAGACTAGATGTTCTTGGCCGGTTGCCACGAAGCCTTTTGGCTGCTCCATATAAATTTCCTCCTCGAGATCACCATGGAGGAAGGCTGTTTTGACATCTAGCTGAATCAGCTCCAAGTTGTCGGCTGCCACTACGCCGAGTAGGAAACGAAGGGTTGTCATTTTCACCACTGGTGAAAAAATCTCGTCGAAGTCGACGCCATATTCTTGTCGGAAGCCCTTCGCAACTAATCTGGCCTTGTACTTTGGGGTGGTCGAATCTGACGTCTCTTTTAGTCGATAAACCCACTTGCAAGGAAGAGCACGTCGGTTCCTAGGTAATTCGACCAGATCCCAAGTCTTGTTTGCCCGAATGGAGTGCATTTCCGACTCCATCGCCAGATGCCAGGTGGCTGAATCGACAGATGTCGATGCCTCTTCGTAAGACGTCGGTTCGCCGGCGTCGGTGAAGAAAATTCCAGGAGAATACCTCTCCGGAGGTTGCGACAGTCTCTCGGATCGTCGAGGCATGATTGGACTGGTCGCATCGGGTATCGTGGTCGGATGGTCCGAAAGCGGATTGTTCTGCTGTGCCGAGTCGGGGTTGTCCGAGTCGGTAGTGTAAGGTTCAGCTACCCGTGAAGCTGACCGTGTGTTGAGAGCAGGGCCTTCTTGAAGGGTCGGCACATCGGAAAATGTTACCCTTCGGACTTCGATTGGTTTTTCGATTGATGGATTCATAGCCGACTCGTTGAACACAACGTCCGAACTTCGAACGATTTGTCTGCGTTCGGGGTCCCAGAGTCGGTATCCCATTTCGCCGTCGGATCCATATCCAAGGAAAATGCATTTCCTGGACCGAGGTGCAAGTTTTCGGCGATCATCTTTCGGAATAAGGGCGTACGCCTCGCATCCGAAGATCCTCAGCTTGTCGTAATTCGGCTTACTGCCGATCCATAGTTCTTGAGGAATTTGAAGTCCTAGAGGTCTACTTGGCGACATATTGATTATGTGTGCTGCCGTGAGTAGAGCCTCTGCCCAGAAGCCATCCGATAGTCCGGAGTGTTGGAGCATGGAAACTATCCGTTCTTGGATTGTCCGATTCATGCGTTCGGCAATCCCGTTTT